>NC_136123.1:12966268-13566268 GCF_965212315.1 Lampetra planeri | reverse complement strand
ATTGTATTCGCACACCTCTAAACAACTGTGAAGGCTTAGTATAATACCACTTGTCGCAATCCTTGACTTTGCGAGCGACTTAACACATCAGGGTAAATGTAGCATAAACACTTTCAGCGATACTCTTGTTGGCTCATGCCGAATCCAGCTCTCAAAACGCGCATCGTCACTTCTCTCTGCGAGACATGGTTGGGGTCGGTGCTTGCTCCCTCGCGCTCCTCTCTCGCAAGACTGGAGCAAGAATGACGATTTTTGAGTCGTGTTCGTACTTAGAATTGTATAATCCCTCCCCTCTCTGTCTCTGTTCACAAAAGCCCAACTTTGCTTTGATGTCGCTTTCTGTGGGGAGGGGGAGTGGTATGTGTGTCCGTGTGTGCGTGTGTTTTATTGAGACATCTGTTAAATCTCCTTCCCCGAGCCGTCTTTTCATCCGTGGAACACATGCCCAACCTGCAATAAAACTCTTTGTGAGAGCCACTTCCTCTTGCTCTCCTTTGTACGGGGGGGATCCTTTCATTATAATTTATGGTTAATCTCCGGCTTTCTGTTGCGAGAGTCCGTTTGTGCTCCCAGCGACCCCGCGAGTGAGTATATGAAAAAAATATTTGGCAGAATTATTATTAATATGAATTTTGGAAAAAGGGTCCTAAATCCAACAACAGAGAGTCGGCTAACACACAATTAAGGCATAGCCTGGTTGATTACGATCTCCAAAGATTGCAAATATTTGAAGTTAAGTCTGAAATTTGACAAACATAGACACACGGAGAGAGAAAAAACAAACTTACATCCTCCCCGGAAAGGAGGTTCCATCCTCCCCCCTCTCTCTCTATTTAAGGCCTCGACACAGAGGCATTGGGTCTCTGTGTCTATGTTGTGTGTTTATCTCTGTGTTGTCTCTATCTGCTTGTGTGTCTGTGTGTCTCCGTGTCTGTGTTTTGTCTCTCTCAAATGTATTTCTACCTGATAACGGTTGCTTGTGTTGCAATCGAAACGTCGTATTCTATTATTTAATTTACTTTCTTCCTACGTGACTTTACCGAAAGAACCAGAGTAATTCCTGCAGTCACGAAAGCTTCAAATCTAGTATCTGCATATATGCAGTTACAAGTCCTATATCAAAAATGTGTCAAATATGAATATAACCAGAAGGCATTTAGCTGTTTGTGTTATCTCATAACTATTTGCTGAATATTTAAATAAGAAACTGACCTTATTTGCCACAATACAAGTGTACACACTTTACATATTAAATGTATTGTAACATATTTCACGATGTATTGTAAAATGTGTTATATCGAATGTGTCCTTTGTTGTGCTACACGTAAGATTGGTTGATGATGAAATATTTGCGAGAATTTCTGAGTGTGACCTGTTGATGTTCAGAGATGCTGGCAGTTGAAGAAAATGGTTGCAGGTTATATCTACAAATTGGGAGGCCAATAAATGGAAGACAATCCTTCAGCTGCTTCTTGTGGGCCAAGGATGGGAGGTGTGCTAAACAAATACAAATACAAGGTATTAATTTTCCTCACAAAACATAGCTAAAAAATGCATCATATGCCAACATGTTATTAATTTTAACGTGTAATTTAAGGTATGATATTAAGCAATACATTGTATATCTGTTTTAACTAATAGGGAACCTGGAGCAAACCATGCAGAATAGGGGGAGAACATACAAACTCCACATAGAAAGGCACCCACGTTAAGAATCAAACTCAGGTAGTCTTACTGTGAGGCAGAAGTGTCACCACTGTGGCATCTTGCCGCCCAATTCTAGATGCTTATCTCAACCAACCTACAGTCTCCTTACTGTGTGAGATGGACAACTCGTCCATCAGTCTCCTGCAAGTGGTGGCTAAAAGAGCTAGGGTGTAGAGTGGTAGGACCCACTATACAGGCAGACCTCGCTTAATGCTCAAGATGCATTCCTGAAGAAGTGAGCCTAAATAAAATCAGCGCTAAGCGGCCAATCTACCAGTGTATATATTCGTATAAGCAATTAATGGGGACTTCATTGGAATATCGATAACAGCGCTAATAATAATACAAAAAAAGATGTATTATTACACCAGTATTATGTACACTACTCACGACTGCATACTGTACTTCTGTATAACGGTGAGGGACCAGGTTGGTGGAGCTGCTGCTGTGGTCCCAGTCCGCGTCATTCTCAGAGAAGAGCTCCAGGACCTCCGTGATCTTAGTGATGCCTTCCATGATCTTAGTGATGCCCTCCGCGATCTTAGTGATGCCCTCGGTCTACATTTGTGGCAAGGTTTCTTTGAGGTGGGGCCTGAAACTCTATCCTGGTGTCGTGAGTTCTTACCTGGCTAAACAAATGTATTTTTTTATGTAATCTTGACCACGAATAGTAATAATTAAATTGCGGGGAGTGGTTAGATATGGTTGGCTGAGAACCATGCGTCGTTTTCATTGGCTGAGCAAATGATGGGGGCGGGTAATTTCCTCGGCCACCACTGCTGCATGTTCTCCCTCGTCAGAGCTTTGTAGAATTTTTTTTATTTTCATTTTCAAAAATTCCGCACAAAGAGCACTATAACGAATCAAGCATTCTACGGGGTCTGTATGCAGAGAAGCCTGCAGTAGGACAAGGCCACTGACAACAGGGCAGTTCTGGGTGATCGCAGCACACTTTACCACAGGCAGATAAAAAAAAATAACGAAATTACATTTCATAACATTTTGCGGCATTAGGATTGTTGCGATATCAGTTTCTCTAAATTTCCTAAATGTATTTTATAATTTATCATGTTTCTGTGCTTTGATATACTAAGGCCATTCTAGTTTGGAGATTATAGGGCAAAGAGTGGCTAAAGTCTGCGTTGGGAACTTTGAGTTAATGGGGCTGGTGTTAGTTTCCAGGACATTATCTGTACCCTGTCTTTTGGGCATCGATTTCCTCGGGAACATGCCCCTTAAGATCCTTGTCAATCAAAGCTGTGTTGAATTGCCGTCGGGACAGCGGTTGGCCTTTTTGAAGTCTCCGACTAGGTTAGCAAGGGCTAACACTACAGTTCAGGTCCTGGCGAGGGAAACTGTTATGATTCCGCCAGGTGCACAGATGTTGGTGCACTTACGGTTGTGGAAGCAACTGGATTTGACAGATCCTGTTGAAGGGGTCCTTTTAACTCCCTTAAATACAGTGACTCGGGGGCTTGCATTGGTGGGTGCTCAGACCATAGCGAGGGTGGACCAGGAGCCCTTTTTGCAAGTGCTACATGTCGGGCTGGGGGCCGCGGTGGTCCAAGCTGGCACAGTTTTAGCCCATGCAACGGCCACGTGCTGTGAGGAGGTCTGGACAGAGGCTGCAGACGTCGTTGCCATGGTGGAACGGGGTGGCGAGTTGGACGGGGCTTGGATGGACGTGTTGTGCGGGGAAAATTCCGATTTGTCCAGGGAACAGCGGGGCGAGCTGTGTGCCCTGCTTCGGGAATTTACCGATATTTTTAGCCAGGGGAAATTTGATATTGGCCCCATTTCACTATTGCAACATCACATCAATATGGATAACGCAGCACTGATAAGGCAAAATTCGTATAGGGTCAGTCCCAGGGAGAAGGACCATGTTCGCCAGGCAGTTGACGAGATGTTAGCTGCGAACATTATTTTTCCTACTCTATGCAGCCCATGGGGGGCCCCCATTGTTATGGTAAAAAAACAGGATGGGAGTCTGCGCTTTTGTGTTGACTTCTGCAAATTTAATACAATTTCGGTGGTGGACGCATATCCACTCCCTGGGATGGATGACTCCTTGGACGCCTTGTCGGGTGCGCGTTTTTCTCGACACTTGACTTGTTGTCGGGGTTTTGGCAGCTGCCCTTGGATGAGGAATCCAGGCCAAAAACCGTCTTCCGAACACCACAAGGGCTGTTCCAATTTAATTCCCTCAAAATGGGGCTTCATTCCACTCCTGCAACGTTCCAGCGGCTTATGGAATTTGTCTTGGCAGGTTTTCAGTGGGATTTGTGCCTCATTTACCTGGACGATGTCATTGTGTTCGGGCGCACATTTCAGCAACATCTGCAGCAACTGCATTCAGTGTTTGTCAAGGTGCGGACGGCCAATCTCAAATTTAAACTGCAAAAGCGCCATCTCTTGCAAACGTCTGTGGCTATTTGGGCCACATTGTCAGCGAGTCCGGGATAGCCACAGATACCGAAAAAACTGTGTGCATGCGCACACGGCCAACCCGCATGTCGGTCGGTGAAGTTCGTAGTTTTGTCGGGTTCGCGTCGTATTATTGCCGGTTTGTTCCCAAGTTCACCATGATCGCTAAACCGCTCCACGTGCTCACTGCCAAGGGCCAGAGATTTCGGTGGGGGGAGGAGGAGGCCGCGTTTGTCACACTGCGCGATGGCCTCGTCAACGCTCCTCCCCTCGGCTACCCAGATTTCTCTCTGCCCTTTGTGTTAGACACGAACGCCAACTGCACCGGAAATGGTGCTGTCCTGTCCCAGGTCGTGAACGGCACAGAGAAAGTGGTGGCCTACGGGAGCCATGTGTTGTCCCCTGCAGAGCAGCGCTACTGCGTGACGCACAGAGAACTGCTAGCCATAGTTCACTTTGTACAGCAATATAGGCTGAATCTTTACGGACGGGACTTTATCATACGTACGGACCACACCAAAATTCCCTTTGGATTGACAGCCTTCCGGCCAACTGTCCCGCTGGCTAGAAATTTAACAGGACTACTCCTTCACGGTCACCTACAGGAAGGGTGTACGGCGCTGCAATGCAGATGCACTGTCCCTTTTACCACCGAATGACCAGTGTGCGTGCTTAATGGGTGCCGGTCGATGTAAGCCATCAGCTGCAGGATCGCCACACATGGTAGTGGCAGCTGTCAATGCACCACCACCCGCGGCAGGGGCACATAGTGATGGCACATTGGGTCTTACGCACGTGGAATGGGGACGCCTCCAGATGGAGGATGTCTCCTTTTTGAAGTTGCGGCATCGCGTTGGCACAAGAGGTAGTAAAAACGTGCCAGCAGGAGTGTCCCTTATAGTCCTCCTTGAAGGACTCTTGATGAGATGGGATGAAGAGCTGCAGCGTTATTGCATGGTGGTGCCAAATGCTCTGCAGGATAAACTCACACGGGCGGTCTACGAGAAATGAATGCACCTCAGAGTCCATAAAACCTTGCTAACACTGAAGCGTGACTTCTATTTGCCCAGGATGACGGACGATGTATACCACATGGTAAAAGGTTGTACTGACTGTGCACGCCGCAAGCCACCACTGAGGCAGGCCCAGCCTCCGTTACAATCTATCACAGTGTCTCGTATCAACGAGCTGGTTGCTCTGGACATTCTTGAGCCGTTCCCCACCACTCAGAGGGGAAATAAATTCCTCCTGTTCGTGGTGGAATACCTGTCCCGGTGGCCCGTGGCATGGCCTCTGCCAGACCATCCATTGCATATGCGTTTTTGCACGGGTATGTTCTGGACAAGGGGGCTCCGGAACAGCTTCTTACGGACCAAGGACACATTTTTTTATTGTAAATTGTTACGGAAGGTGTGCAACTCCCTGCGAACAAAAAAAATCAGGACCTCGCCCTACCATCCTCAGATAGACGGGATGGTAGAGCGCTTGCACAGGACCCTTATGTTCATGTTGTCAACAATTTAACGAGGCACAGTTGGACTGGAACTTCCCGGTGTCCTGGCCGCATATAGGATGGCCCCTCACGCCTCAACAGGATTCTCCCATTTTACCTCATGTATGGAAGGGAGAGTGATCCCCCCATGGAAGCTCAACTGGGCATGAATTTGGGTAAGAAGAGAGCCGTCATGCCCGTGCCCATGCAGTTCACGCTTAGGCTTTTGACGGAGGCGCGGGAGGCGTCTCAGCTCATGGACAACGGGGGACAAGGCGTGGCTGCATTGTCCCCAGATGCCCTTGGGTATGTCCCCTGTTGAGGTGATTGAGGTCAAGAGACTGCAGTGCATGCATATATAGATCAGTCGCCGTCGTTGGTTTGTGCACTTGTCACGGTTAGAACCCGATGTTTCACCCTATGTTGACGATTTATCCCCACCTCCTGAGCGGTGGGTGTCTGATGTGTCCGACGAGCCAGGGCGAATGAGCCCGGCAGTTGCGCTTCAGGAGGATTGCGTTGTACCCGCCCGCAGGACCCCAGCACCTGAAGTCCGGAGATCCCCCGACGTCGCTTCGGTGTGATGGACGTGTGGAGGCCTGGTCGCCATCTTCTTCTCCCAGGGAGGGGCCATGCCCTTTAGGGCATTTGTGTGATGTCCCGGTGGTCCCCAGCATGCAAGTTCCTGCTCGAGATGGGGGACCAGCGTCGAGGACTCGCTCCAAGAGGGCTTTGTTTCGCTGAACCGCTCCCTTCCCGTCGTTCAATTGTGTTCCATCGTCTGGCGGGTGGCTGCAGCCGCTTCCCTCGCGGTTTCGGGGTTAATAGTTAAAGGGGTTTTTTTCTGACGTTCGTTAACCCTCCCTGTTAGGTAAATTACGTTAGCGCATTCTTGTAAGTTTTCCTCCTCTCCGTATGTGATTGTTGTCAGTCGAGACGACTGTTTTTGTCCACGAGGGGGAGGGGTGATGTAGTGGTATAGCGCTGGCTGCTGGTGAAAAAGGGGATCTGTGGCGTACGGCAGTCCTGATGTCAGCAGGCCGTGATATACACGAGAAGGGGATCTAGGGAAAATGTCACAGAAGATGCCTACCAGGAACCCGCTAGTAGGTTCCAGAAAGGGGGCGTGGTCAGGGCGGAGCAAGGCCACCAACAATAGACGGCCTTGATACATATTGTGTTATCCCGATGGTGCTTATTAAATAAAGTGCCTCCAAGTCTTACTCTCTCCGAGTTTAGTCACTACACATGTTAAAAACACCATAATAGTTTTATTCATAGTAGATAGTTTAGAATAGAACACAGGTTCTCAGTTAAAATTGTTCATTATTCCAATAGAGTATTTTAGCATTTATATCCTGATTCACAGTATAGAAGCAGAATCATAAGAGTGTACGTTGCAGGTTTTAATAGAACATGTGATAGCCATACCTTCAGAGTGGCATTGTCTGCTCCTGACTTGAGTCTCCCCTAAACGAACCAGAGCCTGAGAACTATGAACAAATGTAAACAAAGTATTATTTGATAAATGTCTGTCTTTAGAAGGCAAGGCACACACAAAAAAAATCATTATTGGTTGTTAATAATTTCCTGTTCAATTACATCAGCAGTTACATGTAAAATACTTTCACATTATTTTAAACCAAAATTTTAACATGTACTTTGCCACATGCGCACCATTTTTTGGTGCATTGCAGTCAAATGACGTTGTGCTGGTGATAACTAGGTTCATCAGGCGATTTGTGATAATTCTGGAAAAACCTCACTGTACTCAAATTGTAAATATTTTGGGTTGACTCTCCAACACACCGGTGTGCTGAACTAGTAACTAATTGGCACATTGTTCACGTGACAAACCTTACTAATTGGCTGTGGATGGTGGCAGGTTTAACGACAAATTTATATTTACGCGATCTAACCCAACTTTATTATGGAGGTAAAACAACCTGACTGACGATGGTGTCGCAACTACCAAGGCACTGTTTGTGGTCGCGTGGGTGTTGAACACGAGATCAATCAAGGGTCATGGTGTGCCTACATGGAGCGACACAAACATGGACTCTTGGTATACAAGTAACAACACTCCAGTGCTAACACACACACACATCTGAATTTCGTTGGACGTTGTTGAGAGAAGTGTTTTCGTGTATTTTATTTGACGTTAAGTGAATAGTGTACAGTACTAAAAAACTGCAATCTCCCGTGGTGTCTAATCTGTCACCAATACAAATGTAGTAGAGTTAACTACTCGATGTTCACAAACTGGGAGAGCAAATCGTTAACAAGGTTTTCCCGCTCAAACTAACAGTCAGGGTCTCACAAGCTGTGAGAGCTGACCGTAAACAAGGTTTTCCCGCGCGACCAAACGGTCAGGGTCAGATAGGGTGAATTTGGATCGAAAAGCAGATTGGGAACGACCAATCACAGGGTTCCACAAGGTGGCCGGGGATTGGACAACCCGGCCACGAACAAGTATAAAGCCAGAGCGCTCAGAGCTCTGGGAGAGTTCGACTACACGAAGACCCAAGACGGCGGAAGAAGCCTAGGACCCTGGACCAAGCCCTCCAGCCCTTATAAGGGCTAGGGTTCAGAGCAACCAGTGGTCGGGGAGACATCCCCTAGGTCCAGTCAGAGGACATTGAAAGAGTGGGATATTAAGTAGCCTGTAGGGTGCGGAGGCTTGTACGTTCTGAGTGTAACGGGTGAGAAGACCGTATACCCCTCAGTGCATAGGGACTGTGTTCATAAGACGAATAAAAGTGTGTGCTACAAAAGACGTTGAAGAGTCCGTCTGTACAACACTACACAAAGATAAGCTACTCTGCCTTACAACAAATTCTCCCAGTGAATTTAATTTCCCTGTATGTGACAGAAAGAACATGTTTATTTATATGTAAGTGGCTATGCAAACTATGTGCTGCACGTGACACACTTTTGTGGATTTATATTTTGATTAATGTGAAACTATACTTGTTACTTGCCATCATATGTTAAGTGGAATTTTGTAAAAATTATATTTAAATTTGTGTTGTTAGAGATGTTGGGATGCAACTGGACACTTTAATAGGCAACATATAACACTTACTAAATGTATAAAAAATGGATAATGATTTATATTTATGGAACATACCTTTTAATTTTTGGCAGAACCAAAACAGTGTTTTTCATAATCTGTGCATAATCCAAGCAAGGGGTCACATCTGATGCAAACAGCAGCTCTTTCTCTAGCTGGGCAGCGCAGTAGAGGTTTACTGTCTCCATTGAAACAAATAACTCTTGCGATGTTCCCAGAACAACTGGTGTATTAGGCAGCATTGTTCCCTGACATGCGACAGGTACAGGATCGAAAACACCACCAAGCTTCAGAAGCTCAACAATACCAATATAGACACATATCATGTCGAAATAGCCTTTTTGTAATACAAGTAATTATGTATTAAAAAAAAGGAAGTTGACCTGAAATAGCAATACACTGTGTTATACCATTGCATTTAATTCACATATCAGCTGTTACTGATATGCGATTTATTAAATTTTAATGCACTTTATTACATTTGAATGCACTTTATGACATGTCTGGAGTTGGAGATGCCCGTAGTAGTGTATGGTGAAAGCTTGAGAGAGGAAATGCTGAAAATGTGGCTTAACATGGAAAATCATACCTTAAAATGCATAATACATCGGTCTACCCATGCCATGCAGATCCTTTGTAAATCCTGTTTGGTAAAGTCATCTCTGGACCAAAGATTCCAGGATATCATCTCCTTGGCAAAGTAGGCATGTGGGTCACGTAGCCCTGCTTGATTCAGCATAGTCCACAACACCTTCCTAAAATAACAGTGGGTAATAATCAAAAGAGAGATCATGGGGTACCCTGGACAGCAGCAGCATCTCCATAAACAGTCATTATATTGGGTTTTACATTCCAGAAATTATTTTAACAAAGTATTGTAATTTCAAAGACAAAAAGTATCATTGTAATAAAGCACTTCGACGACGATCTGTAGTTTGTGTCTTCTTTATTATTTGTTTCTCGTCGGCTGGACAGCTCCGCGTTCTCTTCACACCGACACCGCTCCACTCTCGTTCCGCGTGTTAGTTGTTGTCACCTCCGCGCACAGCTTGCCCACGCTCTCCCGCTCCCACACGCCGCTGGCAGAAGGCGCGCAAGGAGACAGCCCTGCCACGTGGCCGCTGGCGTGCCGGAGGCGCGAGATGTGGTCTCGCCTCGACTCCACACACTGACCCCGAGCTGCTTCCTGCTTCCCCTTATAACCCTTCACGCACGTCACCAAGCCCCGCCTATAGCCACACCCCCTCACAAACCTTCTGGATGGTTACCCACAAGAACCCTTGAGCTCCGCCCTTGAACTTGGCGGATCCATCTAATTGGCTGATAGCTGAACCGGCGGAGCCTATCCCACCGATCGGCGACCGCCGGTGAACTCTCGTATTACATCACCCCCCCCCCCCCCGGTGTAAAAGATTAGCCGTCCCGACTAGGAACAAAGCAACGTGCAATACGAGAGCCACTGTGAATGAAGAACAACACAATAACAACAATAATAAGGCGCATAACGAACGCACTACGAAAGGGAAGTAAAAATAACAATCATAACACAATACAGCAACAACAATAAGATGCATAAGGAACGCGCAATGCAAGATAAGAACAATCATCAACGAAAGGGAACAGATCTGGAACGTGTACGCGACGCCGGTCCATCCCCAGCAGCAGCATGAGGCCCCGCCGGTTCCATCGCAACAGGAGGCGGAAGAGTGGAAGGTTCAGCGTCCGTCGCGGCGGGGAAAGGCCCAGCCGGAGCGGGGTTGTTGGCAGCAGCAGGGACAATGGAGCCAGGCGCGGTCGCCCACAGCCCATGACATGTCGTGTCACGACCGACGAGCGCATCGCTCGTTCCAGGCCTGGGTCTTGGCCATAGCAATCCTTGCTGCCTCGCGTGCTTCTGTGACACGGCGAACCGAATCGCGGACATGTTCCGGTAGGGTCAGCGCGGGCTCCTTAGCGGGCGCTCCCAATTGCACGCCAATCGGCGGCACGTTCTCCCAACCGTACATGAGGAAGAATGGTGAGTAACCCGTAGAAGCATGCGGGGCCAGGAATGTGAAGGTCCCAATTGGCCTGCTTTTCGCTCACCATGTGACAAAGCATGGCCGACAAGGTACGGTTCAATCGTTCTACCATCCCATCCATCTGCGGATGGTAAGGTGAAGTGCGTATCTTTTTGGTGCCCAAGGCATCACACACATCCCGCAGCAACTTGGATGAAAAATTTCGGCCCTGGTCAGTGAGCAGCCGTTCTGGAGCACCTTTGTCCATCACATAACCGTTCAGGAATGCATCGGTAATGGACGATGCCAATTGGTCAGGCAAGGGCCAAGCCATCGGCCAACGTGAAAAATATTCCACCCCCACCAACAGGAATTTGTTACCCCTGGCGGAAGGAGGAAACGGCCCGAGGATATCGAGAGCCACAAGTTCATTAATTCGCGTCACCTTAATCGATTTTAAGGGTGGAATATATTTGTTGCATGGAGGTTTCCGCCGAGCGCATTCCGGGCACCTGAATAGCTTTGGCAACATCGGCCGTCATGTCGGGCCAGAAAATAATCCTTTTGCATCATGAGCAAGGTTTTCTGCACGCCGAGATGCAGCAATTTTTCGGCAGCAATACACACGTCGAAAGCCGGCCGCACGCGCGAAGCAGGAATAGACAGGAGGTGGAAGATGACGTCAGAAATAATAGTCGCCGATGCCCCGGTATCCACCAAAATCCGAACTTCCACCCCCTGTATAGTGCACGGCACCATGGAGACCCCGCCGAAGCCGCGACGACGTGGCGCACCAATTTCCTCCATTGAGTAATTGTATGCAACGAAGCCCCGGCGGTGTCACGCGAGTCGCAACCCGACGGAACATTACGCATGTCGGAAGATGCATGAGGTGTCAATATATGCCGGGTGTCTGACGCGTGCCAACTTGCCTGGTCGGGGTTACGGTCTGTCCATGGAGGCGACGCCGAAGATGGGGTCACGGAAGGTGGTGGAGGACGGGGACGACTCCGACAGTCGCGCGCGAAGTGGCCCATCTGGCTACACTTGAAGCACGTCGTCCCAGCCCGCCGGGTGAGCCCCATCGCCGTCCCCGCGCGGCATCGAGGCTCCGTCCCGATGCACCACGGCCGCCGTCGCGGCACCCAGCGAAACGCGGCAGAGGCCAAGTCTTCATCTCCCGCATTGTACGGAATGTGGACAACGCGAAATGGCGCCCATCCAATCGGCTCACCATCCTTGGCAGGGTCTCCCGTCCAGGCGGCCATCTGCGCCCAACGGCACAAGTTGTCCTTAGCGTCGAGGCACCTGGGGCCCACCTGGACGTCAGCGGCTCGTGGCTCCACACCGGCAGCGAGATACCCATTTCCCTGGATAACTCCAGCATCCTCGCTAGAATGAGAGGGTCAAGTATGTCGGGCGTGGAGTCGGGGTAGGCGGCCATTGCGAGCGCCAACAGCGTGCGGCGATAGGCAAGGGGAGACTCGTTGGCTCCATGGCAACGATGCATGAACTTCCTCTGGGCGTCAGACGGCAGTTCGTAAACTTATGCCATCTCGGCGAACGCATCTTTCAACGTCTTCTTCTTTTCCGAGGGGATGGAGCGAAACACTGCTAACGATACATCGTCAAGTAGTGTAGGCAAGGCGTCCAACGCCTCCTCCTCGGTCCACCGCACCGAACGAAAAGCGGATTTGAACCGGCAAGTAAAAGCACCCCAGTCGCCACCCGCGACAAATTCTTTAATGTTGGGAAGGCGATGGCTGCGCCCCGCGCCGTTATCCTTGGGCGATGCTGCCTCCGTCAGCCGCGCGCCACGCGGCTCCGCCTAAATGTTGGGCTCAGACCGCGCACCCGCACAGCTGCGCCCAAGATGGCGGACGGCTGTTGTGTATGTACCCCCTTTTTAATTTTTTAATATTTTTTTTTTTTAGAATTATTCTGCCAACATATAAAATATCGTTTTTTTTAATAGACACGGGGCAACGTGAGAACGGACACGCCCCCACACTCCCACAGATGTGCGCACACCTCATTTCAAAGGAAAGAGGGCATGAAAGAAGGGTAATCAAGATCATAAAAACTCCCCGAATTTCACACAGGAGGAACAAGGGAGGGGGGAATGGCAGGCGGGGGGTTGGAATGACACCCTCTCGGAAAAAGCCTTGCAGGGCCGGGCACCACGGAGGAATATATAATTATATTCTTAACAAAGGAAACAACATTGACGATAAAAAAAACACAGACGGGTTTTGAACCATGTTAGATAAACAATTACCAACTTAGCCATGAAGAGTAAGCAAACAGTATCCATCCTAACTCCAATTGGAAAACGAACTACAGTCTACACCAGAGTCGCGATTCATCAATTGTTAATTAAATACGGACATTACTTACCTTAAATAATTTCTACGCGGCCGGGCCGAAGCACCAAAGAATAATTATGACTTGAGTCACCCCAAAACAAAATTCCTAGACGGGATACCAAATTAAATAATCACGAAGTCAAATAATAAGTACGGAATTAAAGAAGAAGAGGAATCAAGGGCGGATAAGGCTCTCAAAATTAACCAAACACAACACCCATGGGAAGCGAGCAACACGACCGTCTTTGTCTTTCCGAGAGGATCTCCACACGCAGGCACAAAAGCGAGGAAATGACACCCATAAAGGGGGCAATGGCTCAAAGGAAATTAACACGCTCTCGGAAATAAATAAATAAGCGCATGCGCCGGGTGCTTCCACCGTGGAAACAACCGTCTTTGTCTTCCCACAACACGGACAGCAAAAATTGCACACGCAAGGAAATAACATTTCCATGAGAGATCGGGTCACGATGAAACATCGGGAACACGGTTTCGGCATAACTGGGGCATAATGGAAATAAGTCGCATTTCAACTTCCAAACCAAAACAACTTAAGCTGTGTGAGACAAAAGATATGATCCCGAGCAAGGGAGGGAATAATTAAGCTCGCTTAACGCGTAGGTTTTCGCGACAAATATTATTCAGTAACAAAAACATGGATTAGAATATTTATTTTATATATATATATAACTCGACGCGAATCATCGGTCTGGCTAATGGATAACTTCGGTGGCGCCGTCACGAGGCCCCCCCCCCTTCCAGAACGACACACAGCTGTGTCTTCAAAGCTAATAAACACATGGACAAACACGCACGCGAAACACATGGACGGACACGCACACGACACACACACACACGGATGCAGATGGTCCCACCCACAGGAAGGTATTATGACAGACTTTGAACAACTCGGGAAACTGAGTGGAATTTCCAAATATAAACCGAAGGAAAATCCATCCAAAGTATCTCGCCAGGGGCTCTGAGCCCACCTCGTCAAGGGCTCCGGCTCCAACACACATCGTCCGGGCCACGGGCCCCAGCAGATCATCCGGGCCACGGGCCCCACCACAGATCGCCAGGGCTCTGAGCCCCATCTCGTCGCCAGGGCTTCGACTCCACCACAGATCGTCAAGAAGTTTTTCGTCATCCAGAATGACGAGGTTCGCGGGTTAGCGACGTGCCGCTACAAGCCGAGGTCTGCACCAACTGAGAAGAATCGCTACCCTGAGTCGCCGAGCTGCGAGTGAAGCCAACAAAGACGCCAACGTCCACCCTGCCACGAACGAAGCATCGCTCCTCGTCAGAGTGACGACCAGCGAACAACCCGCAGGAAAGGCGGAGATCGCCAAGCGAGCGCCACCGAGCGCCACCCAGCGCCAGCAGAGCTGCGCCACCGAGCGCCACCGTGCGCCACCGTGCGCCACCGTGCGCCACCGTGCGCCACCGTGCGCCACCGTGCGCCACTGTGCGCCAACGAGCGACACCCAGCGCCACCGAGCGACACGAGCGACCGAGCGTCGTGCCAACTCGTCATCCAGCGGTAGAGAGAGAGAGCGCACAAGCCGAGCGACACGCTGAGCGAGGGAGCAGCAGGCGCTCGCGGCGGCCACGCCCAACCCAGAGAACTTCTGGCCGCTGGTTGTATCCTCCTACACCACACAAGCTAACGACACAATATTACGAGGGGACAACGCACACACAGCACGCACACGAATAAGAAAATTGTCATTGCGTTTCAGAAAGGGTTGCCATTTCGAGGTGGTACGTTCAATATCAACTGATCGTGCAAAGCAGTTGCTGCCGTCGAGTTACATGAATAAGAAATGTTTTAGCCATTCATTTTCGTTAACTGCATAATTTCGCCAATGAATAAAAAATGTTTAGTCATTCATATTAGGTAATTGCATAACCTCGTAATTGCATAAGGATTTTAGTTATTCATATTAATCGAATGCATAGTATCGTAAATGCATAAGAGTTTGGTTATTCATGAATTATTGACGCATGTTTGACCTGCATGATAGAATGTCACATGCTTGTTAGAATAAATTGCTTAACACCAACTATTCGAGTGCTTCTTTCCAAGTCCATGCAAAACTATCTTATTCATAAGAGCTGTATCCTGTGATGAGATCTGAACTGGTGACTTAAATATCATAACACACACTAAGATAATCGGTAAACGTTTAATCGATGATAATCGTGTTATCCTGATTGATAACTCTGGATAAACGAAGCTGAGCCTAATTATCATAACTTCACACATTAACATAATCGCAAGCATCCGCATAAATTACTACGATTATCTCCGCGATCATCATACAATTACTCACACCATCATAATTTATGCATAGCAATACACACATTAACATAATAAATGCGATTTGCGCATTTTTCGGAAAATTATTAATTTTTATTATTTTCATCAAAATTTCATAACCCGACACATACAACACGGCCCTTCCGAGACCGCCAAAGGAAGCCCTGCTCGTCTCTGCTCGGCAGAGTGTCCTGCGGCCGACCCGGTGCCACGGACGAAGCGACCAGCGTCACGAGGTTGAGCAGAACCGTGCAGAGAGAATTGATCTGCTCCGCCACCCGCCGCCAGCCATAATCCCTGGCCAGAGGCGAAGACGGCTCCGCTCCGACGTCCTTGCCCGGTGCCTTGGCCGAGGCAACAGCGGTTGCAGTGACTGGGTCCGCAGCACCCGGGGTCGGTAAGTCTTGGTTGAGCGAGTCGTCATCGTCGTCCGAGGACGGCGCAGGTGAATTCTTTATCTTGAGATGCTTGGACATCGTTGCAGCGCCTGCTTCATCCAATTTCAAGAGTCACTTCTGACACCACTAGTATTAAAGCACTTCGACGACGATCTATAGTTCGTGTCTTCTTTATTATTTGTTTCTCGTCGGCTGGACAGCTCCGCATTCTCTTCACACCGACACCGCTCCACTCTCGTTCCGCGCGTTAGATGTTGTCGCTCCATGCACAGCTCGCCCACGCTCCCCTGCTCCCGCACGCCGCTGGCAGACGGCACGCACCACCACGTGGCCGCTGGTGTGCCGGAGGCGCGAGACGTAGTGTCGCCTCTAGACTCTGCACACTGACCCCGAGCTGCTTCCTGCTTCCCCTTATAACCCTTCATCTGACTAACGGATCACCCCACTGTGTCAAAGCGCGGACTCAGTCCCAATTGAAGTCATCAAATCAAGTGGCTAATTCATGTTTAATATACTTGCCAATTATACTTTCACGTGTTTGCTTCAAATTGAATGGATTGCTTTAAAACATTCAGTTTGTGTATTCATTGCATTTGATTAACATTACCTGCAATGAAGAACAATAAAGAATGTTGGTCACTAAGAGCAGATTTATTTTTGTAGATACTTGCATTTTGCATACCTGAAATTGTCATCAGCTTGAAGAAACTGCACCATAAACTCAGTCAAAAGTTCTTTACTCCGAAACCCAACAGTGAGTAATGTTTGTAATGTTGTCTGGATGAATGCACGTTGCTCATCCACCTATTGATATCAAATATCACAACAATAAAGTGAAATCAGCCACACAATCCTCACAAGTTGTTATATTAGCATTCATGACATCACTTTGTATTTTAGACATGCCAATAAGGATGAAATATTGTATTTATATGAAATGTGACTCGTATATTTGTGGAGGTGAAAGTAAAATTAATGAACATTATTTCTATCAAAATGGTAAAAAGAAAAGTTGTATCTCTGAATCTTCTTGCTATTGTGATTCAGTGTGGTGTACACCCTCCTCGACCTAACATAGACAATGTTGTCAGAATAGTGAAAATGTTATCCAGTCTTGAGGCCTTAAATAGGTGGTGTGATGTCATCAGTGTGCACCCACAAAGGAACAGGAAGTGGAAGCATGTAATACCTAGAGTTGCAAGTGTAAGGACAGTACGGGGTGATGTCGGGACAGTACGGCTCCCCGTGGCCATGGTTACTAAGTAACGTAACGGGAACAGACAGGGTCACGTTATGGTAATATGGGACCCAAGTGGTTGCTAATAATGATTGATGCAACCAGCGTTGACAGAGTCGCGTGAGGGGAAGCGGGACCTAAAGGTCGTAAATTGTAATAAGGGCAGAGACAGACAGGGCCAGGTGCGGTGAGAGAGGGTTAGGGGAATAGGGGCGTGGCTGGGTCGTGAGGAGTATAAGAGCCGACGTGAACTGGGGCACTGGACTGCTGTTGTGGGGGAATTATCGTCGCCGTCGTCACCTTGGAGCAGGTGGTCTTCATCATCCCGGAGTGGGCACCTTGTAGTCTTGGAAGGCTCACGTTATGTTGTCTCAGAATAGAGTTATCTAAGTTACCCAAGTGTATATAATCACTCGTGGTTACTCATTAAGTTATCAGTGCGTCGGCATACTTTATTCATAATAAATAAACATATAACTGAACAAGACGGTGTCTCTGGGAGCTACATTACACAAGTATTAATATAAATGATGTTATTATTGTAATGTGTTACTATAAAGATATATGTTTACACGGTGAAACAGGTTATTAATCGTTATACACAATGGTTACATTCTAATGAATTATGTTAGATGTGTTAATAAGGTGCACATATTTACATAGTTATACTAAATGGTTAGTCATATTTTTATGTTGTGTTAGCTTCAATTATTGTAAATACACTGTTCTCATGAGGTTATTTAATAACTTAATCATGCGTTTCCAAGCCTGCTGAAGCTGTCTGCTGAGTTTAAATAATTTAGAGTTCTCTCAATTTCAATACATTTTCTAGTCTTGGCCAATAGTAATTCGTTTTGCATAGAAAAGCTATATTATCAATATTGATCAAATGTCCTTGTTGACAGGCGAGTACCGCAACTGCCGACAATTGTGTTTGTGAGTATTTGATGTTCCCATGGTATTCTTTTAGTGTGTATCTTCCGTCTGTATGGCCAAGATACCATTTGCTACAAGTACTTTTCCTACAAGTACCATTTGCTAAAAATCCATAAATTATTTCTTGCGTTAGTTTTGGTAAAGTTCATCCTTGGTCCCACAGTTGTATTTTCAGTACTGTACCAAATCTCAGAGTTTTAGTTTTCCCAAAAATCTAGCAAAGTTGAGACGACAACCAGATTTGGCCTGATTAAGCTAGTTTTAATTACTGGCAAAACATCATACTCAGATTGTAAATGTTGTGGCATGGCTCTCCAACACACGGTGTGCTGTACTAGTGACGAATTGGCATGTTCTGTTTACATGACAACCCTTACTAGTTGGCTGTGGGTTTTAACGACACATTTATATATTTACACGATTTAACAAAAAAAAACTCTTATGGTTGATATTGGTCGCGAAATCCTACGTGTTAAACTGATCTATGAAGGTGTTGTCGGCCAATTAATGATGAGTGTTTACATGTGGGATGAAACATGGGCACTCAGAGAAAACCCACGCGCGTGAGGGGGAAACGATCCCATACGGATGAAACCGGTGGAGTCTACATTTGTAGTAGGTTCAATGAGACGTGGACGACGTAGTCGGAGGCACACTTATTTATTATAACGTTTCACTCAACACAGGCCAATGTATACACACTCGAAGGGGTAACAGCCCCTTCACCCGTCTAACAGGGAGACCCCACTGTCTCTAACCCGGCTAGCCTACTCCCAGGTCCTCCACTCGAGAGCTAGGGGAGGCTAGCTGATCCAGCTCTGGCTAAGCTAGGATCACGGCACCCTTAGTCACCAGACCGGCTCTTACAAGAGCATCGGCTCTGGGCTCTCGGGGCCACGCCACTGGCTTGCCCTGGTCGGTCCTTAGAAGGACAGCGATCCAGGGGAGTCCCAGAGCCTATCTAGCCGGTCTTCATTCTTCACTGGTTTAAGCTAAACACTGAACCCCAAGCCCACTGGCTACTCCCCCTTGAGGGGTGGGGCCGTGAGGGATCACAGCGCCGTTACAGCCCCCCAGGGCTAACCGATGCGGACGTGGATGTAAGCATCCTTCCGCGTGCGGGCATAACCACCCCTGGTGTGTTTGTTCGCCCTCCCGTAACACCCCTACATCACCCCCCCCCCCCCCCTGTACAGCCCGCAGCCGTCCCGGCTGCAACAAAATTCACAATAAAGATGCATCCCCCCCAAAACACGTATGTGCCTCGCGTGAATAACAACAACAATAACAAGAATAACAGTAACAACAACAACAACAGTACCGAGGAAGAAAATAAATCCCGAATTACCCCCCAATAAATACCCCATCCCGTAAGAAACCAACATATGTACAATTACAAGTTTCCCCACCCCGAACGGATCACCACCCCCCCCCCCCCCCCGCGACCCCAGCAAGGGCTGCACGAGAGGCCGACCTCACAAAAGTCTGCGCGTTTTGGCGTGCGTTGTTGCAGCGGGACCGTCACAAGGGGCAGCCCCGGCTGGTCCAGCGGTGGGTGTCAAAAGTTCGGGTGCGAGAGTGTCTGGCTTCGCGGACGAGCGACCCTTGAACTCCCCGGGAGGGGTTGGCAGTCGCGAGCACGTCAATCCCGGTGCACCTGGAAGCGGAAGAGTCAGTGGCAAGTCAGGCGAATGCAGCGAAGTCGGACTCCGGAAGTCGGTGGACCCCTCACATGTTCGGCCATGTGTGTGTGGAGTAGGAACATAGGGCACAACGAACGGTTTCAACCGCAGGGGTGCACAAACCACCGACGCTTCCCCCACCGAATACGTACACATGGTAGCCGCAAGACCTGCACCACTTCCACGGGCCCCCGCCACGGCCGCAACAGCTTGGACGAGGTTGCCAGCAGAACTTGGGGACAGTGCAACCACGTCTTGTCACCCGGTTTCCACTGGAGCACATGTACCCGGCCCAGCTTGAGCATTTCATTCGCCTTCTGGTGGAGGTCTGAATTTTGAATGGCCGCCTCCCGCGCCTCTGTCAATTTAGAGATGTTGAATTTGACATGGTCGGCCAATTTGGATTTATTATGCGGCGCGGAGATCCGCAGCTGAGTCGCGACAGGCGGTTCAGCCTCACGACCGTACATTAAGAAGAAGGGCGAAAATCCGGTCGCCGCATGAGGAGCCATCCTGTAGGCTGCCAAAACCCCTGGGATATGAAGGTCCAAGTCGGTCTGGGATTCAGACACCTGGTGAGACAGCATGGACGTGATAGTCCGATGCAGACGCTCCACCATCCTGTCAGTTTGCGGATGATATGGGGAGGTACGGATTTTCTTCGTACCCAGGAGCTCGCACACCTCGTGGAGAAGTTTTCCCGAGAAATTTCTCCCCTGGTCGGTCAGCAGCCGCTCCGGAGTACCTTTGTCGAGGATGTAGCCCTGGACAAAGGCCTCCGCGATGGCTGCTGCTGACTGGTTGGCCAGGGGCCAGGCCATAGGCCATCGCGTACAATATTCTACCCCAGTCAATAGGTATGTATTTCCCCTAGGTGTAGCGGGGAATGGACCCAAAATATCAAGCACGACGAGTTCGTTAACCCGGGAAACCTTAATAGACTGCAGTGGTGGGTTGGACCCCCTTGCCGGTCGCTTCCGTTGTGCACACTGAGTACAAGCCCCTAAAAGATCATCTACGTTCCTTGCCATGCCTGGCATAGAAAAATCCAGCTGGAGCATGGCAAGGGTTTTGTGAGTCCCCAGGTGCAGGAGTCGCTCGTGAGCAGCCCACACCACCCTACCCCTCAGTGTGGAAGGCACCACCAGCCGGTGGCGGCGGGATCTCCCATCCCAATGCATCAAGAGACCCTGGAACAACTCCCACGAGTCGACATTTTCCGCACCCTGAACAGATCCCCCGATGCAACGGCGCAACGCGAGGAGGGAGGTGTCCTCCATTTGGAGGCACCCCCACTCCGCAACAGACAATCCCAGCAAGGAATCCCTCCCTTCTTGCTCAATAGGGCGCATCAGCGACGGCCACAAGGACCGAATCAGAGATTCCATTCGGAGGTCTGCAACGCCCCGAACCCAGGAGGCAAGCGCAATCGGAGGTGGGCGGCAAACGCGACAGAGCGTCTGCGTTCGTGTGGCGAACGCCCTTACAATATGTAGTCTCGAAATCGAAATCTTGGAGAATCTCCAACCATCGGGACAATTGTCCCGATGGCTGTTGAACCCGCAAGGCGTACTGTAACGCCGCATGATCTGTGCGGACGGTGAAATGGCGACCTTACAGATATGGGCGATATTGCTGAATGAAGTAAACAATTGCCAATAGTTCCCGACGGGTGACACAGTACCTCTGCTCCGCCGGAAACAAAACCCGACTGCCGTATGCCACAACATGCTCTACGCCCCCAACAACCTGGGAAAGCACGCCCCCAATGCCCGTGTTGCTTGCGTCCGTATCAAGCAAGAAGGGTTTCAAAAAGTCGGGATAACTTAATGGCGGAGCCCCCACTAACGCGTCCCGGAGGGAGCGAAAAGCAGCCTCCTCCTCCTGGCCCCAGTGAAATTTGACCCCGTTTGATGTCAAGGCATGTAAGGGCTTAGCAATCATCGTGAAATTGGTGACAAACCGTCGGTAATACGACGCGAATCCAATGAAACTCCTGACCTCCCCCACCGAGGTGGGAGTCGGCCAGGAGCTGACACATTGCATTTTGGCGGGATCCGTGAAAATACCTGACCATCCGACAATGTGGCCCAAATACCGATTCGCGGAGCAATTGACATTTTTGCGGCTTGAATTTCAAATTAGCAGCACGCCTTTTGAGGAAAACAGCCCGCAACCTCTGGAGGTGTTCGTCGAATGTTTTACTAAAGACGATGATATCGTCTAAGTAAATCAGACAAGAATCCCATTGCAACCCAGCCAGAACCAATTCCATTAAGCGCTGGAAAGTTGCCGGCGCTGAGTGGAGCCCCATCGACAAGCGGTTAAATTGGAATAGGCCGTGCGGCGTACGGAAAGCCGTTTTTGGTTTAGATTCCTCATCCAGAGGGAGCTGCCAGAACCCTGACAGTAAATCCAACGTGCAGAAGAACCGCGCCCCCGCCAGGGCGTCAAGCGATTCATCCATCCGAGGGAGCGGATATGCATCGGCTACGGAGATCTTGTTTAGCCGACGAAAATCGACACAAAACCGCAAGGAGCCGTCGTGTTTCTTTACTAACACGATGGGTGCACCCCAAGGGCTGGTAGAAGGGGATATGATGTCCGCAGTTAGCATGTCGTCTACTGCCGATTTGACATGATCCTTTTCGGCGGGACTCAACCGAAAAAGATTTTGGCGGATTGGCGCGCTGTCACACGTGTCAATATGGTGATGCAGCAGTTTAGTACAGCCAATATCATATTTGTGTCGACTAAAAATATCGGAAAAATCGCGCAGAAAGGTTCGTAGCTTATCACGCTGTGAGTCGGACAGGTCCAATGATCCCGCACAAAGCGCATCCAGCCACCCCTCATCACGGTCCGAATGCGGTTGCGACGGAGGAGCAGTGCTCACATGTCCAATGACCGGTTCCTCACAAGGTACCGGCGTTGCATGCGCAAGCACGGTCCCTTGAGGAACCACAGCCGTTCGCAACCCAACATTTAGGACCGCGATGAAGGGGTCCCCGTTTACAATGGTCTGGGCTGCTATAAAATCAGGTCCATTGACCCCGGCCCTAGACGGTCCCAACAGAACACCCCGATCCCCAATCCCCTTAGCTAATGGTCGACGCAGCCTAAGAGGCACGAGCATCTGAGCCCCCGGCGGTACGCGTACCGTTCTCGTAACAAGCGCATGTACCGTCGCTAATGCCGTACGGACAGTAGCGGGGGAGGACAGGAACATCATACGTCGGCCCGATGGGAGTTCGATGCAACCTTGGTCGATCAATATTCAAATTGGCATTTTGGCCAAAAAGTCCGTCCCCAACAGGCACGGAACTGCCAGAGAGGAGGAGACCAACACCAGCCCAGATAATTTGATGTCACCAATACAAATTTGCGCGCGGATCTGTCCGATAATACCCAGCGAGCCCCCGTTGGCAGCATAACACGGAACATCAACGTGGAGCAGAGGACGGCTTTGAACGGGGAAAATGTTGTAAATAAAATCGGACACAATTGTCGCCGATGCTCCCGTATCAACTAAGACCCGTACCTCAACCCCATCAATATAGCCCACAATGACCGACGACCCCACTGACGCGGCAACAACGCGGTGGGCAACTCAGACCACTGGCCCGGTTGGAACGCCCTCCCCATCGCGGCACATTTCGACGCAACGACAGCCGATTTCCGAACCCCGTTCATTGCAGCATCGTGAGTGTATCACAGGTGTGTGCGTAGGACAAACATGTGGGATGCCACAACTTGCCGGAGTTCGCTGCGGAGTCTTGGGTAGAGGAGCGTCGTCCGGCTGAGGCGTCCCACCGCGCTGTCGAGGAGCCCGGCATCCAGAAGCCACATGGCCCCGGAGGCCACAGTTGTAGCACCGCGTGAGCGCCCCAGTCGGCTTGGGTTGATCCTGGTGGCCTGGCCCGTCCCAAGCTGGTCGGTCCCCGGATCTCCATTCCATCGGGTGACCCACAGCGCAGACCTCTTCCGATGGGAGGGTGGTTGCAGCCACGGGATGCCTGGCCGCCGCCTTGCTGGCCTTGCGCCGTTGGGACAACAAGTTTGCGTGGATGTGCCGTGCGGCCCACAGGGAACACATCTCCTTGTCGTCTTGCGCCAAGACGACAATGTCCAACTCGTCCGCCAACAACAATATCTTCTCAGCCACCATAGCGTCCACCCCTTCCTCGTCCATCCGCGGGAAAGCCGTCTTTGCCAAGGCCAGGAGAACCGTGCGGTATGCAAGGGGCGATTCCTTGGCGCCCCGCTAACGCTCGTAAAACAGCTGTCTGCAGTCGGAAGGTGGTCCGTAGACTGCAGACAGGAGTCGAAGCACCGCCTGCAGCGTGGCGCGCGCCGATCTCGGCACTGTAGTGAGGGTGGCGAGAGCGTCGCTGTCCAGCGTCGCCGGCAGCGCGTGTAGCGCCTCGTCGTCCGTCCATCGCGACATTTCTTGGTGGGTGAGGAACCGTCTTTGGAAGGCTCCCCAGTCGCCGTCTTCCGCCACAAACTCTTTGAGGACCGGCAATCGCTGCTGGAACGAGGACTCCTCAGCCGTAGATCGCCAACCGCCGTTCCCGCCATTCTGTACAGTTTCGGTGGGAACGGCGGACGCCATCAGCGGTCACACTGCTGGTGACGCGCTGTCCGCTGATTGGCGTTCGCCGCCGTCGGCCGCTGTCGATGACGTGGCAGTTTCTGGTCGGCGACTGTCGGTCGCATGATGTGCCCGGGCCCCGCCCTCAGCACCCACTGTACTGATGGCGGCAAATCCAACCTCCAGCCACGTTGAAATGGCGGGAACTGGCATTGCGTGTCGCCCGACGTCGCCCCGTGCTACTCCTCCAACCCCCAGGCGAGTGATTTCCTCCAGCGTGGTGGCTGCCGCGTAGAGTAGCTCCGCCAGGCGGGAGTGAGCCACCCGCATCCCGTCAGCCGATGGCCCCCACCCGTCTGGCTTCTGCGGTATCGGTGGACTCGGCCCCAGTTGCACGGACTCGCCCTCGGCAAGTTCAGGCTCTGAGTCGGCCGAGGTGTCATCCTCCCCAGGTTCCCTGGTACGGCCGTCCGTCTTGTGTCCATCTTTAGTACCCCACTTCTGACACCAGTTGTAGTAGGTTCAATGAGACGTGGACGACGTAGTCGGAGGCACACTTATTTATTATAACGTTTCACTCAGCACAGGCCAATGTATACACACTCGAAGGGGTAACGGCCCCTTCACCCGTCTAACAGGGAGACCCCACTGTCTCTAAGCCGGCTAGCCTACTCCCAGGTCCTCCACTCGAGAGCTAAGGGAGGCTAGCTGATCCAGCTCTGGCTAAGCTAGGATCACGGCACCCTTAGTCACCAGACCGGCTCTTACAAGAGCATCGGCTCTGGGCTCTCGGGGCCACGCCACTGGCTTGCCCTGGTCGGTCCTTAGAAGGACAGCGATCCAGGGGAGTCCCAGAGCCTATCTAGCCGGTCTTCACTCTTCACTGGTTTAAGCTAAACACTGAACTCCGAGCCCACCGGCTCACCGCCTTATATAGCAATTCCCCTCCGAGGGGAGGGCCGTGGGGGATCACAGCGCCGTTACAGCCCCCCAGGGCTAACCGATGCGGATGTGGATGTAAGCATCCTTCCGCGTGCGGGCATAACCACCACTGGTGTGTTTGTTCGCCCTCCCGTAACACCCCTACACATTTTTGCTGTGCTGCCTTTTCCTGCAAAGTCAGGGTGTAGCATCTCAACGCCTATGGGAAAGAAGTTTTACGTTTGTGTGATCCGCCAACCCTCATCTACAGTGCTGGATTACAGGCATGCATCACCACTGCGTAGAAGTCATTCTATATTCATACCACGAGTGTGTCGTTCACATATTTAATCAAATGAGAGGGTGTTATTGTACTTGGAAGTGATAATTTTACTACCAACGTTTCCATGTATATGTAATAAAGGACTCTCTCACAGTGTCGATCTCCGTTGTCCTTTATTTGGGTTCGTGTAAATCTCGCTTCCACGGCGTCCTCGCTCAGGCCCGCGTCTCCTCCGTCGAGCACTCTGCAGCCACACTGCTGCTCCGCCCTGCAGCCACCCTGCTGCTCCGCTCTGCAGCCACACTGCTGCTCCGCTCTGCAGCCACACTGCTGCTCCGCTCTGCAGCCACACTGCTGCTCTGCTCTGCAGCCACACTGCTGCTCCGCTCTGCAGCCACACTGCTGCTCCGCTCCTCCTCGCTCACGGCCAGCCTTTCACAGCCCGCTAGCCCCCCTGCGCCCGGACACCGATGGCCGACGGTGCCGAGGTCTCCCAACACGTGGAGATCGCGCCACCCTCCCAGTCCTGCCCAGCGTGGCCTCCTCCCAGTTCCACTCCGTCTTCTCTTCCCGATCCCTTCCGGTTCTCTCCCTAAATCCTCTCCCCCAACGTGACCCTAACTCCTCCCTCTCCTCACGTGACCCAGACTCCGCCCCCCTCAATCCTTGCTCGCATTACACGACCCCCCCCCCTGATGAAAAACCCAGCCGTCCCCGGCTCCAACAGAACAAAATAATGCGAGCAACTTTCAACCATCGGGCATCACCGGACAACAGAGATTATAACAAGACGATAACAAAGAACAACAAGAACAACAATCAACGAAAGGAAAGGGATTTGGAATGTGTGCGGGTCGTCGGCCCGTCCCGAACGAGCGGCGGCCCCCCCACAGACCGAGAACGCGACGGGGTTTTAAGAGCGACGGGATTAGAACCGCCCGCCGCTGTTGGAGGCCCGTCAACGCCATGGTCCCGTTCCCCAGAGAGACCCGAGTCCGGGGTCTCCCGCAACCGTGTCTGTGGTGGGGTTGGAGGGGCAGCGGGGTCAAGTGTCCCCGTCGCCGTGGCAGGCCCACCCACAGCAGGATTCGCTGCATCCCCCTGTGTCACGGCCGGTTCGTCTGTAGAAGGCACGACAGGCGCGCTTGCAGGGTCAACAGGCAAAGGCAGAGGTGCGTCGGATGCAACAGACACCGGCAAGGCAATATCAGGAGATGACGCATCCGTCAGCGGGGCCACGTAGGATTTCAACCGAGACGTATGGACGTACCAGCGCCGCGATCCGAACCGAACACGCGCGGACTGCGGGTTAGGAACCTCAATAAGCTTAACCGGCCCCTGCCATGGTTTGTGCAGCTTAGGGGAGGTCCCCGCCCGCACCTGCGGGCAGTGCAGCCAGGCCATGTCCCCCACTCGCCAGGGGCATTTCCCATTCGAGCGCCAAGCGCAACGTTCGTTCCGGGCCTGGGTCTTGGCAGTAGCCAATCGGGCCCCCTCCCGTGCCACGGTGACGCGTCGAACAGTGTTTTGAATGTACTCGGGGAGAGGCTTAACAGGACCCTTCGCCCCCGTACCCAGCTGTACATCCACCGGCGGCACATTCTCGCGGCCGTACATTAGAAAAAATGGAGAATACCCTGTCGACGCATAAGGCGTCATCCGATACGCGGAGAGTACCCCAGGGATATGCAAATCCCAATCAGCTTGTTTCTCGTTAACCGTGTGACATAGCATGGCCGACAGCGTCCGATTAAGCCGTTCCACCATGCCATCCATCTGCGGGTGGTAGGGAGACGTACGAACCTTCTTGGTTCCTAGAGCAGCGCACACTTCCGCCAACAATTTAGAAGAAAAATTTCGTCCTTGATCCGTGAGCAGCCTTTCCGGCGCCCCTTTGTCCATTACATATCCAAACAGGAAGGCGTCCGTGATAGACGCCGCCGACTGGTCAGGTAAGAGCCAAGCCATCGGCCAGCGGGAAAGATATTCCACCCCGACCAGCAAAAATGTATTGCCCCTAGCGGATGGCGGGAAGGGTCCCAAAATATCCAACGCCACAAACTCGTTAATCCGAGACACCTGTATAAACTGCACTGGTGGCACATATGGGTTTTTAGGCGGCTTCCGCGGGGCACACTCAGGACACACCTGAATGTGTCCGACGACATCCGTCGTCATGCCGTGCCAGAAGTAGTCTCGCTGCAACGTCAACAAGGTTTTCTGCACCCCGAGATGTAATAGAGTGTCGCAGTGCAGAGTCCGAATCAATTCGTACCGTAACGACGACGGTACTACCAGACGCCAGCGATCGTGCAACCCCTCCCTCCACATCAGCAACCCATCCCGGAGAGCAGCCCCCAGCGTCCCACCGGACAGCAGTCCCCCCGTTCCCTTCGCAGCCCGACTCCGTAAGGCCCCCAGCGAGTCATCAAGCAACTGCTCGCGAATCCATACCGAGCGCGGCAGGTTCAGAACCCCATCGGCCGGTCCCGGGCATACGGGAGCCTCGGGCACCTCGACAGCTGACACAACAGGCCGAAGGGGGTTGCTGAACCGGCGTACACCTATTCGTACCCGAAGCGCAAGCGCAAGGGGACCCCTGCGGCAACCTGGAGAGCGCGTCCGCATTCGCGTGACGGGACCCCTTCCGGTACTGAATTTCGAAGGAAAATTCCTGCAGGGTTTCCAACCATCGTGCCAGTTGGCCAGATGGTTGGTCAACTCTCAGGGCATATTGCAAAGCCGCATGGTGGAGAAAGTGGACAATAGCCAATAGTTCGCGGCGAGTAACGCAGTAGCGGGTCTCTGCCGGAGACAGCACGCGGCTACCGTAGGCAACCACGCGTTCCACGCTGCCCTTGGACTGTGACCGAACGGCCCCGATCCCAGTGTCACTAGCGTCCGTATCCAGAATAAAAGGGCGATCAAAATCCGGATAGTCCAATGTCGGCGCCGTCACCAAACGATCACGTAGGCCTTCAAACGCCGCTTCCTCCGGCGGTCCCCAGCTGAACCTCCAGCCCTTCCCCGTAAGGAGGTGCAAGGGCCTAGCGATCGTAGCAATGTTCGGAACGAACCTGTGATAATATGAAGCGAACCCAAGGAAGCGACGTACGTCCCCCACCGAGGCCGGGGTTGGCCAGTTGCGAACGCACGCTGTCTTCTCTGGGTCCGTGGCCACCCCGTCCACACTGACTATGTGTCCCAAATAGCGCACAGATCGTTGCAGTAGGTGACACTTTTTGGGTTTAAATTTCAAATTGGCGGAGCGCATCCTAGCAAACACCGCTTCCAATCTCTGTAGATATTCTTCAAACGTGCGGCTAAAGACGATAACATCGTCTAAATATATCAAACATGTCTCCCACTGCAGACCCGTTAACACCAGCTCCATCAACCGCTGAAAAGTGGCGGGGGCAGCATTCAAGCCCATTGGAAGACAATTAAACTGAAATAAGCCCTGCGGTGTACGGAAAGCCGTCTTTTCCCTCGAGGACTCATCCAGGGGAAGCTGCCAGAATGCCGAGGAGAGATCAAGCGTAGAAAAAAATTTCGCCCCGGACAAGGCATCGAGGGAATCATCCATACGCGGCAGGGGGTAGGCGTCTGCCACGGACACTTTGTTTAATTTGCGAAAATCGACACAAAATCGCAATTTCCCATCCTTTTTTTTACAAGGACCACCGGCGCGCCCCACGGACTGTTAGACGGGGAAATTATGTCAGCAGCCAGCATATCCTCCACTGCGCCGCGAACATGATCCCGCTCCGTCGGGCTCAACCGATGCGGGTTCATCCGAATCGGAGCGGCATCCCCCGTATCAATGTGGTGGGAGAGCAAGGAGGTGCGTCCCAAATCAAAATCATCCGAGCTGAAAACGTCGGAATAGCTTAGCAAGAGCGCGCGAAGCGCGGACCGTTGTTCCCCAGTCAGGGATGAGTTTTCCCCGCACAACTCGGCAACCCACCGATCATCCTGCCCCGTGGGGGCCGAAACCCCCCCTACCAGGTCCCGGCGGCCCCGGTCGTCATGGGCCGTGAAAGCAATCGTGGCATGAGCCAAAACCGTTCCGGCCGGTACGCTAACATTATCCGCACTCCCATTCAGCACTTGTAAAAACGGAGGCTGACCCGGCCGGACAATCGTCTGTGCCCTGACCAGCGCCGAGCTGCCCGTTATAGCCGTGGACGGCGATAACAAAACACCCGCCGCTCCCTCAACGCCAGGCACTGGTTTCCAATACCTCAACAGAATAAGCATCTGCGAACCAGGTGGAATATCAACAGATACCTCGGACAGCGCCTGCACCTGGCAGACAGGGGCAGAGTCGCCCCAGGGCGACGGCAAGAACGAAATTTTCCGACCCCCTGGCAATTCAATGCAATTTTGATTCACCCTTATTTCAATGGGCATTCTTGCCAGGAAATCAGTCCCCAACAAACAGGGCACCGCGAGGGACCTGGAAATCAATACGGTCCCTGAAGCCGACACCTCCCCAATCGATATATTGGCGTCCACCTGGCCCACAATGCCCATACTTCCCCCGTTCGCCGCTATGCAAGAGTCATAAACCGGTCGCACCCTTCCCGACGGAATACCTAAGAGATGAAAAATGACGTCTGAGATAAGTCCACCAAAATGCACACCTCGACCCCCTGAATAGAACCAGGCACAATGGACGACCCAGTAGCGGCCGCAACCACCCTCCGTGCCAATTTCCGCCACTGCGTCAGCGAGCGACACGGGTCGATCGGCGGCCCCCCCTTGTTAATGACACACGGACCGCACGGCGATGGTGATGCATGAGGTGACAGGCCTTGCCGGGTGTCTGATGCGCACCGACTTGCCTGTCCTGGATGGTCCTTTCGCGTCACGTCCGTGGCAGAGGCCTCCAGCTGGGGTGGCCCCGGGATGCGAGCCCAACAATCCCTGGCGAAGTGGCCCTTACTGCCGCAGCGGAAACACTCCAAGTCGTTTCAGCGCGCAGCACCCCCTCTGTCCTGACGCTCCCGCGTCGGCGGCCCGGAGCGCACCCCCGCTCCCCCTCGAGCAGGCCACTGGGCGGACGCGGCCGTCAACTCCTGCGGACCCCTGTCGTCAGGAACGTAGACAGCCTTCTTGGGGTCCCACCCTGTAGCACCGCCTTCGACAATGGGGCCCCCCGTCCAAGCCGACACCTGTTTCCACCGTCGAAGGTTAAATTGGGCATCCAAGCACTTAGCCGCAACACGGGACGTCAACTTATCATGGCCGCACACCGGCATGGGAATCCCCAAGTCCCTAAATAACTCCAGCATCTTGGCCAATATGAGGGGTTCCAACAAATCAGGCTCTGTTTTAGGATACGCAGCCATAGCTAGTTCCAGAACGGTGCCTCGGAATGCCACCGGCGATTCTTCCGGCCCCCGTTGCCGCTGTACGAATCTGCGATGAGCATCGTCCGGAGGCTCATACGCGTCCGCCATTTCCTCAAAGACCCCCTGTAGCGTCCTCTTCTTTTCAGCCTTGATGGAGCGGAAGAACCTGACGGACTCGTCGTCGAGAAGTGTTGGCAAGACTTCCAGGGCCTCCGCGTCCGTCCATTTGGCGGATCGTACAGCCGCTTGAAAACGGCAGGCGAACGCGCTCCAATCTCCGCTGATGTAGAACTCTTTAACAGTTGTTAGATGATGGCTGCGGGTCCTTGCTCCGCCGTCCTCCGTCGATGGTGACTCGTGCGGCAGCGACAAGATGGCGTCACTCCGCAACGTGTTCAAGATGGCGGCTCCCCGCGGTGGAGGGCGTAAGATGGCGGCTTCCCGCCGTTCCTCCTTGGCCACGCCCAAGATGGCGGCTTTGTGCCGCGTGGTGGAGAGGGCTGACGGCGTCGGCAAGGCCCCGGCCCGCTGTTCGCCGCTGGGCCTCTCCGAAGTCGTCGCCGGCGTCACGAGGTCGCACAACTGCGCCAACACCGCTTTCAGTGCCTCCAGTTGGGCCGCCACCTGTCGCCATCCTTCGTTGGCGTCCACTTGCGCGGATGGACCCACCGAAGCGGCAACGTCCTGCACCCCCGGACCGTCGCTCGTCCCTGCGTCGCTTCCCCCCTCCATCGTCGGTAGCGCCACCGCTGGAGGGAGGTCGTCTCCAGAAGATGTTGCAGAAGATGGTGCAGGGACGTTCTTTCTTCTGAGCTGTTTTGATATGCCGTTTCACTTCTGACACCAGTGTAATTAAGGACTATTTCACAGTGTCGATCTCCGTTGTCCTTTATTTGGGTTCGTGTAAATCTCGCTCCCACGGCGTCCTCGCTCAGGCCCGCGTCTCCTCCGTCGAGCACTCCGCAGCCACACTGCTGCTCCGCCCTGCAGCCACCCTGCTGCTCCGCTCTGCAGCCACACTGCTGCTCCGCTCTGCAGCCACACTGCTGCTCCGCTCTGGAGCCACACTACTGCTCCGCTCCTCCTCGCTCACAGCCAGCCTTCCACAGCCCGCTAGCCCCCCTGCGCCCGGGCACACCGATGGCCGACGGTGCCGAGGTCTCCCAACACGTGGCGATCGAACCACCCTCCCAGTCCTGCCCAGCGTGGCCTCCTCCTGGTTCCACTCCGTCTTCTCTTCCCGATCCCTTCCGGTTCTTTCCCTAAATCCTCTCCCCCACGTGACCCTAACTCCTCCCTCTCCTCACGTGACGCAGACTCCACCCCCCTCAATCCTTGCTCGCATTACATATAGATAATGATCAATAATAGAAGACAGGGGATAACCAATTCCTGCTCCTTGCTTTTGCATGTAAAAATCTCCTTTCTAGAGAAAATGTGTTATTTAAGTAGAGTTGAGGCAATTGTGGATTTTTTGTTATTAAGAAGAGCATTGAGCATGTTAATTGACCCACTAATTGGGACCTTGATGAACACAGGCATTTAAAAAACAGAACAAATTCTCATTTTACTCACGCGATCTGACCATTTTTTTTTTAATGAATTATAGTATTGGTCGCAAAAGCCTACGTGTTAATTTTCATCTATAAGTAAAACATATGTAATACACGAATATAGCATACCTTGCAGTTGGGTGGTATTTCCGCATTGAGAACAGCATACAATCTGTTACATATTTCAGTCAGAGAGCCTTGCTTTTCTTGGAAATATAGTTTCTGGATAGCATTTACCAGATCAGTCTTACTGCTATAGTCTGCAGTTACGAGCAGTTGCAACAGCAGTGCAAGAAAGCCACCTGGAGTTTGTGCCGTTGGCAAGTTCTGCATAAACACACAACACACAACTTGTAAAGGCGGGTTTGCAATCTGTACCACTGATTAACCAGAATACATTCACATGTTTAACGTAGGATAGAACTAGGAGAGCATAGTAAGAATCGAGATTTTAAGTTTTCGTGACTGCAGGGATCCATACTCGTTGGTTCTTTCGGTAAAGTCACGTAGGTATAAAATAAAATAAAAAATCACGACGTTACGGGCGCAACACAAGCGTCCGTCATCAGGTGGGACAACACAGCAAGAAACAATTGCTGAAGTGGGCAAAAGAGGTGCTTGTATCAAGAGGTTATATAGGCAAGAGAGGGGGGCGGAGCCAGGGAGGAGAGATAGAGAGGGTGGGAGTGTGGGGCAGGGGGAAGGGTGTGCTGAAAGCTCCGGGACGAGCAGGACAAAAAAATGCCGGGGCTGGGAAGTAAGCGGGGCTGGGGGTAGGAGGCTGTAGAAGACTAGAGATGCGGATACGACAGTAATCTATAAAGCAGTTAAGGTTTTACCTGGTTAATAACATCCTTCCAATGATTGTTCAATTTGTATCCATATTCTCGGTTGAAGTTATGACTATGTTTATATATCTTATTTTATTTTATACCTACGTGACTTTACCGAAGTTGGTATTATTGCCTTCAGTCAGTGGTAGATGGACAAAGGGCCGGTTGAATCCTCATATCTGTGAAAAACTTATAATAGGAAGATGTGGTGTGAGGTGCCACAGTGTAGTGTTGTGGCATAGTGTAGTATTGTAGTGTCTGACAGACTACACTAAAGATGTAAGTCTCAGATACGAAAATTCACATAAGGCCGAGATTGGCAGAAAAGTTTAATGAACAAAAGCATGTGTGGTAAAATAATTATCAACAAACATATATACAAGAATATGGGCAGTCCCCGGGTTGCAAAAGACCCGACTTACAGAAATCCTACCTAACAGAAATGCTCCCATAAAATAATCATGTTAAATAAAATTAATATGCGGAAATGTTTTCCTTAGTTGTGTAAGCGAAAGTAGTGCAGCGCGGTGAGGTTGCAGATGAATAGCGCAAAGCGAGGGGTAGCATTACATAATCCTTTTCCTTTTGCAGAATTACGTAATTTTAGTTGGAAATGCTTATGATTATATTTTTTTCGCCATGTTTCTATTGCTAGTTTCATTCATTTTACGTTTATTTCATGAGTTATTTACTGTATATACTTTATTTAACACAGTCACACTTCGATTGCTTATGGTCTCAGCCAACAGCGATCAGAGAAGTCTAGGCTTAGCCCAATGCACGATAAGCGAACATTCCAAACAATTAACCAGAGACATATAGACAGACATATAAGCAGACAGATAACACAGAGATACATAGAGAGAGAACAAACATAGGCACACAGAGAAACCACGCCTCTGTGTCGAGGCCTTATATAAAGGCCTCGACACAGAGGCGTGGTTTCTGTCTGCTTATATGTCTGTTTATATGTCTCTGGTTCTGTGTTTTATCTCTCTCTCAAATTTAGCATTCTCAGGAAGAACGTAATCAACCAGGTAGGGTGTTGACTGTTATGTTATCCGACTCTCTGTTGTATTACATTACATTTCTAAGTATACTAGATTTGTGTTTCTATTTCATTTATACCTGATGATGATTGCTTGTGTTGCAATCGAAACGTCGTATGCTAGTATTTAATTTATTATTTTATCTTTATACGTGACTTTACCGAAAGAACCAAAGAGTAATTCCTGCAGTCACGAAAGCTCCAAATTAGGTTTAATTATGGGTAGTTTTAGAGTAGATATTCTATTGAATTAAAGAATTATAGGAAGTGCAGAGCATATGAACCTTATGGCGGTACCCCGGGGTACCATAGTACCTCCGCTCTCGCATAATGTCCGTGATGCAATCATTTTTAGTCTGTTGATGGTCGGCGATGCGGCAATCGACTCATATCGATGAGCTGTACACGATGCACGATGGTGCATACGAGCGTTCAGGGTTTCAGCGCAATCATCCTCGCTGCGTTTCGACATCGTGGAGTAGCACTGATTTCGGATTGATTGGTACCCCAGTCGCGGAGTTAAGTACACTCCTTGAAAAAATAGTGTCCCAGAAATAAAATATTTAATTGCCTCGGCCATTTTGTATTATTTGGTACCCCGGGGTACCGCCATAAGGATCATATGTACAGCAATACGATGCAGATAGCGATAGAAAATGGACGACAGTGTGATACAGTACTGAGAGAAAACTAACTATTTCTGGTAATGGAATGTTATCTTGATTTTGGGAGGAAATTGTTCAGTTTCTGACATACAAAAAATTTGGGTTACGGATTGTTCTCGGGGACCTAACCCTTCCGTAACCCGGGGACTGCCTATATCCCGGTTTACGTAAGGGGTGCGTTCCTGAAAGTTGCGATGACGAATATCAAAACGACGTAAATCAAAGCCAAAGTAGTCTGCACCCGATGAGCGATAAACATCCTAGACGTGCCCACAACATTACATTTACCCCTTTTGGCGTCCTCTGGTCTAACACCGTTAGAGGCAAGGCTCAAAAGAAAGCTGTCTCTGGTGTGGACCAATCAGTTTCAAGGACAATTGTGGTGCCACAGCAACGGAACAACTCCGCCGGCGCTGCTATCCCCTCGTACCCCTCCACACGAACGCACGCGCACCCCCACTAAACACACACATGCACCCACGTAGGGTCTCGTGGGGGGGTCACCTGGTACCATGGGTTTTTACCCGAGGGGCCCCTAGCGAGGATGTCCCACGGTTTCCCAGTGCCAGGAGATTGGCCGACCTCCCCCCAGGCTGAATTACATTGCGGCCCCCGTGAATTAGCTTAGAATTGTATGGGCACGACGAAGCTCACCGGGCAAACCACAATGAAAACACTCACAGCACAGGGAGATGGGGCCTCAGGGACAAACACCCAGCGAGCAGCGCATAAGAGGAGGTGGGAGGGAAATTCCTGAGCCGACTGAAGCTAAATCTCCACCAGACGGCCACCCCGACCAGGCCAGGTGTGGCGTAGGTGGGGAGGGCGGGTGCGTAACCAATGGGTGAAGGCACACTGGAGGGTATCGATCCAGGTAAGGGCGGGGCATCGGTTGAAAATCGAAAGGTAGGCGCCCGATTGGCCCTGCAGGGGAACACCACGTAACCCTGGATTTTTGGATTCGGAGGAGACAAAGGGAGGGAAGGGAAAAACGTTAGTCAGTGCTCCTGCAGCCGTTGAGCCACCCGGTCGGACTCCCAGCCGCTCGCAGCGTCCAAGGGACGCTGGCGAGTGCAGCTACGACTCGACCCCAGGCAGAAACATCTCATACCCTCGTCCCTCCGACTCCCACCACGTCCGTGCGACACTGTGAGTACGTGCGCGAGGTGAGAAGTAGAGCAAGGGTACACCCAGGGATTGAATAAGGATAGGCTAGGAGCTGCTCGCTGAGAATTCTGCTCCGGGCCACGCAGGGTGCTTTCTTTTCTTCAGGCGCGCCATTAATAAACTTTAGCACAGAGGATCCGTGTGGTGTTATTTCTGTGGGTGTGGGGAAAGTGTCGGCGTAGTGTGTAATTCAAGCGTGTGTGTGTGGGGCAGCGCGGGTAGTAATTCATTAACGGCTCCCGTGTCCGTGCAGCCACGTGATTAATAGGGCAAGGGAGGGGTGAGTTAAAACCTGTTCGCGTGCGTGTTTACACAGCGCGTTTTACGCAGTTTGTTTACGTAGCGATGATCGCATCAACGGTGGGGCGCACGTAAATTGTCATCAATACAGCCGTCATTTTGCCCGCATGCCTGTGTGTGTGCTTACACTCCAGCCGCAGCGGCGCATATTCGTACGGCTATTTTTAGCGCGAGCCGTGGTGAGCAACCTGCACGGGCACGTGCGTGCACGCAGCCACCTCCACGTTAGTGGTGGTGTAAGTGGGGAGTGTGTGGGATAACTCCAGGCGGTGGGGAGCCAGCCACTAGCCATGTCTCTCAGAGAGGACGCTGGTGCGGGGAGGCCGATCACCCGATCAGCGGCAGCCGTAAACGTTTTTGAGGGTTGCAGCGATTTCAGATCTTGCTACGTCTGCAGCGATGTGACCCAGGCCCTTGAGAGCCACATCTACTTGGGCAATAATATCATTAAGTTCTATTTCTGATGGTCTGAAATCCGTTTTAGCTAAAGGACTAAACTTTGCAGTCACACCTAGACACATACCATTTCGGATCTTAACTGATTGTGTTCACGTTTACGGTGACTTTCAGACCACAGTCCACTCACTGGCATTGACTATATATCTTTTATTCTCCGTAGGGAATGGATTCTTTGCTCCGCCGCAAGTCTCCTACCACCACTCTCCCATTGACATATTTCGTTGCTTCCTCTTAGTACCTTTCACGCGACGGTCAATGGTATAGTGTATAGCAGATTGTATAATAATAAATAGTATAAAAGTGTAATGTTTAATATAATGTATAAGGTAATATATAGTATCGTAATTGTATAGTGAATATACAGCAGTGTGGTATACAGTAGGGTGGGTAGAATAATACATAGTGTAATATTACAATGTATAGTCTAAGGTATAGGGTGGTGTATAGTAATGCAGTATATGATTTAATGTTGAGTTTGTCTATGGCAGTATATAGTACGGGGTAGACCCGTGTGATGTAAGAGAAAAAAGTTTAGCTGGAGGCATATTATCTTTTTTGCGACATAGAATTGTAATGTATGACTTACTGTTAGTAGCTCAGCTTATTGGAGAGTATATTTAGTATATTAATGATACTGATGTAGTTTATATTTTAGTTTATTTACGTGGTGGTTTAGCTGCTGCAGCTCCTTACTATTAAAATTCCTTCCCTCTATTACTGCTAACTCTACTCCCTCCCTTTGATGCTGCTAATCCTGCATACTGCATAATGCACGGGCATAATATGACTTTGACCCCCCCACCTCCTACGCATTCCACAAGTAGTGACTAATCCCATATTTGCATTTCCCAAAAAAATGCTAAATTCCTCTTGATATGCAAATTCATTTGTCAAGGCGCCCCTTCCCCCCTCCAACCCAGCTTAAATATACGCTGCCAAGCCTGGTGGTGCCCATTCAGACGCTGTCTTTCCGACAGACCTGTTCTTCACCTGAGGACGGTTGCTTGCGTTGTGGCCGAAACGTCGTGAGAATTATTTTATGTTTTATTTTTATTATTTTATAAGAAGATGAATCCCTGCAGTCACGAAAGCTTTAAATCGAAATTTAAACTCTCTCTGCTTAGTTTAATCCTGACAATTCTCAATACTGACAGCACTTGTGTGCATCACTTGACGTGTTTGCGTGCTTCACCAATTCTCCCCCTCGCACCCACGAGCTGGAGGGGCAGGGTTCCCTCCGCCAATCACCGCTGCCTAGGGGCACCACAGTGGCGAAATGTTATCTCCCTCGCCTGGTATGCAGGAGGTCGTGGGTGTCATCACCACCCTGATGCCTGTATATTTTGAGTTTGCATGTTCCACCGTGGTCGTGTGGATTTTTATCCGGAGTTCTCCAGTTTTGCCCTCTACATTTGTAACATTCGCTTGAGTATTTGGCTGTTATATATATTCTCACGTGTGATAATATGCTACTTTGATTAGTTATCATGTGTGGCCAGGTTGCCTCTTAAAAAAAGCTAATAGCTCAGTGGGGTTTACCTGGTAAATAAAATAGTTGGGTTTAGCTTACATTTAGCAGCATTGTGAGCCGGGATCTCGTCCCTAATGGTTCACCTTTGTGGTGGGTGGGAGAAGGTAGTCTTCTGAATACCCACCTCTTACGTGTTTCGTGTCACCTTAAATAAAACTAACACCATCATATAGGCGAGATAGACATCGTTTAATTGAATCCACAACTAACTATGAAAGGACTCTCAAGACCTAATTTTTACTTTTCCAGAAAACTAAAGGAAAATCAATATTGATGTTGTCGCCTTACAGGAGGTGCACGTAGAGTACAGCACGCAGATGGCAAGTTACAGAGTCAATGGTCACTGCCTTTTTGCTGCCATCTACCACCCTAAAATAGCCTAGCCGCCTTCATCAGACAAGGCCTAAATGACTATTATGCTTTCAAGTCCACCACCACCAACACAATAACTGTCACAGTTGGTCACGTGACGTTCATCAACGTATATAAGCCCCCAAATAAGAAATGGCCATCAACACCACAATTGCAGCAGCCACTCACCTGGCTATAGACTAGGGTGACTTCTATAGCCACCACACAACGAGGTTTCTCAGACAACAAGGAAACCGGAGAGACGGTTGAGTAATGGTCGTTGGCATAAAGCACATTCCTTATACATACGACTCAAAACAGCTGGGCACATTTCACTCAAGAAAAAATAAAAAGGACTCTAACCCATCACAAAGACAAGAATGGACAGCTACCACTACTTGCTTCACAAACAATTACACGCAATTTCCCAAAGGGCCAACGCAGACAGATAGTCACACACATTGGATTATTGATACTGTTCATAACTTCAAAACCATGGCTGCGTTGGAACTTTCGGAAGGCCAAATAGCCAGGCTGTGAAACAGAAACCAAAGTATATCTGGAAAAACTGAAACGACAGCCTGAACACTTAAAAAATTCATACAAATTCTGACTTCTGCCACAAAAAAATACATCCAGAGGATAGCTATACACCAAGATAGCAACCAGAAACAGAAGAACTCTTGAAAGAGTTAATCATAACTGGTGACTTAGATAAGGGCACCACATTGCTGGGGTCCCTGAACTCTGCATGAAGAAAATGTTAAAAAGAAGTTGTCACTGCAGACTTGCGCTTCACTCAATCCAGCCGTAAATCCTAGCAGCTCCTCTGGAACCTAAGTGCCTTAAAACCAACAGAGCAAAAACCACAGCGAATGCTGAGGCTTCCCGCATCCTTTGCTGTTTAAAGACACCATTATTTGACAAGTTCAAGCTCACTAAAGACTGCTGCAGAGACAACTTCCATTAAGTCAACTACCAAAAGCTACAGATCTAACCAGACCATACAATGCCGCTAAAAAGGAAGCAGCCCTCAGGGCCACACAATCCACCAATACATGATGGCCTGCTCCTAAATAACCTGGGACTATATGGACACTGGACAAACCCAAGTGTTATGGCTTGACTGCCTGATAGGACTGGGACTTGCAACACTTGTGCTCCCCACTGTGCCAATTTGCTGTCTTTGCCGCCTGATGAACTGCTCACTGTTATGAGCATTGCTCCTCTGCCCTCCGTTGTTATTGGAGGGTGACTGCCTCTTACTGCCCATAGAGGTCGATTTTAACACCATTGATACCAGTCATTAGTACGTCAAATCAGCTCCACTTCTTGCTGTACCACATCAGTCCATCTCTTCTCTAGCCTGTGCCGTCCCCATTTAGCCACCTTTATCCGGGCCAAACAAAAGCCGTTTGGGTATGGGATGGCTGACCATGTGGGCTTCATTACCTAGCCAATGCAGTATCACCTGCGATAGGAGATGCAGCATGTGTAGAAAACTCAAATAAATAAAATAATGCGTGTATCCAGTCACGTGCGTGGAAAACTCGCAACCAAATTTCACTCACATTTGTGGAGGGGGGGGGGCATGTGCCGAGAAACAACAAATATGACCAATTTCATCGATGTTTTTTTTCCTGAATGCTATGATGAAAAAATGGCAATTTTTGCTTCAAGTACTGATGCACCATAATTAATGAATGCACAGTTTTCTGGTAAGCGGGTGTGGGATTGGCCAGGAGGTTCCATTGTGATAAAATGCCATAACGTATGATGAGGGAGAGGATGATTAGGGGTGGTGAAGGAAGGAGTTTGTGGGAGAATAGGAGGAGCAGCAGATGGGGAGGATTCTATAAGAGGGGAGAGAGGATATAAGGGGGGCTGGGAGAAGGCATCGGGTCGTTTTGGTGGTGAAGCTTCCTACGAGTATGTGTGTTGCCTGAAATTGTCTACTTACCATCAGGTCAATGGAGTTGAAACATCTTTGGAACCACTCAGTGTTGCTGAACTGATTTATGAATGTAGGAAGTGAATGGGCAACTTGTGGCCTTGGTGAACTTAGACATTGGGGTATAGGTGGGATAAGTGGTGTGGTAGATGCCACATTCTCCGTGTGGCGTGGTATTTGTGGCAATTTCCTTACAGGATTCTTTATACAATTGAGCTGGACTTTAACATTTGAAGGGCCATCTTCCACCGTGATGGCAGCCTGCAAAGGCAAGATAGATAGGTGAGTGGTAACAATATTGATGTCATTCACTTGTTTGACCGGAGGTGGGCAGTGGACCTCCCCATACGCCCACCTTACTGGGCCCCACCCCCAATACTCCGGGCCGTCCGATTGGCCCAGAGCTGAGCGGTGAAACCTCGCTTACGCTCGCATTACATCATCCACCCCCCCGGTGTAAAAGACCAGCCGTCCCGGCTGAATCAGGACCAGACATAATGCGAGTGACAAAGTAACCGCACGAACATGAACAGATGGAACGGAACAGTACAACAACAACAGCAACGATCAACGAAAGGGAAGGGATTTGGATCTAGTACGGAACGCCGGCCCGTCCGTCCCATGAGCCGGCTGGTGGAGGCCCATTCGATGCCGGAACCTGTGCATCAAGGATCAGAAGAGCAGCGGGATCATCACACTCTGCCCCAGGCGGAGACTCGTCCAGCCCAGAATCCCGTGCATCAGGGAGAGCGGGGACCGGAGCTCCTTCCAACTGCAACCTTGGCGGGGTTTGAAGAGCGACGGAATCAAGATTTTCCGTCGCTGGTGGAAGCCCGCCCGGTGCAGAATCCTCCGGTAGGCTCACTGGCGGCGCGCCTACAGGAGGCATGACAGGCGCACTCGAAGGTTGAACAAGCAAGGGTGGTGGCGCATCGGACACATCAGACACCGGCAAGGCAACTTTAGAAGATGACGCATCGACTCGAGGGGCAACGTAGGGCTTCAATCGGGACGTGTGGACATACCAACGGCGCGACCCCACCCGGACACGTGCGGACTGGGGACTAGGAACCTCAACCAATAGCACCGGGCCTTGCCAGGGCTTGTGTAATTTAAGGGAGGTCCCCACTGGCACCTGTGGGCAGTGGAGCCAGGCCAGGTCCTCCACACGCCATGGCGACATGCGATGGGAGCGCCGGGCACACCGTTCGTTCCGGGCCTGGGTCTTTGCCGTAGCCAATCGGGCCGCTTCTCGCGCTTCCGTAACGCGACGAACGGAGTCGCGAATATAGTCGGGAAGGGTCTTCGCAGGACCCTTCGCACGCGTGTCGAACCGTACGTCAATAGGCGGCACATTCTCGCGGCCGTACATTAAAAAGAAGGGCGAATACCCCGTGGACGCATGCGGCGCCATCCGGTAAGCAGAGAGCACTCCAGGAATATGCAAATCCCAATCAGGGTGCTTCTCGCTAACCATATGGCAAAGCATGGCCGACAGGGTTCAGTTCAACCGCTCAACCATCCCATCCGTCTGTGGATGGTACAGCGAAGTCCGGAGCTTTTTGGTGCCCAAAGCGTCGCACACGTCCCGCAACAGTTTTGATGAAAAGTTGCGCCCCTGATTTGTGAGCAATCATTCTGGCGCCCCCTTGTCCATCACGTATCTGTATAAAAATGCATCCATGATGGACGCCGCCGTCTGGTCGGGCAAGGGCCAAGCCATTGCCCACCCCGAAAAATATTCCACCCCGACCAACCAAAACTTGTTCCCCCGAGCGGATGGAGAAAATGGCCCCAGAATATCCAATACCACCAACTCGTTAACCCGCGTCACTTTGATCGATTGCAACGGAGGAACATAAGGCTGTTTAGGCGGTTTCCGATGAGCACATTCGGAGCACAATCGAATGTGTTCGACGGCGTCAGTCGTCATTCCGTGCCAAAAATAATCGCGTTGCAACGTCAACAAGGTCTTCTGTACACCAAGATGCAACAACTGTTCAGCGTGTAGGACCCGAACCAATTCATACCGCAGCGGCAACGGAACGACCAAGCGCCAACGGCCTCGCAAATCCTCTCTCCACACCAGCAATCCATCCCGGAGAGCCACCCCAGGCACCCCATCCGACAACGGCCACCCCTTAGACTTGCCCGCCTGACCCCACAAAGCTGCAAGCGAATCGTCCAACAATTGTTCACGGACCCAAACGGAACGCGGCAAGTTCAAAACCCATTCAGCCAGCTCAGGACAGATCGAGTCCGCGGACTTATCCACCGCGGACATGACAGGCCGAAGCGGCTGAGGGGGCCGTGATTTGTGCCCGAGGCACATGCGTAGGCGGAATCATGTGGCAGCCGAGAGAGCGCGTCCGCATTACCGTGACGAGAACCCTTACGGTACTGAACATCAAACGAGAACTCCTGTAAAGTCTCCAACCATCGCAACAGCTGGCCCGAGGGCTGGTCGACTTTCAAAGAGTATTGCAAGGCCGCGTGGTCCGTGCGCACCATGAACCTCCTGCCGTATAGGTAAGGCCGATATTGGCGAACAAAATGAACGACAGCCAACAATTCCCGACGGGTGACGCAATAACGGGTCTCCACCGGAGAGAGAACGCGGCTCCCGTAAGCCACAACGCGTGCGACGCCGCCCTTACACTGAGATAGGACAGCACCAATGCCCATATCACTGGAGTCCGTATCCAAAATAAAAGGCAACGAAAAATCAAGGTAATCCAGCATTGGTGTGGACGCCAATCGATGGCGTAGGCCGCGAAACGCCTTCTCCTCCTCCGGCCCCCATTTGAACCTCTGATTTTTCGCCATGAGGAGGTGCAGCGGCCAAGCGATCGAAGCAAAATTTGGCACAAATCTACGGTAATAGGATGCGAACCCAACGAATCAGCGTACGTCCCCCACTGAGGTAGGAGTATAGCCCAATCCCGAACGCACGCCGTTTTGTCCGGGTCCGTGGCCACTCCGTCCGGGCTGACAATGTGACCCAAATAGCGCACGAAGTGTTGCAAGAGGTAGCACTTTTGGGCTTAAGTTTCAAATTAGCGGAACGCATCCGAGCAAAAACGGCCTCCAATCGCTGAAGGTGTTCCTCGAACGTATGGCTGAACACAATGACGTCGTCCAAATATATCAGGCAGGTGTCCCACTGGAGCCCGGTCAACACCAGTTCCATCAACTGTTGGAACGTAGCGGGAGCGGCGTTCAATCCCATGGGGAGAAAATTAAACTGAAAGAGCCCCTGCGGCGTACGGAACGCCGTCTTTTCCCTCGATGACTCGTCAAGGGGGAGCTGCCAGAACCCAGAAGAAAGATCGAGGGTCGAAAAAAATCTCGCCCCAGACAAGGCATCGAGGGATCCTCCATACGCGGCAGGGGGTATGCGTCCGCCACAGATACCTTATTCAGTCTCCAGAAATCAACACAAAACCGAAGGCTACCATCCTTTTTCACCAGAGTAACCGGAGGACCCCATGGGCTATTGGACGGAGAGATTATGTTGGCGGCCAGCATGTCGTCCACCGCACCGCGAACATGATCCCTCTCCGAGGGGCTCAACCGGTGCGGAATCATACGTATGGGGGTAGCTTCCCCGGTATCAATGTGATGGGAAAGCAGCGAAGTGCGCCCCAGGTCGAAATCATTTTTGATAAACACATCAGAGTATTTTGACAACAGCGTACGGAGCGCGGACTTCTGGTGTGTAGTCAGGGACGTGTTCTCCTGACACAACGCGGCAATCCATCGATCGTCCGATGATCCTGAAGCTGTAACCCCCGCCACAAGACCCTGACGACCAGCCTCAGCATGGGCCGTGACCGTGGGAGTATCATGGGCCAAAACCGTGCCGGCCGCCACCATGACAGTTTCTGCACCCCCGTTCAAAACTTGTAAAAACGGGGGTTGACCCGGCCAAACAATCGTCTGAGCTGCGACCAACGCTAGGCCGCCGGTCGCAGTGTTGGACGGCGACAGCAGCACGCCCACCACCCCGTCAACACCAGGCATGGGCTCATGATAGCGCAGGGGAACGAGCATTTGCGATCCCGGAGGAATTTCAACAGAGACGTCAGCCAGCGCCTGCACCGGAAGGACCGGTTCTGAACGGGCCCATGGTGACGGCAAAAAGGCCACCCTACGTCCTGCCAGCAACTCAATGCAACCAAGATCCACCAGAATTTTTATCGGCATTTTAGCAAGGAAATCAGTACCCAGCAGGCAAGGTACAGCGAGGGACCTGGAAATCAACACCGTCCCCGAAGTTGATACGTCCCCAATGGAAATGTGCACGTCAACCTGACCCACAATGCCCATACTACCCCCGTTAGCAGCAATACATACATCAAACGCCGGACGTACCCACGACGCAGGAATGGACAGAAGATGGAAAATGACATCAGAGTTGATAGTGGCCGACGCGCCCGAATCTATCAAAATCCGCACGTCCACCCCTTGAATAGAGCCCGGCACGGTAGAGGACCCCGTCGCGGCCGCGACCACTCGATGAGCCAATTTCCGCCACTGCGTTACCGTACGAGGCGACCCGACGACGGACCCCCCAGTAGTACGGGCCCCAAAATCACACACAGGCAACGATGAATGAAGTGACAGGCCTTGCCGGGTGTCCGATGCATACTGACTTGCCTGACAAGGGTAACCCCCCGACGTCGACGGCGTGTCCTCCGGCGGAAACTCCGGACGAGGAGGTGGACGAGGTCGACCTCGACAGTTGCGCACAAAGTGGCTGAGTCGGCCGCATCGATAGCACGCCATGTCGGCCCGCCGGCTGGCCCCCCCGACGTGCCAGCGAGGCGCCGATGAGGGCGCCGAGCGTGTCATCGCTCCCCTCCGTGGAACCCAATGGTCGCCAGGCCCCACGTCGTCCGGAGTGAGGACAACCCGCGATGGTGCCTATCCTATGGGTTCCCCATCAATGGCCGGATCGCCCATCCAGGCGGCCATCTGCGCCCAGCGGCGCAAGTTGAATTGTGCGTCGAGGCACTTGGCCGCCAACCGGGAGATTAGCGGCTCATGGCCACACACGGGCATAGGGATGGCCAGGTCTTTGGACAGCTCCAACATCTTGCCGAGTATCAATGGCTCGAGCAAATCGGGCTTAGTGTCCGGGTACGCGGCCATGGCCAGCGCAATCAGAGCGCCACGGTAGGCTACGGGCGATTCCTCCGGCGCCCGATTGCGTTGGACGAACCTACGGTGAACGTCGGATGGAGGCTCGTAGGCCTCCGCCATCTCGTCGAAAGCCCCCCGCAGCGTCGCCTTCTTCTCAGCCGGAATGGAGCAGAAGAACTTCAAGGATGCATCATCCAGGAGCGTCGGCAGGGCCTCCAACGCCTCCAATGCCTCCTCCATCGTCTACCTGGCGGAGCGGATGGCCGATTCCAAGCACCAAGCGAACGCGCTCCAGTCCCCGCCAGTGCAGAATTCTTTAATAGTCGGATGCAGCTGCACCACGCGGCGGGGACAAAATGGCGGCCTCCCCCAATTCCGTCGCGGCCGCACCCAAGATGGCGGCGCCCTGCCACATGTCGGCGATGGCGGGAAGCCTCGCAGAGGCCACAATGGCAGAAGGCTCGGGCCCTCCCGAAGACTCCCCATCCCGCGGCCCGATGCGTGGTTGTTCCGGCCCCGTAGCGACCAGGGTCACCAATTTCAGCAAAACAGACCGCAGCGAGTCAATCTGCTCCGCCACGCGCCGCCAGCCTTCCTCGATGCCCGAAGACGAAAACGGCCCGGCTCCATCGATGACATCTTGCACCCCAGCAGAGTCGCCCGTCACCATCTCGTCCGTGCCTTCCGCGCCCGAGACCGCCATATCACGAGGAAGATTGTCATCGTCATCAGAAGAAGGTGTGGGTTGATTCTTCTTTTTGAGATGCTTAGACATCTCGAACTGCTTCCGACTCCAATGTAATGAAGCACTCTGACGACACACAGCTTGGTCTCCACCTCTGTCTTTATTCTTGTTATGCCGCTCACACTCCACCGGTCCCGACCGTGGACCGGCTGTTCTACTGGCGCGCCCCGCGCACTCTTTCCGTCAGTTGTACTGCCGCACACCTGTTGGCTGACGGTGTGCTTGGAGCCGTCTCCAGCCACGTGGCCGATGGCGCTGGAGACCTTCCACGGCTCAACGTGGTCCCACTTCGAGTCTATGCCAACTGCCCCGAGCCTCTTCCGGATCCCCCTTATATTCCCCTCTCTCGTCATCCCGTCTCCACCTTCCACCACGCCCTTTCCGAACCTTCCAGATCACGCCCTTCACTTAGCGCCCCCCCCGGCTCCGCCCCTAGGCTCTGCCCCTGATCATCCGGGCATCCGATTGGACCGGAGGTGGGCGGCGGACCTCCCCATATGCCCACCTTACTGGGCCCTGCCCCCAATACTCTGGGCCGTCCGATTGGCCCAGAGGTGAGCGGCGAAACCACGCTTACACTTGCATTACACATACATGCTTTGGAGGGCCATTAACTAAAAACTAAAACTAAAATATTTTTTATTTTACCAGGTAAGATTCACTGAGCTATGTAGCCATGAATGATAGCTCAACGAAGTGGCTTATCATGTGGAAATTTATAGCAACCAAATACTCGAAACGAAAGTTGATTCTAAATATGTAGGGGATAACAGGAGGACCCAGATAAAAATCCACGCGACCAAGGGGAGAACATGCATACTCCAAATATACAGACGTCAGAATCGGGATTGAACCCACGACCCTCCTGCATGCAAGGCTAGGGAGTTAACATCTTACCACCGCGGCACTCCAACTTTAACAAGAGCGGGCAAGCAGATTGACACAAGACGAGCATTCTGCACTGACACAAATGCAGGCCAATTCAATATACAATTAATTCCACGTGGGTAGAGTGGTGTATGGCTTTTACATTGTCAAATCAAGACAGCACGTGAATGATCTAGTGGAGGAAAAGCAAGACTAATTTGAAGCAAACCGCATGTAGGTACATTTGGGCAAATGCACAGAAGGACAGGCCAAAAGTACAGACGACCTTACCAAGCGATCGTGCCGAAATCAGGAGAAAGCGTGGGCAACTAAGTCAAAAAGGAAGCACGTTACAAACGAGCATGCTAAGATTAAAATCACCCCTACAGGATGAAATCAAACACATGCACAGGTAAAGTGAACAGGCTGCCATTCAGATTAGGCACACACAAGTTGCCTGAGGACAATCCAAGGGTGTCGTGGCAGCACAAGTAAATGCATGCGAGGGGACGGCTGCAGGGAGAGCACGAAAGTCACGTGCAGAGTGATGTTGGGCATGCGAGGCCCCATGTGATAGAACCTCAGCAGGGGCAAGAAAGTGCTTTGTGCAGTGATGAGAGATTAGCAAGGTCCTTGGCCAACATATCAAAGAGCAGTGTGATCCCAGGTGAAGTGGCACAGCCAACCAGGTAAGCATGTAGAATTTATACAATATGTTTGACATTGGCAGTACAGTATGATATCAGTCAGTTGGTATTCTTATCCCTAGATATCGTGTTCATGGAAATTGGTTCTCAAAAGCGATGGGGAAAATCAGAGCCAAGCTGGAATACAGCCAGGCAGTGAGCCAGCACCAACATTTAGCCAAGCTCTACGGTTCCATATATATTAAGATGTGTTCAGACATGAATGAGTGTTTAGACATGAATGATAAGTAATCTATGAGAGTTGATATTTTGTTAATGGGAATTGTATTAATTTTTCAAACAATAAATGGAAATGCTTTCAACAATGTTGTTTGTATATTTTAAGATAATCATTTGAATAAAATAATTTCCATTTATAGGGATCTTAAATGCCTCAGCAACTGCATTATATCACAATCAGTTAATCCTAATGTCCCAATTTGCTTAAATTTTGTATTGTAATTCATGTTATGTTCATATATTCCATGTTGAGCTGTTTTAGACTTAAATACTGATTCCTTGTATTGTGTTTTTCATTTTGTTTATTTAACGCACCTTAGACCTGTTTACTGTCATGATGTTTACGGTTCACGATATACAATTCTTATTTTTGAACTGTCACAGTCAAGCCTTTCACTCTTCCGATGTTAGCATCTGCTTGTCGTACAGATGTTTGTAATGATCGGGAATTAAGCGCTTAATTTTTTGAACTCCAGCCTTTGCTATTATGATATATTTATTTTATCTTTGCCTCCGTTTAAAAAGATGCCTCTGGTCTCAACGGGCAACTTACCTTTTTTTGAACATTGGACTCACCTCATTGGGTTCCAACTGTACGTCAGTGATAAACACCGGTTCTTTGATTTTCACTTTGGCAATCTTGTCTATAATGTTGGCAGTCAACACACTTGCTTCCTCTTCCCTGTCATTCGTATCGTTTCTCACACTTGGGCTCCCATATCGATCAATGAAGGTTTCAGACTCCTCCAACATGTGAGGAAAAAACAAATAACAGACGAGACACCTTCAGGCATTTGAGTAAAATTTGGCAGATACATATTTCAAAAAATATTTGGGGGTGCTGAATCAAGGTCTGCTGTCTGCCAAGCAGTAACTATTAAGTTTAACGTTTAAAAACCAGATCACCAACAAAACCACCAGAAAACAGGACGAGAGCTCATTATGCATACTGTTAAGGTAAAACGTTTTCAAGCACTATTTTCCCCATGCTTTTGGGGTGTTGAATCCAAATGTCGTGCCGATTACATCTGAAGGCAAAGTTTTGACCTTCAAACTGAACTCAAACAAAATTTCCACCAACAAAGAGAAGCAGGTGAATTACCCCAAGACGATGACGCTTTGTAATTTGTTAATCGCTACTTTAATAAGGATGCAGTTATACAGTGTCATCTAGAACGTTATGTTTTCAAGCTGAATGAACTACAAGGCCACAATATAATTCAAAATAGTAGTTATTCAAGGACATTTAGTCTTCTATAGATTAATGTTCAAACATGGTTCAAAGTAATATTTGTTTTGACACTTTCTCTTTTGCATTACTTTTATCTGAGTTCGTCAAAATAGAAAAATAATACTTTTGTTAATACATTTCAAGACTATGTATATACTAGATATACATAACTTTGGTATAGAGCCTTGATCAGTATCAGAATGACTGTGATATACATGTGTAATGCGGGCGTAAGCGACCTTCCGGATGTGACGTCACGAGGAGGCGGAGCCAGGTGACGTGGGTGAAAGGTTGGGGTCCTTAAGTGGGTAAACCGGAAAGAGAAGTCAGTCGGGTTGTGAATGGAAAAGGGTGAGGCCACGAGGGCGAAGGAGAGGAGGGGGGCACCGCCGGCGAGCGGGAGCCGACCCCAGAGTACAGCCAGGAAGGCTGTGTGTTAGAGGCAGCGGTGTGGCTGCAGAGAGTCGCAGGAGCGACGAAGAGAGAGGAGAGTACAGCCAGGAAGGCTGTGTGTTAGAGGCAGCGGTGTGGCTGCAGAGAGTCGCAGGAGCGACGAAGAGAGAGAGAGACAGCACGAGGCTGTCAGCGCTGCGGAGTGAGCAGCAGCGATTACAGCCAAGGGGGTTGAGAGTGAGTAACAGCAGCGGAGCTGCTGTGGGGGCTGCAAGAGCGACAAAGAACAGCAGCGGGGCTGCTGATGGTGACTGGAGTGACATCGGAACCAGCACTGAGAGAATAAGAAGAGACAGCCGTGTGGGTAATACAGTAAGGACCAAATAAAGGACACTGAGCCAGAGATCGTGGTCAAGTCTTTTATTACACATGCATCCCGAAAGTCTTGTGAAACAAAAAGACTAGATTTATGTTACATTTTGGAAAGTTAAAAGTATAAGTTTTTAAGTGACAAAGATGTCTCTAGTTACAGTATATAGTAAATCATCAACCTACAATAAGAACACGTGTAAACAGACTTTCTCATAAAAAGGAAAACCCAACTGTTCCCTTCAACACTACATTGTCACTAAATGGAAACAATTTAGGTACACAAGTCAACTAGAGGTAACAAAACTATGAGACCATTGAAGACATGTGTAGTGGTGTTAACTACTCGCTGTTCGCAAACTGTGAGAGAGCGGATCGTAAACAAGGGTTTCGCGCTCAATCAAACGGTCAGGGTTAAATGGGGTGAGGTAGGATCCAAACGCCAGATTGGGAAGGACCAATCGGAGGGTCCCACAAGGTGGCCGGGGATTGGACAACCCGGCCACGAACAGGTATAAAAGCCAGAGCGCTGAGAGCTCTTGGCCAGTTCTGCTACACGAAGACCCAAGTCGGCCGAAGACATCTAGGACCCTGGACCAAGCCCTCCAGCCCTTATCAGGGCTAGGGCTCAGTGTAACCAGTGGTCGGGGAGAGATCCCCTAGGTCCAGCCAGAGGACGCTGGGATAGCAGGGAGATTAGATAGTCTGCAAGGTCCGGAGGCTGTACCTTCTCAGGGTAACGGGTGAGGGGACCATATACCCCTTTGTGTGATAGGGACTGTGTATTAAGATAATAAACAGTGTGTGCCATAAAGAAGTTTAGAAGTCCGTCCTTTACAACACTACACATGTAACTTATGTTAAATATTTTTTTCTTCAGATTTCAAGCAACATCAAGTACCATATTCCATTCCTTTATCATTGTTGCAAGTGTCAATGGTGCCTATGCATTTGCAAGCTGCTGTACACAGCTGACAAGCCTTCGTATACTTTGCAACATGCACTCATGCACCTTGTGGTAAGGTTGCATGTTATCCGTTTCGTACAAGACTCTGGGTTGGGAGGATGGGCAGAAGTGGGGATGTGGTGCCACGACCATGGAGCAACTCCGCAAACGCCGTAATCCCCTCCCGGCCCCCGCACTAAACACACGCCCACACGCAGCGCACCCATGTAGTGTTCTGGTGGGGGATTGCCTGGCGCATCATGTTTTAATCCGAAGGGCCCCTAGAGGGAGAGTCCCACGGTTTCCTGATGCCAGGAGATTGGCCGACCCTCACAGGATAGGTTACATTGCGGTGCCCCTAAATTGGCTTAAAATTATATGGGCGCATGAAGGTTCCCTGGGCCAACTGCAATGAGGTACAACTCACAGTGGCGGAACGGAGGACGGAACATTGAGCGGGAAAAAGCGCGGGAGCCCTTCCAGACAAAGGGGCAATGGGGGTTTCTGCCGCCGCCCGCCCCACCGCAGCACTCGAAGGGGGACAGAGGGCTGGCACGTAGACAATGGGTCGAGGCATAACGGAAAATAACGCTCCAGGTGAGGGCGGGGCATCAGTTTAAAATTGAAAGGTATGCGCGTGATTGGCTGCGTGGTGCGACGTCCCCCTGGGCCTTTGAAGTTTAGAGCATAAAAAGAGCCAGGGTACAATTTAGTGAGTTGTCTACAACCTCCGGGCTGTCACGACCCACTCCCTGCCGTCCTGCCTCTTCAAGCCGCTCACAGCATCCGTGTGATGCCAGCGAGTGCTGCTGCGAGACAGTGATAGGTCAAGTCTTCTCTCGTCCTCCTCCCTCCGACTCTCTCAGCGTCCGTGGGACACCGCGAGTTCAGCTTCGAGGTACGTGGTAGGACGTCTGTGTAACTGGGTTCATAGGCTAGGCTCTCCTCGCAAAATATTCCTCCTCCAGGTAGTGTGTATTGGCGCCACTAGTTCAGAATATCGGTGCAGTGTGATTTCTGTGTGTGTGGGTAAGAACCTCGGTGTGGTGTCTGCGATTTGTATGTGGTGCGTCTGCGTGGGGAGACGGCGTGCGCGAGAGAGCGAGCGTAGGCTGCAGCGTCGGCGCGGTGTTGGTAATTTGAGCGCGTGTGAGGCGCTTGTGTCTTGCAACATACAGTATACGGCAGCCGTCGTTTGCGCAAACGACGCCTGCAGCGCCGCGTCAGTAATTGGGGCGGGGTGCGATCAACCCGTTCGCCGGCGGTCGAGCGCGTTTACACAGCAACAATGGTATTAATGGCACCGCCACCGTTCCTTTTCCTTTAGCATTAGCCTTTGTTTGCACAGCGGATTAAGGCTTAACCACGGCAGGTATGCGTGCATATTCACAGCGCCAGCCTTTGTGAGGGAAATACGCGCCTGCAGAAACGTGCGCGTGCACGCCTCCGCGTTCGTTTTTGTGGTGGTGTAATTTGAGTGCGCGTGAGATAACCGCGGGCGGTGGTGAGCCAGCCGAGTAGCGATGTCCCTCAGAAAGGGCGCTGGCGCGGGGGGGCCGATCACCCGAACAGCGGGGGCCTGGCGAGAGTCGGCCGACGAGGAGGAGGGGGGAGTGGAGGGGATGGACGTCGCTTCCCGCCCGCTCACGGGGAGCGGGGAAGTGGACGTCGGCCTCCACAAGGACTTGTGATGCCGCTGCCATGAAGCCGCTCGGCGGGCGCCCCATCCCCGACCTCGCCACCACCAAGTGACGGAGCCGACCCCGCTTCCCCCTCACCTCACCTCACATAAACACACCCGCACGCATTTCGCCCCCCATAGAGCTCCGAGGGGAGGTCACCTGGCTGACCGGTTTTAACCCGAGAAGCCCTTATCGGGATAATCTTCATGGTTTCCGGCGGCCAGGGAATTGGACGACCTCCCCCGGTGCTACTTCGCACCGTGGCACTGTAACCTGAGTTGAGAATACCTGGTCACGGCGGGGGCCACCCAGCCCCCACGGTTGAAACGCACCCCCACACACACACGTATCGACGAGGCAGGCAGAGGAGGAGCAAAACAGCTGATTGACATAACAAAGGCACCGTGCACCGGCGCAGTCAAGCCGACCACCCATTATTATGGGGGGCATGAGAATTGGACTAATTAGAATGCGCGCCGCGCACAACCATTGTTATGGGGGGCATGAGAATGGGACTAATTAGAGTGTGCGCCGCGCGTAAGCGCCGGAGGAGCGAAGAGGACTCGGGAGGCGAGGCCCTGGGATGGGGAGATAGGATAAAAAGCGAACGTAGCGAGGTAGAGAGGTCTCTCACTCCAAGAAGCTAGCGTTCGAGGCGGCGCCCAGCTAGGCCATCCGGACGTCCATGAGACGTGTCGTGGTGAGCAGCAAGGAAAACCCACGGAACACCGAGTGCTTCAAACCGTGAGTAAGAAGGTAAAAGCGTATAGTAAGCAGATAAATCGGGAATAGACCCAGGGGTATCAGAGTAGGCCAGCCTCGTCGATTCACACTGATTTAACAACAATTCAGGCAGCCGATAATAAATCATTAATAGCTGATCGTGGCCTCCTGTGATCTCGCTGAGAAGTGTGAACGCGTGTGGTGCTGAGTATACATTTGCTCGCCACGTGTGAGCGCTGCGCAGAGCGTCGCAAGAGAAGGTGTCGTGTTTAGAGTGCGCGGAGCTGTGTGTGCGTGCGTACGCTCACCACGTGTATGATCCGCGTTATACAGGTGCGCAATTGTAACGTGGTTATTCGACGTGGAAGTGGGTGCCACGCGGAGCTGTGTGTGGGTGTGTGCGTACGTTCACTACGTGTATGATACAGGTGCGCGATCATAACGTGAGTATTCAGTGTTGAGACGAGTACCGTGTGGGGCTGCGTGAAGAGGGAGCACGAACGCGAGCAGGGCTGTGTATACGTATACTCGTAGCGAGTGAGTGCTGCGCGAAGCTGTGTGAGGGGGAGTATGGCGTTTGATTGATGCTGTGCGTACGTACGCTTGCAGCGTGGGAGCGCTGCACGAGGCTGTATGAGTAGGGGCGTCGCGTTCGAATGCCGGCGAAACCCTAGCGGGTATTAGGGCGGTGCGGTAACGCAAACGGAATAGGGGATGCAGGCGGGGGAGACCCCGGGGGCCAACGGCCCCCACAGACTCTTCCAGTCTCCATCTCCTGAGGCCAGCTCTGGGTATGCCCTGTGTGTGCTTGAAGCCACACTGCTGCCCGATCATGTGGGTGTTTGATGCCCATGGTAATCAGAAAAATTAATTTGATTGTAATTCTCATCATGCCCCATGGTATTAAGGGCAGTCTCCAAGCACTATACATAATATATCTCTGACCTCTCTTATTCATTGCGCTATGCAGAAAGGCCTTTACCCGAAACTTCTCACATATTATTGTTTATTTTAAATCAGTCTTATTGACAAAAATGTTGAGTATTTTTTTTTACGCAGCATCACATGTTTTGTTTTATGTAAATGATTCACAGAATTAAAGCACATATAGTGAGAAAATATACATACCTTACATTTTGTAGATTTTTCTAAAATAGTGAATGAACCTCCAGAATTAAAAACATGGGGAATGTTTTTCTTAGCTGAGTTAAAGTCGAGAACTCCACTGTCTCCATCGAACAGTTCCTGCTCCATAAAGAGATTAACAACATTACCAAAGAAACTGCACTCTTCAGTGATACATCTAAAGTGAATGAAAACATACTTTCACGTTATCTCTACTATTCACATCCTTCAAAGTAAAATATATTCTAAACTAATTTTGACTTAAAACTTTCGTGACTGCAGGAATTCATATTCTTTGGTTCTTTCAGTAAAGTCATGTAGATAGAAAAAATTAAAATACCACGACGTTTCGATCGCAACACAAGCGGTCGTCATCAGGAAAAGGGGTTAGCCTCTGAAGGCACACTGTTTCCAAAGGTTTGGAGATGGGCGTAGACCAAGTGTATCGGCAGCACCAGCAATGCCAATGCAGCTGCAAAGCTAATGCAGCAGCAATGCCAATGCAGCAAAGGGCCGCCAGGAAATCACTGCACCCCGCCCCACACACCACACTGCGGACAGTGGAGGTTTATTGACAAGAAAACACAAGTCAAGTCATGACCCAAAGTGGTTGATGACATCTTTCCAATGATTGCTGAGTCTATAACGATCCTCTCGGTTGAAATTGTGTCTATGTTTGTATATATGGATGGCTTCGTGAACGAATCTTTGTTGATAGCCAGTTGGCTTGCAAAGTACCATCGTCTTAGAGAAATCAATTTCGTGTGAGCCAGCCGCAGCTGATGACTTCCTGCGACTACCTTCAGTTCCCAGATCCGGTTGGCTATGCCGCACGCAGCGGTTCAACTTGAGGCAGGATTGCCTCTGAGCTTCCCTTAGAATCGTCATTCAATGGAAGGGCAGATGAGAATATCCCGACACTTTATTTGATATTTCATCCTATAACCTATAAGCCCTAACCATTGGCAAGTGACACAATTGCAGTGAGCTATCACACTGTGATTAATGTACACATGTTTTGTCGCAGCAAAATCAATGAATGGCCTATTCAAAAGTGAATAAGTATTCAGTTGTATGGCCTCAGTTCAACAACACCGTGGACTCCAAGAAAAAAATCACTTCACAGTTACGAACAGGTCCCTGCTGGGTGGGCTGGTAGGAACGAACAAATGAATGGCTATAATAAAATGAAATGGCGGGGGTACGATACGAAGGGAGAGTTTGAGGCCTAGTTCTAGGCTTTAGGCCTAGCTGTAGGCTTTAGGCCGCTGTGAGTTAATTTTGAATTTAAATGTTTTAATTAAAAACTATCTCAGGGAATTATAAGGGAATGTTACACTTGTTTAGCCAGGAAAGCCTCACTGAGTCTAAAGGTTTTTGTAGGGTCCTGCCAAGTGTTTGCAGTAGGGGGCGATGTTGCTACACCTAATCGGACGGACGGACGATATAATCTATTGTAGGCTGGTTCACTTCGTTCCTACCAGTATAAAGTATTACCTTAACTTACAAATGAGAAAGTTGTACAAACTATTACCGTAGGTTTCCAATAAAGCAGATTCATATACTGCCAAAATCCCTCTTCTTGCACATGCTCCATGTCCAACTGCGATTGTTTGCCTTCCAGTTGCCCTTTTGTAATTAGAGCTATATCCGTATCACGATAATCCAGAAGATTCATCACCTGTGTGAATAAAATGACATGTCAATAAAGGTAATGAAACTAAACATCAGTAATTATTCTCATCCCAACTAACATCCTAGGATACTGAGCATTCACAGTGATTTATACTGCAACTAACATACCAAAGGAGAGAATGAAATATTCTCTTTCATAATTGGTGTTGGGTTATGCCATGCAACGCTCAAACCAGATCAGTATCCACCACGCGACACAGCCACATTGTGACGTGGTGTATAAGCATTTGACAATGCACCAATAATGATTGTTTCAGCTCACCGGTAAGCTGAAAACCAAACCCCATAACCAAACTTAGCAATTAAATAAGTTTCGTTGGAAATATAACTATAAGTCATTGTTTAAAAAAACCTACGTGTTAAAGAAATATTATGGCATATTTGTTGCTATGATTGATTATATGTCCAAAAACTCGACGACATTCTGTATTTAATAAACAATATATCCTACATTTTTCGACATGAAGTGATGAATATGTCCTTAATTATCCACATTAAATCATTTTCTAGAATTACAATTACGTGTGATAATCGACATTTAAATGCAAATATTTGTTTGATAATTTAATATTATCTATAATCGAACATGTTAAAGTGTTCATAATAGTTTTTTTTAGGTTAGATCGCGTAAATATAAATGTCGTTAAACCTACGACCACTCAATAAGCCAATACCTACTATATCCACCCAGGAATGTCTGTCCTTAACGCTCGTGACATCACTCCACATCGACCAGTCCCCCTCATTAATATTCATGAGCAGGTAACGTCCTCCAAATTGACACCCCCCCCCACCCCTCATTCATAATCATGAGTGAGTGACGTCACTCAATATGGAGGACTCATTCCCCCCCTCACCAATAATCATGAGAAAGTGATGTCACTCCACATCGAACAGCCCCCCTCATTAATAATCATGAGCAGGTGACGTCACTCAATATGGAGTACTCCTTCCCCCCTCATTAATAATCATGAGCAGGTGACGTCCTCCACATGGACCCCCCCTCATTAACAATCATGAGCAGGTGACGTCCTCCAAATGGACCCCCCCCCCCCCCTCCATGATTAATACCTACTATAATGAGCCAAGAATGTCTGTGTGCAACGCTCGTGACGTCACTCCACGTCGACTAGCCCCCCTCTTTAATAATCATGAACAGGTTATGTCCTCCACATGGACCCCCCCCCCCCCCTCATTAACAATCATGTAATGCAACTCAGAGAGTCGGCTAACACAACAGTTAACACTTTACCTGGTTGATCAAGTCCTGCCAAAGATTGCTAAATTTTGCATCCATCTTCTCGGTTGAAATTATGTCTGAGTTGTGTGGAAAACCTCCCCGTAGAGGCGGTTCAATCTTAATTAGAAGCTTTCGTGACTGCAGGATTTCATACTCCTAGGTTATTTCGGCAAAGTCACGTAGATAGGAAAATAATTAACTAATAGATCACGACGCTTCGATCGCAATAACAATCGATCGTCCTCAGGTGAAAGGGAGAAACATGCCTCTGTGACGAGGCAGTTGTTAACTGTTGTGTTAGCCGAGTCTCTGAGTTGCATTACATTTCTAAATTGTGTGAAGTTTGATATCTAAGCTTCCTTGTCACATTTCTTTTCTCTCTCTCTCACCTAAGCCCTCTTTGAATGTTATCCCCACCCTTTCGCCCCTTTACGGCTTCCCCCCTCCCCCTCTATACAATGCCTCGTCAGAGGCAAGTTTCTCTCTTTCACCTGAGGACGATCGATTGTTGTTGCGATCGAAACGTAGCGATTTATTTATTTTACTATCTACGTGACTTTACCGAAAAAACCTAGGAGTATGAAATCCTGCAGTCATGAAAGCTTCCAAGCAAGATAATTTTTATTTATCTCAATTTAAGTAGATACTCCAATTAGTCTTGGCCAGTAGTAACTAGTTTTGCAGAAAACCTCAACATCAAATCAACTGAGTGTCCTTTTTGGCGCACGCGTGTTCTGCCACTGACGAATTGTGTTTGAGAGTATTTAATATTTCTTTAGCGTTCTTATAGTCTCATGCTGATCATTCGTCTCATCTTACAAATTATAGCATTTGCCACAGGAACAACGAATTTGGTTAACACCTTCCGTTGATAGCTTCAGTAGCACATCTTTAGTACCAAGGTGTATTCCCAAGATGTTGTGGGTTTAGTCTCCGACACACCGATGTGCTGAACTAGTAACGAATTTGCATGTTTTGTTTACGTGACAACCCTTACTAATTAGCTGTGTCAGGTGGTGGTAGGTTTAACGATACATATTTACGCGATCTAACCCAAAAACCTATATTATGGATAATATCGGTCGGGAAAGACTACGTGTTAAAATTATTTGTTACTTTAATAAGTACGATAAACGTAATGTTTTAATTTTGAAAATTATTGACTATGTTGTCGATTTTTGACCATATAAAGAATCAAAGCAACAAATATGCCATAAAAATACTGTACTCCATTCAAATGCATTGTACATCTGCAGTGTCGTCTCCTATGGTGAATGTGCAGAACTCTCGATGACTAAATTAACACTTGGAAGAAACTCCAGACGTCTGTTGTACTGACTTAATTAATTAACTGTCGATGAAAAAAACAATGTGTTGAAAGGGGAACTTATACATCAACAATCACTGCTATCTCTAACATTTAGCATAATCACTGGTAATTCTTAGTCTTTGTTCAGACCAACATGACTAAGGACATGGTGGTCCACTCCGGTAGTGTAACCCAAATCTTAACTTTCCAGCCAACATTGTCTCTCTCTCAACACACAACCACTGTCGCTAAGACTTCGTCAATCGTCTGGGCTCCCAACACCTGTAGGGATCTAATGTTATATCGATTCAGCCACACTGGCGCCAATGATGGGAAAGCGTGTACAGCGTGCATTCTCCAATTCCTTTCCCGCACCTCCGATTAGCACGCCTATAATTTTGACTCCTATCGTGTGTTTAAACTGTTTATTGTAACGTTCTGACGTGCTCCTACTCATCGGATTCCTCCTGCAGTATAAATACTGATTCTGAGCCAAAAGAAGTTCAACATACAGTACACACCACACACACAGCTACACACCAAACATAACTACACCACACACACAGCTACACCACACACATAGCACCTCCGATTAGCACGCCTATAATTTGGACTCCTATCGTGTGTTTAAACTGTTTATTGTAACGTTCTGACGTGCTCCTACTCATCGGATTCCTCATGCGGTATAAATACTGATTCTGAGCCAAAAGAAGTTCAACATACAGTACATGCAATAACAACGGACTGCAAGCGAATCACCGGCCATGCAGATATTCACAAGACGCCGTACTATACCGGTGGGATTACTCCATCCTTATTGGCAATCGACACTGATTAACCCGCCAATTATGAACCGACACATTAATGACTGCACAATAAGCGGCATTGATCAGTCCCTCCAGAAAAACGCGATTATGCGATCGCAAGATTCCACGCAAAATCAGCCAAAGTCCGCATATTTATGCGGGGGGCGCGTTTTTTCAAATACGCCGCACTTTCGCCGCATAAATTGCAGATTTCCGCGCGCAAAATATGCGGGCTTGCATGATTTCATAATCCCCGCATTTTCGTTGCAAAAAGTCACATATATCTTAGCAGAAAGTTGAAAAATGTTGCGTTTACTTCACACAAGCGCAGCCATTTCCCCTGTTGCCATGGGAACGTTATGAAGTGACGTCACTCATTACGCGACATCATTGAAAAGCTGCAAACCCCGCGATGCCAATGAAACCATGATGAAGAGTTTATGCAACTTTAGAGTTGTAAGATTGCACTTTTTTGTTAGTAGTATGTAAATTTAGATTACTGTGAGACTGTACTGTTACTGTATTGCTTACGTTACTGTGCACTGAAAACACTTATTTTAACAGAAGATGTCTGTTTTGTATAGCTACCTCTGTAAAACAGGAAGCACACATTTTATTTTGTAATATTTTATTTATTCATTTTTACAGAAGTTGTAGCATATTCATTTTGTAAAGCTACAGAACTTGTTCGACTCAATGTTTTGTTAGTTTGAGCCATCTGTTTGTTAAGGTCTGAAATAAAACAAGATGAGAACTTAAATATTCCCAGCACTTTCTGTGATGTAGTATGCTTGCTTATCATAGGAAGTAATAAGAAATGACTCTTTACATTAAAGTAGTAGCCTAGTGAATAGGGTGTTTGGGGAATCACTTTTTTTCTCTTTTTCATCAAACCGCAGTTTTTGCAAGTTCCCGCAATTTTTGCAAGTTCCCGCAATTTAATCGCATAAAATTGCATAAATATCCCGCATATTCCATCGCATTTTTTAAGAAAACGTGCCGCATAATCAACGATTTTTGCCCGCAACAATCACCAAAAAACTCCGCGTTTTTCTGGAGGGACTGATTGATGAATCCTCCATTGTAAACATTCCCGGTGTGATTGCATCACAGTGCGATTCCGCGATAACGGCACAACCGTACACAAGTACAGGACTATGAAAAATAAGAAGAGGGTTTACCCTTCATGGCAATAAAATAGTTGTTAATATGTTCAAACACCATTAACCACAACGTACCACAGGTACGACAGGTGCGTGTGGTTGATGCAGACTTGATGCCTTTCAAAAGGTAGCTATTTGGTGTTTGAACATCTTAATATCTATTTTTTTATTGCCAGAAAGGGTAAACCCGACTCTTATTTTTCACACTTTGATACTGGCAAAAAAAGTCCCATAAATACAGGACTGCCCTCTGGTACCCAATACATACAAATGCATTCAGAGGAATCATTTCCAAAAGCTGTACGCAAATGCTGTACTGTCTGCCCACTAGGGATAGAGCTGATCTGGAGATGTAAACTTTCCTTTTGAGCATTACGCCCATCCTCGGTCTTACAAACCTCAACTCACTCTGTTCCGCATTCACTACACTGATAAACTTACGATCTCACAATTCCATACCAACACGGATAATGAGACTCGAGAGAGGGGTCATAAAGAGTTACCGCACATCGATGCCAGCCTTCAAGTTCAGTTTAATTTATTATGTATAGCCCTGTGAGCCATTCGGCTCTTGAATCGGGTGCAACCGCAACAAACAAAAACATGAACAAGAAAACATCTTAAAGTGACTATGTGACTAAGTGCAAACCGAAAATCCAAGAAAAGGCAGCAAAATATTGCATAAAAAGCACCGTGCACCAACGCTGTGTGCAAAAATCCCAGTGGGATGCAAGCCAAACAACAACAACAACAACCCCAAGACAACTTAGATTAAGGCCATCAGTCTAACTCCGTACTACAACAAACAAACATGGCCAAACCAAAAAACTTTCGAAATCACCAAAATAAAGCCATGAATAAGCGGAACAAGAGGAGCGAAGAAAAGAGTTCTTAATCTAGGTATAAATGCGTACTCTACATTACAACTACTACACACCTCGCCGCGGTGGCTAGATGTTGACTACCTCGCCTGGTCTGCAGGGGGTCGTGGGTTCGATCCCGACCTTGACGACGCCTGCTGCTGCTGTCGATTTGGAGTTTGCGTCTCTCTCTACCCGTGGTCGCATGACATTTTCTCCGGGTCCTCCGATGTTTAATCTCACCATTTAGAATCAACGTGGGTTTAAAGTATTTGGCTGCTATAAATGTCCACGCGATAAGCCACTTGGTTGAGCTGTCATTCTTGATAGCTTCTGAAACAGTGCGACACAGCTCAGCGGGCCTTACCTGGTAAATGAAGTTCCTTTCGTATCGTTATATTTCACTCGTAAATGTGAAATAGCAATGACAAGGTTAACAAGTAATGCTTCCGAAATGATTGTTCACTCGAATGTCACCCCACGCGCCCCTTCTGCCGACAATGAAGCGTGCGGGCCCCTCACCGGCTGCGGCATCTTCCCCTTCAAGTTCCCCAGCGACGTCGCCGCCGCCGCCTTCACCTCGAGTCGCCCGCGATGGAGCGGACTGGATGGTGACGAGACTGGATGGTGACGAGACTATCAGTCAGCGAGTGCGAGGTGTGGATCGCAGCGAGTGAGGCTATGAATCATGGTGAGTTGCTCACGAAGTTTGTTACTAATAACAATGATAGTTAATCTTGAAGGCTGAAGTTTGTTACTAATAACAATGATAGTTAATCTTGAAGGCTGAAGTTTGTTTTAGATAATAACAATAATAAGAGTTAATCTTGAAGGCTTCTTAAACAAAGAGGAACTTCGCCGCGTGTCGAAGCCGTAGCGAGGACGCGGTCCCCCTGGCGACGGCAACACACAAAGACAAAGATTCCCCCGTGTAGCCTCAACACACTGCCGGGGCAAGGGCTGTTAGCGAGGAGGAGCACCGGTGAAGCCGGCACGGCACACGGGGGCGGGGGGGGCGGCACCACGCTCGGCCGCCTTTGTCTCCCCAGTGTCGATGTTTACACGCCGCTCCAGGTACTCATCTGAGGCTGGGTCAACCTAGGGGAGGCCCAGGACCGGTTCGGATAATCGTCACCGGTGTTGGTTCGTGAGCGAGAATCGAACTCGGGTCGTCGGGTTCGTAGCGTAGCGCGCTAATCACTACACAACACCACACACATAGCTACACACAGCTACACCACACACACAGCTACACCACACACATAGCTACACCACACACATAGCAACACCACACACATAGCTACACACAGCTACACCACACACACAGCTACACCACCACACAGCTACACCACACACATAGCTACACACCACACACAGCTACACCACACACACACAGCTACACCACACCCACACAGCTACACCACACACACAGCTACACCACACAACTCCACCACACACACAGCTACACCACACACATAGCTACACCACACACACACACACAGCTACACCACACACACAGCTACACCACACAGCTCCACCACACACACAGCTCCACCACACACACAGCTCCACCACACACACAGCTACACCACACAGCTACACACACAGCTACACGCCACACACACAGCTACACGCCACACACACAGCTACACGACACACATAGCTACACCACACACAGCGGCACAACAATCATCGTTCGTCACGAAGTGGCGATAACGTCACCACGGCGCTTGTGCCAGGCTAAGTGCACTTTGAGGCCACGTGAAGTGTCGAAAGCCCGCTGCTGGCAGGTCACGGAACAGACCCAGCAAGTGTCATGAGTTGCCTGACTTGAGATGACTGGCAGATGTGTAGAGGTGATCGCCACTCACCATTCAGTAACCTGCAGTACCACTGAGTGTCAACGGGTTGCAGCAGTGTTACCTCCCTGGGGAAATGCCTGGGGTCAAACAGAGGTGAGAGCGGATCAAAACACAAATTCCTGCTAGGGGAAATTCCTGGGGTCAGAGAAGGTGAAACGGATCAGAACTACGGGTTGAGAATGACCAATCAGAAGGTTCCAAGAAGGGGCGTGGCTGGGACGGAGCCAGCCACGAACCTGTATAAAAGCCAGAGCGTTGAGAGCTCGAGTTAGTTCTCCCCACACGAAGACCGAAGCCAGGGCTGGAAATAGATAGGACCCTGGAACCAAGCCTTGCAGCCCTTCTAAGGACTGAGGCTCAGTGTAACCAGTGGTCAGGGGAGAATAGGTCCTGGATAGACAGGACCCTAGAACCAAGCCAGTGAAACCAGTGGTCGGGACCCACAGACCCAGTGGTCGGGTCAGTTAGCCTCCCCTAGGTCCCAGCCGGAGGACGTTAGGTTAGCGGGTAACCCGTGAGTAGGTCCTAAGTCCGGAGGCCATACCTCCCTAGGTATCAGGTGAGGGGACCGTATACCCCTTATGTGTTAGGGACCGTGTCGGAAGAAAGACAATAAACAGAGTGTGCCTCAAAGAAGTTTATTCGTCTGTAATTACAACACTACAGATGCACCAACTGTGCCTCCAACTGTGCCAACTTGCGTTTTAACTTCCTGGCGCTCTGCTCGTTGTTGTGAGTGTCGCTCCTCTGCCTTCTCTTGTTGCTGGAGGGTGACTGCCTCCAACTGCCCAGAAGCAGCGGCGTCCTTCACGAGCCTCCTCTGGTGCCAGTCATGGGCAAGTCCACTCAGCTCCACATCCTCCTGTGCCACATCACTCCATCTCTTCTCTAGCCTGTGCCGGGCCCATTTATCCCCCGCTATATGGCCAAATAACAGCTGTTTGGGCATGCGGGCTACATGACCCAGCCAACACCGTCTTGCCTGCCGGAGCTCACCGAGGAACTGTGTCCAGATCTTTCAAAGTTTTGTGAGCTCCTGGTTAAACCCAGGGTGGATTGTTGGCAGGCCAACCTGAATGTTTCTAACTGGCGCAGATGTTGCATTAGGGGGCGGGGAGGGGGGTCCACGTTTCGCAAGCATTGATAAGGGATGGCATGACTGTGGCCGACAAGATCAAAAGCTTCATGTGGAGCGATAGACCAGGTAGCTTCCATACAGCGTTACACAGACGATAACATAATCCTGCCCGACTGATTCAGAATGAGACCCCTGCTGTAAAACCGGAGCTCGTCATAAGCCAATTGCCCAAAGATATAAACCTCTTCACTCTCTCAACTGCCCCATCACCAATTGGGACTTGAGTGGGTGGAGTGGTTGATGACACAAAATAAGCTTAAATTTCGATTTAAAGCTTTCGTGACTGCAGGGATTCATCTTCTTGGTTTTTTCGGTAAAGTCACGTAGAAGGGAAATGATAAAATAATAAAAATAAAACATAATAGACGTTTCAGCCACAACAAAAGCAGCCATCCCTCCGGTGAAGAAACAGAGCTGTTGGAAAGACAGCATCCCAATGAACACCGCCAAGCGGGGGAGGAGAGCGCATTGATAAAGGAGTTTACATATCAACAGCGGAATTAAGCATATTGATGGAAAATGCAGATATGGGATGAGTCACTCCTTGTGGAATGAGTAGGTGGTGGGGGGGGTCTCAAAGTCATATTATGCGAGTGTATTATGTAGGATTAGCAGTAATAAAGGGAGGGAAATTTTAATCGTAAGGAGCTGCAGCAGCCAAACCACCGCGTATCAAGCTCGATTTTAAATAATTTAGGAACTAGAGACATCCCTGTCACACCCCAAGGTGAACAGGGAATAACTCTGACTCCCGGCCACGTAGCTTTATTTCGGCCTCCCCACCATCACCAAGGTACTTAATTATTGTGAGCAGTCAGAGACTCCAAAATCACGAACAACCCAGAGCCCTGGCCTATTGATTGTATTTTGGACCTTGCCCAGGTTAATAAAGCAGAGATGTAGGTCCTGTTGAAATTCCCTACACCTCTGCCGCAGCAGACAAAAATAGAAAATGGCATCTGTGCAGGACCGCCCTGGCCTGAAACCATATTTGGGCTCCGCAAGCTTCCCCTCAGCATGCCTGGCAAGACACAATGGGGGAGATATCCTTGTAGTTGTTACATTCTGTGCGGTACCTCTTTTAAAAAAGGGGGACCCACCAGGACATCCTTCCAATCCTGCTGAACTCGTCCAGTGGTCCAGACTAATCATGTCAGAGGCCAATCTGCACACGCCACCCTTCCTCAGCAGTGCGTTTGGGAGATCATCTCAGGCTCCATGGGCTGCACAGAAGTCTAACAGCCTCTTAACCTTTTACTGAGCTGATCTGGCCAATGCCTTGACAGCCCTCGATGGCGCCGAGGGGATCACGAGCTCCGATCCTGCGGGCGGGACCACAGAGCCACCCTGAGGGAGCCCTTCAACCGGCGCGTCCTCCCAGCTCGCCCAGCACACCAGACATTCAGCCCTCGGGGAATGGAGATGAATGAACGCACCGGGTGGTACAAACTGTTTAAGTCGCGACGGGTGTACAAACCAAGTCCGACGACTGAAGCGAATCTTGACACACTGAAGCCGATCGGCTTCCACCACCTCGACCGGGCCCCGTCAGGGTTTGTACGGTTTGGGGGACGTGCCGACAGGCACCTTCGGACAGTGCAGCCAAGCCCTGTCCCCAGGGACCCACTGCTTGCCCGATACACGACGACCCCTCAACCGTTCATTGGCCGGCTACCTTGCGGCCGAATGTGCCTTAGAGGCCTCGCGCGCCTCCCGAGACACGTTGAAGGGTGAACCGCAAAGGGTGGTTCGACCCAGATCAAATTTACCCTGGCTGAAAACATCCCCGAATTCCACCAGCAAAGCCTGCAATGCGGCCCTCTGACTGCGGGACAGGTCCTGATTTTCATCACAAAGAGTGTCAGCCCACTTAGTATCACAGGCCCATGCGCACGCACGCCATCACGTGACCTATCAACGGCTGCAACAGAGTCCCCCTGAACCACCGCGGCTGACGTGAGCGAGTACCATACCCGCCTGAATGACTGACGCGTCAGGGCCAACATTCAACACCTGAATAAAGGGCTGGCGATCCCGCAACCCCAGCGTTTGCGCTCCCACAAGCGCCATCGCTCAGGCTGCTCTATTAGCGGGCATCAGCACGATACCCCCCTTAGTGACGTTGCGAGCAAGCGGCTTGCGCAACCGGAGGGGGACGAGCATCTGCCCCCCTGGGGGAACCGTGACCGTATCAGTAACGAGCGCCTGTACCAACGCGCCGACCTTGCCCTTATCATTGGGCGACGTTAAGAATGCAACCCATCACCCCGATGACAATTTCAAACACCTGTGGTCCATGCGGCTTTTGAGGGGCATCTTACCGACGAAGTCCATCCCTAACACGGCACCACCAGGGATTCAGAGACCAGGATGGGCCCTTGCCTTCGAAGGATTACTCCACGACTATCTGTCCCAAAATTCCCAGCGACCCCCCCCCCCCCCCCCATTAGCTGCAAAAGAGGGAACGGAGACGGGACGCAACAAGCGGCAATGGGCCGGCAAAATATTAAAAATCTATTCTGAAATCATGGTGGCGTAGGCGCCGGTGTCAACCAGGATCCGCACTTCAATGCCGTGAATAGTACCAACGACCGTAGATGACCCGACGGGCCGCGGCCACGACTCGATGGGCCAACTGCGACCACTGGTCGCGCCCGAAAGGCCAACTCGCACCCAACGCCGCGGAACCCCCACGCGACACAATCCGCCTAGAAGGAGAAACGACCGGACGCAGATCAACATGATTGAAAGATGGGTGAGGTGGGAACGAGGGCCGAATGTGTGGTGCACCGCGACTTGCCTGGGGACCCTTAGAAGTCTATGGCGGACGAGGAGACGAGGACGGCGGCCCAAAACGTCCTCAACGCGGCATCCGGCACTCCACAGCGATGTGTCCTGGCCGCCCGCAATTGAAGCAGACGCCGCGAGTGGAACCCGGCAAGGGAGGGTAACGTGGATGCCGATCGCGCCTCCCTTGGCGCTCGGTAGCATGCCTCCGACCTCCGGCGCCAGCCATGGCGGCACAAACTGGGGCGGACTTGTCCTCCTCGGAAGTCTCACGCCCATCCGCCGGTGTAGCACAGGCCACGAGGCCCAAGCGCTTCTTCAACCCGAGGTGAGACTGAAAACAACGTGCGATCACCAGGGATGTTGGATCGCCATCCTCGGAAGCAGGTAAGGCGACATTCGGCTCCTTCGCCAGCCCCAACAGCCTGTCCATCACCAGGGAGTCGATTCCCACTGCCGTCAGTTTCGGGAACGCTACCTGAGCCAGCCACAAAAGGATGCTTCTGAAAGCGAGGGGCGTCTCGGTTTCCCCCCCCCCACGGTCGTTCCATGAACCTGTTCCGAATACTGGATGGCGGGTCGTAAATGGTGGCCATCTCCTTGAAGGCCATCGCCAGCGTGGAGCGCCATGCAGGTGGAATGGCGCAAAATGCCGCCAACGCGTCATCGAGAAATGTGGGGAGCGCCTTTCAAGCCTCTTCCTCCGTTCACCCCACCAAGGTGCAGCTCACGAAGAAGCGGCGTTTGAACGCCTCCCAATCCCCGCCAGCCGCCGTGAATTTGCGCACGAACGGGAGTCGGCGATGCAACGCAGGGACATCCCGCTGCGCAGTTCGTGGGTGTTGGGAAATGGCGGCTTCCCCGCTGTGCGTTCCCGCCAAAATGGCGGCCGCGCGATCCGTCAGCGTGGCGGGAGTTTCACGCAGCCGGACCATGGCAGCAGCAGCGCCATCGCCACGTGGTCCCGGCCCAAGCTCCTCCGTCGACGGCTCCCCGCCGTCGAGCTAGGCGACCAACTCTGCTGCGGCGCCCAGCAACTCCGAGAGGCGGGCGCTTGGCGCCGGACGATATTCTGGCGTTGACGGGTCCGTCGGCCGGACTGCGCAGCGCCGCTCCGCCGCCCCGCCGCCGGTGCAACGTCGGCAGGGCTCTCCGGGGTTGCCATCCCCGGGGCTGTCGGCGGGACTAGATTTCCGTCGTCGTCCTCTTCTTCCGGGGAATGCCTTGTAGGTTGCCTATGGAGTGTGATCATCGCGCCTCACTTCAGGTAATAAAATACTAACATTGCCACTTCCGACACCAAATGTAATGGGTTCGAAATAGGCGCACACACAACTTCTTGGGAAGCAACACTATTTATGGAACACAACGGCAACTCTTAACATAGGGTGGTGACTACCGACCTATCCTCACTTACACACACCATCACTCGTCAACACTGACTCTCGGATATGACTAGCGTGGCCAAGCCAGGAGGGCTACGGGTTGGCCACGCTTACTTGAGGCTTGACTCTTCTTCGCGAGGCGTCTTCACGAGGCATCTTTATCCCGGACACGAGCAGCCTTGAACCCCGGTGCGGAGGCCGCTTAGATGCGCCTAGGCGTGTCCGGGCCACACCCACCTTTGAGAACTCTCGAGAAGGCCCCTCTCCTGTCCACGTGGCCCCCCAAGGTGCCCCCGGCCCCCACCTTGATCTGGTCACGTGTCCAGCCGGGTTCACCCAGTGGCACTGACCCACGGCCTCCAGATCCCCTAAACCAGCCGTGACGTCATTCCCGCATCCAGACGTGATGTGTGTGGACCCGTGTGGTCGTGACGCTCCCCCGCGTAGTGACGTCACGCATGTGTGTGTAGGTCCACATGGTAATGACGCTATAAGTCACTACACCTGTGTTCCTCTTCTTGTCGCCCAGTGTCATTTCCACATGTATCCCTCCATGCATCTGTTGTTTCTTGATCCATTAGTTAGTAACATACACCAATTGAAAACATTCTTCTTAGTAACAGAGGTATTGCGCTTAAGGAAATTTTTCCAAAAGCACTCCAATCTACTTGTTGGCCTGTAAACATGTTGATCCTGGTCCACATTCAATAACTGCCCTAGGTACATTTACTCTGCTGTTTCCACGATATCTCCAACTGCTTCGTTATCTTGTGGCACGACTTTTACTTATTTTCAGCCAAACTTTGCAGCCTTCAATATTATAAAGTTATATTATTTCTGTTGGATGGACACGTCTCCACATGTTTGTCTGCTACATATGTATACATTAAAGCAAGTTCACTACGCAGCAAGTGGCAATATTTCAAATACATATTTGAAAAGTTATGTATGATGAACTTATTTCGCACCGTATGTAGCCAACTGCCAATCGAACGTGAGGGAAATGTTTTAATCTTTATTGGAAAAAAATACACTAAACATTGTAAACAAATATGAAAACCATAGCTAAAAACATTCAAACAAATTCTATAAAACTTACCCATATACACCACTGCACAATTTTAACTAAATTGTGTTTAGTAAATAGTTATATGAACACGGCCATGCATAACCAAGAGCCAGCGTCTCCTCAAAGCACCAAGGGGTATGTCATTTTAGGGTGAGGGGGGGCAAGATCTCCAGGAAAAAAATGTTCTTTACAAAACCATCTCGTGTCCCTGAATACCAACTGTAACCTAGTGAAACCTTTTATTTATACAGGTAGTCTTCTACTTACGATGGAGATGCGCTACGCCGACCCCATCGTAAGTCAAAAATATCGTAAGTCGAAGATGGCCTAGCCTCCCCAGGAGTCTTAAATGGTGATAATTTTGCAAAACAGAGCAATTTACAGTACCGTACTGTATAAACTATATACTGTATGTATTTATTAATTACAATACTGTATTGCACAGTAAAATGTAAAGTAAAAAAACATGGTAAATTCTTAGCCTACATATATGAACTCGGGGACTATCTGTATTTTTTGTCATTATAAAAAAAGCAATATAAACGATAGGTTAAAAAAACACACCACAAACCAATTCTAGACCACAATGCAATGCAGCAGCAACTGGACAATGGAACTGCCTGGCACGCGCCATCCCTGAAGAGCAGCAGCGTGGTGATGCAGCTGCCCAATCACCGTACATTCAACTCAAACTATTGCAAGGACACGCTGAAGCGAACTTTACAACGTTTTCAACAAAATGGCTCAAGCCAAGTTTATTGGTGAACCATGCGAGAACTAAAGAGACAAGGATGGTTTCATTTGCGCGAGTGAGCGTGGCCAAGGAGGTCTTTCTGGTTGGGTGGGTCTCAAGAGAATTTGATTAATGTACTCAGGCACCAAAAATGGCATCAAGAGTGACCTGGACACACTTACTATATAGTATGCATTGGGTACATTTTCGGAATAATCAATACAATGTTTCAAACTACTTGTCTATACTCTACATGGCCAGCAGGAGAGTTATGGGACAGTGATCGCTACCCATAACCTTTGAGCGCACTTTGTTATCACACAATTTAGGTAAAAGAGCCTCCGACAACACAAAGTAATCAAGGCGCCAGCCCACATTTTTGGCACGTGCATTCATCATGTATGTCCAGAAGGTGTAGGCATAGGGCACCTCTGGATACAGATGACGGAAGGAATCAACAAATCCAGCCTTGAGCAACTCTGTGAAACCATCGCGCTCTCGCTGTGTGAAGCCCGGAGTCTTGTTTTTGTTGGTCTTGGGATTCTTCAGGTCAATCTCTTGGTGAGCCACATTGAGATCTCCACACAGCACGAGCGGTTTACGATCTTGTAGCTCCTTAAGAAAGGTGCGGAAGGCGATGTCCCACGTTTCACGATAATCCAAGCGCACTAATCCCCGGCTAGAGTTGGGAACGTATGCTGCCACTACGAAGTACTCATCAAACTCTGCTGTAATGACACGGCCTTCCTTGTCATGCTCCTCCATGCCTGCGATTGACAATAAAACAAAGTGTAGTCTTAACCCACCAAATCAAATAACATTGAGAAAATTCCCAACGTCTTACTACATCCAAAGTATTGTACCACACTTCCCAACCACTTTTTAGTGATTCTTGTTGTTGTAACAAGATGACAAGCAACTCGGGATCATTATTAAAATGTAGGTTATGAAGACAATACAATGCTCCATATTTATTTTTGGGTTTAGCCACATGGCACTTACCAACGTTTTGATCAAACTCTTGATAAAAAAAAAGTTCATCGGTGGCTTCAAACTTTGGCAAATTATTAAAGTCAGTCATTAAATAATTAGTTTTTCATGATTGTTAGAAATGCAGTTGTTTTATACCAGCGTCCCTCCAATTTATCTATGAGTTTAGTTTATCCTATATTTTTCTAGAACCCAACTTCACAGCCTTCTGTGTAAGCTTCCAAATTTTTTTTCCACTTATGACATCTTCTAATGCCAATATGAATATCATCAGTGAGAGCTTGGCCCCATTAAAAACAGGGTTAAGGACAACCTGAAAACCGGTCACTTTTAAGAATTGATTACCGGTTCCAAAAGTCAAAAACTGGTAACAGGTCCCGGTGGAATGTGAGTAATAAAAGCACCAGTTGGCATACGCGAATGTACAAACAGCATGGCGGCCTAAGCTACTACCCAGTACATTTTCCCTCGTTTCTCAGTTAAAAGTAAAGGTACAAACTGATTGGCCTACAAAAGGTAAAATTTTGTAGCTGCTGAGGCCGAGTTATAAATGCTCTAATAGTGCAGTCTTTATACTGTTAGCCTTTTGGCATTCTCTGGTCTGACACTGGTGAGACAGGCCCATAGAAGGTTGTCTCTGGTGTAGGCCAATCAGTTTCCAAGACGATGCATATATTATCTGAGCATGTTTGTTTCCATGTTCACCACAAGTACGCATGGTTAATGTAGACTTTATTCCTCGCAAAAGGTTTTTATTTGGTGTTCGAACATCTTAACACCTGTTTTATTGTCAGAAAGGGTAAAACATAAAAAAAATTCATACCCAGTGTGCTAACGTGAAACCACCTATGGCAGCTCCCTTAGTTTCTCAGCTAAAGAGGTAAAAGTATTACAATATATTATCGTCGGAAAGGGTTAAGCCTATTCTTTTTTAATGATTTTGATACTTCTATACATGCAATAATGCAACTTTTTTTTTAAACCCTAATTTATAATGATGGTACAGCTATACTAATGTCATCAAAACAGAGCATCCGTGTCTTGTGTAATATACACATGAATGTGTCTCATGCAGCGCCACATACCAATCCCAATTGTGACGTTTATCGGCTTCTTCTTGCTCAGCAGGGCCACGCCACTATAACCCTCCTTGTCATCGGAGCATGCCCAGAACTTGTGCGGAAACTCGGGCATGTCGAGAACCTCAGCTGGAAGAGATTTCTCGGCACATTTGGTTTCCTGCAGGCACAGCACATCTGGATCCTCCTCACGTACCCACTGTCAAAAGAAATAAGAAGCAATGCAGACAAGGTGACGCATAGAAGCTGTTATCCAATGCTTCTGAACATGGCCTAGCGCCGCTTTTTATCACTAAAGGATGCAATTTGAAATCCCAATCGGCAGTTGACTTGGCCCAACATCGGGTGGCAGAGTGGTGGTGTAGTGGTAACCCTTGTATCTCACAGCAAGAAATGCCTGGGTTCAATTCTCATCTTAGGCACCTTTCTGCGAGGGGTTTGTACGTTCTCTCCCCCTGTTCTGCATGGGTTTTCTCCAGGTTCTTCAATTTTCTCCCACAGCAAAACAGAAGAAATATCGCAACATCGCCCACTGTGAAAGCTTGGCAGGGCCTACCTGAAAAATGTTTAGACTCGGTGGGCTTTCCTGGTTAAGCAAGCGAATGATAATAACAAAAGCATTTACAGTAAAACCTTGGATTGCGAGCATAATTCGTTCCGGAAACGTGTTCGTAATCCAAAGCACTCGTATATCAAAGCGAATTTCCCCATAAGAAATAATGGAAACTCAAGATGATTCGTTTCACAACCCAAAAATACTATATTCATATAAAAATTATTAATACAAAATACCTTTTGTAATTTAAATTTAATATAAAGTAATCACATTTATTAATTAAATTTAATCGTGGCTGGTGTGAGGGAGACGAGTGAGGAGAGGAGGGTTATTGTGTAGGATGACTTTCACTTGCAGTACAGTTACTAAAGAACAGTCACTACACTTGGACAGAAAATAAAAAAAATACTTTACGCACACACACGTGGTCACAACACTATAGTAAACAGTATAAGCTCGCACGGATGTTGACTATACCAGTGAGGCACGCAGACTGAGACCGAGCATGGGAGACGATTACCCACAATCCCGCAGCGAGAGAGAAGAACCATTGGCTCAGTTGTGATCACGTGACGCTCGGCAGACAAAGTGTATACTGTACGTACTACAGTACTCGTATTGCAAGACCTCGCTCGTTTATCAAATTAATATTTATTTAAAAAATTTGCTCGCCTTGCAAAACACTCGGAGACCAAGTTACTCGCAATCCAAGGTTTTACTGTATTCTGTATTAATGAAATGAGCATTGCAGTGGAAAGTAAACGGTGATTGCCATGGGAATGTAGCATTTCCATAACTTACCTCGGTCATTGAAAGGAAACTAGCACCATAAGTCCCTCTCATTGAGCTCAGAAACAATGGCTCTTTTAATGAAATAGAGATGAGAGATATAAAAGAGGTGTAGAATTACTTGGGTACAGCAGCCACCAACCATTTACCAAAGAGATGCATAACATTAGCCCATCGGTAACCCGGTTTTAGTTTGGCAGCGAAAAAAGCGGAACTGAACGAGAGCCTCAAACCTCAAGCGCGTTTTTCTTAACCCAGGCACGAATGCCGTCCACGTTCCAGCTGGTGATCTTGAGCGTGGCCGGCTTGCCGTCCGCCGTCTCGAGCTTGTCCTGCGGGTCCTCGTAAAGCGCGGGCTCCTCCGCCGGCTTCGCGCCGCCCCTCTTGCCGCGTTTTGCTTTCGGCTCTGCCGATGATAATTGCGTTCAGGTTTTAACTCGGTACATTCGGAACCCGTCCCATTATTATAGCAGAGGGATATCGCAAATGCGCCGTTTCACAGAAGTCTGCAGTAGGTGACGAATATGCTGTGTGTAATCACAATCGAGTAAATTTCAGGGAATATTACAAATTTGGCAAATTTTGACCACGACGCCAGAACACATGGGCTACTCATTTCGAATGATGTCATAGGAATCTTTAACATTCACTGTGAACCAGACGACGTTTAGTATTTTATGGTTAATACACGAACCTCTACAGCACGCAAACATGCTAGCGCTGTGCCGTGTCACTGCGCCAATGCAACGCTTTAGATCAAGACCAACTAGGCACTGAAACCGCCATAAATACCCCTTGCACCTTAACAACCCTCAACTTTCAAGTTAGTGTGTGCATCATCTGATTTTGTATCTACTTGCTTGTCTGGGTATGGTATCTATAAAATGTGCAAGTGTCCGTCAAGCTCTGCATCTCCCAAACGGTACGGGAGAAGAAAACTTGTATAAAAACTCTTGCAAAGGATATTCCCGGAAATGTGATAAACAGAGCATTATTTTATGACTTTCAACGAACGTGTTGAAACGGGTATTACGTGTTTATTTATTACCCCCGTCCACCCCGTCCTTGCTCTTAGGCTGTTGGTACAGTCCAGACCTGGCTAAGGGGGGGACGCGTTCACGCACCTTCAATTGATTATAACAGGGTTGCATTTTTGGTTGTGCTTATGTGACTATGGTTGCTGTTATAATGTGATTATGTTCATGGTTGTGGTCATAATGCAGTTGTGGTTGCCTGTGATTATATTGCAGCTGTGGATGTGGTTTTAGTTCTGGTTATGGGGCTGTTGATTGAGGTTGTGGTTTACATGATTGCGGTTATATTGTTGCTTTACTTGTGATAATTATAAAATAGTTGTAGAGCTGTGTTGATAACATTTTCCACATGGTGTTGAAGATATTAATATTGTTGCTATTAGCATGGTTGGCTACGTACGGTGCGAAAGTTCAACATACGTACAATATTCATATTCTTGGGTCTTTCGGTAAAGTCACGTAGATAGGTTCAAAGAAAATAATAAAAAATAACAGAAAACTACGACGTTTCGATCGAAACACAAGCGGTCGTCTTCAGGAAAATGGGGGTTAGCTTCCAAGGGAAACTGTTTATAAGAGTTTGAAATGGGCATAGCCCAATGTCAGCAGCCAATGATAATGTAAGTGTTCGGCAGCGAGCACGCGGTGGTTCGTTTTCCACCAATCAAAGGGCTGTCTTATGCGGTGACGGAAGCTCATTTCATGCTAATCTCTCTCCCTAATCTCCCCCATTAACACAACTGACGTGCTTGCGTCCGGGAATGGAATTCCTTTCCAGCTCAGACCCCGCTTGTTTGCCCTTCGCCACATATATAACCTCTTGTTGTAACAGCTCTGTCGCTGGTTCAGCAGTTCTACTGCTGGATTATTTTTTTCCGCCTGATGACCACTTGTGTTGCGCTCGAAACGTTGTGATTTTTTTTTTCTACCTACGTGACTTACCGAAAGAACCAAAGAGTATGAAAATTAGCATGTTAAAGAGAGATTAGCATGTTAATGGAAGATCGCAGAGCCGCAACCAAGGGGTCGGCGCATGAAGTGACTGTGAAAGCGCAAGTTTGAAATGGGCGTAAAGCACAACTAACATTGGAAGGTGGTAAGATGGGAACATCATAGCCAATTATGACTTAAACTGGTTGATAACGTCCTTCCAATGATTGTTCAGTTTGTACCCATCTTTTCGGTTGAAATTGTGTCTGTCTATATATGGATGGCTTCATGAACGATTCTTTGTTGATAGCCAGTGGGCTTGCAAAGTACCTTCTCCAAGACGAAGGTACTTTGCAAGCCCACTGGCTATCAACATACCTTCTCGAAGACGTGGCTGTACGCCGCAAGGACCTAAACACTCAATTTCCCTGTACAAGAATACGGGTAAACCGTATGGCTTGACAGGTATGTTGTTACCGGTAATTGAAAACAACTGATTTGGACAAAGGGAAGCCTCGCGCCTGCCTTATGACGGGCCAGGCGTAGCGGGCCAAGTGGACAAGCAGAGGCCGTGTTGGGACACGGGGGGCGGCGCAGTGGGGACCCCCCGTGCCTCACAGCCAGACGCTCTTTGGGGAGGTTCGATTCCCGACTCGGGCGCCTTTCTGCGTGGAGTTTGTGCGTTCTAGCCATGCTCTTACGTGGGTCTCCTCCCATGAATGGATGAAACAATGTAAACAGTATTGACCAAATATATCCCACTCTGTGAGCCTATTCTGGGTAAACTCGGGTAACAGGGATGACAGTAACTTGACGTAGAATTCACTGCTAGATCAAGGCCCCCAACACTGCATCGGTTATGGGGGTTGCCTGACCATACTTCACCGCGCTGGTTACGTGCAGAGGGGGCGGGCATGGCGCCCTCCCCCGCGCTGCAGCACGTGGCCTCACACGTGCTCACACACAAAGACAAAGGCGGCCTCCACAACAACACTGGTTGGGACGTTGGTTCCTGTCACTGAAAAAGGCGTCGTGTGTCCGGCCACGTGGCTTTGTGCCGCTGGTTGGTATGTGGAGAGCCATGACCGATGTTGCATCTTCAGCAGATGAGCAAGGCTCAGGCGGCCATCGTCTAACGCGCACTTCGCCGTGTGGCAGCCGAGTCTGGGGGCGCAGCGACCCCCTCGGCACTGCCCGAGACGAGGACGTCAGTCTCAGCATCTCCGACATCACAGGAGCACTTCGCGGCCTCGCCATCGCACACACCACGCGGGTCTCTCACACCACCATCAGCAAAGACGCCCCTCCACCCCCCGTGACGCCTTAACAGACCTTAGCGAGCACCTACGAAGGGATGGCACAAGATGCGGTGGGTGGCCAGCACCACGCCCGACCGCCTTTGTCTCCCGAGTGGCGATGTTTACACACCGCACCAGGTACTAATTTCAGGCCGAGTCGACCTAGGGGACCGGTTCAGATAATCGTCACTGGTGTTGCCCCGAGTAGGACTCGGACCTGCGTCGTCAACCCGCGCCACACATCACGGGGGGGGGGGGGCCTCACCATCGTCGCTGGGGACGTCGGCCGCCGTCGCCTCTTGCTCCTTCTTGGCGCGACGCGGCATTGCAACGCTGAGGGAGGAGGGCGGCGAGCAGAGCGACGTGAGGCAAGGGTGGAGTGAGAGGTGGTGAGGGGGAGTGGAGCGCGAGAGACCGAGGTGAGAGAAGGGATTGATGCGGGGGGCGGAGAGGCGGAGGGGGTGCGGGGTGGAGAGAGCTGAACGCAGCCAGCAGCAGAAGGAGCTGGGAAGATGGCGAAAAGGGCGGGAAATGAATGGAACCCGAATCCCCCGAAACGTCCGCGCCGCGCCGCCCCGAAGCATGAATGGCGCCCTCAGGGGACAGGCGATGCGGGCGAAGGCGCCGCACTTGTGGGTGGCGAGCGCGGGGACCCAGGGGGTGGGGGCGACTCCCACCGCGTCTCCACGCCGCCGCGGCCCCTCCCACCCGCCCCGAAGCCCCGCCCCTCCCACCCGCCCCGAAGCCCCGCCCCGAAGCCCCGCCCCTCCCACCCGCCAAGAAGCCCCGCCCCGAAGCCCTGCCCCTCCCACCCGCCCCGAAGCCCATCGCCCACCCGCCCTGAAGCACCCCCCCCACCCCGAAGCCCTCCCCCTCCCGCCCCGATGCCCTCCCCCCGCCCACCCGCCCCGAAGCCCCCCCCTCCTACCCGCCCCGAAGCCCCCCCCCCTCCTACCCGCCCCAAAGCCCCCGCCCCCCGTGCTTGACTCGCACCCTCCCCCCATGTCCCCCCCATCACGTGACGGGCGGCGCCACCAATCGCGAGGCGGAACCACGCAGGGTCGCGAGCAGCGGTAAGGTGTGCACTGTACACCCAACACTGCACACTACACTGTACATATTATACACGACACTGTACATATTATACACGACACTACACGCGACACTGTGCAAACTAAAAGACCGCACACATTGCGCACACTAACACTACGCCTACCAATAGTGTAAGCACTGTACACATCAACACCGTGCACACTGAACCTGCTAACACTACGCACTGTACATACTAACACTGTACACACTACAGTATACACTGAATACACCAACACAATATACTAACACTGTGCACACTAACACACAGAGGTGGGACAAAGTCATTGTTATGCAAGTCCAAGTCGAGTCGCAAGTCATCAAATTCATGACTCGAGTCTGACTCGAGTCCAAGTCACATGACTCGAGTCCACATCTCATAGGTGGGACAAAGTCATTGTTATGCAAGTCCAAGTCGAGTCGCAAGTCATCAAATTCATGACTCGAGTCTGACTCGAGTCCAAGTCACATGACTCGAGTTCACACCTCTGCTAACACACACTGCACTCTAACACTGTACATACTGAACATAACACTGCACACTAACACACACTGTACACTAATATTCTTTACCGAAAGACCCAAAGAATATTAATTCCTGCAGTCACGAAAACTTTAAGTCAAGATTTAACTGTACACTAAACATACTAACACACTCTAAACACTAAACACTAACACTGTTCTGTTTTCGGCGAGAGTTCAGAATCTGTCCCAACTGCACACTACACACGCAACATACTACACGTATTATGATGTTGAACTTCTTTCACACCGTACGTAGCTAACCGTGCTAATCACAGGGGCGGGGGAAGGACAACAAACCAAACATAACACACTCCACTACCATCGTAGTATTGTATGCTTGCCGACATCTTTTTTTGAGAGCATATTAGTCACTAACATGCGACTGAAGTTAAGCTGACCACATCCATTCTGTCATTGATGACGGCAGATGACCGTTGTCATTGGCTTCGAGGGGAGTGCAAACAAGCTGGGGATCGGCATTGTGCGAGATGGTGTCGTCCTCTCCAACCCACGCTGCACCTACATCACCCCTCCTGGCCAAGGTGGGCTCTTGCACAACGTACGGTCACCCCGGGACCGGTAATATTGACGATTCCTTTTCACATGGCGTCATTCGTGAAAATTCCATCTCGAGATGTGGGATTTGTAACGCGCTGCGCAGATTTTGCACAGGCGCAGGAATCCGCAAACAAGGAGGGAAGGCCGCTAGAACCGGCGCCAACTATTGCCCAAGTTCTGTGGTCCTACATTCGGGTGTTTGGCCAGCTCCATTCATGAGTGCTAATACAGTACATGGGGAATGTAATGGGCTAATTGAGGACTGTGAAGGTGATGGGGCTGACACCATCACCACCTCTACCGCCACTACCGCCGCTGCTGCCATCAGCACTACCACCACTGGCCACCATGGTCGCCGTTGAGGGGTGGTAAGGAAACTCCCCTGGCAAGGGTAGCACCACTCATGCTCAGGTGATCTCACCTACTTGGGAGTCAGTCTGTGTATTACACACACACATATAGCCAAACGAATGCAAGAAGCACCTGGGTTCGATACCCGACTCGGGCACCTTTCTGCGTGGACTTTGTATGTTCCCCCCATGTTCTGCATGGGGTTCTTACGGGTTCTCCGGTTTCCGCCCATAGCTTAAAAACCACACACAATGTAACCGGTATTGGCCAAACATCATAATGCTGAAATATTACTTTACCTGAAAATTACTCAGAAACCTCTCCCTCTCCTGTGAAAACTTGGCAGGACCTTCCTTAAAAAAAGTCTTGAGACTCAGTGAAGCTTCCTCTGTAAATAACCAGAAATAAAGAATGATTGAATATATTTGTTGTAGCTGCTATCTCCAAATTTAAGCTAACTTTTGTATTATGTAGTTTTTTTCATCAAACTAAGACCCATATCTAAGAGAGAGGGTGCTTGAGAGGGTGTTTGCCTCTCCATATCTGGTAGTTTGGCAGTGTCAAGCAAGTCTGACTGCTGATGAGACGCTTAATGTGAAAACCGTTTCAGAGTTTTGCTTGTGTTGAAACAATGCTGCTGAAATGATTGACTGCCGGAAGGCCGTGTGGGATGTGTAAAACAGTACTATGTTGAGGGATGGATAAGTCAAGGATAAGGCGTTTTTATTGTGTGCTATTGGAGCAGGGTTTCTACCGCGGGACACAGCTAAGCACCACCAGGAGCGAGTGTTGGAGATCTTGCAGAAGGCTCTGGATGAGGCAGGGATTGCACCAGTCGAGATTGACTGTGTTGCATACACAAAAGGTGAGTGTAGGAATTATTGTGTTGGCAAGATCGTTTTGAATGATTGTCCCTTTGCAAAGAAAAATCTTTAAAAGTAGAATTGTTAAACAACGACCGGAAAACTGGTAATTGTCATAATCGTTTAATGGTTTAAAAATGTAGGAAGCGGTAACCGATGATTCCAGCGGGGTGTGGGTAATGGGTGCACCGATTGGCACACGTGGACGTGCAAACAGCACGGTGGCACTAGTCACCGCATGCACACGGCCCCTGTGGTTTGCAAGTGCAGAGTGCTACTATCACACTTAAATAAATTTACATTTATAGGAAAAAAAATCTGTTTTATTTTCACTTACCTTGATGCTGGCTTGCTTGTCAGAAGGGGCACAATGAGTCACCACAATTGCACACACACACAGGGGGCAACCTCGCACACACACTCACCAACAACAACGATCCCCTGTATATCCTTAACAGACTGTTGGGGCAAATGGTGTTAGCGAGCACCTATGAAGGCTGGCATGGCACACGAGGGCGTGGGTGGCCAACAACACGCCCGGCTGCTTTGTCTTTCCAATAGTGATGTTTGCACACCACACCAGGTACTCATTTGAGGCTGAGTCGACCTAAGGGAGGCCCATGACCAGTTTAGATAATCACCACTGGTGTTGGTTGTGAGCGGGAATCGAACTCGGGTCTTCGGGTTCATCGTGCAGCGTGTTTACCACTACACTACTTTTATACCCACACACTCACTTTCACACACACACGTGCACGTGCCAGTACACACGCACAAACACTCACTCCCAGCGCAAGGCTGACTCATCACATCTCACAGAGGATCGCGTTTTAAGTCAATGTAAAAAAAAATATATAAATAATTTTGGCTTGATTGTACATCGGGTGTAAATCGAGGACTGCCTGTAATTATTCAGCATTGGGATGTTTGGCCAGTACCACAACTACATTGTGTGTGTGGGTTTACCTATGGAACGAAACAAGAGAAGCCACGCAGAGGAAACCCATGGAGAACAGGGGAAGAAAATGCATTGCCGCTGCGCCACCACCCTGCTGCCCAATGTGGTGCTTTTTGAAGCAATTGTGTGGATGCCAGCGATGTCCGCTCCCAACGTGTACCTCGTGTGCAGGCCCCGGGATGGGCGCCCCGCTGGTGTCCGTGGCCCTGGTGGCACGCACTGTGGCCCAGCTGTGGAGCAAGCCTCTGGTGGGAGTGAACCACTGCATTGGCCACATTGAGATGGGGCGGCTCATCACTGGAGCGCACAACCCGATAGTGCTGTACGTCAGCGGAGGCAACACACAGGTGAGGGTGGGCGAGTGGTCTGTGGTGTCTTCGAGGTGCTTGTTTGATAATTATAATGGGTGGAAGGAGATGCGACCGGTAACAAACATCCCCATCAAAGTTACCATCGGTAAGAGTGAACACGTTTCTTGAATTGAGTAAAGTTACAAGAGCTTGGGAACATTTATGATGGTAGGGAATTCGAAAGTGAAGCAGTGCGAGGGAAGAAGCTAAAGGAGAAGTGTTGTGACCTGCAGTGTGATGATTGAGTGGGTGGGTTGTTGAGTGGGTGCTTGGGTGAATGAGAGTGGGTGCGTTGTTTTGACCTGCAATGTGGTAGTTGAACACAGTATGAATGAGATTCAATTCTGTTAAATAGACACTCAATATGAGTGGAGAAATCAACGAGTGAACTTCACACCAAAAGTAACCATGGTAGTTACGAAAGAAGAGTGATAAGGAGGCAACTGAATGCCAGTGAGCATGGTTAGAGAGTAATGGAGACTTTGACGCCTGTATGCAATCTACACCAGGGGTCAGCAACCTACACATCTGGAGCCACATGGGGCTCATTAAGGACTGCTTCATGACGTTATTTATTAAGGACCACCATCTTGTATTCACATGGACCTCCCCTAGGTCGACTCAGCCTCAAACGAGTAAGTGGTGTGGTATATCAACATCGCCACTGGGGAAACAAAGGCGGCCGACCGTGGTGAATCCAAGTCCCGGGCGAAGCCGGGTAGTAAAGCTAGTATTTCATAAATCTTGTGTTCGGTAACTTCTGTTATTTACCTTTCTGTTTCGGTCTTGGTCGAAAGTGTAGTTAAACTTTCGGTTTCGGCTTTGGTTTCGGTCGAAAGTGACGTTAAACTTTCGGTTTCGGCTTCGGTTTCGGCCGAAAGTGAATTTTTTACTTTCGGTCTGGTTTCAGTTTTGGCCGAAACCAGAAATTTTGTTTCGGTCGGCCTCTAGTTTGCGGCTCTTGAAATATTAAGTTTTTTACCAAATAAAATAATGGCTCGTCTTGTTATTTTGGTTGCTGACCCCTGGTCTAAGCGCTACATGAAGAGTGTCCGCCAAGGACGCCTGCTGGAGGTTGTTATGTGGACGTCAATTTATTATTATACTCTTAATTCTTTCGGAAAAGTCACGTAGGTAAAAAAATGAAATTAAAATTAATAAAAATAAAACAATAAAATCACGACGTTTCGGAGGCAACACAAGTCTCCGTCATCAGGTGGGACCGTCACAGCCAGATTTTCTGCATCAAGTGAGGCAGGGATTCAAGATGCAAGCCCTTAAATACAAGTTAAGGGGGAGGAGAGGGGGGGGAGGAGCTTATCAGAATGTGGTAGCCAATGAATGGAACGTATCGGGAGGGGGGGGGGGCGGGGCTAAAAGAGGGCGCGAGGTACTCGTGGGCGTCCTCGGCGTGAACGTGTTTGTGCGCAAGTCACTGTGGATGTACATGATAGAAAAGAATCGGAAATGTCCATGTTTGTACCAGTGTTGGCTGACAATAAAGAGAGTACTGTTAAACGCTGGGGATGTTAACACTCGGTAAAGTAAAATAGTGCATGTCAGATAAGATGGTCCAAAAAATGTGTAGTTAAATCTTTTTTGCATGGTTGATAACATATTTCCAATGATTACTAAGTTTGTACCCATCATCACGATTGAAATTATGTCTGTGTTTGTATATCTGAATGGCTTCGTGTACAAACCTTTGATGGTAGCCAGAGGGTTTGCAGAGCACCTTAGTCTCGGAAAAAACAATATCATGAGAGCCCACCGCGTTGTAGCAATGATCGGCAACGGTGGAAGACTCAATTTTGCCGTGTTTCAGATTTGAAACACTGCAAAATTGAGTCCGCTCCCAACACTGCAAAATTGAGTCTTCCGCCGTTACCGATCATTGCTACAACGCGGTGGGCTCTCATGATATTGTTTTTTCCGAGACTAAGGTGCTCTGCAAACCCTCTGGCTACCATCAAAGGTTTGTACACTAAGCCATTCAGATATACAAACACAGACATAATTTCAATCGTGATGATGGGTACAAACTTAGTAATCATTGGAAAGATGTTATCAAGCATGCAAAAAAGATTTAACTACACATTTTTTGGACCATCTTATCTGACAGGCACTATTTTACTTTACCGAGTGTTAACATCCCCAGCGTTTAACAGTACTCTCTTTATTGTCAGCCAACACTGGTATAAACATGGGCATTTCCGTTTCTTTTCTATCATGTACATCCACAGTGACTTGCGCACAAACACGTCCATGCCGAGGACGCCCACGAGTACCTCGCGCCCTCTTTTAGCCTCGCCCCCCCCTCTCCCGATACGTTCCATTCATTGGCTACCACATTCTGATAAGCTCCTCCCCCCCTCTCCTCCCCCTTAACTTGTATTTAAGGGCTTGCATCTTGAATCCCTGCCTCACTTGATGCAGCAAATCTGGCTGTGACGGTCCCACCTGAGACTTGTGTTGCCTCCGAAACGTCGTGATTTTATTGTTTTATTTTATTAATTTTAATTTCATTTTTTTACCTACGTGACTTTTCCGAAATAACTAAGAGTATGAATCCTTGCAGTCACGAAAGCTTCAAATCTAGAATTAATTTATTATTATTTCACTTGTTTACTCGGGAAAGTGTCACTGAGTCTCAAGACTTTTTCTAGAGGGTCCCGCAAGTTTTTGCAGTTGGGGTTGATGCTCCCGCTGTGTGTAATCCCAATTGAGTTATTTTCAGGTGATTTTTCAGCTTCGGGATGCTTGGCCAATACCGTTAAAGTGGCTTTTAGTTTATGAGAGGTAATCGGAGAACCCGGAGAAAACCCATGCACAGGGGTCGACAATAAAAATTTTAAAAACTCAATATTTCTATAGCCGCAATTTATGTGAATATTGTCACGAAGTGGTCCGTAAAGGGTCGCATGCAGCTCCGGAGCTGCAGGTTTCCGACCCCTTCCCACGCAGAGCAGGAGGAGAACACAAACTCCATGCAGAAAGGTGCCTGAGTCTGGAATGGAATCCAAGCCCCTGGAGCTATGAGGCGGTGCGAGTGTCACGACCACACTGTCACCCCGCTGCCCAGGCAGTTGACGATAGGGGTTATGCTAAACTGAGCGGCAGAGGCCAACGCTTCATAGGAAAAATAGTTTTCATATGAAGATTAAAATATTGTCATGCAAGTCACATTGTTATCTGGCAGTGAAACGGGTTGACAGTGACGCACTTTGCAGGTGATTGCTTACTCTCAGAGGAGGTACCGCATTTTTGGGGAAACCATCGACATCGCGGTGGGAAATTGCTTGGACAGATTTGCTCGGGTACTCAAGGTAAGCTCTGACATCCTTTTTTTTATCTGACACATGCAAGGATGAGTTTTACAAAGCAACTCAGTGGCCTGTTATGAAATTAAATATACAATCGTAATACAGCTTTCATAAAATCTAGTTAAATATTGCAAAGTAATAACAATAGAAAATGTTTGTGAATGAGAAAATTTGGAGCTCATATTTACGTGGGCCTCCGTGTTATTGCTGTTTAAAGTAATGGACTCTATGAATAGTGCAGTGTCTTTAAAAATTACTCACACCGACATGTCACCTGCTTACACTTTATTACTCCTGTTCACGCGCAAGTTGTAGGCACTCCTATATCTATCTTTGCAGTCACATACACTTGACTTCTCCCCGCTCTCACCTATTCTGCACCTCACCTATCCTGCACTCAGCAACTCTGCACACAGCAATTCCACACTCAGCGGCTCTGCACACAGCAACTTCGCACTCAGTGGCTCTGCACACAGCAGTTCTTAGAACTCTGCATCTCCACCGCTGCCCTCACCTACGTTGCCTCATACCCGCTCACCCGTCTGTCCCGGGTGGGGGGTTCAGCCAACACCTGCCCGGCGACGGCTTGAGGGTTGAGGCTTTGTTGACGGCTTGAGCGGCAGCGGCGAGATGTCTTCACTCTTGGTTCCCGGGCAACTCAACTCCGCTCACGCACACTCCCGCTTCTATCCCCCTGCTCATTCCGAGTCCTCACGTGCTTCCCCTTAACCGCTGCATGCCCGGCGCCTGGTGTCCTCATTAATCCCTTATCATCACCCCCCATCTCCCATGACCCCGACGCCAACCTCCGGCTTCAACGTTCCCATCTGTTCGACCTTGTTTGCACCCGCTTCTCCCCTTAATTACTGTCGCTTTGTCGGTGCAAACCTCATGTTGCAACGTGCACACCTGTTTGCCTTCAGTTGCACCAGCTTAACTGCGCACAAAAAAAAAATATGATTGTTTTGTTTGTCTCTTAGATATCCAATGATCCAAGCCCTGGATACAACATTGAGCAAATGGCAAAGAGGTATGACAAATGCAGCATTTTGTAATTTGGCAATGCAATAACACCAATGTTCTTGCATGTGTAAGGACAGTACGGGGTGATGTAGGGACAGTACGGTTCCCCATGGCCATGGTTACTAATTAACGTAACGGGAACAGACAGGGTCACGTTAAGGTAATGTGGGACCTAAGCAATGTAGGACCTAAGCAATGGCGGAGCCAGGATTTTCAGGTAGGGGTGGCAACCCCTCCAGCAATGAAAAATAGGAGTTGTTAGTAAGGACATGTCCCTTGCTTTTTATTTGACGCGTGTGCAGCGATGGTGCAGCCATCGATCGAGGGTCGAATTCGAACCGCGTTGTGTGATCGGCATCGCGCTCGCCGAAGGTGTTTGCCTTCAGGGAAGTCGTGTCCTGTATACGCAACTACGCACAATTCTGTGAGTCACTTATAACTGCTTTGCCGTTACTTATTGCCAATTATTGACACAGGCTATTGTTCTATCATCTCATAGAGTCCCTGGCACGTAATAATATGCTACACAGTGGCAGTGGGGGTCGCAAAATGCCGATTTATCTCCATATATACAAACGGCAAAGTTGTGAATTTGTGTGTCTGTTCAAAATGTTTAGCGTACTTCCCGACATGCAACAAACTGGAAATTTGCCAAGTGGGTACTTTCCAGACTGTACACCATGCAAAAATTATAAAAATATACTTGTTTTTTTTTGGGGGGGGGGAGCTTAATAATGCATATATTTTTTGCATGGCAAGTGAGCTGTAACGTCAAATCTGCCATGTGACCCGCGCATGTGGAAGCGTAACGCATTGTAGTGTAGTGGTTAGTGCGCTGCGCTACGAACCCGGTGACCCGCGTTCGATTCCCGCTCACGGCCACCACCGGTGACGATTGTTTTAACCGGTCCTGGGTCTCCCCTAGGTCGACTCAGCCTCAAACGAGTAACTGGTGTGGTGTGTGAACATCGCCACTGGGGAAACAAACGTGGCCGGGCGTGGTGCTGTCACTCACCCCCTCGTTACTAATAAACCCCAATGATCCGATCGAAATTAGGGATTTCGATCGGATCATTGGGAGGGCACGTGCCACCCCACCCCCCTCACTGGCTCTGCCAGTGGACCTTCTTCTTTAGTGCTGCCTAACGGCGTGTGCGACTTCACGATGATATTGGTCCCGGTCTAGCACGGCGTGTAGAGTTTGTGCTGTTGTTAATTGTAGCCATGTTTTGATGTTACTGAGCCATGTCGTTTTTGGCCGTCCTGGTCGTTTTTTCCCTTCGATTTTTCCTTCCAGGATTAGCTTTAATAGCTGGTATTTGTGGTCGTTTCGGGCAATGTGGCCTAGGTAGTAACACTTCCTGCTAATGATGGTCTTCAGCAGTTGCCTGTCAGTGCCCATATCTTGCAGAACTTGTGTATTGGTGGTTTTGGCTGTCCATGGGACTTTCAGCATTCTTCGATACAGCCACATCTCGAAAGCTTCGAGCCTTTTTGTTGCTGTTATTGTCAGTGTCCACGTCTCAACTCCGTACAGCAAAATTGACCAGATGTAGCATTTCAGTGTGCGCAGTTTCAGTGATGTACTCAAGTTGCGGTCTGCAAGGAGTGTTTTCCATTTAATAAATGCTTGCCTTGCTTGTTCAATTCTGCTCTTGATTTCGACTTCATGGTTCAACTGATCGTCAATGATTACACCAAGGTATTTAAATCGGTGTACTTGTTCCAATTTTTCGCTACCAAGCTTGATTGTTATTTCGCTTGTAGTGGACCTAAGTGGTTGCTAATAATGAGTGATGCGACAAGCGTTGACAGGGTCGCGTGAGGGGAAGCATGGGACCGAACGGTCGTAAATTGTAATAAGGGCAGATACAGACAGGGCCAGGTGCGTTGAGAGAGGGTTCGGTAATAGGGGCGTGGCTGGGTCGTGAGGGGGATAAGAGCCGGCGCGAACCGGGGCGCTTGGCTGCTGGTGTGGGGGAATTGCCATCGCCGTTGTCACCTTGGAGCGGGTCGTCTTCATCATCCTGGAGTAGACACCTTGTAGTCTTGGAAGGCTAGAGCTATGTTGTCTCAGAATAGAGCTATCTAAGTTACCCAAGTGTATATAGTCACTCGTAGTTACTCGTTAAGTTATAAGTGAGTCGGCGGACTTTATTCATAATAAATATACATATAACGGAACAAGACAATGTCTCTGAGAGCTACATTACACATGCAACAAGCTGACTTTGTATTGGAATCCTTGTTGATGTTGAATGTAAAAAAACGTCAAAATGATTTCCTGCTGAAATGAGCACCAATGTGGCACTCATCTCCTATTTACAGCCCTGAGCAAGTAGTGAAAATTCCACATTTATACGACGGGAGAGTCTATCCGTAAGATAACCACTGTTGACTACCCCGCAAAATCGTACTCATTGTATTGATCGAGGAGGGAGGGGTGATGGACTAGGTCATCCACCAGCCATGATTTGAACTCGCATCCTCCCCATGGTGAAGCCCCTGGCTCCAACGCCGATGCTGATGTTGCCAGCCGGTCGTGTGTGGCGTGCGCTGTGCCTGACCCCAGAGGGAGCTTCGTGGAGTTGCCGTACACTGTCAAGGGCATGGACGTCTCCTTCTCAGGGATCCTCTCCTACATCGAGGTGAGCGCATAACAGCAGCCTAGACCTATAGGTTTCATTACACTGATTAGCATGGATTCTTATCGTATTCGCGGCGAGCCCAGGGGTCAGCAACCTGCTGCTCCGGAGCCGCATGTGGCTCTTTAAGGACTGCTTCATGACGTTATTTATTAAAGATCACCGTCTCGTATTCACATGCATTGCGGCTCTTGAAATATAGAGGGTTTTTTTTACCGAATTTGAAAAAAAATTATCTTGTAATTTTTTTTGCCGACCCCTGGACTAGCAGGACATTTTAGTGAGCCGGATCAGGGCTCCCCCCTCCTACTCCAGCTAGTCGGGGTTTTACTCTGCTTATCTTCTCCAAAATAATGCTCACCATTGCTGTGTTAATAGATATTATTTAGCGCCGGTCATTTCGATGCAACGATCCATTTGGTGCCTACTAGTGAGATTTCATTGTGGTGTATCTACGGTATCTATCCTCTTGGTCTTGTTCCCTCCTTTGACTCTTATGCCATCGCCAGTCTTGACCATCGGCCATCATCCCGTCATGTGATATGTCCTTCCCAAGCCCATTTACCTCTCCTATCGATCAACACGATGAATGTATGTTAAACTTCTTTCACACCGTACGTAGCCAACCGTCTTAATCAGAGGTGTGGGGGAAGGACAACAAACTAAACAGAAAAAGCAGTTCTAAAGCAATGACTTTCAATTTATATGATTTAAAAGTGCGTAGCTCCAGTGGCTTCCTAACATCAGAAGGAAGAGCGTTCCAGACGGCCCCAGCATCACATACATACGGGAACAGTGGGTTGCACGTCAGTTGTGCATCAGTCGTGGCATCTGGCCCAGGCAAGAGGTGCGAGTGTGGCTGGGTGGCCTCCCCAGCACGGTTTGCGGGGAGCTCTCACCACGTGAAATTGGGCATGTGTGGTCTGTGCATGCGGCACGCAGGAGGCAGCGCAGAGAATGCTGGCGAGCGGCGAATGCACTGCAGAGGATCTATGTTTCTCACTGCAGGTATGAAATTTGGGGCTACGTCATGTTCTATTTTATCTTGACTTAAAGCTTTCGTGACTGCAGGAATTCATATTCTTTGGGTCTTTCGGTAAAGCCACGTAGATAGAAAAATAATAAAAATATCACGACGTTTCGATCGCAACACAACCAATCATCATCAGGTGAAAAAATATAGTGGGAGAGCTGCTGAGGCAGGATGTTATAAAGATTTGAGATGGGTGTCAGCTAAATGCAAAGATAACCTTATTTCCAAGTTCAACCTCCTTTCCAAGAAGAAGCCAGATCCACACATTAAAAAGTTAGACGGTGACAAGATTGTTATCAATCAGAGTAACAGCCCAATTTCCGACAGCCTAAAATCGGTTCTAGCTAAACGGTTGAATTTCGCAGTCACCCCTAAACATCCCAGTTGATAGTATCATTGCCCAGGTTGATGTAGCCCTTAATGGTTTGGGATACATTCTTGCAGATGTGGAAAGATCGGAAATCGCTGCAATCCTCAAAAACGCTAAGACACAGCAACATCAGCAAGGATGAGCGCTTTGAGCTTTCCAACTAAAAAAGAGAGATGACATAGTCATCCTCTCAGCCGACAAGGGCAATGCCACTGTAATCATGGACAAAACCACATACAATAACTCAGGACCTACTTAATGATGGCAGCTATACCAAAATCAATAGAGATCCTACCAACCACCTGGTTACGAAAACCAACAATATCATCACTGATTCGACATCTTTAATTGAACCAACCTAGCGGCTTTCCTTAAAACCTTCTGCTGCTAGACACACCCAGATTTTATGGCTTACCAAAAGTCCATAAAGAAGGTACACCACTCCGTCCTATCGTCTCCACCATTGACTCACCCACCTAGAAACTGGCCCGATTTCTGAGACCTTACAACCATTCACTGGTAAGACCACCTCAGCTGTACTTAACTCAGCTCACTTGGTATCTTTAATTAAGGACATCTCACTGTCTCCAGATGATCTGCTTGTCAGTTTCGATGTAGTATCTTTGTTTACCAAAGTTCCTGTGCCTGACACCATTGCAATAATTGAAGATTTGGTCCAACAAGGACTGAATGCTGATGTACCGGCCCTGGTTAGACACTGCCTCACCAATACTTACTTCACCCGGAATGGAACATTCTACAAACACGTTGAAGGTACCCCATTGGGTTCTCCGTTATCTTCAGTTGTAGCCAATGTTTTCATGGAAAATTTTGAAACAGATGCCATTCAGGCATCCACCCTACATCCTTCCTTGTGGAAGAGATACATAGATGACATGTTTGTCATCTGGCCACATGGCCTACCAGCTCTGGGTCAATTCTTCAACCACATTAATTCCAATACTCAGCCATCAAATTCACCATGGAGGTGGAAAAGGATGGCAAGTTACCATTCTTGGATGTTTTAATCGAAAAGAGACCAGATGGCTCAATGGGACACTCTGTCTACAGGAAAGCCACCCATACAGACGCCTAACCTAAAACCTGACTCCCATCACCATCGATCCCAGAATAATTCCCTCATCAAAACTCTACACCATAGAGCTCGTTGTATTTTACCAGCAAAACGTCGTACTCAAAAATTGTAAATGTTGTGTATTCACTCTTCAACACACCGGTGGGCTAAAGTAGTGAACTATTTGTCTTTTGTCAACGTGACACTTTTTTACAGGTGGTGGAGGGCTACGACACATTTATAAATAACGTGATCTAACCCAAAAACGTTTATTATGAATAATATTGGTCGTGAAAGCCTACGTGTTAAAATGTCTTTACATTAACAGGCTAAATGTCTCACTAACGCAGCCAACGTTGCTCGTTTTCCTCGATGTGGCGGTGGTTTTCGTTTTTCTTACGTTGACATGCTAATCTCTCACAATACAATGGCCACCTCCACAGCTTCGTCGTCCTGGAGGTAGCTCAGCTCTCCGATCTTACATTGACATGCAAATTTCATCTCTAGCCCCACCCACTTCGCTTATGACCCTTGGGCTACAAACCTTTATAACATCCTGCCTCAGCAGCTCTCCCGCTATATTTTTTCACATGATTACGATTGCTTGTGTTGCGATCGAAACGTCGTGATATTTTTTATAGTTTTTCTATCTATGTGGCTTTACCAAAAGACCCAAAGAATATAGTATTGTATTTTGTTATAATCCCAGACCATGTGTAATTGCTATTGTAAGTCATGTGGAGTTGACTTGTAACTAATATGTTCATATTTGAATGAGAACTTCAAAAACTGGTTGTTATATTTTGCATAATATCTGAAATACAAGTGTTTTTACATCCATAACTCAGAATAGTTGCACTTGGGTGGCAGGGTGGCACAGTGGTGACACATTTGCCTCAGCAAGAAGTTCCTGGGTTCGAGTCCTGTGTGGAGTTTGTATATTCTCCCCCTGTTCTGCTACGATTTCCTCCGGGTTCTCCAGTCTCCTTCGTGTTGAGTGTGTCTCTGATGCGTGCGCTGCAGGAGATCTTGTTGAGTGTGTGTGTGACGCGCGTGCTGTAGGAAACCGTGTTTGCGATGCTGGTGGAGATCACCGAGCGTGCCATGGCACACTGTGGAGTCAGGGAGGTGCTCATCGTGGGCGGAGTTGGGTGTAAGAATCAGCAACCCTCCACACCGGACCCCTGCGTGTGTGTGCAGGGCTGTTCACTTCATATGCGACGCACCGGGCAGCGGGCTCGAGCAGCAGCATGAGAAAAATGAACCGGCGGGTGATTGGGTGGGCGCCAGGGTGGCGCTGTGCTCACATTGAGAAACATGAATTGAGATTATTTAGATTATTTTGCGCTATAAATGTCCAAATTATGGGTCACTTTGTTAAGTGATCATTTGTGGCCAAGTCGCTTCTGAAAAAAACAAGTTAATACCTCAGTCGGCTTTGTCTGGTAGGACGGGGATGGTTTAGTTGCATTTGTATGTGTTTGGGTGATTTGTTTACCGTATACATTACACTCCTATAGTGTTTTTGGTATTGTTTGTTGTTGTAACGTTCTGACCCGCCTCTACTGGACATCTGTGAAAAAGAGCTTTATAGCTCATCGGATTCCTCCAGTATAAATCGTCTGTTAACTTGGTGTGGGAACCATCCATTAAGGTCACATGCCCCATGAATGCCATGCATAATATACGCTCATATAGTCTGTTTTTCATTGTTAAAGTGACTAAATGTGTGCTATTAAATTCAGATTAATTCTCTCATAAAACATGTATTTTACAGAAGAGCATGAATTATCAATTTCGTACAACTTGTGAAATTTACCGCGTATCTGCTTCACTGAAGGTTATCGCTCTCCTGACTCCGCGCCGTCATGTGGCATCTTTGAGGATAACTCGCCAGACGGTGGCTCTCACCCATGTGCACAGGCAACCTGCGTCTGCAGGAGATGATGGAGGTGATGTGCAAGGAGAGAGGAGCAAAGCTCTTCGCTACTGATGAGAGGTGAGCTACAGCAGTGCTTCGGAACCATAGAGCTTATGTCCAGTTCGGTGGCTGCACATTTGTTTTAGAGTTTGCCAGTGCACCCGGTTGCTGACAATGGACGTGGAGATTTCAAGGGATGTTGCCTTTTATTCTTAAACTCCAAATCTGTACACGAGAAGCATTGCACGGGGCCTCTCACTCCACGTTAGGCACAAAGCGTGCGCCCGTGATCCATCAGCACGGAGGGCAGGCTGTTGCCCGCGCAGGATCGGTGGGGCCTCGCTGTTCCGCTTCTTGCCCACGTTACTGCCAACATTGGCGAGGGGTGTACAGGTATCCCTCGGGTTACGCACGTTCGGTTTACAAAATTTCGCGTTCACCCAATTGACAAATTGTCGATGCTTTTCGATAAACGAAATAAAATTTCCGCCTGAACGGAATTTCACTCCGGCCACGCGCCGGGAGATCTTCAAACAAGAAGCACCACCCGGGAAGCTGCCTCATCCATCCGCGACAGCGTCAAGGTGTCCCTACAGTGCAACAGTAGTAATGCCTCCATATCACCTTTCCAGGAATTCCAAAATGAAAATCTTTTGGTGAGATCCCTAAAAAGGTAAATATAACCTTTAATTAATTATTATTCAATCGTTCAATATTTGATCTTTATTACTTTTAAATAGTGAAAAGTGACATTGGTGTATATATTAATGGGAAAAGTCATTCCAATTTACGAAATTGCATTTTTCGCGTTTTTCGAAGCATGTATCCCTTTTGTAAATGGAGGAGTACCTGTAATTAATTACATCCAGATGTGGATTCTTAATGAGGGCGGCTTCTCTCAGACTCCTACCACACACCCCGTGCCACACCGCTCGTAGCACAGGTGAGAGATGACCAGGCACGAGGTTGCCAAAATTATTGAGAACAGCAAAGTGCCAAAAACAAATATTAAATTCAGTGAAGCAAAAGCCTTGAGAGAATTGAGAGCAAATAAAGATACCCAAATTATTGCTGCTGATAAGGGCCGATCGACTGTTGTGATGCCCCGTGAGGACTATGATAATAAAATCTAAGATTTACTCTATGAAGTTACCTACCTTAAAATTAAACGAGACACAACCAGCACCTTGGAACGTCTGATCAAACCAAGGGCATCAAAACCACCAAAATTGTATGGGCTACCAAACATTCACAAACCTGATGTCCCATTAAGACCCATAGTTAGTACAATAGGCTCTGCCACGTACAAATTAGCACAATATGTAACGAAACAAATACAGGACCTCTTCGTTCATCAAAAACTCTGAACATCTCGTAAATATAATGAAAAATATTAAGCTTAATTCTGATGATATTCTCGTAAGTGTTGATGTGACCTCTCTGTTCACGAGGGTTCCAGTCAACGAGTCAATTAAATTACTCGAAACTCTGGTAACGAACAACGGTTCAGCCAAAGATATCCCAAGACTAGCTGAACACTGTCTAAAGAACACTTACTTCTTGTGGCAAGGTGACATCTATAAACAAAAGGAATGAGCAGCAATAGGCTCTCCTTTGTCTCCTGTGATAGCGAATTTGTACATGGAAGATTTTTAAACAAGCGCAAAAGCTTCAAGCACACTAAAACGATCTGCTTGGTTTAGATATGTGGATGACACATTGATGGTCTGGCCACACGGCAAAGATACACTGAACGCATTTCTAAATCATCTCAACTCAAAAAACCCATCCATCCAGTTCACCATGGAAGTGGAAGCTGACAGAACTCTACCATTTCTGGATATTCTGCTCGGACGGGGTAGAAATGGTAAAATAACACGGTGTTTACCGAGAGAAAATGCATACTGACGCCTATCTGAATGCAGAGTTACACCATAAATCTGCTGTTATCAAGACGCTCATTCATCGAGCTAAGAAAGTGTCAGATGGTGACAATCTGAGAAGTGAAATTCAACATGTTAAAATGGCGCTGCAAATGAACGGTTACAATGATGCACAAATCAACAGGGCATTGAATACCAAAACCAAATCAAATAACAAGAGCATTGAAACGCCCAAGTAATGATCAAAATATCGTACATTCCGGGAGTAACTGATAAACTAGCCAGATGTTTGGAAAAACAAAACATCCGAGTCAGATTTGGCACAGTACATAAAATACAGATATTAATATCTAGTACAAAAGATGTATTACCGAAACTATCAACAGAAGGTGTGTGCAGGATTAACTGCACGTGTGGTAAATGTTATGTTGGGCAAACAGGACGAATGATCAGCACGAGACTAAAAGAACAGAGAAATATTCAATTCTCCCAAATGCAACTGTCAGCAGTAGCAGAAGACGTGTGCCAACAAAAGCACCCAATTGATGTTGAAGTTTTGTACAAAACTAGCTACTACTGGCCAAGACTAATTAGATAATCTATCGAAATTGAAAGAAAAAAAAAAAAGCTTTAACCGTTCAGTTAGCTACCGTCTTAGTGCTGCGTGGAAGCGAATTATCAAATAATATTCTTAGGTTTTTTCGGTAAAGTCACGTAGGTAAAAACATTAAAAAGTAAAATAAAATAAAAATAAAAATCACGACGTTTCGGAGGCAACACAAGCTTCCGTCTTCAGGTGGTACCGTCACAGCCACGACAGCTGTATCAAGTAAATGAGAGATTGCAGGAGTTACCACTGCGTTTATATAATGGTTGGAGAAGGTGGTGGGGCAAGGGCCGCATACTTATTATTAATATGGTAAGGTGAGGTTTGAGACTAAGAATAGACTGCATAACAAAGGCTGAGCCTTTGTTATGGAGAGGTGCGGTTTGTGACTCAACCTGTAACAAAAAGACCACCACTAAACATGGTTAAACAGTAATGGTTGTCTGTCAAATAAGATTGGCAAATAAGTGTAGTTAAATCTTTTTTGCATGGTTAATCACATCTTTCCAATGATTACTCAGTTTGTAACCGTCATCACGGTTGAAATTATGTCTGTGTTTGTATATTTGTATGGCTTCGTGTACAAACCTTTGATGGTAGCCAGGAGGTTTGCAGAGAACCTTGGTCTCGGAAAATACAATTTCATGAGAGCCCACCGAGTTGTAGCAATGATCGGCAACGGCCGAAGAATCAGTTCTGCCGTGTTTCAGATCTGACTTGTGCTCGCGGACACGATCAGAAACATGACGTTTCGTTTCTCTAATGTAGCAATCACCACAAATGCAACTCAATTTGTAGACTCCAGGATACTGTAAGTCAGGAACGACATCCTTCACAGATGGAATCAAATCACGGATTTTATGCACTGTACTGAATCGGACTTGGATCTTATGTTTGTTTAGAATTTTGGAGATCTTTTTGGTCACGCCTGCTATGTATGGCAACGTGATAGTTTTGGTCGGAGTTTCATGTGGCTGTTTTTACCTACGTGACTTTACCGAAAAAACCTAAGAATATGAATCATTGCAGTCACGAAAGCTTCAAATCTAGCATCAAATAATACATTATTTAAATGCATTCCGACAAAGGGCAGCGCACTTCAATAGGGATTACCGTTGGTAGGGCTATTTTTATAAACACAATAGACAGGAAGGACACGTTCAAAGGGCTCGCATAATACACATGCATAATGTACGTTGCCTCAGTAATCCCCCCCCCCCCCATCATTGTGCAAGAGCGCAGAAGGGTGGTCAACACATCTACGCCTCTATATAAGGAACGAAACAGTAAGACTTCTCCACAAATCTGGCTGTCGCCTGATGAAGCTAGTTGTAATTACTGGCGAAACGTCGTACTCAATTTGTAAATGTTGTGGCTTGGCTCTCCAACACTAGTGACGAATTGGCATGTTCTGTTTACGTGACAACCCTTACTAGTTGGCTGTGTCGGGTGGTGGCGGGTTTTAATGACACATTTATACATTTACGCGATCTAACCCAAAACACCTCTTATGGATATTGGTCGTGAAAACCTACGTGTTAAACTGACAGGTGAGAGAGATTAAATGAAACGTTTCCATGTGAATCAAAGCTGAAGGGAGCTGCTGCTTTGTTACAGAAAATAAAAAATGTCAACGTTTCAGGCAGTGGCCCTTCATCAGAGCTTAGAGGATATGGGCAGTAAGGCAAGCTCCCATGCAGTTGCAAATCGCACTGTACGCGATGGGGCTCTCAGACAACTGATACATTTTACCAACCATCTTCTTGGTTCTTTCGGTAAAGTGACGTAGAAGGAAAGTAATAAAATAATAAAAATAAAACATAATAAAATAATTCTCACACAAACATTAGTGACTGGAGGAATCTATACTCTTTCGTTCTTTCGGTAAAGTCACGTAGGTCAAAATAATAATAGATCACGACGTTTCGATTGCTTGCATTGTGATCGAAACGTCGTGATCTATTATTTTTTCTACCGACATGACTTTACCGAATAAACCAAAGAGTATAGTTAATGAGCAGTTTTAACTTCACATTAATGGGATTTAAGTATCTGATGTTTTACTTAATTTAAATCTATTCTTTCCACGTTTTTGATTTGGGATTATTCATCACTATCACCTGAGAGAGAGCTTTGTAGACAAAAGAGAGGCAGTGGCTGAGATCTTTGAATTATCACGTATATTTCTTCCACGGTCCTCACAATGTAAGTGCAGATATATTCAGGAATTGGTTGCACACCACTGCCAATACAGTTGTATTACAATTGCAGTGTGTGCAGCAGTACATAATTTATAACGCAGTGCTTCGTAATGAGAACAAGAGGTAAAACCATTTGTACCAAGACCATGCTTTGTTATATTGTGTGGGGAGATGTAGTGTAAGCAGTGCACTGTGCTACGAACCCGGCGACCCAAGTTCGATATCCGCTCACGGCCAACACCAGTGACGATTATCTGAACCGGTCCTGGGCTCCCCTAGGTTCACTCAGCCTCAAATGAGTACCTGGTGTAGTGTGTAAACATTGCCACGGGAGACGCATGATGCTGGCCACCCACCTACTCGTGTACCGTACCGGCCTTCACAGGTGCTAACAGCACTTGCCCCAACAGTCTTGTTAAGGTTAAACGGGGGATCTTTGTCTTTGTGCACGAGGGGAGTGATGGTGCAGTTTAAGCGTACTGTGGTATGAACCTGGCGACCTAAATTCAATTCCCACACAGACAACACGGGTAATGGATCTGAACCAGCCCTCGGTCGACTCATCCTCAAATGAGTACCACGTGTGGTGTGTAAACATCAGCATTGGGAAAAAAAGGCGGCCTGGCGTGGTGCTGGCCACCGACCCCGTGTGCGTGCCGGCCTGTGTAGGTGCACGCCGACTGCATTTGCCCCAAACGGCCTATTAAAAGCTATCCGGGGGATTTTTGTGTGCACACATTTGTGTTTCAGGTTCTGCATCGACAACGGAGCGATGATAGCTCAGGCTGGTTGGGAGATGTTCCGATCAGGCCTCACAACAGAGATCAAAGACTCATGGATAACGCAACGGTAACGTAATTCATTGAGCTGCATTTAGAGTATTTGGCGGCTATACATTTCCACTGCTGTTTGGTTATTTCGGTAAAGTCACGTAGTTAGAAATAAAATAAAACAAATTACGACGTTTCGATCGCAAAACAAGCGACCTTCATCAGGTGGCACCGATACAGCAGGAGAACCGCTGACATAGAAAGAGCTGCTGACAACAAGAGTTTATAAAGGGTTGTGGTGGGCCCAACCCAAGGGTAAGTGGGCGGAGCTAGAGAAGGAAGAAGGGGGGGCAAGGGGGGGGGTGAGAGGGGGGTGGGCGCAGGTGATCGGTGGAAGGCAGAGAGAAGCTGTGCCTGTGGAAGACAGAGACGCTGTGCCTGTGAGGCCTGTGGGGCCAATGTGGGAAATTAGCATGTAAATGTAAAGTACCTTGTAGATAACATGACTGCTTCTTCTGCTGCAACAATGTCCTCCAAATGTAAGGTTAACCTTATTGCTAAATTCAATAACTTCTCAAAAAAGAAACCAGATCTACACATTAAAAAGCTAGATGTTAACAAGACTGTTATCAATCAGAGTAGCAGCACAATCTCCAATAGGCTAAAATCGGTACTAGCTCGAGGGCTGAATTTTGCTGTCACCCCCAAACACATCCCAGTGTATGATATAATTACCCAGGTAGATGTAGCCCTCAAAAGTTTGGGACACATCCCGACAGACGTGGCAAGTTTTAAAATTGCCACCAACCTTAAAAATGCTAAGAAACCCATTAGTAACATCAGCAATGACGAGCGCTCTGAACTCGCCAATTTGAAAAAGAGAGATGACATAGTCATCCTCTCAGCTGACAAGGGCACTGCTCCTGTCATCATGGATAAAACCACATACAACAACAAAATCCAGGACCTTCTTAATGATGTCAGTTACACCAAAATCAAGAAAGATCCTACCAACTGGCTGGCTACAAAAAACAACAATATCACCAATTCGACTTCTCTAATCCAATGAAACAAGCAGCTCTCCCTTAAACCTTCTGCTGCTAGACCACCTAGATTCTATGGTCTTCCAAAAATCCATAAAGAACTCACCTACCTACAAACTGGCCCGATTTCCGTCTGAGACCTTGCTTCCATTCACGGGCAAGACTTCCTCAGCAGTACTTAATTCAGCTCACTTGGTCTAATCAAGGACATCTCACTGTCTCCAGACGATTTGCTTGTTAGCTTTGATGTAGTCTCTCTGTTCACCAAGGTTCCTGTACCTGACACCTTAGCAATCAATGAAGACTTGGTCCAACATGGACTGAATCCTGATGTACCAACTTTGGTGAGACACTGCCTTACCAATACTTACTTCACCTGGAATGGCACTTTCTACAAACAAAATGAAGGTACCCCCATGGGTTCTCCCTTATCACCAGTAGTAGCGAATGTTTTCATGGAGAAATTTGAAACAGATGCCATCCAGACATCCAACCTACATCCTTCCTTGTGGAAGATATACGTAGATGACACTTTCGTCATTTGGCTACATGGCCTGTCAGCACTGAACAAATGTCTCAACCACATCAATTCCATACACCCATCCATCAAATTCACCATGGAAGTGGAGAATAATGGTAAGCTACCATTCTTGGATGTTTTGATTGAAAAAAGACCTGATGGCTCTTTGGGACATTCTGTCTACAGGAAAGCCACCCACATGGATTCCTATCTAAAGCCTCATTCCCACCACCATCCGGCTCAGAAGAATTCCCTCATCAAAACACTACACCATAGGGCCCACTGCATCTCCGACCAACACCACCTAGCCAGTGAACTTGAACACGTACACCAAGCCCTCAAGATGAATGGATACTCGGACCGCTCTTCACAAAGCTGTTTCTCCAACCATGGAGAGACAACTGCCAGAGAATCCAATCAAAACCATCACTCCACCATACATAGCAGGTGTTACCAAAAAGATTTCCAAAATCTTAAACAAACACAAGATCCAGGTCTGATTCAATACAGTAAACAAAATCCGTGATCTAATCCCATCTGTGAAGGAGGTCATTCCTGACATGCAATACCCTGGAGTCTACAAACTGAGTTGTACCTGCGGCAGCAGTTACATTGGGGAAACGTAATGACATGTCTCGGACCGTGTTCGCGAACACAAGGCAGATTTGAAACATGGCAGAACCAATACCTCTGCCATAGCTGACCATTGTTATAACGCTGTGGGCTCGCATGATATTGTTTTTTCTGAGACCAAGGTGCTCTGAAAACCGCCGGGCTACCTTCAAATATTTGTGCGTGACGCCATCTATATATATAAAATCGCAAATCTGTCTGTCTGTCTGTGTGTGTGTCTGTCTGTCTGTGTGTCGCCGGACCATACGCAGTTTCATTGGACGAAATGTGAGGGATTTACGAGACACGATTGGTCCGTTTGGTTTTCCACGGCGGTTGCCCCTGGCAACGGGTAGCGACGCATTCGCTGCGGGGTGGACGCCATTTTTAATTCCCGTTAAAAATATGCGCACGCATTAACACGCGACTCTGAGGTAAATTCATCAAAGTTTCACGTCCTCTTCACTCCCCCCCCCACCCCAATGTGTGCAATTACTATTATAGGGTCGGTAGATAATAAAATTATAGCGATTAGACAGTATTATTGTAGCGCGGGGGGGGGGGGGGGGTAACGGCCCCAGTACCCAGCCTCAGCCGGGTGGGCAATTTAGGCGAGGCCGGAGGCTCTGCACGGTACTAGGCCTCGACACCCCACCACACTATAGGCCGTACATATTACTGCACAGCGGCCGAGGAGATCGTGGCTGGGGGGGGGGGGCAGGGGTAGCAGCCCATCTGTGTATATATGTAAGGTTATTAAGAAATATATTTGTCACCCGGGCAACGCCGGGTACTTCTGCTAGTCCAGATATATAAACAGAGATAATTTCAACCGGGAAGATGGGTACAAGCTGAGCAATCATTGGAAGGACGTTATTAACCAGGACGGAATTCGCTGTAATACTTCCATCCTGCCTGGCGTTTTGTAATTTCTCACATTAACAGGGCGACCTTCCCCATCCTCATCCTTTTTACATACTAATTTACATTTACATGCTAATTTCTCACATTGGCCTCACAGGCACAGCGTCTCTGTCTTCCACAGGCACAGCTTCTCTCTGCCTTCCACCGATAACCTGCACCCACCCCCCTCTAACCCTCCCCCCCCCTTGCCCCCCCCTTTCTTCCTTCTCTAGCTCCGCCCACTTACCCTTGGGTTGGGCCCACCACAACCTTTTATAAACTCTTATTGTCAGCAGCTCTCTCTCCTGTGTCAGCGGTTGTCCTGCTGTATCGGTGCCACCTGATGAAGGTCGCTTGTGTTGCGATCGAAACGTCGTGATTTGTTTTATTTTATTTCTACCTACGTGACTTTACCGAAAGAACCAAAGAGTATGGATTCCTGCAGTCATGAAAGTTTCAAATCATCATTTCCACTTCGTTTGAGCTATCATTTATGGGCAGGTCGCTTCTGACAAATAGCGATAGCTAAGTAGGTCCTACTTAGTAACATAGTTAATTGTGACAGTTTTAATCAAAATACCTATAATTACTTATAAATTACATTTTTTTTTACCAATTATGAATCCTGGTATTAGTTAAAAAAAAGAGTTTTAGTTAAATTACTGATCTTTTAACTATGATACAAAATATAAGCATGTTTAAACACAGTTGCTGAACCCAGGCCCAAAATGTCGAGGCAAGCAATAAAATAGGACTAATCAAAGGTGTCATAACGCCACATTTCTTGAATTGAGCAAGGTTTCGATTTAAAGCTTTCGTTACTGCAGGGATTCATATTCTTGGTTCTTTCGGTAAAGTCACGTAGACGGGAAAGAGACGATGGGAGAGAATTCCCAAAAGCCGAGCAGTGTGAGGGAAGAAGCAGAAAGTGTGACGTGGGAACACGCCGCACCTCCGATGAGCACGGTTGGCTATGTACGGTGCAAAAGTAGTTAATCATACACTACACTATTCCGCACCTCCGATTAGCATGGTTGATGTACGGTGTGAAAGAGATTTAACATACGTACATATATGCTGGAACATTTCAGCTGATTCACTCTTTCGTTCCTCATTTGTACAAATCTCTACTGGGAAACGCAGCGCGCTGCCTGTGTAGTCAACGTTGTTGCCGGTCTCTTCCTCTTTTTTGTTGTGCTCCACAGATTCCGTACGGACGACATGGAGGTGACTTGGAGGGATTAATTGAAGCAGAGAGAACACAATTCCTGTTGTTCACCGAAGTTGGCGAACCACCCGATATATTATCTTGTATATCTTTGTTTTCATGAAATAAACTGTAATATTCCATTAACTTTATTGCAGTTAAAGGTTTGGTTGAGTACTTGACAATAAGATAATAGATTTGAAGCTTTCGTGACTGCAGGAATTACTCTTTGGTTCTTTCGGTAAAGTCACGTATAAAGAAAATAAATTTAATAATAGAATACAACTTTTCGATTGCAACACAAGCAACCATCATCAGGTAAAAATGAATGAGAAAACAAACATGGTAAACTGAGAAATATAATGCAATACAACACAGCTAACACAACAGTCAACACCCTACCTGGTTGATTACGTTCTTCCAAAGATTGCTAAATTTGAGAGACAAAACACAGACACGGAGACACATAGACACACAAGCAGAGAGGGACACACTTAGACAAACAGAAAGACAACACCTCAGTGTCGAAGCCCTAAATATAGAGGGGGGTGGGGCAGAGAGAGAGGGGGAGTGGGATTGGAGTAGAGAACAATGAGAGAGTTGTGTGAAATTCCTGCCCATAGCGGCCGGAGGAGAGACAATGGACTTATACGCAAACAAGCACAGCAAAATTTAGAGAGAGAAACAGGAAGTTTGAGAAAACAAATGTAAAAATTAGGAAGTGTAATGCAATGCAACACAAGAGTCTGTTAACACACAGGTAACGCATAGCCTGGTTAATTACATTCTTCCAAAGATTGCTAAATTAGAAGTTGCATTGCATTACACGTCTAATTTTACTACATTTGTTTTATTTCGATTTAAAGCTTTCGTGACTGCAGGGATTCATCTTCTTGGTTCTTTCTGTAAAGTCACATTCAGACACTGTCTTTCCGACAGACCTGTTCTTCACCTGAGGACGGCTGCTTGCGTTGTGGCCGAAACGTCATGAGAATTATTTAATGTTTTATTTTTATTATTTTATTATTTCCCTTCTACGTGACATTACATTTGTTTTCTCAAACTTCCTATTTCTCTCTCTAAATTTTGCCACGCTTGTTTGTTTATAAGTCCATTGTCTCTCCTCCGGCCGCTATGGGCAGGAATTCCACACAACTCTCTCATTGTTCTCTACCCCAATCCCCCCCCCCTCTCTCTCTATTTAAGGCCTCGACACAGAGGCGTTGTCTTTCAGTTTGTCTAAGTGTGTCTCTCTGCGTCTTTCTCTGCCTGTGTCTCCGTGTCCGTGTTCTTTCTCTCTCAAATTTAGCAATCTTTGGAAGAACGTAATCAACCAGGTAGGGTGTTGACTTGTATTAGCCGACTCTGTGTTGTATTGCATTATATTTCTCAGTGTACCATGTTTTTTTTCTCATTCATTCTTACCTGATGGTTGATTGTGTTGCGATCGATACGTCGTATTCTATAAAAAAAAATTGCACGTGACTTTACCGAAAGAACCAAAGAGTAAGAAAATAATAGTTATACAGTGCTTCAGAGAGCACGGTGGTGTTACACTGTTTGTATGGAACAATATTAAAGTTTGGTTTGCAACTGGGATTAAACCAGGGGCATTGGCCTCTCTGTCACCTGCCAGTGCACGTGATGTTGGTACTTTTGTTGCTGTTGGTTTATGGTGATAATTGTATTAGTGGTTACTAGTGATGATAGCAGTGATAGATTTGGTGGTAGTGTTTGATGTGGTGATGATGCAGGAATGTGCCAGTAGGAGTAGTGGATGTAGTTGACATGTTGAAAGTTGTGGTGGCGATGGTGGTATGAAAGTGGCTGCCACGGATCTAGTGGTGGTGGAATTATTTTGAATCTGGGCGGCAAGAGAGCATCAGGCCCAAGTGATATCAAGTCACCAAAGAGGGTCCACATGAGTTATGGGGAGACAGAAAACCTCGAACTTGCCCCACCACCTTCCCAGTCAGGTCAATCCCACACCCTTGTCAATAACACATCAGCCAGTGATCCATTATACTTGTGTCAGCGAGCACAATTGACTAATCATCCCATGGACATTCCTCAACACAAGCCAATCGCTAAAAGCACATGCATTTTCATTGGTATTGACCAAATATCCCATTGCTGAAATATTACCTGCAAATTACTCAATTGGGTTTACTCATGGAAACATCGTCCCCCACTACCTGTGGCACCTTGAGACATTGTGAAAGGTGTCGAATACGCGCAAAATGTTATTGCAAAAACTTGGCAGGACCAAAGTTTAAAAGTCTCGACTCGGGCTTCCCTGAGTAAACAAGTGTAATACGAGAGTTCACTGGCGGTCGCCGGTCAGTGGGATAGGCTCCGCCATCAGCCAATCAGATGGATGCGCCAAATTCAAGGGCGGAGCTCAAGGGTTCTTGTGGGTAACCATCCAGAAGGTTCGTGAGGGGGCGTGGCTATAGGCAGGGCTTGGTGACGTGGATGAAGGGTTATAAGGGGAAGCAGCTCGGGGTCAGTGTGTAAAGTCTGGAGGAAAGTCCACGTCTGGCGCCTCAGGCACGCCAGCGGCCACGTGTCGGGCCAGAGGCTGTCTCCTTGCGCGTCGTCTGCCAGCGGGAGCGTGAGCGAACTGCGCGGAGCGACAACATCTAACGCGCGGAACGAGAGTGGAGCGGTGTCGATGTGAAGAGAACGCAGAGCTGTCCAGCCAACCAGAAAAAGAAAATACACGAACTACAGATCGTTGTTGAAGTGCTTTATTACACAAGAGTAATAAAAACTGGCACTCTAACCTCAAACAGCGCAGAAAAACTACTAACAGTTTCTGTAACGAGGACTAATGTTTGTAATATAATGCCTCTAACATGTATGTTGAACTTCTTTCGCACGGTACGTAGCCAACCGACCTTTGACAGTTGAAAGCATGAAACAATTATACAAGCGATATGTAGTGAGTGGTCAATCGCTGTCTCGCACTGGGCACGGCGGTAAGCCTCGGCGTGTAACCCACATCGTAAGTTTCCGCTGTCGCTGCTGCTGTGTACACACGGAGAGAGAACGGTGTCCTTAACACCACTCGATGTGCTTCTGCGGCCGTCTGGAACGCTCTTCTGATAGGAAACCACTGGAGCTATCCACTTAAATCCAGACTGAAAACTAATTTCTTTATAATTGCTTTTTGTGTTAAATTTATTCTTCGCTCGCACCTCCGATGCCCATGATTGGCTACGTACTTTGGGAAATAAGTTCAACATACATTCACTCGGGTGCTCCCCACCCACCACCCTTGCTATGATGAAACTTGTTTATTCAGAAAAGCCAGAAAGAGTCTCAAGAGTTTTTCAGGAAGTTCTTGCCAAGTGTTCACATTTGGCGATGAAGTTTGTGTGCCACACCAATTAATTAATTATTTTAAAGGTTAAATGTTGCATTATGTTTTGGCCAATACCGGTACATTTTTTACGTCATTTTGGATGTAGCTATGGGAGGAAACTGGCAGAAATCCCTTGCAGAACAGGGGGAGAGAACATACAAACTCCACATGGAAAGACACCCGAGTCAGGAATCAAACTCGGGCTCTTCTTGCTTTGAGGCACAAGCGTTACCACTGCGCCACCCTGCCCGCCCTTGTAAACAAAGTAACACTCGTAATGCCGTACACTCAGGGGGCAGCGGTAACTCAGGCCACATGTTTGAAGGCCACATTTCACAAGATGTTTTCTTTAATTAACAAAGCTTCACACGGATGTCACTCACAACCCACGAGTTGCATTTTTCTTTCAGCCAAAAATACACGCATATGTATATGAAATACCAAATGCCAACGTCTGGTATTAACCTTTTTTTAATTACAGTATCTCTTAAATCTAAGTTTATCAACAACAATGAAACGGAATGTTGATTTGATTGAGGTTACGCCAGGTTGTATTGTCTCAGATTTTCCTGCAAGCAGACTGCTTTCTCATGACACACAGTGAGTGAGCACGCTGCGATTCAGTAGAATGGGGAAGCAGCGAGCGGTGCTTGCATTGACCGCGCAGAAGATTCCTAGCTTTGCTCGGGATCAGTCTCTTTCATCCATGGCCGGCGCACTTCGGGTACACACAGTGACACCCCCCCCCCCCCCACCTTGTCCAAGGCCCCACGGCCCAACAGGCCGCACGCAGCCGCGCGGGGGGGACACCCTGTGCCTGCTCACGCCGTGTGGGCCATATTGGGCGGCACGGACCCAGGGACTGTCGCGCCACTCGGGGCTGGGACGCGCTGCCCGCCACTTGTGCCCGAAATGGCCGCAGCTTCCTCTCTGCCGGCTGCCGCATCCAAAGAGGCGTCGTTTTCCTGAACTGCAGACTTGTAAGGGACGCAAACATCGCCTTGTGTTTGTTTATGCAAAAGAGCCTGAGTGTCGATCATCATGAGATCTTCATCCGCAACAGAATCTTTTGGGAATTCATCTTCACAATGCGCAGAAGAGGACTGGTTTGTGGGCGTGCTGACAGGTGGGGTGTGAGGCCTTGGTGAGGCTGCGTGCGGCTTTATATGCAAGATGGTGGGTGGATTAGCCTGTGGGCTGGTGTGTGGACTGGCATGTGGGTTGGCGTGTGACGGCCCGATGCTGCTTTCACAGTCGCCACGTACGTAGCGTGGCGCACGGAAGGCTCTCCGGGCCACTGGCGTGGAGGTCGCGACGAGGGGAGACACGGGCGGAGGTGAATGGATTCCGTTCAGGTAGCTCAGGCTCCTCTTTCTTTTTTCCTGAGCAAGATCATTAAAACAGTCGCGACTCATCAATGTGGCACAATGGTAACACTCGTGCCTCACAGCTAGAAGGACCTGAGTTCCTATCTGTGTGCAGTATGTTCTCCACCTGTTCTGCGTGGGTTTCCTCTGGATTTTCTGATGTCCTCCCATAGATAAAACATAAATAAACCACAGAATGTAACCGGTATTGGCCAAACATTCCAATGCTGAAAAATGAACTGCAAACTACTACATTGGAAATTACACTCTTTGGTTCTTTCGGTAAAGTCACGTAGAAAATAAAATCAAATAATAATAGAATACGACGTTTCGATTGCAATACAAGCAACCATCAGGTAAGAATTAATGATAAAAAACAGACACGGAAACAACATCGGCAGACACATGCAAAGAGAGGCACACAGAAAGACGATCTGAGAGAGACACACACCAAGACAAACGGAAGGACCTCAAATCTGTGCCGAGGCCTTACTAGAGAGAGGGGGGAGGGGCCGGGGCAGAGAGAGGACTGGGGAGGTGGACAGACGAGGGGACCAGCGGACAGACGAGGGGACAAGGAGGGAGCAGCGTGGAATTCCGGACCACAGTGGCCGGAGAAGAGACAATGGTTTAGAGCAAGAAAATCGAAAGTTTGAGAAAGCAAATTTAGTAAAATTAAGAAGTGTAATGCAATGCAATGCAGAGAGTCGGCTAACACACAGTTAACGCATAGCCTAGTTGATTAACGTTCTCCCAAAGATTGCTAAATTAGAAGTAAAATGTGAGTTGTGAGAGGTGGTTCAAACTAGATTCTCCTTTCTTGTCTGTTCCACACTTAACTTCTAATTTAGCAATCTTTGGAAGAACGGTAATAAACCAGACTATGCGTTAACTGTGTGTTAACCGACCCTCTGTGTTGCAATGCATTACACTTCTTAATTTTATTAAATTTGCTTTCTCAAACTTTCGATTTTCTTGCTCTAAACCATTATCTCTTCTCCGGCCACTGTGGTCCGGAATTCCACACTGCTCCCTCCTTGTCCCCTCGTTTGTCCGCTGGTCCCCTCGTCTGTCCGCCTCCCCAGTCCTCTCTCTGCCCCGGCCCCTCCTCCCCTCTCTCTATTTAAGACCTCGGCACAGATTCGTTGTCCTTCTGTTTGTCTTGGTGTCTGTCTCGCTCGGTGTGTCTTTGTGTGCGTCTCTCTCTGCATGTGTGTCTGCCTATGTTGTGTCCGTGTCTGTGTTTTATCATTCATTCTTACCTTATGATGGTTGCTTGTGTTGTAATCAAACGTCGTACTCTATTATTTGATTTTATTTTCTACGTGACTTTACCGAAAGAACCAAAGAGTAATTCCTTCAGTCACAAAAGCTTCGAATCGAGTTTGGTGTTACACAATGCAGCAGCAGCATCACCCCCCTGCTGCAACAAAAACTTTGTAGAACCCTCAGCGAGGCTCTCGTGGGTAAACTCGTTGTTACATTATTACTCGTGTAGAGGGCGCAGGACCTACCAGGTTGATGGAGGCTGGGCTGATGGAGGTTGGGCTGGCTCTGGCGGCCGCGGCGCTGCTGCCGCTGCGCTGCAAACCACCGCCGCTGCGCTGCAAACGGCCGCCACTGCCGGGGCTCGGCTCCTCCAGCTGTGCTCCAGGCCCCAGAAGCTTCTCCTCTACCTCCTGAACAAAGCTCTTCACATCCTGTATGGACATGGCGTGACACAAAGTGGACACGGCGTGACACAGAGCGGACACCGTGGGATGCAGCGTAACGCAGTGTGGACACAGCATGACACAGCATGACACGGAGCGGACGCAGTGTGACAGTGAGGACACAGCGAGGACACAGCGTGTGACACAGCGAGGACACAGCGAATAAAGTGACATTGGTCGCTCTGATGTTAGACGGTGTGGGCACTTCCGGATACTGCAGCAACTTCAGCAGAGAGGTGATGCGTCTTTATTTGCATCAGAATCACCTGTTGTTATCTATATTCGGTACCATTACATTGCACCCATTGGCTCATAGGTAAATCAAAGTCCAAGCGATTTCCTGCTCAAATGAGCATTGACGCGGTGCTCATCTGTTTACAGCCTTGAGGCAGTGGTGGAAATTCCACATGCCGATGGCAGGAATGAGTTTACATATACGACAACCACTCGAATTCCCCACAGACCAATATAATTGTATCAACCCAGTAGGCACGAATGGCTGAGCCGACCTACCCCGCAGGAGTCAGACTCGCGAGCCACCCGCCCGCTGCCGAGCGGAGCAAGATGTTATCTACCTCGCCTGGTATACAGGAGGTCGTGGGTTCTATGGCGACACCGACTCCTGCTGTATATTTGGAGTTTGCATGTTCTCTTTGTGGTCACGTGCCTTTTTTCCCAAGACATCTGGTTTTCCCTCCACATTTAGAAGTAACGTGCTTTTAGAGTATTTGGCTGAAATAAATGTCTAAATGATAAGCCGCTTCGTTGAGCTATCGTTTGTGGCCAGCTCGCTTCTGATAAAGAGCTGGTAAAATTTAAAAAAACGTTTAGAATTTCTCCACAACTCTGGATGTCACCTGATGAAACTGGTTGTAATTGCTGGCGAAACGTCGCAGTACTAGAATTGTAAATGTTGGAGGTTTACTCTCCAACACACCGATGTGCTGAACTAGTCACTAATTGGCATGTTTTAATCTTGATTTGAAGCTTTCGTGACTGCAGGAATCCATACTTTGTAGTTCTTTCGGTAAAGTCACGTAGGTAGAAAAATGAAATAAAACTAAAAAATATATCACGACGTTTCGATCGCAACACAAGCGGTCGTCTTCAGGCGTAAAACATAATCCAGCAGTGTAACTGCTGAACCAACGAGAGAGCTGTTACAACAAGAGGTTATTTATGTGGCGATGGGCAATCAAGGTGCCTCTGCATTAACGGGCTGGGGTCTCACTAACGCGGCCACCTCTGCTCCCTTAACCTCGATTTATCGATGGTTCTGGCTGTGTGATGGGCTTTGTGTCTCACTGGCGTGACCACCGTTGCGGTTGTTCTCTTGCGTGAACACGCTTGCCTCTCACAGCGCAGTTGGCAGCGCCACAGCTTGTGTTACACATAGACATGACATTAACTTGCTAATCCCCCTAATCTCCCTGCCTAATCTCTCCCCCAAACATAGTGCTAATCTCCCATTAACACTGCTGTTGTGCACATATGCGGTGACGATACTCTTATGCGCACCAGAAGCTCATTTCATGCTAATCTCTCTCCCTAATCTCTGTTTCCATAATCTCCGCCATGAACACAACTGATATGCTTGCGTCCGGGGATGGCATGTTTTGTTTACGTGACAAACCTTACTAATTGGTTGCGTCGGCTGGTGGTGGCTTTAACGACACTTTTATGTTTACGCGATCTAACCCAAAAACATCTCTTATGGAGTTTATAGTTTAGTTGAGTACGCCTCACGCCGGTACGCCACCCTCGCGCCGCTTTACCGGAACGGCGGCTCTCAGGGCAGAATGTCTGTGGCGCAGATGCTGCTCCTTGGGGTTGAGGGAGAAGCTGGAGAGCTCCCCGGCAAACAGCACGGGGGTGGCGGTGCCAGCGCGTGGCGCTCCCGCCGGCCGCCACTGCAGGTTGGTGATGGCGAGGATAGCCTGCGGGCGCACCAGCTCCTCGGCCGCAGCCACGGCCAGGCCGCCCCAGATGCGCACGTTCGCCAGCCGCCGGCCCTCGTCGGCCAGGACCACAGTCTGAGTTCCTCCCCCTGCCGGAGCCGGCCATGAGGAGCAACGGTGGAATCAACAAACACCAAACGCTGCCTGTTAGTAACAGTAATCATCCGGACTCAAAATCTAAACGAAACTTTTTATATTTTACCAGCTAAGGCCCAATGAGCTATGCAGCTCTTTTTAAAAAGAGACCTGGCCACAAATGATAGCTCAACGAAGTGGCTTAACGGTCCGTTGTCTCTCTCTCAAATTTAGCAATCTTTGGAAGAACATAATCAACCAAGTAGGGTGTTGACTGTTATGTTAGCCGACTCTCCGTGTTGTATCGCATTAGATTTCTAAGTTTACGAGGTTTGTTTTCTCTTTAATTTGTACCTGATGATGATTGCTTGTGGTGCAATCGAAACATCGTATGCTATTATTTAATTCAATTTCTTTCTACGTGACTTTACCAAAAGAACCAAATAGTAATTCCTGCAGTCACGAAAGCTCCAAATCAAGCATTAGAATGATTTGCTTACAAACAAGCTCTACATGCCATTAGAACTGCAACAACAAATGAAAATGTGTTTTTAGATGCCCTCTGCGTGTACCTGAATCGTTTGTTCAATAAATACTTTTGGAGAAATGTTTGAAAGTGTTTTAAAACTTCGCACAGGGCATGGAGGTGCGTGTGCGCGTACCTGCCAAGCTTTGTATGGAGATGACGATGCCGACAACGTCTAGCTCCGAGTATGGGGGCCAGAAGTCGGGCAATGACAAATCGAAGAAGGCCACAGCCTGCCTTGGCTGGTAGATGGTGCCTATCAGCGCCTCTGAAGCCTGGGCCACGGCGATGGAAGGATGGAATGCATTAAATTACAAATCACCTCAGTTTTTTATTTTCCTTTGTCTCTTTTCCAAACAACTGTGGTCATGGCCCCACGTCACAAGACGAAGGAACGTCCATTCAGAGAAAACACCCAACAAAACAAAATCTTATCGCTACACTCGTTTACTCAGGAAAGCCTCACCTAGGCCAAATACTCTCATTGAGGAGGGTCCTCCCAGCGGAGGATGACGATGGCCGTTTCCCAATCAAGTAACGTGCGAGTCGATTTTGACCTGTAGGTACGTACGTCGCGCCGTACGTAGCCAACCGTGCTAATGGCAGGTGCAGGAGAAAAGACTTGTTGGAATGACACCACGGGATAGTAAATGCCCACTGCGAGTGAAGCAGACAATAGTGGCAAGGCATTTTATGGTTACTACAACCGCAGTAAAAACCAGGGTGGTCGCCGGATTCGAACCACAAACCCCTGTGTCACGGCCCCGGTTCAATGCCGACTGCTTCTCAAGCATTAAGCGCTGCAAAAGTAGCCAAACAGATTGCACTGGACAGAAATCTAAGCACTTGGATTATGTTTGATGCGATGATGATCACACGGTTTGGGAAAACTATACTAACTTTTTTTTTATTTACCAGGTCAGGCCCACTAAGCTATATAGCTCTTTTTCGAATACGACCTGGCCACAAATGATAGCCCAAAGAAGTGGATAATCACGTGGAAATATATAGCAAGGCAAATACTTTAAACGCATGTTTCTAAATGTAGAGGGTAAAACCGGAGGATTCAGAGAAAAATCCACACGACCATTGGGTTAGAGAGAGAGAGAGAGACGCCGCAAACTCCAAATATACAGGAGGCATCAGGGTCGGGATCGAATCCACGACCTCCTGCAAAGCAGGTGAGGTAGTAAACATCTCGCCACCGTGGCACCCCCACGCCTCAAAAGTCATCTCTAGCTACCTGCATTTGCTGGTACTTGGTCTTCTTGGAGGATGCAAGCTGCACGTCTCCAGCGTCAAGATGCCCTCTGCCCTGCGACGCGGCCAAGTGGTGAATGCGGAAGCGCAGCCCCTCCCTGAGCAAGCAGTGCAGCTCCGGCACTGGCCTCCAGATGCTCAGTATGTTCCCTGTGCGGTCACACACACAGTCCCAATGCAAAACCAATTGGCAAGGTGGCTCGTATTCGGCCACTCATTACACACTTCATGCACGTTGTGCCTGTAGACTAAATTAAGTCGACGTGATACAAATGTAATAAGAGCCATGTATGGCTCACGTGGCGATCGGCTTGCCGGTCCCGCTTTGTAGCCAATAAGGGGAGCGCCAGGGAGCATGGCCTCGGCGTGATCACGGCATGTTAGCTGGGGTCATTGGCTTGGCCAATCTGGGCCTCAGCTAATGGGAAGCCGGATCAGAGGCGTGGTCCCGGGATTGACGGGGAATGATCTGGAACGGGCTAAGCTGACTACGGAGGATTGGCTTAGGGGTACCACGTGACCGAGGGATGAAGAGGGGGAGAGACGAGGGAGTCGGGAGGAGACCTAGGAACGAAGAGAGCAGGAGCCACGCGCGTACGGGGCTCGGGGTGCCACGTGCGCGAGCGACTTAGCTGGTTGTCTGCCCGCTTCCCGTTGCCTGTCAGCAACGGGGAGTGTGTGTAACTGTGGAAGTGAAAATAAAGGACTGATTCCAAGAGCCGTCTCGAGAAGGTTTATTACACAAATAACGGTTTTGCAGGTTGGGCTGCAGGTTCGGCGTTTCCCCTCTCAAGCTCTCACCATGCGCAACTGCGGGCAGAGTTCAATTGAGCTCCGGAAGAAGCCCGAAGCGGTGCGCAGTAACAGCCGCTGGGGACGACGTCATAACTCGCGCTGCACCAGCCAATCGGCTACCAAGAATACAACCCCACGTAATGTGGCCACCACGCCAGTCACTCACGCAACGTTGCTATGACGACACGATTAGTCTATTGTTAGATATAACATAGACGTTGTCACTGGCGTGGGTGCCCACTCATCCCTGTCTCCGCGCAATCACACAGATCCCAACTGCATTGGTAAACTACGAGGTCTGGACATGGTGAGCCCAAGTCACTTTTTCGGCAGGGAGGAATAACAAAGTCCAATCAAAAATATCACTTGATACAGTAGACGCATTGACAACGACGAAACTATCACGAAACCCTCACTGGTATCTGGATTAAGTGAAAACAAATGTCAGAACGACACGTACATATTCACCAGAGCTTATCTGCCATACTACGTGAGAGAAAAATTTCACCACAGGACCAAAAGCATGTTTGTTTCGAGGGCCAGGCATTGTGATACCGTTAAGTTGAGGCGACGCTCACCGTTATTCTGCATCACGAGACCCAGCTGAGCATACGAGGGCCCAAGTGGACGCACCAGGCGGGCGTTAGTACCTGCCGTGTGCGACCTTCCACGGTCGTCTCCGTAGCTGGCGACCCGCAGCTTCCACAGCGCGCAGACGTCCCTCTGAGTGCCGCCGCTGGAGCCGTCCGCGGAGGAGAGGGCCTTGCGCAGCTCGGCCTGCATCTCGGTCCTCTTCTGGTCGGCCAGGCCCTGCCGGTGGCTGTACAGGGTCCTTGCCTGCTCATGACTCAGGCACGACTGCAGCCCACGTTAATTCAACAACACACACAGCGGTGTGCAGCAGTGCACGTAAAATAGCTCTCTGCGTTATCGAGAGCACCAGCTCAAAATAACTGAATTGTGTGGCCATTTTGTCGCCTAGATCACCAACTCAAAGGGTTGGGAAATGCAGCCGACCACCAGGCAGCAATGAAACAAAGACAAAACTGAACGAGTTTAGCCCTCATTTTGACTCATCAGTACGGTACAGACATCAATGTTCGCTGCCGCCACATGCCTCTAGGAGCCCCATATATGGACAGGATTTGGACCGTTACACTATGGGGACCCCTTTAACGCTTGGCCAACGGCAACTAGAATTCACATTTTCCTGTGGTCATGGTGTGTTCGTCATTGACAGATGTAAATAGTCGCAACCCAAAAACGTGGTGGCATTCATCACGAGCAGGCCACAGAAGACAGTGCTAAGAAAAAGGCTTGGCAATGAACGGCAGTGGAATTCCGAGCTCGGGATAAACAAATCTGGAGTGAAACTACGTCAGCTATCACACACCCAACAAAACACAAGACCAGACATAATTTACAAGTTGAATATTTTCCAAAGAATGGTGGCAATCCCTGCGGGCCATACTGTGTTCACGTCATAATTACTGCTCCAGAGAAATGCAATCGGGGAGTGGACTAAGATTGTTGCTTCTTCGTGACCAACAAGACGCTCAAACTACACACAGACACCAGAAATTCAGTAGCTCTGCGATATTAATAACAATTGGTTTTTACACGTTCATTACCTCCACATAGCAAGGATCCACTGAGTCCCTTATAGCCTCATAAAGTTCTGCTCCGTCTTGCAGGGCCTGGATCTCCGCCATGCTCTTCCTTGGTTTATTTCTGTCCCGTCCTTTTCTCAAACAATGACAGTCATATCAGTGTTATTGTTGTTCCGCACATTGACCCAGGAGAGCCTCAATTAGTCTCAAAACTCACTTCCATTAGACCCACGACCAGACCAGCTTCCATTAGACCCAGGAGCCAACCTGCTTCCATTAGACCCACGACCCGACCTGCTGACATGAGACCCACGACCCGACCTGCTTACATGAGACCCACGACCCGACCTGCTTACATGAGACCCACAACCCGACCTGCTTACATGAGACCCACAACCCGCCCTGCTTCCAATAGACCGACGAACCAAACTGCTTCCATTAGACCCATAACCCGACCTGCTTCCATTAGACCCACAACCCGACCTGCTTCCATTAGACCCGCGACCCGACCTGCTTCCATTAGACCCACGACCCGACCTGTTCCCATTAGACCCACGACCCGACCTGTTTCCATTAGACCCACGACCCGACCTGCTTCCATTAGACCCACGACCTGACCTGTTTCCATTAGACCCACAACCCGACCTGCTTCCATTAGACCCACGACCCGACCTGTTTCCATTAGACCCACGACACGACCTGTTTCCATTAGACCCATGACCCGACCTGCTTACATGAGACCCACAACCCGACCTGCTTACACGAGACCCACGACCCGACCTGTTTCCATTAGACCCACGACCCGACCTGCTTCCATTAGACCCACGACCCAACCTGCTTCCATTAGACCCACGACCCGACCTGCTTCCATTAGACCCACGACCCGAACTGTTTCCAATTAGACCCACGACCCGACCTGCTTCCATTAGACCCACAACCCGACCTGCTTCCATTAGACCCACGACCCGACCTGTTTCCATTAGACCCACGACACGACCTGTTTCCATTAGACCCATGACCCGACCTGCTTACATGAGACCCACAACCCGACCTGCTTACACGAGACCCACGACCCGACCTGTTTCCATTAGACCCACGACCCGACCTGCTTCCATTAGACCCACGACCCAACCTGCTTCCATTAGACCCACGACCCGACCTGCTTCCATTAGACCCACGACCCGAACTGTTTCCAATTAGACCCACGACCCGACCTGCTTCCATTAGACCCACAACCCGACCTGCTTCCATTAGACCCACGACCCGACCCACGAGCGGCTCAAGCCCGACGTGAAGCCGCTGTTAGAGGCCAACCCGGAGCCGCGGCGGCGATGACAAGTGCGGCTGTGAGAGCCCTACCCTTGTGCCGCTCGTCCAGGTCGTTCTCCAGCCGAGCGTAGAGGCTCTCCAGCGCTCGCTGCTGCTCGTCGCTTCTCCTGCGCGCCTCCCGTTCCTCGGCGCGCTCGCTCCGGAACACGTAGGCCCCACTCGCCAGCTTCTCCATCCACTACAAAAGCACCACCGACAACACTTTGTCATCGATATCGTCACCACGTTTCTGTTTGATCACAACTGTCGACGCTCTTGGGCAGCTGTACAGTGGGAAGGCTCCCGTCTCACAGCAACAAGGGCCCTGGGTTGGATTCCCGACTCGGTTTCCGTTCTGTGTGGAGTTTGCACGTTCTCCCCCTGCGCTACACGAGTTCTATTGTCTTTGAGTAGGTGAGCGACGGAGTGGGTGAGCGAATGGGTGAGTGGTTGGGTGAGTGAAGGGGTGAGTAAGTAGGTGGGTGGTTGAGTGAGGGGGTGAGTAAATAGGTGAGCGAGTGTGTTGTTTAGCCCTGCAGTGTGGTGGTTGAACGAAGTGTGGATGAGACGAACCAGTCAGTGTTTGGTAGAAAGAGTCCTCAACGTGGGTGGAGGAATCGTCGAGCGAAGCTTAAAGGAACAGTAACCACGGTGACAAGGAGGCTACTGACTGCCAATGAGCAAGTGACTGGCGCCCAGTAGCGGTGGTTACTGCTCGGCTGCCCAGCGCTGGCTGCTGCGAGCCTACGGGCAGGGGTGGTTGGCGGTGAGCATTACCTGCAGGGGGTAGACGCGCAGAACCACCACGTCCACGCAGCCTACGGCTCCGCCGTGCGCCAGCAGCGAGGACACAGCCAGGGGGAAGGGCCCCGGGTTGCGATAGAAGCCGAGGCGGACATCCCACCTCGCCCGCCTCGTGCTGTTTGCGCAGATCTGAGCAGAGAGGGCACAATCATAATAATAATACAATCCCTTCTTCTATTAACGCCACGTGTTTTCAAAACGCGAATTGGATATAACGCGATGAATGTATTAGGGAACACATTTTTATAATGCAGATGCGAATTGGACATAACGCGATCGAGTAAACGGAGCTACGTCGCGTGAGTATAAATAAGCAGTCGTATGGCTGCCTGGGCATAGCATCACACAAAACGGGATGCTGCTAGATGCTTCTAGATGCTACCCACGCACACCTCAGTCTTTATTCAGCCTGCGTACGCATCTCACGTGTTATCGCGGACTGTACTTTACCCTATATTATTTATTATATCGCAATTTTCCCAGAAAGAAGTGTTCTTCAGGAACGCCACTGCCACGTTATAGGAGAACAGACTGTACTTTATCTGTGTAAAGCGTGATTCCTGCTTAGAACATCCCACATGCGGCGGCGGTGCCGCCATCCGGCAGTAGCGCATTCGCCGCTTGTTGCAGAGGCTCTCCAATCTATTCCGGCGGGCCGCCTCCGGTTAATGCTGCCAGGTGCATTAACGGTAAAAAGCTACGCTCCATCTGCTTTACGGTGCCCATTAAATATCGCTTGACATAGTTCGCCAACAGGAGGTCGTCGTGTGTGCCGGCGTCACGATCCACAATGGAAATTCCTTAGTTTAACACGTAGGATTTCGCGACCAGTATTATTCATAATAAAGGTTTTTGGGTTAGATCGCGTAAGTATGTGTCGCAACCCTCCAACCACCCGACAGGGCCAATCAGTAGGAAATGTGAAAATCAGTAAGAAATGTGTCACGTTAACAAAACGCCAATTAGTTACCGGTGTGTTTGAAGAGTGAATTCACAACATTTACAAATTGAGTTGTACGACGTTTCGCTGGAAATTAAATCCAGCATCTTAGGACTATTTGCTAGAATAGTGAAGCCATCCACCTGCTTCCGGTCTTAAATAGTGCAGGACGACGTCATCATTGAACCCCATCAAGTTTCGAGATCAGAGGCGGAGGTGGGGGGTATTGTAATTATATAATAGATTAGTAATCAGTTAATTAGTATGTGATTCCTCGATAAAGAATTGTAATATGTATTGTGTATTACTTAATAATACGCTTCCAGGCTGCACTAAGCCTGTAGCTATCAGAGCAGTTAAAATTATTTGTATTTCTCTCAATTTCGATGGATTCTCTAATTAGTCTTGGCCAGAAATTATTAGTTTTACATAACACTTCAACGTTATCAAAATCAATTGAGTGTCCTTGTTGGCAAGCATGTTCTGCCACTGCTGACAGTTGTGTTTGAGAGAATTGAATGTTGCTTTGGTGTTCTTTTAGTCTTACGCTAATGTTACGTCCCATCTGTCCAATATAGCATTTACCGCATAAGCAATTGATCTGATATACAGGGGCAAGAGAGGAATTACCTCTCAACCTTCCACATCCGCATCCCCTCACACACCACGTGTTGTTTAGCTGCTGTTCTTTCTTCTATTTAAACTTAAACTATTTTTTAGCAGGTAAGACCCACTTAGCTTTCTAGCTCTTTTTCAGAAGCGATCTTAATGAAGTGGCATATCATGTGGAAATTTATAGCAGCCAGATACTCAAAACGCATGTTGATTCTAAATGTGGAGGGAAAAAACGGAAGGCCCTAGAAAAAATCCCTGTCACCATGGGGAGAGAGAGAACACGCAAACTCCAAATATACAGAACAGGTGTCACAGGGTCGGGATCAAACCCATGACCTACTACATCCTCGGCGAGGGAGTTCACATCTTGCCACCGTGGCGCCTTTTTACCATGGCGATCAACACTCTGAACGTGATCAAGATTTTTGGAGGCCAAATTTCCCCACTGGATGACCGCATCAGCGCCATCAGAATTCGAGAATTATCAGCTACGTTTTCAAAATATAGCCATCCCAGCAGAGGGAAACAATTTACTCCTCCAGGTCAACTCCTGGGGAACAAGTAAAGGTCGACTGGCAGTTAACTTTGTGAAACTAGCAAACACTGGCTGCAATGTATGCATGGATGTTGACCTTCTTTCGCCCCGTACGTAGTCAACCGTGCGAATCGAAGGTGCGGGTTAGGACAACCAAAATGCAATGTAGATTCCACTGAAGGCAATCGGAAATAATCCAAACATTGGACGTTTGCTTTTTCCGGATGTGGAAAGAATTAGAATGTGTCTGTAAAGTGAGCCCAATGTCTCCCCTCCTCTAAACCCAGGTGCACAGAGTTTGGGGACTTCTTCTGTCCACGGAGTGTCTGTGCCCCCCTTCCCCACGTCGTAGATCGTGCTCTGTACCGGACTCATGTTGAAATACAAGAATAAACTAAAATAAAGAATGTGATCCACGTGTGAACGATGCGGATTGGGACGCACCGAGCACAGAGCCGAGTAACATCACACACCTGTTCAATATCGTTCAAACAAAGCGGTCAGGAAGTCGAGGGGGCATGCGTGGATGTGACGAAGCCACACTCATCATACGTGCCACCCATCAGGAGCTGCGTCTGTTTTTCTCTCACTGTTATATTAATTTCTACTCTTATTACCTCACAATTAAAATATTTGAACAAATCAGCGCATGTACCACGAGTGCTACGTGTAATGTCACCAGTGCTGTTCTACCTCCATACAACCGTTGACGGACAGATTTTGATTGAAATCGGAGAGCATCACACTCTGTGAATGTTCCTTGTCAGTGAGGCTTTCCCGGGCTAACAAACAGTACAAACAAAATAATGGTTTTAGGCTGTTACGATGTAACATACACTTCTGTAACAAGCTTTAAGTCAAAATAATTGGGCAAAGTCATTGTTGAAAGAAAACATCAACTTTTACAGTTCATATTAACTCTCTCACGGCTCAGATGTAAATGTAGTCATTTGAAATTTACCCACATTAATAAAACAAAAATGTAAAAAAGGGGAAGGAGTGACGTGGGAAGGAGGCATTACCGCCTGCCTGTGTGCATTGTAACCATCAAGAGAGGTGAGTGACTTGAGAGTGAAAGTGCACGGCAGGGAAAGCACGAGACGAGGCCGGCACGATGCGGCCTGTAGCGGACCCGGGGAAGCCGCCATTGGGCTCAGGCTCGCGGCGACTCTCTCGCGGCGACTCCCTCGCGGCGACTCTCTCCCACCTTGAGCGCGAGCGAGGGGGGCGCCTCCAGAGGTGGGCAGGCCTCCTGCGCCCCGACGAGCTCCGCCCCATGAACGATCAGCTTGTGGCCGACGCGGACGCGGCCCTGCCTAGTCAGCGCGGCCAGCGGTGCATCCAGCAGCACGGGCAGGGCGTACCAGCCGTCCGAGAGCTCGAGCGCTAAACCCAGCTCGGGTGACCCCGGCGGCCCCGGCCCGGAGGCGACGTCTGCGCCCGTGAGCTTCGAGACAAGCAGCACAAGCGTACGCGAAGCGACGTCGTCGCGCTCCACTATCTTCCTGATGGCCGACCTCTTGCTGCCGTCCACCTCCACGTCGTACCTAAGGGCGCAGCACCCAGCTCCACATCAAAGGAAGTCCACTGTGTCATGTGTGATGACCAGGTTGCTTCTGAAAAAGCTCATAGTTCAGTGGACTTTATCTGGCAAGATGAAACAAAAATAGTTTAGATATATTTCCTATACTTTTCACTCTTATTGTGTTTTTGTATTATTTCTTGTTGTAACGTTCTGACCCATCCCTACTAGGCATCTGTGAAAAAGCTTGATAGCTTATCAGATCCCTCCCTTTTAATAAATATTTTGATTCTGACAAGCTTGGGCCTTTATTAGAATTATTGTTTTTCTTGCTTACCCAAGAAAAACTATTTTAGGAGCATCCTTCCAGGTTTTCAAATTAAGGGCTGATGTTGCTATGTGTAATCCCAAGTGAGTCATTTGCAGATTCTTTTTCAGCACTAGGGCAGGTGATTGGCCAGTGCCAGTTAGCGTATGTTTTGTTTAGCTATGCAAGGAACCCAGAGAACATGGAGGAAACCCATGCAGTTCTGAGGAAGAACGTACAAACTCCACCCAGACAGGAGTCTGATTCGAACTCGGGCCCTTCTTGCTGTGAGGCATGAGTGTTGACACTGCGCCACCCTGCCGCCCAATACATTGGGAGGACCTGTGGAATTGCACGCCTCACGTGATGTCATCCTCGCCTGGGCGGTTTTGCCGTTGACCGTGACCCAGTGCCTTTGAGTGCAATGCCCATGGGGCCAGTGAGGACGCAGTGTGGGCTGGGAGCTGGGACTTGGGAGCTGGGAGCTGGAGGCTGGGAGCTGGGAGATGGAGGCTGGGAGCTGGAAGCTGGGAGCTGACCTGAACTTGAGCTGCAGCAAAACAACCTCTGGGGTGAGGCAACGACCAGCAAAGTGGGCAGGGAAGGCGGCCTCCATGGCGGCCAGCTTCCACACGAGCCAGCGGTAATGATTGTAGGCCCACGCAGTGTCCACCAGCCCAGGGTCCACGCCCGGCGTGTCCAACAGCGCCCTGGTGCAGCACGTGCCACCCCACAGCAACGAGCATTCGTCAGCCTACAGTGCGCGATCACCCGATTTCTGACAGGAGCGGACGCTTGCTTTTGACAGAGCGCCCCTCACACCGCGGCATCTCACAGCGCTTCATACGCGATGAACAACTTGCATTACATCTCAACACATTTGAAAGGGCGTCCCCCAGTGGCAGCTGTCTCTGTGGGCGCAAGGTGATTTAGCACTTGACCTGCAAGCGGGCATTAGTCTGCCAGCCGGGGAAAATGATTGCTGCTGCTGTGTGTAATCCCAATTGAGTAATTTGTGGGCGATTTTATTACTTGGAAAATTTGAACAGAAACGCTGGCACACAATGACATACTCTTGTCTAAACACCATCAGGGGATCTTTAACGTCCACTGTGAGTGAACGGGTTGGTGATTGGATGAGTGGGTGAGTTAGTGACTGGGTGAGTGAGTAGGTGACTGGCTTGAATGGGTAAGTGATGATTGAGAGAGTGGGTGAGTGAGTGGATGAGTTGGTGAGTGAGTGGATGAGTTAGTGGCTGAGTGAATGGCTGAGTTAATGGGTGAGTGAATGGGTGAGTGGATGGGTGAGTAGGTGACCGGATGATTGAGTGACTGAGTGGTCGAATAACAGGTAACTGGGTGAGTTGGGTAGGTGAGCGAGCGGGAGAGTTAATTCTCTTCTCCCCTTCCCTGGCTCGGTGCTTCCCCATTCCCTCCCACTTTCCTCCTGTGTGTTGTTATGTCTCCGAGACGTCGGGCAGGCTACGGGGCGTGTCACCGACGCACGCTGCGGTCGCGGTTTGCCAACGGGGTCGTACTTGTAGAACTCCTCCTTGCCGGCGGTGCCCACGTGGTCGGGGACGAGCAACCCGCCGTCCGCCAGCCGGAAGCCGGAGCCCCCGCACACCGCCCTCCAGCTGAAATGTTGCTCGCAGCGGAAGCGGAATGCCTCAGCGGTGTCCGCTCGCACGTCCGTCACGCCGGCGCTGACCCCGCAGCGCAGCAGCTGGGAGGGCCCACGGCACGCACACGGCACCTCATCATCGAGCGGCGCTCTCACCATTACGAAAAGTGGCATGCATGTGAGTAGGAGGAGGCGGTTTCTCTTGTAATAACGTGAATTTCGCACTAATTTTGGGACGGTGACATGGCCCAGTGGTAGCGCATTCACCGCTTGATGCAGAGGCTCACGGTTTGAATCCAACAGGCCATCCTGGTTAATACTGCCAGCGTTTTAACTGGAAAATACTACTAGCCCACTGTGTGCTGGTGGCACGATCCAAAGAAAAAAAATAACCATGACTGCAAAATCCTGCCAGAACCCTCCTGAAAAAGTGAGGATTTCCTGGGTTAACAAGCATAACAAGAAAAGTATATAACGTTGAGATTCTTTGTTTTTTCATGACCATAAATGTCTATTATTTGAGACGTTATTTAAATTGTAATGTCACCAAATAACGTGAAGCTACATCTATATATAAGGGAAATTTGTGATTATGTGTGTCTGTTAAAAATATTTAACGTACTTCCCGACATGCAACAAACTTGAAATTTGCCATGTGGGTACTTTCCAGATTGTACACCATGCAAAAATTATAGAAATAGACTTTTGTGTTTTTTTTAGGGCATGGGGGGGGGGGGCGCAATAATGCATATATTTTGCACGGCCAGTGAACTGTGACGTCACATCTGTGATGTCACCCGCATGCGGAAGCGTAATGCAGTGTGCCTGCTGATGTCACGCACCCCCCGCCCCAAACCCTCCGCGGGCAAAAGTGCCATACAAATGTGTTGCAGGTCTAAGGCGTTCTTCGCGGAGCATTGCGTTATTATTTCAGTCGTTTATTGCCGTACGCACCCTGAAAGTTGCGTGTGTCTGCTCAAGCGCGTGTATGTGTACCTATGGACGCGCATGTGTGTGTGTGTGTGTGGGGGGAGGTTCGGAGAGCCGTAAGGCGCTGCAAGGATGGGTGGTGGTCGCGGGTTGCTGAAGAGATGGAGTCTGCCTCAGTGGCCCTGTTCACCTTGGAGTGCGACAGGGATGTCCTCTGGCTCCCACATTATTTAACACCTATTTTGACAACGTAGTTAGTGAAGCCTTCAATAGCTGTACCGGGGGAATTTCCATTTGGTACAGATATAATGGGAGGCTGATCGACGCCCGGGTGCGATCAAGGGATGGCTCCCTATTGGTCAACCACGTTATGTATGCCAATGATTTGGTAATAGCTGCTCATTCAGAAGAGGAGTTGGAGACGCTGCTGCTGAGACTGGAGCGTGCCACTAAGAGGTGGGGCCTTACCATCAGCCCCACCAAAACTAAGCACCTGCCTGGGTATTTTGTACCATCGGACACTCCACCCCCACAACTCTCAATCGGTGATGGAGCAGTAGTGGAGAGAGTGGAGAGTTTCCCATACCTGGGCAGTGTGCTTATGACCGGCTCCAGTTTAACAGCAGAGGTCTCACTCCGAATCAGTCGAGCGGCAAAATCTTTTCATCGGTTGCGTAACGCTGTGTGGAAGCTACCTGGTCTGTCGCTCCGCACGAAGCTTCAGGTCTTCTCAGCCACGGTCATTCCCTCCCTTCTCTACACTTGCGAAACGTGGACCCCCCTAATGGAGCATCTTCGCCGGTTGGAAACATTTAGGCTGGCCTGCCTACGATCCATCCTGGGTTTAACCAGGCTGGATTGTGTGAGGAGCTCACAAATCCTTGAAAGATCTGGGCAAAGTCCCATCGGTGAGCTCCTCCGGCAGGCAAGGCTGCGTTGGCTGGGTCATGTAGCCCGCATGCCCAGCCACCGCATGCCTAAACAGTTTTTGTTCGGCCGGATCGAGGGGGCTAAACGGGCGCGGCACGGGCTAGAGAAGAGATGGAGTGATGTGGTACAGGAGGACGTGGAGCTGAGTGGACATGCCGATGACTGGTACCAGCGGTGTCAAGATTGGCCTCTGTGGAGGAGGCTCGTGAAGGACGCTATTGGGCAGTTGGAGGCAGTTGCCCTCCAACAACAACGGAGGGTGGAGGAGCGACGCTCACAACAACGAGCGGAGCGCCGGGTGGCTAAAGCACAGCAAGTTGGTACAGTAGGGGGCACAGGTGGTGCATCAGCCAGTCATCTCGGTCATGACGGTCAGTCGACCCGTGGCACCTGGGTCTGCCCCGTGACCTTCTGCCAGCGGGCGTTCGACACTTCACGTGGCCTCAAGGTGCACGTGGCCTGGCACAAGCGTCGTGGTGACGTCACCGCCACTTAGTGGCAAATGGCGGTTGTTGTTGGAGTGGTAGTGTAGTGGTTAGCGCGCTGCGCTAGGAACCCAGCGACCCGAGTTCGATTCCCGCTCACGGCCACCACTGGTGACGATTATTTTAACCGCTCCTGGGCCTCCCCTAGGTCGACTCAGCCTCAAACGAGTAACTGGTGTGGTGTGTGAACATCGCCACTAGGGAGACAAAGGCGGCCGGTCAAGGTGAATCCAAGTCCCGGGCAAAGCCGGGTAAAGCTAGTTGTATATAAAGTTACGTGCTCGTGGCACTGCTATGCAAGGACAGTCTGCCTCAGCAGCAGATCATGCTTTCCCACCTGATGATGGACGCTTGTGTCGCGCCTGAAACGTCGTGATTTATTTTAATTTATACCTACGTGACTTTACCGATATAACCAAAGAGTATGCAAGGGACTCAAGCGTAATTCACTTGGCGACAGCTATTTCAACAACGGTCGTGGAATCCTCCCTCTCGTGGCCGCGTGGGCAGCGGGCCCCGTGGTCACCCCCAGGGAAGTGGGCAGGGAGGGGGTGGCGGGGGGGGTGTGAGGGGGGGGTGAGGGGGGGGGTCCCCACGGCCACGTCCTGCGAGATTCCCCACCTGCTCGTGACCATGTAACCCCGGCGTGCCACCGCCGACGGCCGAGCGCAGGGAGACCCTGGCAGGCGCCGCGCCCCGTGCCGCCAGCAGGCCGCCGGGCAGCGCACGCTCCGCCTGCCCTCGCTTCTGGCTCACACGCAGCTCCTGCATCATGCGAGCGCTCTCCAACCGAGCCAGCCACTGGGCGCTCCCCACTCCTGCTCCACCGGGGCACAACAACAAACCAGTGCAGCCATCAGGGTTCGGCCCGCAAATCTCTGCAACAAACGGCGCATCTGCTACCACAAGGCTGCGTCCCGGCCCCAAGGAGTACGAGGCTGCTCAACGGACGGCACGCATCGTGAGGACTGCTTCTTAGTTTGTCATCTTTCCTGTGAGTAAATAACTTGTGTGATTTTGGTAGACTAATGTACATTTTCCTGCAATTGCTCGAGATTAAATCAATACAAACTTAATCAGATGCAGCCATAAAAAAATTCCCTATTTGCATTCAGCAATATAGCAAGTGCCGTCCGATGCAGCCGTATTAGACACGCAGGTACGTGGCGTCCAAGCAAAAGCAGAGATTTTTGTCAAGGGATTTGTGTTGCTCGTGAAGGTGGTCGCGTAGCCACGAGTTGCAAACAAACCGTCCTCGGCCGGGAGCGGCGGCGGTGATGCAGCACCGTCACGGCTCGTCAGCGGCGAGCAGCGTCCCCCCACGTGCTGGTCATCGCCGCCCACGACCCCGGGCTCGCCGCTCAACGTGGTAGGCCGCCCGGCGACACCGGGGAACCAGCCTCCGGATGGCGGCGTGTGGATGCCCGCAGATAAAGCGCGCACGCCCCGCGCTGCCGGCAAAGCCTTGGGCTGGGAGACGCGGAAGGGCGGCAAGAAGGCTCCGGCCTTGTGGCTGTGCGTGTGCGGGGCGCCCGATGGGCTCGCAGTGCCCTTGGCCAATCCCTGCTGCCGCTGCTGCCTCGTGTCGATCGCGGGAGCAGCCTGCTTCTGCTCCCTGGGGGCACGTCAAATGATAACGTAACAAATCATTGGATCAGGCCGTGTAATGATGTGGGCACATCCGTGTCGTTCAGACGCTCCGCTGTTAAAATTATAACGTCACGCGTACAGCCATTTAATGCGCCATCATTGTTTGAGCTCGCCAGTAATTTAAAGAATAATCATCAACCAAATGTAGCAATTCGAAATTATGTTCTGTTTGCAATTACACTAAGTATCTTCAGGGAAAGAAGAATAAATTCCAGGAAGTTAGAATAACTGTGCCACCTGAACCAGCTTCTTAAACAGGTGCATGACCTCACAGAAAAAAACAGGTCATTACCTGACGTCACGCAAATATTAAGCACCAATCATAACACTGGCTGTAGAAACCTGCGTGAGAAGTTAACAAATTATATGGTAAACAGTTTGCTGTCAGCAGATAATTCTTGAGGTGGCACTGAGGAGGTGATTGGATTTGGGGAAGCAACAGAGAAAGGTGCACCAGCAATCAAGATGAGAAGTGAGAAAGGCATCGATAAGGGTCTCAGATGTAGAACAATGTCTACGCTGCATTGTGATGACACTCAACTACATCGTCAGTATTGCTCAAACACACAAGCACAATTCTCGATAAAAAAAAAACTGTAGAGGAGATTTATAGCTCATATTCTATAATTATGCAGCAATTATCATTCGGCCGTGTGAAAACAGGATTTCCCATGGCTTTACAATGCGCAGGAGACAATACAGTGGATAATGCAGACAGCCCTACCTGAGGTCGTAATAAGGACTTGAAACGGAAGGCCGCAACACGGTACCATGTGGAAGCCGTCTCCTCTTCTCATAAAAGCCTGAAAGATAAGGCCGTTCCACTTTAATCAGTGCAAGCAACGCAACAATAAAATTGGTTTAATTGGGTTTCAGCATTCACGAGCAAATCATTCGGCACTGTGTGCACCGGGGAAGCGGTGCGATGTGATCCACGGTGTGGACAGCCACGGATGGCAGAAGGACACAATGTCACCTTACAAGGTGCCAAGTGACATCATAACAAACAATTAATGACACGTACATAAACATCTGCAATCTGTAACTTATACACGTATATTAACATTTAAAATCTAGAACCTATGAAGCAAAACAACTTCTATATGACAATACATGTATCATTTATAGTTGGATTTTGCGGCTGCATGACTCCTAGCATCAAAACGCATTTAAATACAAGTACATATTGATTTAAATGTTAACTTCTCGGAATGTAAAGGTAATGGACTGCATAGTTTAGGGCAATGGTTCCCAGCGTACGGTCCTCAGAGCCATCACTACGATCTAGAGTCGTTTCAATTTTGAGAAGTGTGCACGGTGGCAGTACGCAAAAACATTGGGGGTTGTGAGTGACAGCCCACGGGTCCAGACACGCTGAGAACTACCGCTCTCCATGACACCCGACTGGTTAGCTGTGAAGCCACTGCATGGCGCTGCGGAGTCTGCCAGAGCGAAGGGCATGAGCGACGTGCACTGTGGAGCTCACCGTCTGGGCTGCTGACGCTCGGCTCCAGCAGAGGCTCCGGCAGAGGCTCCGCGCTCGCCCCCACGTCAGACTCGGACAGCAGATGCCGCTTCAAGGGTGGCTCTCCTTTGCCCAACAAGATGTATCATCATTATTATTATGCAAACATTAAGTTAAAATCTTGGATGAATATAAAAAATATGCACATCGGCCATTCCAAGCATAAAAAAACACATACGGTGGAACCGGTATTGGCCAAACATCTCAATGCTGAAAATTTTACTGCAAATTATACAACTGGGGATCACACACACCAACATCGCCCCTCACTGCAAAAACTTGGAAGGACCCTCCTGAAAAGTCTTAAGACTAAGTCAGGCTTTCCTGGGTAAATAAGCATAATAATAATAATATAATTTAAAATGCACAAAAATATTATATAACTCATTGTTCAATGCATTGTTATTATTTACTTACGGATTTTACATTTTTCTCCTCATGTTATTCTAATTGTGCTATTGTTGTTGTGCCAACGAGATGACATGTCTTAGTGAGCAGCGCACATCCCCGTACTCGAGCGACCACAGAAGATTATATCACAAAACTACTTCTAATATGACCTCACATCCACACTGTGGGCGCTGCACCTTCCTGCATGTTTGCCGCACGGCAGTCAAACCAACATTTAACGTTTTAATCCTCAGGGCTAGAATGTTTGCCAAGTTAAGTGAACTTTTGTGGCACGATGGGGTTTTTTTGTAGAGCCATTGGTGACTGGGCTGAGACCACCAACTCACCACACTTGAGAACCCAGTTTAACAATGGATGGCTGCCTAGATTTCAGTAGAGGTTTTGACTGCTGAGCCACCTGGCCACCTCGACAAATCCAATTTTAATCCATACGTGTTATCCAAAGCCTCAGCAACGTGTTTTACCAACAGAACGTTTTACCTGTATGGAAGGATTCACTGTGCCTTGGCCTTTTAGCTGCGGCTTGATGCGCATTAGGGGCGGCCCACGCACGCAGTGACGGAAACTCCGATGTTAGGGGGGCTGCCAGATGATGTGGAGATGCCAGATCCGTGTCCTCGTCCTGAAGCCAGGCAATGACACTCTCTTCTGTTTCTTGTCTCACGCGAGAGTCTGGGCTACCGGGTGAGAGGCGCTCCCACTCCGCCACCCCGGGTGAAGGGAGCGCCTCCCGCACCGGGCCACCGTTGGCCCCACCCTGCAGCCGCCCCCCGGCCCTCTGTGGCTTGCCGCCATGGGGCAGCTCCGAGCCACGGTCAGTATTCCGCTTCACGTGTGCGACGTCCACGTTTAGAATCCTTGGTGGATGATATTCACACGTTGTTTTGGACAGCTGCCTTTTGGCAATTTCGAGGCTTTCTTCTGAGATGTTTACTTTAGATCCTCGACCCGTGTAAAATTGTACGGGTAGAATTAACTGTGTGGCTTTAACGGTGGGAGAGGAAAGGTTTTCTGGAGAATAAACTCTGCAATGTGCATCGGAGCCACTTTTGCTTAAGAAAGAATCAGAAGGATTGGCTGGGACTCGCTGAACGGCATTTTCAATCTGCTTTATGTCACTCTGAATGGGATTTTTGATGAACTCGGACTGTTCAGAGATGCCAACCTCCTGTAATCTCTTTCGGGCATTGTGCAAGGCCTCTTCTGAAACCTCAATGGACTTTCCACTGGCTGTACTGAAGCAGTTTGCAAATCCCACCATAGCCGTATTCAAAACATAATTGTCAGTTTCCAAAATGTTATTACAACCTACAGAGTTATTCAAAATGTCCATTTGTTGTCCAGGTTCATTCTGGCCCTTTATATGAATAGCAGACTTGTGCGAAGAAAGTGGTGGTCGCATAACAGTTTTATTTTGTGTGTAGTTCAGCTCTCCATCATCGTCGCTTTCGACTCTGGCTTCTGCTGCTGCCGAAAAACTTTCGACGCCCATCTTCACATCCTCAGTGGGTGGCAACTTGTCAAATGTAACACCTCTTCCACCTGCAGTGCCGATTCCATGAAAGACATCTAATGAACTTTCGGGCAGAAAACGTGTGGGCGGATCATCACGCTTGTTTAAATTATCTCTACAATGGTCTTCATTTCCTGCAACAGTGAATTCTTCAAATAACTCTTTTGCTCTTTTTAAAGACGATTCATTGATGGTCACCTTCTTCCCGCTGGCAGTTTGAAACCCCTGGTTGGCGAGATGTGCGCTGTGCTCTAAGTGGACGATGTTCACTTCGCGTTTGTTTTCTGAAGCGACGCTGTTGCTCGGGGTAGTCTCACCTATCTTGTGTATAAACTGGATGCTGGTATTTTCTAAAAGTTGGCTTCTTTCTTTATCTGGTATCATTTCTAAAATGCGTGTGTTGCCACTGTCAGCTTGAACATGTGTCAAGCACAGCGGCTTTGTTGCTACACAATTGTTCACTGCCGTAATGTTTCCAGAACGACGAACGTTGCTCGTCTTTGTGTCTAACTTGACATTCACATTTGTATTTTTTCCCGATTGATATTTGCTCCTGAAGCTCAAATCTGATTGCGGATGGAAGCCTCCACTGTGTTGTAGAGGTAACATGCCACCATCTATAATTATGCCACTGCCCACTGAGAAACCTAAGCAGGGCTCTAACGTTTTATCATTTGTACTTCCATGGGATTTTAAATTTTGCTGGGCCGCATTATTTTCAACTGAACAATCAATGTTGTATGAGGTCTGAATGAGTCTGTCGTTAGCTTCTGTAACATCATTTAAATAAATATCATCTTTAAACATACTTCTGCCCTTCTGAATTGCAGATTCAGACAGAACTATTGTTTGACCAGCAGCTGTCTGGAACCCTCCCTGGTTGGTAGAATTTGCAGCACTACTCTGCGCTCTGTCTCTCTTTTCTCTATTCTCCTGGCAGATTGTGGAGCTCAGCAGGTTTTGTCCTTGATCTTCTCTGGTACTTTGAATTCCCTTGTCTACTTGTTCTTTCAGCACATTGTCAGGGCAATTCTCAATTAATATATCTTCACAAGATGCACTAACAGCATTACACTCTTCTGCCTTTGAACGTGTATTTGATACGGAAGATTCTTTGCTTAAACTTTCAGCTGGCACTGGACGATGATTAATATTTGCTTGAACAGGCTTTCCGAGTTTCAAATATGATGATTGTAGTGTACTGGGCTGCTCGGCAGATTGTATAAATTGGACATCAAAATCTTCATGATATCTTTTAATGCTGATATTGGAGGTTCCATCGTTAGTTGTGGGTGGTGTGGAATCAGATTTCCATGCAGAAACTTTGGAAATGTCAAGGCACCTTGACTGGTGAGCATTTTGGAATTCACTGGGGTCTTGGAAACCTGTCAGTAATTTTAACACTTGTTTTGAAAGCATTGTTGAGTCTTTAGGAGGGGTATCCAAGCCACATGCCTCCTGTCTACATCGATGCTCATCAGGGGTAGTATCAGTCTGATGGTCATCTGCAGTCCTTGCCTGTAACATACCCTGAGCAGAACCACTGCCGTTAGGATGCAGCTTATCACCGGTTCTTAATGTCAGCCCTTCCCGAGGAAACAAACACGGTGGTACCGCAGGCATACATGCCTGTGTGAACTCAAACTGGCTACCCGTGAGCTCCATCATATTCGTGATTGCTTCTACCTCTGCCGATTGGCTTTCAGTAAGTTCAACGTTTTGTTTAAATGTGGACGCGCTAAAGGTTATAGTTCTGCTGTCGTTACATGTTACCTTCTCCAGCTGTTTAGAAACTGTGTTAGGCTTTTGCTCCTGTAGGAAACAGGGTGCCAAGGCATCATCATTAGATCTTGCTGGAGCGTTGGATGAATGTGCGCTAGAATACGAAGGTTTCTTCACCTCAACATTCTGAACATCGACACTGCTCTCTCCCGTCCACGATATTTCCTCGATATCTTTGAAAATATTTTTTGCTTTTTCCATTTTGTCATCCGAAACAGGAATTCGTTTTCTGGATGCTGTGTGGAAACCAGAATAAATGCTCGAAGTGCCAATTGTGCCTGTAAGTCCGCGAGGTGCCGCTCTACTGTATAAACCACTCGAAGAAGCCAACGTCTGTGGGCCAGGTGATTCCATGGTGGAGGCATGATGGTGCATTTCAGAAACACCGCGGGCTCGAGTTGCCCTGCCAGCAGAAAACCACTGATGAAGATCGTGTACGTCGATATCTGGGCAGGGCCGCTTGGCAGGCAAGAGCCCTGTTGGATGCTGCGGCTCATCTTCTGCATCGGCCACAATGGATTTAGCATTTTCAGTTGCGATAGTGAACACAGAATTAGTTTCATTGGATGTCTTCTGAAGTTCATTCAACATTGTCATGGGAAGCGATTGATAGTTGTTGGCATTTTGGATTCCTTGAGTTCTTTGGTCAATTGGGACATTATCTTTCATACTTAAGACATGCTCTAATCGAGCACGACTTATGCTGTGTCTGTCATGTCTTTCTCCAACATTAATCGACAAAGGAGTTTCGAATCTAGACAGATCTTTATCATCCACTGTGGTCACGAATAACTTACAAGGATCTGTTTTTAAGAATGGAAGCTTGGACACGATCATGTTTTTTGAACTTTCATACAATCTATCGAGCGAAGGTAATGGTGCGTCACTCTCTGTGATTACATGGTTCACTGGCAGAAATGGCCCCAAAATTTCTTCACTCACAGAATTATCTCCATGCAATCGTTTAGCTACATGGCTTTCATCAGTGTCTCCGTATAATGAATTTGGTCTTTCACACTGAGCTGCAGAAACTGCCCTCGGGCTAGCATCACGGCCTGCAGGGGTTTCATCTTCTTCTGCTGCTGCTTCATCACGTTTCACACGGTGCGCAGAAGGATGCCCTGCATCCATATATGTGTCCACGGCAATAATGAGAGAATCGTCCGACATGTGTTCTGAATATGGAGGCTGAAATAGCTCAGCATTAGGCTTTACTTGGCGAGTATTGAGACCATCTCCACCAGTCATCTCACTACTTGTACAAGGGGATAACAGCAAAACGTCTTCAAGTTCTTTTTTACGTTCCGGTGTTACAGACGGAAGTATTTTATCAGTGGCCATCGTAGTGGGAAGCCCACAGCCGGAATGAGCAATCAGTCCTGGCAGCGGACTGTCCCAACCAGATTTCCTCTCCAGCGTGAGTGCTGTCGCAGCAGGAAACCTGTGGCTGCTAAGCATCTTCTGTTTCACAGCATGAATGGACAGTTTCTGCTCTATGTTTGGAGTACTGAAGTTGGAGGTGCCACTGTGCACGGATGGAGTGTCATTGCACAATACTGGCACGGATACCTTGTCCACACAGATAACAGGGCTCACACTGCATTCTTTCAGATGACCGCTTGCAAAGAGAGCAGCACTTTGTTCACTAACTTTATTGTTTTTTCCATTATTGAGATTGTCAGAAAAATCACCGCTCTCATTTACTTTCTGTTTATTGCAAGGGGTCGTCTCAACTTTGGGCATTTGTTGACGTTTCATTGCCAAGGAACTCCTAGACTCTCCAATAACCTCTGACTGAACAAAACTGCCTTCCTTAGCATTGTAAGTCTTCAGCGTTGCAAAATCTGAAAACAGATTACAATGTAAATATGAAATACAAAATTGTTAAAATTAAAGTGTGACTAAATGGCCTCAATAGTAAGAGGAGCTCATTCCCTGTTGCGTTCAGTACTACAGCCAATTTCTAAAATATCCTCTCTGCCACCCCCAGCGTGTATGCAAGTCCCCCCAATCACCAAGGCAGACTCTCCCCCTCCCTCGCTACCCCCCCAACCATACTTCCCCCCCCCCTCCACTGCCCCACTCACAATACAGTACACATAGCCTCTCAGCTCTCTTTAACACAAAGGAGAACAATATACACGTGAACAATATCCACGTTTCTCTTTCACCAATTAACAATACCATTCTACACACAACAACCATAGCTTAGCATAACGATCGGCACAGAAATATGATTGGCACTTAGCCGCATGCACTGTGTGCAGCACGAGGCGGTGTCAGTACCTGTGGAGGTGGACGATGTGCACGGTGTCCTCTGGACATCCTCTGTGAATCCACGCGGCGGCGCTTCTTTAAACGAGACGCTTGCTTCACGTTCGCCCATTACCATTTCTTTGAGCGCCAGAGGCAGCGCCTGGTCTACGTTTGAATGAACTGAGTAGATAAACTTGGATTTGCGCCGGCCCAGGGATGACAAAAGAAGCATGCCGCTGCTGCCGCCGCTGCCACCACCACTACCGCTGCGGCCGCTGTTGCGAGCGTCGGTCCCCAGGGCCCCCGGTGCTCCGCTCAGAGTGACGCCGAGTCTGGATGGCCGCCTCGGCGTTTCTGCGATTGGCAAGAAAGTTTCCAGTTGAGCCCGTGGGTTTGCGGGACTCGTCATGGCCTCCACAGCTGGTTCTTCACGAATGTTATTTTCCGATTCGAACTTCGCATTGTTCGTTTGACTCGGAAGGCAGCAATTATTGCCCTCGTCCATTTTCTCTCCTTGCCTTTCCTTCACATGCACGTTCGTCTCACCGCCTGTCAAATAGCATGCTGTCTTCTGGGACTTTGGGGTACTTAAATGCATAAGCACGAGATCTGTGGGAGATATGTCCCATTTTGAATCACCGTTATTCCAAACATCAACTACTGACTTGCTGTCTGTGGATTTAATGCAGGGATCACAAGCCTCAGTTTTGCAATATGTACTGCCTAATGCGATGTGATCACTTGCATTAGGGTTTATATTTGTTATGCTTAATGTACTTGTGTTTAATTTAGGTAGAGGTCCATTGATGTCCATTACAAAATCTGCATCGATTAAGCCCATGACAGGTTGAGATTCTAATTTCACTTCCCCTACAGAATTAGTAAATTCCTCACTCACAGCATCATCATCATCACGAGTAGAATTTCTGACAACTCCATGGCCATGCTGGGCTTGAGAAATCTGTTTGCAATGCATGTCGGAAGCATGCTGGTGCAAAGCATCGACAGTCGCCGATTGATTTTCCACTGTCTGTGACACAGACGGCTCCTTCCTTGAACACAGTCCACAGTCAGCGTTGCTGGTCTGAGGATCGCTATTTGGACGAATCAAGTCTCCAGAATCAGCCAAATCTTCTTGAATGTGGGCAAGACCATCTACTAACGTGCGATCGTGACGTGTGGTGTTTCCCGGAGGTGACTCAGGCAGGAGACTATCTATGAATAAATTCTCCATTGCTGTTCTGTTGAACTCCGAGTCTTCTTCATGAACCAGTGATGGCTCAAAGTTCGAATGAATGTTCATGTCTATTGACTTACAGAGCGTTTGTGAAAAATCATCAGACTTCAAAAGCAGCTCCTTGGAGTCATCCAAAGCACACAGCTGACTGTCACATTCCCCTTGTGCCATCAGCGATTTAGAAACGTGCTGCTGAATCTGCTGTTTTTTCTTGTTTTCTGCAAAAGTTAGAAAAATCCAAGTCAATGAATCACCACGACAATAACTATCCTTGAATAATCAGCAACACTTCATAGCTATGTATGTAAACTCAATATCCTATGGCAGCTGATTAAGGTTTTGTGTTTTGGGTTAAGAGCAGTGATGTAAATGTAGAAGTTCCCGTTATGAAACCTATTTGTCCTATACTCTTTGGTTTTTTCGGTAAAGTCACGTAGGTATAAAATAAATCACGAGGTTTCGGGCGCAACACAAGCGTCCATCATCACGTGGGAAAGCATGGGTGTAGCTCCAACCATTTCAAACCTTTTAAAACAGTCTGCCTCAGCAGCAGGCAAAACAAGCCTGACTCCAGCTAGGTGAACGCTGGTGATCTGACCTTCAGCGGACGTTGGTTGAGCAGCTCCATCAGATGAAAAAGCCCGTGGAGACGGCACGGGAACAAGCTCAGGATCTCTGCTTTGGCAATGAAACAAACATCTTGCCACCTGCAACACAACAATTGGCACATGTTACATTTATAGAGCACACACATTACTAATTGAGGTTGTATTTGGAACGGTAAGCTGGCACAATGGTGACAATTGTGCCGAACAGCAAGCAGAGCCTTGATTTAATTCCCAACTCGGGTGCCTTTCTGCGTGGTGTCTGTATGTTCTCCCCTTGTTCTGAATGGGGTTTCTCTCATAGCCAAAAATATATTTTAAGCGATATTGGCCAAACATCCAAATTCTGAAAAATTGCCTGCAAATGACTCAAATGGGATCACACCATCGCTCCCGAATACAAAAAACTTGGCAGGAACCTCCATGAAAAGAGTCTTGAGACCGAGTGAGGCGTTTCTGGGTAAACGAGCGTAACCATAATCATAATAAAATAAATTTAAAACCCTGTCCCGCCAACGTCGAGATAGGAACGGTCCAGTGGGACGGAATGGAAGACAGCTCTTACCCTGCCTCGCTTGTTACTCTCCTCACTCCAACTCTCCCCTTGCTGTCCTATTGTAACAAACAAACAAAAAAGCCACACATGCATTAAGTTTCCGCAAAACTTAATTTCTACCAACAAGTGATGGAGGGATGAAACAGGGTGCCAGTGTCCTGCACCGCAATGCACAAAGCCAGGTTTTGCTTGCCCGGCGCATTGGCTTTTCTTCCTTTGGCGAGAGAGATACTCAATCATCCGGAAGAGCCACACTGGGTGACCAGATGCTTTTTCAGGAGGTCCCTGCTGCATTGGGTTTAATTTTAATTTTTAGATATTTTCAGCCAAAAATGAATGAAACTGGGCCCAAACTGGAGCACCCGGATAAAACCCACGCACGCAAGGGGGCAACACTGTATCCTCGTAAAGATGTAAACACATGGTGATTAGTCCACTTGAATTTCGATTTAAAGCTTTCGTGACTGCAGGGATTCATCTTCTTGGTTCTTTCGGTAAAGTCACGTAGAATGGAAATAATAAAATAATAAAAATAAAACATAATAAAATTATTCTCACGACGTTTCGGCCACAATGCAAGCAGCCATCCTCAGGTGGAGAACAGGTCTGTCGAGGAGACAGAGTCTGAATGTCTCCTCGACAGACCTGTTCTCCACCTGAGGACGGCTGCTTGCGTTGTGGCCGAAACGTCGTGAGAATTATTTTATTATGTTTTATTTTTATTATTTTATTATTTCTAGTCCACTTGCTATAGTGCATTCTCCTGGTGAACCAGGGTATGGCAGTCTGTTAAGATCCCGGGATGTCATTCCAACAAGAGAAGGGCATTGTGTGCCAGCGTCACATTTCAAATGTAAAAGTTACCCACAAACCACTCGATTGAGAAACACATTGCGATGCTTGCCCCCCCCTACTGAGAAAGATCAGCAGGATCCTCCTGAAAAGGTCTTGAGACTCCGGAAGGATTTGCTGGGTAAACAATGAAGCATGGCACCTGGCAGACGTGGCCACGCGGTGGAGGAGGCTGTGGGGTCAGGCCCGGCAAGCAGCGGGGAGCAGGGGAGGCTGAACATGGAGCTCGTCCACGACACGTCGGTGTAGTTCTCCACACCCAAGCTCCGCGAGATGCGCTGGGGCGTTGGCTGAGATACGCACAGATAACAATAACAACAACCACCGTTTACCACTAAGTGGCAGAGATGTCACCACGGCGCTTGTGCCATGCTAGGTGCACTGTAAGGCCACGTGAAGTGGTGAAAGCCCGCTGGCAGGAAGTCACGGAACAGACCCAGGTGCATGGGTTGATGCAAAGACACACGTAGGCATGCACACAGACACAAACACAGAGACACTCACAAACACACTATTATTCCTTAATGGAAGAACCGTGTTGTAGTGGTTCTTATATTCGCACCTCCGATGAGCACTGTTGGCTACATACGGTGCAAAAAAATGTCAACATATACAGTAAACCCTTGTTAATTCGGCAAGGCTCTGGCCTTGCCGAATTATGCAATACGATATTCCAAATTATGTACAACGGTACTACCCAGTGCCTCCTGCCTCTTCACACAACAACCACCATTCGCCACTAAGTGGCAGTGACGTCACCACGACGCTTGTGCCAGGCTATGTGCACGTTGTGGCCACGTGAAGTGTAGAACGCCCGCTGGCAGGTCACGGGACAGACCCAGGTGCCACGGGTCGACTGACTGAGATGACTGGCTGATGCACCACCTGTGCCCCCTACTGTGCCAACTTGCTGTGGTTTAGCCACCCGGCGCAACGTTCATTGTGAGCATCGCTCCTCTGCCCTCCGTTGTTGTTGGAGGGTGACTGCCTCCAACTGGCCAGTAGCGTCCTTCACTTGCCTCCTCCACAGAGGCTGATCTTGACACCGCTGGTACCAGTCATCGGCAAGTCCACTCGGCTCCACATCCTCCTGTACCACATCACTCCATCTCCTCTCTAGCCCGTGCCGCGCCCGTTTAGCCCCCTATATCCGCCCGAACAAAAGCTGTTTCGGCATGCGGTGGCTGGGCATGCGGGCTAAATGACCCAGCCAACGCAGCCTTGGCTGCCGGAGGAGCTCACCGATGGGACTTTGTTCACATCTTTTAATGATTTGTGAGCTCCTCACACAATCCAGCCTGGTTAAACCCAGGATGGATCCTAGGCAGGCCAGCCTAAATGTTTCTAACCGGCGAAGATGTTCCATTAGGGCAGGGGTGGGCAAACTTTTTCACTCGCGGGCCACAATGGGTTCTAAAATTTGACAGAGGGGCCGGGCCAGGAACAGATGGATGGAGTGTTTGTGTGAACTAATATAAATGACATGTAAAAATCATTACATGAAAGGATTTAGCCTTTAACAGGTAGCAAAGCATTTATTTGCAAGGAAATTTAACAAATTGCACGAACATGAACAATACAAAAACATGTCGTAACGTGACTGATGAAACATCATGAAAACATCTGAGGCCTGCGCCCAAACCAATTACCTCACTTGAACTTCTTTATTATCTACATTAACAGGTTAGAGCAGCCACGCAGGCTGTGTGATGGAGATTTGGCTCCAACCTCGCTGCAGCAACAAATCATCACTTTCAGTTTCAGTGGGAACAGTGTTGTTGATCTCCCATTTTTGCCAGTGCATCCAAGTCTGGAGTTATTTTGGTTGTGGCAATTCTCAGGATAGATCTGAGGTGCTGATCTGTTAACTTTGATCTGTGACGGGCTTTGTTGGCGTTCATGACGCTGACTGTCTGCTCACACACATAAGTCGAGCCAAACAAAGTCAGTAACTTCTGTGCAGTCCTCCGGAGGTTTGGAAACGTGGCTCTGTTAAGTGAAGCATAAAAGTCATTCAGTTTAACAGAGTTGAACTTCTCCGTTAGGACGGAGTCCGACTGAAGATCTATCAGTTCCAACTGCAGCTCCTGTGGTGCTGTTTCAGGGTCTTGTGATAGGGGACAGGACACCAGCTGAAGTGACTGTTCAATGTGTAATGCGGGCGTAAACGACCTCCCGGAAGTGACGTCATGGGGGGAGGAGTTACGTCACGTGGGGGAGAGGGTAAGGGTCTATAAGGGGGGTAACCGGAAGCAGTCGGGAGTGATCGGGGACTGGGAAAAGTGAGAGGCCACGCAGGGCGAGGGGTGAGAGAGAGTGGCGAGGTCGCCACACACCCGAGCCACGAGGATCGGCACCGTCGGCCAACGGTGACCGACCCCGGGGCAGGAGGAGCAGCGAAGAGGCTGCAGAGAGCAGCGGGTCTGCAAGGGAGGAGTCGGCAGCAAGGGTCTGCACGACGTGACAGCGGCGGGGCTGCTAGGAGGGAGTTTGGGCTACGTGAGCGACAGCAGCCTGGGGGCTGCAGAGTGAGGTTGGGCTATGTGAGCGACAGCAGCCTGGGGCTGCAGAGTGGAGAGTATATAGGGGAGTACCGTGAGGGAAGAGATCGAACCCAAATAAAGGACACAGGACAGAGAGAAGCGTCCGAGTCTTTTATTACAAATGTTTTCAAAATCAGAGAACCTACGGCAGAATTCTCCGTCCAGGTCCTCAAGCGATTTGCTGTATTTTTTTGCGTTTCGCGGTGCCTCTTCCTGCATGGCAAGTGTGGGAAAATGAGCGAAAGATTTGTTCGCAATTTGTCTGGAGAACAAAGTGGATTTGAAGGCTTTCACATGTTTGTACATGTCGTGAACAAACTGATCTTTCCCCTGCAGTTTCACATTCAGCTCATTCATGTGTGAAAATATGTCCACAGCAAACGCAAAGTCACTAAGCCAGTTCTTGTCGCTTAGCTCAGGGAATTCGTCAGATTTCCCCATCAACTCCAAAAATGCGATGATGTCCTCTTTCAGCTCCCACACTCGTTGTAACACATTCCCCAAACTTAACCAGCGGACACGAGAGTGGTACAGCAAGTCCTGATGATCCGCATCAGTTTCCTCTAGGAACGTAATAAACTGACGGTGCTTAAGTCCCCTTGCTCGTATAAACTTCACAAGTTTTACGACTGGATTCACGACATGATTAAGCTGCAATAGAGACTTACACAGGGATTCCTGATGGATGATGCAGTGAAGGAAAATAAGATCCTGGACAAGGTTATCCTCTTTCACTTTATCCTGGATTCTTTTCAGCAGCCCAACATTTTTTCCAGTTAAATTTGGCGATCCATCCGTTGTGACATTGACAAGTTTACTCCGAGGTAGCGTCATTCTTTCGATGACAGCAGATACCTGGTTATACAAGTCCTCTCCCCACGTTGTTCCTTTCAGGGACTCCATGGTCAAAAACTCCTCTTATCGCAAAACTGTCGTCAATGCATCGGATAAAAATGAGGAGCTGAGCAGTGTATTTTATGTCCGTACTTTCATCCAGTGCTAGTGAATATAATTCAAAGGAATCAGACTTTTTGTTTAATTGACTGGCTATATTTTTATCAATCAGTTCCACACGGCGAGTCACAGTCCTGCGTAATAAACTGACTTTTTCAAATTAGCTTTTGATCTCCGGACACAAGATGTCTGCTGTCTGTACCATGTATTCTTTTACAAACTTGCCTTCGGAGAAAGTGGTAATGAGTGGTAATGTTGGTGAGAAGAAGTTTTTAAAGAAAATTTAAATCGAAGTGAAGAAGGAAATTATTGAAAAGTTTGTACAATTAATGATTTTTCAAACTTTAATTATGTTTTCTGTGCTTAAAACTCTTTAAAAAAACTGTGGGGTCTAGAACGGACTCGTGAAATTCGGAGAGAACTCGGAGTTAAGTTTTGTTTGTTTTGTTGAATTACACAAAGTGCGCCATCTAATGGGGAAATGGGGGCATTACAGGAGGAAGGTGAAATTTAATTTAATAATAATATTTGGACAAGTTCTGAGGGCCGGATTAAAAAGCCCAACGGGCCGTATACGGCCCGCGGGCCGTACTTTGCCCATGTCTGCATTAGGGGGTCCACATTTCACAAGCGTAGAGAAGGGAGGGAATGACCGTGGCTGAGAAGACCTGAAGCTTCGTGCAGAGCGACAGACCAGGTAGCTTCCACACAGCGTTACGCAACCAATGAAAAGATAATGCCACTCGACTGATTCGGAGCGAGATCTCTGCTGTCAAACCGGAGCCGGTCATGAGCACACTGCCCAGGTATGGGAAACTCTCCACTCTCTCCACAACTGCCCCATCACCAATTGGGAGTTGTGGGGGTGGGGTGTCCGATGGTACAAAATATCCAGGCAGGTGCTTAGTTTTGGTGGGGCTGATGGTAAGGCCCCACCTCTTAGTGGCAAGCTCCAGGTTCAGCAGGAGCGCCTCCAACTCCTCCTCTGAGTGAGCAGCAATTACCAGATCATCGGCATACATAAAGTGGTTGACCACTAGGGAGCCATCCCTTGACCGCACCCGGGCATCGACCAGCCTCCCATTGTTTCTGTACCAAATGGAAATTCCTCCGGTACAGCCATCGAAGGCTTTACCAACTACGTAGTCGAAATAAATGTAAAATAATGTGGAAGCCAGAGGACATCCCTGTCGCACTGCAAGGTGAACAGGAAATGGCTCCGACTCCCGGCCACGTAGTTTTACCCAGGCCCGCTCACCATCATGAAGGTCCTTGATGATCGTGAGCAGAGGGTCAGGGACTCCGAAAGCACGAATAACAACTCAGAGCCCAGGCCTACTGATGGTATCATAGGCCTTGACCAGGTCAATAAAGCAGAGATGTAGGTCTTGTTGGAATTTCCTATACCTCTGCTGTAGCAAACGGACAGAAAATATGGCATCTGTGCAGGACCGCCCTTTCCTGAAACCGCAATGGGGCTCTGCAAGTCTCTTCTCAGTATGCCTGGCACACTGAGGAGTGAGATGCCCCTGTAGTTGTTACAGTCTGTGTGGTCCCCTTCTTAAAGAGGGGGACAACCAGGGCATCCTTCCAATCCTGCAGAACCCGTCCAGTGGTCCAGACTGTTATGATGTCATGTAGGGCAGTCTGTGCACAAACGCCACCCTCCTTCAGCATTTCGCTAGGGAAATCATCTCTGCACGGTGCCTTTCCTGGTCTCAGACTATGGATCGCCTTGAGTACTTCCTCAATAGATGGCACCTCAGCCAGCCACTCACAGGGGGTGACTTCTTCTTCCAATATTTGAGGCACCGCAACCTCAGCAGGGTCATCCCCACTTTGTCCCACGATGTTTTCCAGGCGGAAGGATTTCCCCTCCCCCAGGACCTCACAGAAATGCTCAGCAAATCTGCAAACCTGTTCCTGGGAATAGGAGATTGGATCACCGTTCTTTCCCCTAATGATGGTAATAGGTGTGGTGATGCAGGTTACTTTCTTGATGGAATTAAAGAGCGATTTGTGATTGAGGCAGACTCCATCTCCTCAGCAACCCATGATCACCAACCATCCTTGCAGTGCCTCACGGCCTTTCGAACCTCCGAGCGAAGGCTGCGGCAAGCCTCCTCATTCTCTGACGTGGGATGCTGTATACGATGAGAGTGGGCCTGTCGCTTTTTCTCATCCAGCCTGAACACCTCCTCTGTCAGCCAGGGTCTCTGGACCGTGTACCCAAAGCTGCCATTGCAGTTGCATGAGCCACAGTCCTAAAACTCGTCCATTTCCCCTCGACATCAGGAGGAGTGGGGGACAATGCCAACCCCAGCCACAAGTGATGTTGAAATTCTCGCTCGAAACTTTCATTAACTAGCTGAGACCATGCCACTATAGGTTGGAATGGGGTCCTGGGTGTACACCCACCACCGGAGTGGAAGAATGGCAGGCACATCTTACAGATAACAAGTCGATGGTCAGTGGACAGATCAGCTCCACGGTAGGTCCTGGTGTCAAGGACATGGGCCCGCATCCGCTGTTCCGTCACTAGATAGTCCAGCAGATGTTCTTGCTTAGACCCGGCATGCATCCATGCTCTTGTGTGGATGCGCCGATGCCGGAACAGCGTGTTGGTAATTACAAGCCCATGGGCTGCACAAAAATCTAGCAGCCTCCTGCTGTTGTTCATGAGCTGATCTGGCCCATGGTTTCCAATCACTCCAGACCAAGTACCAGCACCATGACCAGCTCGGGCATTGAAGTCACCCAACAAGATGACTCTATCCCGAGGGGCCACTTTAGCTCGCAACTGTGACAGGTCATAGAAGGCATCTGACTCATCGGCCTTGCATCCCCCCACGGATGTTCGTCTTCGGTGGGGGCATAAGTAACCACGACCACCACTCCTCGCCTCTGGTTGATGGGAAGGCGAGCCCAAAGTAGCCTGGGGCTTACAGCTTCCCCCACCTCACCGCCACGCTCCCATGCCCCCTTCATTATTTTGTTCAGAAGAGCCACTTCCTGTTGTTTGGCAGTCTCTTGCCCCAAGTAGAGGACTGTCCACCCCTCGAGGTGGCAGAAAGCCAGAGCCAGTCCACTGGACCTCCTGAATACCAGAGATCCAGGCGGTACCGGTCCAGCTCCCGACTGAGGAGTGGCAGCCTCTCCTCTGCAGTGAGCGTTCGAACATTCCATGTGGCCACCCGTAATGGTGTTCTGTTGTTTCTGGAGGAGCCCCGAGGGTATGGATTCAGTCTGCTTGCTCCACCAAATGGGGTTTGGCCAGGAAACGTCATAGACGCCTGTCCCCCCGGGGCCTCCGGCACAAGCTTATTAATTACATTCTTCAGTTGTGGTTTTGTGGTAATTAATTGAAGGTGGAGGGGTTACCAGCCCCTCGCACCCATCCAGAGCCCCCATTTGGCCACTGTGGTGGTTACAAACGCCATGAGGAGAATGGCCAATCTAAATTGGTTCTTACCCCAAAACTTTGGATTTGTCTTGCAGACTAAGCGATTTATACTTCAGTCCCTTTCTATTACAGTAAAACATTGGATTGCGAGAAACTTGGTCTGCGAGTGTTTTGCAAGACGAGCAAAAATTTAAAGTAAATTTTAACTTGATAAACGAGCGAGGTCTTGCAATACAAGTGATACGTATACGCTTTGTCTGCCGAGCGTCACGTGATCACAACTGAGCAGATTGTTCCTCTCTCTCGCTACGGGATTGTGGGTAATTGTCTCTCATGCTCGGTCTCAGGTGGCATGCCTCACTCGTATAGTTAACATCCGTGCGAGCGTATGTTTACTATAGTGTTGCGACGTGTGTGTGCGCAAAGTATTTTTTTATTTTGTGTCCAAGTGTAGTGGCTGTTCTTTAGTAACTGTACTGCAACAATGCCTTTTGCCTCCTCAAAAGGAGGCAAAAGCAAGTGTCATTGGATAGGTTCCTTGTTAAAGTCGCGCACAAAAAAAAGATTCCAGTGAGCCAACAGATGGCAGTGATTCCGTTAGTGAAAGTGAAAGTCGTCGTACACAATAACCCTCCTCCTCCTCTCCTCTCTCTCGTCTCCCTCACACCAGCCACGATTACATTTAATTAATAAATTTGATTACTTTATATTAAATTTAAATAATAAAAAATATAAAAAGGTATTTTCTATTAATACATTTTATATGAATATTTTTGAGTTGTGGAACGAATCATCTGAGTTTCCATTATTTCTTATGGGGATATTCGCTTTGATATACGAGTGCTTTGGATTACAAACACGTTTCCGGAACGAATTATGCTCTCAATCCAAGGCTTTACTGTACTTCTTGATGTAGGTATAAATGACATTTCAGGAGATTGGCTTGAAAAAAGTGCATAAACAGGGTAAAGTCCAAAGCAACAGGTTTGCACTAACGCTAACCACGTGCGCCGCCACTAGACTGAGTCATTGTGTAGAGGAGTAGTGTGAGCAACCATGAGAGGGCGTACAGAGGGAGGTGCGAGTGAGTTGACAGCGAAGGATGACGTCATGTCGCGGGTACTGTAAGGGAGTACCTTCGGGAACAAAGGCGGGTCCGAGTTATGGGGAGGTGCCGCCCAAGGGGTACTGAAGGGGGACCCCGTGACAAAGGCGGGGTTCATTGTGGGAGCCCAGAGCAAAGATCGGCTGCAGGTCTCTCCCGCTCGTCGCCAGACGGTGTTGGCTGAACCCCCGTCCGGGGCAGACGAGTGGGAGAGCCAAAGGGGATAGCCGAGAGCGGGGCTCAAAGTATTCAGTAAGGATCGGCTGAGAGAGAGTGGGTTCTTCTCTCCTCGTTGCCGGGCGGTGTTGGATGAGCCCCCGCCCCGGCCCGAGTGAGAGAGCCCAAGGGATAGCCGAGGGTCGGACGACAGAATTCGGGGGTCCAGGGTAAGGACCAAGAACAGAGAGTACCTAGCCCTGGTGTGAGCTTGAGTGCTGAACTTGATAGTGTTAATCAATCGCCCTTATAGTACACTCCGTCACCACGTGGTTCTACTACGCAACAATTGTTTTGGTTGTGGCGCGTGGCGTCACTCCACGTGTATGCCAAAATTGGACCATTTGGTACAGCAATTCGGCTCGTGGCGAATTACTAATACAGTAATACCTTGGATTGCGAGTAACTTGGTCTGCGAGTGTTTTGCAAGACGAGCAAATTTTTTTAATAAATATTAATTTGATAAGCGAGCAAAGTCTTGCAATACGAGTAGTACGTGCAGTAGACACTTTGTCTGCCGAGCGTCACGTGATCACAACTGATATACGAGTGCTGTGATATACAAGTGCTTTGAATTACAAACACGTTTCCGGAACGAATTATGCTCTCAATCCAAGGCTTTACTGTACTTCTTGATGTAGGTATAAATGACATTTCAGGAGATTGGCTTGAAAAAAGTGCATAAACAGGGTAAAGTCCAAAGCAACAGGTTTGCACTAACGCTAACCACGTGCGCCGCCACTAGACTGAGTCATTGTGTAGAGGAGTAGTGTGAGCAACCATGAGAGGGCGTACAGAGGGAGGTGCGAGTGAGTTGACAGCGAAGGATGACGTCATGTCGCGGGTACTGTAAGGGAGTACCTTCGGGAACAAAGGCGGGTCCGAGTTATGGGGAGGTGCCGCCCAAGGGGTACTGAAGGGGGACCCCGTGACAAAGGCGGGGTTCATTGTGGGAGCCCAGAGCAAAGATCGGCTGCAGGTCTCTCCCGCTCGTCGCCAGACGGTGTTGGCTGAACCCCCGTCCGGGGCAGACGAGTGGGAGAGCCAAAGGGGATAGCCGAGAGCGGGGCTCAAAGTATTCAGTAAGGATCGGCTGAGAGAGAGTGGGTTCTTCTCTCCTCGTTGCCGGGCGGTGTTGGATGAGCCCCCGCCCCGGCCCGAGTGAGAGAGCCCAAGGGATAGCCGAGGGTCGGACGACAGAATTCGGGGGTCCAGGGTAAGGACCAAGAACAGAGAGTACCTAGCCCTGGTGTGAGCTTGAGTGCTGAACTTGATAGTGTTAATCAATCGCCCTTATAGTACACTCCGTCACCACGTGGTTCTACTACGCAACAATTGTTTTGGTTGTGGCGCGTGGCGTCACTCCACGTGTATGCCAAAATTGGACCATTTGGTACAGCAATTCGGCTCGTGGCGAATTACTAATACAGTAATACCTTGGATTGCGAGTAACTTGGTCTGCGAGTGTTTTGCAAGACGAGCAAATTTTTTTAATAAATATTAATTTGATAAGCGAGCAAAGTCTTGCAATACGAGTAGTACGTGCAGTAGACACTTTGTCTGCCGAGCGTCACGTGATCACAACTGATATACGAGTGCTGTGATATACAAGTGCTTTGAATTACAAACACGTTTCCGGAACGAATGATGCTCGCAATCCAAGGTTTTACTGTACTGTATATGCTGAAAGCACAGCCGTGCTGAATTATCCCCAATTACGAATGATCAAATATCGAAATAATGAGGTTTTATTGTATATTTACAATCAATGTCATTTTGTCTCCATGTTCAAAGCATCCCTTACCACACACCCCACCTCCCCTCTCCACACCTCACCGTGGGTGCCGCGTTGGTGAGATGTTAACTACCTTGCCTGGTATACAGGTCATGGGTTCGATCCCAACCCTGATTCCTGTATATCTGGAGTTTGTATGTCTCTCTCCCTGTGGTCACGTTGATTTTCTCCAGGTCCGCCGCTTTTTCCCTCCACACTTAGAAACATGGGTTAAGAGTTATTGGCTGCTATAAATTTACACGTGATAAGCCACTTAATTGGGCTATCATTTGTGGCCAGGTCACTTCCGAAAAAGAGCTAAATATCTCAGTGGGCCTTACCTGGTACATTTTTCAAAATTTTCTTTTAATATCCACACACTGCACCTCCCTTATCCACACACCTCACCTTGCTCTCTGAGCCACCGAGCCAGCTACAGAGCTCCACTAGGATACATTTCGCACCTGAAAAACTCCTGCAGATTTTGAACACTTACCTTTTTGCGATGTGGGTGTTCATCGTCAACAGAAGTAAGAATAGCACCTGAAACAAGGAAAGACAGGCACTGTGATGAACATTTTAATAACCAATGGAACACAACAGTAAAACCCCACCTATGTGTGGCTCTTATCCACGACTCCTTTCATCAGTAGGATTGGACCAATCTGTGCTTCTTGCCATTGTGTGCGGCTCAGCCATCCTCCCATTAATCTGTGAGTTGCGCACATATCAGAAATAGCAGAGACGTTGGCATGGATGGGCACTAAAACATCATCACCCACAGCAGCTGCGACTGGGACCATCCTGCAGACAAAGTACATTTGCTCTAGCGGAGGGAGGAAAGGGAAACCCAACTTTGATCTCACGCACAAAGCTAAACAAGTCAGATAAATTATCTGGGCACTACTCGCCCTAATATATGCAATTACCAGTGGTAGACGCAATTGATTGACAGAGAAAAGGATGCCCATATACTAAAATGTGGAAAACGCAAAGCCTACAGGTTTCTATTTTATTCTTGCATATGATGGCATTATGTTCAAGAGCTAAATGCTAATGTCGACGTCTGCTAGCCACGACCGCACTTTAGGGGAATGTTCCAGTAGTTTTGCTACTCCATTGAAAAAGTGCAGACTACAGTGGTTTGGTGTATGGTGCATAGTCTGGCTACGATCGTGCTACTGAGACGTGTCTTTAATTTTCCTTTCATGAAGGAGCTGTGTACATTGGCCTGTTGATGTACTGATGCAAATGATGTTACACCAGTGTCTTTGGGGAATGTCAAACCCTGAAGGTGTGATGCCTGGGTCTCAATTAAGGTGTTTATTCTGGGTGTCCATGTTGTTCGCCAGCATTCTTCTGGATCTGGATGAGATTCTAAGATGGTCACGGCGCGGGCCCAGAAAGGGGGATCGGGATTTGAGTCGGCAGCAAGGTACATTGTTGATATCTTGGTTGATGGTTAGTTTGTCATTGGCGAGAAAAAAATATAAACTCCCTTGCAGTGTCTGTGTGGATATTTGGTGGCAGAATATTCACCAGAACAGAGAGCCAGAGGATTGGTGTCAGTTTCAGTGTTCCAGTTATGATGCGCATTGCATCATTTAATTGTGCATCTGGCAGTTTTTTGTTGGATCTCCCGGACCAGGCTGGGCCACTGTGACTCTGCCACTGAGTTGATCAGTGAGAGGGCGGCGGTTCGCAGCGCATCAGCTGAGGTGCCCCAGGTTGTTCCTCAACATTGTTGTAGCAGGACGATTCTTAATTTGGTCTTCTCCGAGATGTTTTATGTGGGGCTTGAGGTCAGGCTTCTATCTATGATAGCCCTGAGATACACTGAGGGAAAAAAGTATTTGATCCCCTGCTGATTTTGTACGTTTGCCCACTGACAAAGAAATGATGAGTCTATAATTTTAATGGTAGGTTTATTTGAACAGTGAGAGACAGAATAACAACAAAAAAATCCAGAAAAACGCATGTCAAAAACGTTATAAATTGATTTGCATTTTAATGAGGGAAATAAGTATTTGACCCCTCTGCAAAACATGACTTAGTGCTTGGTGGCAAAACCCTTGTTGGCAATCAGAGGTCAGACGTTTCTTGTAGTTGGCCACCAGGTTTGCACACATCTCAGGAGGGAGTTTGTCCCACTCCTCTTTGCAGATCTTCTCCAAGTCATTAAGGTTTCGAGGCTGACGTTTGGCAACTCGAACCTTCAGCTCCCTCCACATATGTTCTATGGGATTAAGGTCTGGAGACTGGCTAGGCCACTCCAGGACCTTAATGTGCTTCTTCTTGAGCCACTCCTTTGTTGCCTTGGCCGTGTGTTTTGGGTCATTGTCATGCTGGAATACCCATCCACGACCCATTTTCAATGCCCTGGCTGAGGGAAGGAGGTTCTCACCCAAGATTTGACGGTACATGGCCCCGTCCATCGTCCCTTTGATGCGGTGAAGTTGCCCTGTCCCCTTAGCAGAAAAACACCCCCAAAGCATAATGTTTCCACCTCCATGTTTGATGGTGGGGATGGTGTTCTTGGGGTCATAGGCAGCATTCCTCCTCCTCCAAACACGGCAAGTTGAGTTTATAACAAAGAGCTCCATTTTGGTCTCATCTGACCACAACACTTTCATCTACTTGTCCTCTGAATCATTCAGATGTTCATTGGCAAACTTCAGATGGGCATGTATATGTGCTTTCTTGAGCAGGGGGACCTTGCGGGCGCTGCAGTATTTCAGTCCTTCACGGTGTAGTGTGTTACCAACTGTTTTCTTGGTGACTATGGTCCCAGCTGCCTTGAAATCATTGACAAGATCCTCCCGTGTAGTTCTGGGCTGATTCCTCACCGTTCTCATGATCATTGCAACTCCACGAGGTGAGATCTTGCATGGAGCCCCAGGCCGAGGGAGATTGACAGTTATTTTGTGTTTCTTCGATTTGCGAATAATCGCACCAACTGTTGTCACCTTCTCACCAAGCTGCTTGGCGATGGTCTTGTAGCCCATTCCAGCCTTGTGTAGGTCTATAATCTTGTCCCTGACATCCTTGGAGAGCTCTTTGGTCTTGGCCATGGTGGAGAGTTTGGAATCGTATTGATTGATTGCTTCTGTGAACAGGTGTCTTTTATACAGGTAACAAGCTGAGATTAGGAGCACTCCCTTTAAGAGTGTGCTCCTAATCTCAGCTCGTTACCTGTATAAAAGACACCTGGGAGCCAGAAATCTTTCTGATTGAGAGGGGGTCAAATACTTATTTCCCTCATTAAAACGCAAGTCAATTTATAACATTTTTGACATGCGTTTTTCTGGATTTTTTTGTTGTTATTCTGTCTCTCACTGTTCAAATAAACCTACCATTAAAATTATAGACTCATCATTTCTTTGTCAGTGGGCAAACGTACAAAATCAGCAGGGGATCAAATATTTTTTCCCTCACTTATCTCAGGGCTATCATAGATAGAAGCCTGACCTCAAGCTCCACGTAAAACATCTCTGAAAAGACCAAATTAAGAATCGTCCTGCTACAACAATGTTGAGGAACAACCTGGGGCACCTCAGCTGATGCGCTGCGAACCGCCGCCCTCTCACTGATCAACTCAGTGGCAGAGTCACAGTGGCCCAGCCTGGTCCGGGAGATCCAACAAAAAACTGCCAGATGCACAATTAAATGATGCAATGCGCATCATAACTGGAACACTGAAACTGACACCAATCCTCTGGCTCTCTGTTCTGGTGAATATTCTGCCACCAAATATCCACACAGACACTGCAAGGGAGTTTATATTTTTTTCTCGCCAATGACAAACTAACCATCAACCAAGATATCAACGATGTACCTTGCTGCCGACTCAGTGGGCAAACGTACAATATCAGCAGGGGATCAAATACTTTTTTCCCTCACTGTATCTTGGGAGTGGGGTCATAGTGCATTGGGCTTCCACAGAAGGAAACGTCAAGGGGGGCAATTTTCCGGATGATTGTTCATGTTAATATTCAGAAATAAATGCCAAGAGGGTGACATGGGGAAAACAGAATGCCTATTGGCTAACACTGAAAAACGGAATGTCCATAGGTGGACATTTAGAAATGAATGCCCATCGGGTTACATGGGGAAACCGAAATATTAATATGCTAGAGGCATTTAGTTTTCAGCCTGTCCCATTGCCCGAGTACAAGGGGAAAACTGCCAAGTAGAACTCCTTATTCCGCCAGAAGGTCCATTTCATATGGCAAGTAATGCCACACGTTAATTACTGCAGCTTATATAACCATACGGCCTATAATGTTTTAGTAACGAAGACAACATTGTAAGTCACCACTGCTATCACCATGAATTGTATTAGCATTTTTATTATTCTGTTTGTTTACCCAGGAAAGCTTCACGGAGTCTCAGGACACTTTTTCAGGAGGGTCTTGCCCAGTTCTCACAGTCGGCGGCGATGTTGCTGTTGTGTGTTATCCCAAATGAGTAAGTAGCAGATTTTTATTAACTTATTTAGTATTGGGATTTCTGGTCAATAGTGGTTACATTAGAGGGGTTTTTTTAACTATGGGACGATATCGGAGAAACCCGGGAAAAAACAGGAGAGAGAGAACATACAAACTGAATGCAGAAAAGCGCCCCAAGTTGGGGAATCAAACCCAGGGCACTCCTTCCTGTGATGCACGAGTGCTAACCTGTCATGTCAATGGTAAAGGTGATCGTTAATTGATGCTGCTAACATTGCTGTGCATGTCCCTGTGGTGGAGGCGTGCAGCCGGCTGCATCCTCACCAAGCGAGCTCTGCTCCTGCTCTTCCTCCTCCTCCCCTTGCACCGTGGAAGCCGCGCTCAGCTCATGGAACCAGCTCACACTTCGGGGCCCCAGGTCTGCAAGTGAGAAGAGCACAAACACACAATCGTTCTGTCCAGGGCCGGATGAAGGTTCTTGCAGGCCCTAGGCACTTCTGTTTCATAGGCCTTCAGTGATAACTTCCTACAGTTGGTGCTGCTGCCCATGTCACTACCACCGCTGCTGTCACTCTGCTTGTTTTACGCGGTACTGCGTCCAGCCACTGGACAGACATCGTTATTGCTCATACGTTAATAATTTAGTCTGTGCCCTAATTCGATGGGAACGCGCCATATGCCGGAGATAAGCAGATTAAATTAAAAAAATTAAGCAAAAAAACAAGGTAAGCCTAATCAGCGAAAATGTCTTCAACAATTTTTGACCCAGATTATCATATCGGATGATGCAAATTTAAAAGGATACCGTTCACTGTCATCGATAACAAACTCTCAATGTTCTGACAGGACAACAGCCACGTTGCTTTAATTTCGTTTAAGCTTATCCAGCAGATCTTGAAAAATCATTCACCGATGAATTCCTGTTGTTCCTGCATTTGTATGCAGAGCAGAAAACAGTGGCAGATATGTTCCAATCCCAAATATCTGACAAGCTGATCAGCAGCTTTCCGAATGTTTGCATTGCTCTAATAGATGCATCTTGCCACCTTGGGAACAAATTGTGAAAGGGGGCGTTTTTTTTCGAAGCTAAAGCTGATATCAAAAAAACTGTCTCCAATCAACAATAGGACAACAATAATGCCGCCCTGTCTTCCCTTGCACGACTCTCTATTAAAAATGAGATTGTGCACAAAACACCATTTGCTTATTGGGCAATGAAAAAATCTCGAAAAGTTCATTTTCAGTGTTGATTTATCACACCTTATGAAAAAAACCGACCAACATGACTCTGCCTCTTTGTATAAACACTGTGCCTATCCTTGCTATATAAATACATTTATTCAAGAAGATATCTTGGTTCCATTTTTATTCATAATACAAGCAAAAACCATGGTCATATTTTTATCAAAGGCCCTTCTAGTTTTTGTAGGCCATAGGCCCAGTGCCGAATGTGGCCTTTTGGATAATGCAGCCCTGGCTCTGTCCGTGACATTAGTATATCGTCAAGACTACCTCACCACCAGCCTCACAGGCAGGGCGAGTTCAGAATCAGAATCTATATTTATCCGATGAGCTATGAAGCTTTTTTTTCACAAACGTCCAATTGTGGGCGAGTCAGAAAGTTACAACAAACAATACAAAAAACAATCGAAGTGCAATGTGTTTAACACGTAGGTTTTGGCAATCAATATCATCCATAACAGGTTTGTTGGGTTACTTCGCGTAAATATAAATGTCGTTTTTCATATTCCTGTGGTGTTCTTTTAGTCTCGTGCTGTGTACCCATTGTAATTTTTATACATTCATTAATCCCCGCCCATTTCACACAAGGACTCACAATTCACGTCACCACATCTATCCCTCTATTTAAGGAACAAAACAGGAGGATTTCTCCACAAATCTGGCTGCCGCCTGATGATGCCGGTTGTAATTACTGGCGAAACGTCGTACTCAAGAGTGTAAATGTTGTCGATGTGCTCTCCAACACACAAGCATATGAGTACAAAAGTGCTGTACTAGTAATGAATTGGCATGTTCTGTTTACGTGACAAACCTTACTAATTGGCTGTCGGGTATTGGCGGGTTTAACGACACGTTCATATTTACGCGATCTAACCCAAAAAAACACCTGTATTATGAAAGTACAGTATATAGGAAAGCTAAGCATATCGGCGAAATAAATAAGTTAAATAGCTTAAGTATATGAGTACAAAAGTATGAAACTTGCCTGCAGATATTTCAACAATGAATGCACCACTCACCTTGAGGGAGGCTTGTCTGGAAGACTTCAAACAACCTCCTCCTCTCCGTCATCCTCGAGTTCGTGTTCTTCTCAAGTCAGCGAGCCACGCGGTCCGCCTTCACGACACTCCGAGTGACGCTCCGAGCGAAGCTGGGACAACAAGCAGGGAGGGACCTACAACACCCTTGTCTCCCCAACTCTCAACACGGACAATCGTGGGTACGTACAGAGGGCTTAGTGGAGAATAGCGTGAGGACTCCTCGGGAGATTCATTCTACATAGGCGAGGTGGGTTGGGTCCAGACCGTCGTGGGGCAGGTTAGTTTTACCCTACGGATGTCGGCTCTGGGTCACGTAATATTTACTTACAGTCGCGCCGGGAATAAACCTCGAGTGTACAATAACAGCGCCGTGTGATTTCTGTGAGGGTGGAGAGAGGTGGATGTGGTGTGTGGACGTGGTGTGTGGACGTGGTGTGGGTACGTGGCGTGGGGTACGTGGTGTGCGGACGTGGTGTGGGATGTGTGGTGTGTGGACGTGGTGTGGGTACGTGGTGTGTGAGCGTGGTGTGGGTACGTGGTGTGTGGGTACGTGGTGTGTGGGTACGTGGTGTGTGGACGTGGTGTGTGGACGTGGTGTGTGGACGTGGTGTGTGGACGTGGTGTGGGTGCGTGGTGTGGGTGCGTGGTGTGGATGCATGGTGTGGGATGCGTGGTGTGGGGTACGTGGTGTGGGGTACGTGGTGTGTGGACGTGGTGTGGGTACGTGGTGTGTGGGCGTGGTGTGGGTACGTGGTGTGTGGGTACGTGGTGTGTGGGTATGTGGTGTGTGGACGTGGTGTGTGGACGTGGTGTGTGGGTACGTGGTTTGGGTGCGTGGTGTGTGGACGTGGTGTGTGGGTGCATGGTGTGTGGACGTGGCGTGGGGTACGTGGTGTGTGGACGTGGTGTGGGTACGTGGTGTGGGTACGTGTGTGGACGTGGTGTGGGGACGTGGTGTGAGTACGTGGTGTGTGGGTACGTGGTGTGTGGACGTGGTGTGTGGGTACGTGGTTTGGGTGCGTGGTGTGGGTGCGTGGTGTGGGGGACGTGGTGTGTGGACGTGGTGTGTGGACGTGGTGTGTGGGTACGTGGTGTGGGAACGTGGTTTGGGTGCGTGGTGTGTGGACGTGGCGTGGGGTACGTGGCGTGTGGACGTGGCGTGTGGGTACGTGGTGTGTGGACGTGGCGTGGGGTACGTGGGGTGTGGACGTGGGGTGTGGACGTGGTGTGTGGACGTGGTGTGGGGACGTGGTGTGTGGGTGCGTCGTGTGTGGACGTGGCGTGGGGTACGTGGTGTGTGGACGTGGTGTGGGTACGTGGTGTGTGAGTACGTGGTGTGTGGACGTGGTGTGTGGGTGCGTGGTGTGGGTGCGTGGTGTGGGTGCGTGGTGTGGATGCGTGGTGTGCGGTACGTGGTGTGGGGTACGTGGTGTGTGGACGTGGTGTGGGTACGTGGTGTGTGGGCGTGGTGTGGGTACGTGGTGTGTGGGTACGTGGTGTGTGGGTACGTGGTGTGTGGACGTGGTGTGTGGGTACATGGTTTGGGTGCGTGGTGTGTGGACGTGGAGGTGTGGGTACGTGGTGTGGGGGACGTGGTGTGTGGACGTGGTGTGGGGTACGTGGTGTGTGGACGTGGTGTGGATACGTGGTGTGTGGGTACGTGGTGTGTGGACGTGGTGTGTGGAAATGGTGTGTGGGTACGTGGTGTGGGTGCGTGGTGTGTGGACGTGGTGTGTGGACGTGGTGTGTGGACGTGGTGTGTGGACGTGGTGTGTGGACGTGGTGTTTGGGTACGTGGTTTGGGTGCGTGGTGTTTGGGTGCGTGGTGTGTGGGTACGTGGTGTGTGGACGTGGCGTGGGGTACGTGGCGTGTGGACGTGGTGCGTGGGTACGTGGTGTGTGGACGTGGCGTGGGGTACGTGGTGTGTGGACGTGGTGTGTGGATGTGGTGTGGGTGCGTCGTGTGTGGACGTGGCATGGGGTACGTGGCGTGTGGACGTGGTGTGTGGGTACGTGGTGTGTGGACATGGCGTGGGGTACGTGGTGTGTGGACGTGGTGTGGGGACGTGGTGTGTGGGTGCGTCGTGTGTGGACGTGGCATGGGGTACGTGGCGTGTGGACGTGGTGTGTGGGTACGTGGCGTGTGGACGTGGCGTGGGGTACGTGGCGTGTGGACGTGGTGTGTGGACGTGGTGTGGGGACGTGGTGTGTGGGTGCGTCGTGTGTGGACGTGGCGTGGGGTACGTGGTGTGTGGACGTGGTGTGGGTACGTGGTGTGTGAGTACGTGGTGTGTGGGTACGTGGTGTATGGGTACGTGGTGTGTAGACGTAGTGTGTGGGTGTGTGGTGTGGGTGCGTGGTGTGGGTGCGTGGTGTGGATGCGTGGTGTGGGGTACGTGGTGTGTGGGTACGTGGTGTGTGGACGTGGTGTGTGGGTGCGTGGTGTGGGTGCGTGGTGTGGGTGCGTGGTGTGGATGCGTGGTGTGGGGTACGTGGTGTGGGGTACGTGGTGTGGGGTACGTGGTGTGTGGACGTGGTGTGGGTACGTGGTGTGTGGGCGTGGTGTGTGGACGTGGTGTGTGGACGTGGTGTGTGGGTACGTGGTGTGGGTACGTGGTTTGGGTGCGTGGTGTGTGGACGTGGCGTGGGGTACGTGGCGTGTGGACGTGGTGTGTGGGTACGTGGTGTGTGGACGTGGCGTGGGGTACGTGGGGTGTGGACGTGGTGTGTGGACGTGGTGTGGGGACGTGGTGTGTGGGTGCGTCGTGTGTGGACGTGGCGTGGGGTACGTGGTGTGTGGACGTGGCGTGGGGTACGTGGCGTGTGGACGTGGTATGGGTACGTGGTGTGTGGACGTGGTGTGGGTACGTGGTGTGTGGACGTGGTGTGGGTACGTGGTGTGGGTACGTGGTGTGGGTACGTGTGTGGACGTGGTGTGGGGACGTGGTGTGGGTACGTGGTGTGTGGGTACGTGGTGTGTGGACGTGGTGTGTGGGTACGTGGTTTGGGTGCGTGGTGTGGGTGCGTGGTGTGGGGGACGTGGTGTGTGGACGTGGTGTGTGGACGTGGTGTGTGGGTACGTGGTGTGGGTACGTGGTTTGGGTGCGTGGTGTGTGGACGTGGCGTGGGGTACGTGGCGTGTGGACGTGGTGTGTGGGTACGTGGTGTGTGGACGTGGCGTGGGGTACGTGGGGTGTGGACGTGGTGTGTGGACGTGGTGTGGGGACGTGGTGTGTGGGTGCGTCGTGTGTGGACGTGGCGTGGGGTACGTGGTGTGTGGACGTGGTGTGGGTACGTGGTGTGTGAGTACGTGGTGTGTGGACGTGGTGTGTGGGTGCGTGGTGTGTGGACGTGGTGTGGGTACGTGGTGTGTGAGTACGTGGTGTGTGGACGTGGTGTGTGGGTGCGTGGTGTGGGTGCGTGGTGTGTGGGTACGTGGTGTGTGGACGTGGTGTGTGGGTGCGTGGTGTGGGTGCGTGGTGTGGATGCGTGGTGTGGGGTACGTGGTGTGGGGTACGTGGGGTGTGGACGTGGTGTGTGGACGTGGTGTGGAGACGTGGTGTGTGGGTGCGTCGTGTGTGGACGTGGCGTGGGGTACGTGGCGTGTGGACGTGGTGTGTGGACGTGGTGTGGGGACGTGGTGTGTGGGTGCGTCGTGTGTGGACGTGGCGTGGGGTACGTGGTGTGTGGACGTGGTGTGGGTACGTGGTGTGTGAGTACGTGGTGTGTGGGTACGTGGTGTATGGGTACGTGGTGTGTAGACGTAGTGTGTGGGTGTGTGGTGTGGGTGCGTGGTGTGGGTGCGTGGTGTGGATGCGTGGTGTGGGGTACGTGGTGTGTGGGTACGTGGTGTGTGGACGTGGTGTGTGGGTGCGTGGTGTGGGTGCGTGGTGTGGGTGCGTGGTGTGGATGCGTGGTGTGGGGTACGTGGTGTGGGGTACGTGGTGTGGGGTACGTGGTGTGTGGACGTGGTGTGGGTACGTGGTGTGTGGGCGTGGTGTGTGGACGTGGTGTGTGGACGTGGTGTGTGGGTACGTGGTGTGGGTACGTGGTTTGGGTGCGTGGTGTGTGGACGTGGCGTGGGGTACGTGGCGTGTGGACGTGGTGTGTGGGTACGTGGTGTGTGGACGTGGCGTGGGGTACGTGGGGTGTGGACGTGGTGTGTGGACGTGGTGTGGGGACGTGGTGTGTGGGTGCGTCGTGTGTGGACGTGGCGTGGGGTACGTGGTGTGTGGACGTGGCGTGGGGTACGTGGCGTGTGGACGTGGTATGGGTACGTGGTGTGTGGACGTGGTGTGGGTACGTGGTGTGTGGACGTGGTGTGGGTACGTGGTGTGGGTACGTGGTGTGGGTACGTGTGTGGACGTGGTGTGGGGACGTGGTGTGGGTACGTGGTGTGTGGGTACGTGGTGTGTGGACGTGGTGTGTGGGTACGTGGTTTGGGTGCGTGGTGTGGGTGCGTGGTGTGGGGGACGTGGTGTGTGGACGTGGTGTGTGGACGTGGTGTGTGGGTACGTGGTGTGGGTACGTGGTTTGGGTGCGTGGTGTGTGGACGTGGCGTGGGGTACGTGGCGTGTGGACGTGGTGTGTGGGTACGTGGTGTGTGGACGTGGCGTGGGGTACGTGGGGTGTGGACGTGGTGTGTGGACGTGGTGTGGGGACGTGGTGTGTGGGTGCGTCGTGTGTGGACGTGGCGTGGGGTACGTGGTGTGTGGACGTGGTGTGGGTACGTGGTGTGTGAGTACGTGGTGTGTGGACGTGGTGTGTGGGTGCGTGGTGTGGGTGCGTGGTGTGTGGGTACGTGGTGTGTGGACGTGGTGTGTGGGTGCGTGGTGTGGGTGCGTGGTGTGGATGCGTGGTGTGGGGTACGTGGTGTGGGGTACGTGGGGTGTGGACGTGGTGTGTGGACGTGGTGTGGAGACGTGGTGTGTGGGTGCGTCGTGTGTGGACGTGGCGTGGGGTACGTGGTGTGTGGACGTGGTGTGGATACGTGGTGTGTGAGTACGTGGTGTGTGGACGTGGTGTGTGGGTGCGTGGTGTGGGTGCGTGGTGTGTGGGTACGTGGTGTGTGGACGTGGTGTGTGGGTGCGTGGTGTGGGTGCGTGGTGTGGATGCGTGGTGTGGGGTACGTGGTGTGGGGTACGTGGTGTGTGGACGTGGTGTGGGTACGTGGTGTGTGGGCGTGGTGTGGGTACGTGGTGTGTGAGTACGTGGTGTGTGGACGTGGTGTGTGGGTGCGTGGTGTGGGTGCGTGGTGTGGATGCGTGGTGTGGATGCGTGGTGTGGATGCGTGGTGTGGGGTACGTGGTGTGGGGTACGTGGTGTGTGGACGTGGTGTGGGTACGTGGTGTGTGGGCGTGGTGTGGGTACGTGGTGTGTGGGTACGTGGTGTGTGGACGTGGTGTGTGGGTACGTGGTTTGGGTGCGTGGTGTGTGGACGTGGTGTGTGGACGTGGTGTGTGGACGTGGTGTGTGGGTACGTGGTGTGTGGACGTGGCGTGGGGTACGTGGTGTGTGGACGTGGTGTGGGTACGTGGTGTGTGGACGTGGTGTGGGTACGTGGTGTGGGTACGTGGTGTGGGTACGTGTGTGGACGTGGTGTGGGGACGTGGTGTGGGTACGTGGTGTGTGGGTACGTGGTGTGTGGTTACGTGGTGTGTGGACGTGGTGTGTGGGTACGTGGTTTGGGTGCGTGGTGTGTGGACGTGGCGTGGGGTACGTGGCGTGTGGACGTGGTGTGTGGGTACGTGGTGTGTGGACGTGGCGTGGGGTACGTGGGGTGTGGACGTGGTGTGTGGACGTGGTGTGGGGACGTGGTGTGTGGGTGCGTCGTGTGTGGACGTGGCGTGGGGTACGTGGTGTGTGGACGTGGTGTGGGTACGTGGTGTGTGAGTACGTGGTGTGTGGACGTGGTGTGTGGGTGCGTGGTGTGGGTGCGTGGTGTGGATGCGTGGTGTGGGTGCGTGGTGTGGGTGCGTGGTGTGGATGCGTGGTGTGGGGTACGTGGTGTGGGGTACGTGGTGTGTGGACGTGGTGTGGGTACGTGGTGTGTGGGCGTGGTGTGGGTACGTGGTGTGTGGGTACGTGGTGTGTGGGTACGTGGTGTGTGGGTACGTGGTGTGTGGACGTGGTGTGTGGGTACATGGTTTGGGTGCGTGGTGTGTGGACGTGGAGGTGTGGGTACGTGGTGTGGGGGACGTGGTGTGTGGACGTGGTGTGGGGTACGTGGTGTGTGGACGTGGTGTGGGTACGTGGTGTGTGGGTACGTGGTGTGTGGGTACGTGGTGTGTGGACGTGGTGTATGGAAATGGTGTGTGGGTACGTGGTGTGGGTGCGTGGTGTGGGGGACGTGGTGTGTGGACGTGGTGTGTGGACGTGGTGTGTGAACGTGGTGTGTGGGTACGTGGTTTGGGTGCGTGGTGTTTGGGTGCGTGGTGTGTGGGTACGTGGTGTGTAGACGTGGCGTGGGGTACGTGGCGTGTGGACGTGGTGTGTGGGTACGTGGTGTGTGGACGTGGCGTGGGGTACGTGGTGTGTGTACGTGGTGTGTGGACGTGGTGTGGGTGCGTCGTGTGTGGACGTGGCGTGGGGTACGTGGCGTGTGGACGTGGTGTGTGGGTACGTGGTGTGTGGACATGGCGTGGGGTACGTGGTGTGTGGACGTGGTGTGTGGACGTGGTGTGGGGACGTGGTGTGTGGGTGCGTCGTGTGTGGACGTGGCGTGGGGTACGTGGCGTGTGGACGTGGTGTGTGGGTACGTGGTGTGTGGACGTGGCGTGGGGTACGTGGTGTGTGGACGTGGTGTGTGGACGTGGTGTGGGGACGTGGTGTGTGGGTGCGTCGTGTGTGGACGTGGCGTGGGGTACGTGGTGTGTGGACGTGGTGTGGGTACGTGGTGTGTGAGTACGTGGTGTGTGGGTACGTGGTGTGTAGACGTAGTGTGTGGGTGTGTGGTGTGGGTGCGTGGTGTGGGTGCGTGGTGTGGATGCGTGGTGTGGGGTACGTGGTGTGTGGGTACGTGGTGTGTGGACGTGGTGTGTGGGTGCGTGGTGTGGGTGCGTGGTGTGGATGCACGTGGTGTGGGGTATGTGGTGTGTGGACGTGGTGTGGGTACGTGGTGTGTGGGCGTGGTGTGGGTACGTGGTGTGTGAGTACGTGGTGTGTGGACGTGGTGTGTGGGTACGTGGTTTGGGTGCGTGGTGTGTGGACGTGGTGTGTGGACGTGGTGTGTGGGTACGTGGTGTGTGGACGTGGCGTGGGGTACGTGGTGTGTGGACGTGGTGTGGGTACGTGGTGTGTGGACGTGGTGTGTGGACGTGGTGTGTGAACGTGGTGTGTGGGTACGTGGTTTGGGTGCGTGGTGTTTGGGTGCGTGGTGTGTGGGTACGTGGTGTGTAGACGTGGCGTGGGGTACGTGGCGTGTGGACGTGGTGTGTGGGTACGTGGTGTGTGGACGTGGCGTGGGGTACGTGGTGTGTGTACGTGGTGTGTGGACGTGGTGTGGGTGCGTCGTGTGTGGACGTGGCGTGGGGTACGTGGCGTGGGGTACGTGGCGTGTGGACGTGGTGTGTGGGTACGTGGTGTGTGGACATGGCGTGGGGTACGTGGTGTGTGGACGTGGTGTGTGGACGTGGTGTGGGGACGTGGTGTGTGGGTGCGTCGTGTGTGGACGTGGCGTGGGGTACGTGGCGTGTGGACGTGGTGTGTGGGTACGTGGTGTGTGGACGTGGCGTGGGGTACGTGGTGTGTGGACGTGGTGTGGGTACGTGGTGTGTGAGTACGTGGTGTGTGGGTACGTGGTGTGTAGACGTAGTGTGTGGGTGTGTGGTGTGGGTGCGTGGTGTGTGGTGTGGATGCGTGGTGTGGGGTACGTGGTGTGTGGGTACGTGGTGTGTGGACGTGGTGTGTGGGTGCGTGGTGTGGGTGCGTGGTGTGGATGCACGTGGTGTGGGGTATGTGGTGTGTGGACGTGGTGTGGGTACGTGGTGTGTGGGCGTGGTGTGGGTACGTGGTGTGTGAGTACGTGGTGTGTGGACGTGGTGTGTGGGTACGTGGTTTGGGTGCGTGGTGTGTGGACGTGGTGTGTGGACGTGGTGTGTGGGTACGTGGTGTGTGGACGTGGCGTGGGGTACGTGGTGTGTGGACGTGGTGTGGGTACGTGGTGTGTGGACGTGGTGTGGGTACGTGGTGTGTGGACGTGGTGTGGGTACGTGGTGTGGGTACGTGGTGTGGGTACGTGTGTGGACGTGGTGTGGGGACGTGGTGTGGGTACGTGGTGTGTGGGTACGTGGTGTGTGGACGTGGTGTGTGGGTACGTGGTTTGGGTGCGTGGTTTGGGTGCGTGGTGTGGGTGCGTGGTGTGGGGGACGTGGTGTGTGGACGTGGTGTGTGGGTACGTGGTGTGGGTACGTGGTTTGGGTGCGTGGTGTGTGGACGTGGCGTGGGGTACGTGGCGTGTGGACGTGGTGTGTGGGTACGTGGTGTGTGGACGTGGCGTGGGGTACGTGGGGTGTGGACGTGGTGTGTGGACGTGGTGTGGGGACGTGGTGTGTGGGTGCGTCGTGTGTGGACGTGGCGTGGGGTACGTGGTGTGTGGACGTGGTGTGGGTACGTGGTGTGTGAGTACGTGGTGTGTGGACGTGGTGTGTGGGTGCGTGGTGTGGGTGCGTGGTGTGTGGGTACGTGGTGTGTGGGCGTGGTGTGTGGGTGCGTGGTGTGGGTGCGTGGTGTGGGTGCGTGGTGTGGGGTACGTGGTGTGGGGTACGTGGGGTGTGGACGTGGTGTGTGGACGTGGTGTGGGGACGTGGTGTGTGGGTGCGTCGTGTGTGGACGTGGCGTGGGGTACGTGGTGTGTGGACGTGGTGTGGGTACGTGGTGTGTGAGTACGTGGTGTGTGGACGTGGTGTGTGGGTGCGTGGTGTGGGTGCGTGGTGTGTGGGTACGTGGTGTGTGGACGTGGTGTGTGGGTGCGTGGTGTGGATGCGTGGTGTGGATGCGTGGTGTGGGGTACGTGATGTGGGGTACGTGGTGTGTGGACGTGGTGTGGGTACGTGGTGTGTGGGCGTGGTGTGGGTACGTGGTGTGTGAGTACGTGGTGTGTGGACGTGGTGTGTGGGTACGTGGTTTGGGTGCGTGGTGTGTGGACGTGGTGTGTGGACGTGGTGTGTGGGTACGTGGTGTGTGGACGTGGCGTGGGGTACGTGGTGTGTGGACGTGGTGTGTGGGTACGTGGTGTGTAGACGTAGTGTGTGGGTGTGTGGTGTGGGTGCGTGGTGTGGGTGCGTGGTGTGGATGCGTGGTGTGGATGCGTGGTGTGGGGTACGTGGTGTGTGGGTACGTGGTGTGTGGACGTGGTGTGTGGGTGCGTGGTGTGGGTGCGTGGTGTGGATGCACGTGGTGTGGGGTATGTGGTGTGTGGACGTGGTGTGGGTACGTGGTGTGTGGGCGTGGTGTGGGTACGTGGTGTGTGAGTACGTGGTTTGGGTGCGTGGTGTGTGGACGTGGCGTGGGGTACGTGGCGTGTGGACGTGGTGTGTGGGTACGTGGTGTGTGGACGTGGCGTGGGGTACGTGGGGTGTGGACGTGGTGTGTGGACGTGGTGTGGGGACGTGGTGTGTGGGTGCGTCGTGTGTGGACGTGGCGTGGGGTACGTGGTGTGTGGACGTGGTGTGGGTACGTGGTGTGTGAGTACGTGGTGTGTGGACGTGGTGTGTGGGTGTGTGGTGTGGGTGCGTGGTGTGGATGCGTGGTGTGGGGTACGTGGTGTGGGGTACGTGGTGTGTGGACGTGGTGTGTGGGTACGTGGTGTGTGGGCGTGGTGTGGGTACGTGGTGTGTGGGTACGTGGTGTGTGGGTACGTGGTGTGTGGACGTGGTGTGTGGACGTGGTGTGTGGGTACGTGGTTTGGGTGCGTGGTGTGTGGACGTGGTGTGTGGGTGCGTCGTGTGTGGACGTGGCGTGGGGTACGTGGTGTGTGGACGTGGTGTGGGTACGTGGTGTGTGAGTACGTGGTGTGTGGGTACGTGGTGTGTGGACGTGGTGTGGGTACGTGGTGTGGGTACGTGGTTTGGGTGCGTGGTGTGTGGGTACGTGGTGTGTGGACGTGGCGTGGGGTACGTGGCGTGTGGACGTGGTGTGTGGGTACGTGGTGTGTGGACGTGGCGTGGGGTACGTGGTGTGTGGACGTGGTGTGGGGATGTGGTGTGTGGGTGCGTCGTGTGTGGACGTGGCGTGGGGTACGTGGTGTGGGTACGTGGTGTGTGAGTACGTGGTGTGTGGGTACGTGGTGTGTGGGTACGGTGTGTGGACGTGGTGTGTGGGTGCGTGGTGTGGGTGCGTGGTGTGGATGCGTGGTGTGGGGTACGTGGTGTGGGGTACGTGGTGTGGACGTGGTGTGGGGACGTGGTGTGGACGTGGTGTGGGTACGTGGTGTGTGGGCGTGGTGTGGGTACGTGGTGTGTGGGTACGTGGTGTGTGGGTACGTGGTTTGGGTGCGTGGTGTGTGGACGTGATGTGTGGGTGCGTCGTGTGTGAACGTGGCGTGGGGTACGTGGTGTGTGGACGTAATGTGGGTACGTGTAGTGGTGGTTGTGGTGGTTGTTGTGGTGGTTATTGTGGTGGTTATTGTGATGGTGGTGGTTATTGTGGTGGTGGTTGTTATTGTGGTTGTGGTGGTTGTGGTGGTTGTTGTGGTGGTGCCGGTGGCGGCGCGCCCGAGTGGGGGCGGCGGCGTGCATGGATGGGTCCGCACGGGCAAGGAGTCTTCTCCGAATATTTGTGGGAGTGTATGCGGGGAGTGTACGCGGGGAGTGTGCGTGGCTAACCCCAGGTGGCCGAGAGCCAGCCTCGAGCGATGCCTCACAGGGAGGAAGGGAGAGAGGAAGGAGGGGAGGAGACGGGGAGCAGCAGCGCTCACAGCATCACGAGGGGGGTTGGGACTTGTATCAGTTTCCCCGTGTCGCAGTGTCTCAGTCTCTCAGTGTCCCAGTAGAACGGTGTAGCCGTCTCCCAGTGTCTCCGTGTCCCAGTGTCTCCGTGTCCGAGTATCCCAGTCAGTCTTTAGTGTCCCAGTTTCTCAGTGTCCCACTGTCTGAGTGACCCAGTGTACTACTGTCACAGTTTCCTAATGTCCCAGTGTCTCAAATGTCCCAGTGTCTTACTGTCTCAAGTGTCCTACTGACTCAAGTGTCCTACTGCCTTAGTGTCTAAGTGTGCTCCTGCCTCGGTGTCTAAGTGTTCTCTGTCTCGGTGTCTCAGTGTCTAAGTGTGCTCCTGCCTCGGTGTCTAAGTGTTCTCTGTCTCGGTATCTCAGTGTCTAAGTGTTCTCTGTCTCAGTGTCTCAGTGTCTAAGTGTGCTCCTGCCTCGGTGTCTAAGTGTTCTATGTCTCGGTGTCTCAGTGTCTAAGTGTGCTCCTGCCTCGGTATCTAAGTGTTCTCTGGCTCGGTGTCTCAGTACCCACGTCTCTCACCTGTTCCGCTCCTCGCGTTTCCCGCGGTCTGAGCAAAGCACGTGATCGCGCAACGAGCAAATCAGCAAAAACGTCATGCTCCATCTCGGATGACATCATGCTCCATCTCGGATGAGGTCATGCTCCATCTCGGATTGACGTCATGCCCCATCTCTGAGAACATCATGCCCCATCTCGGAATGACGTCATGCCTCATCTCCAAATTACGTCACTCTCGATCACGCTCAATCGTGAAATGGCGTCATTAGTCACTCGAGCCATTTCTATTGCGCCGCGGTGAGGTCACACCGGGACAGCGCGCGGAGATGTGGAGACTCGAGCCCGCGGAGACTGCGCAAGGTCCGTGTCTCCGTGTCTCTTGTCTGTGTGTCTGGCTCTGTGTCTCCTGTCTCTGTGTCTCCTGTCTCTGTGTCTCCTGTCTCTGTGTCTCCTGTCTCTGTGTCTCCTGTCTCTGTGTCTCCTGTCTCTGTGTCTCCTGTCTCTGTGTCTCCTGTCTCTGTGTCTCCTGTCTCTATGTCTCCTGTCTGTGTGTATCTTGTCTGTGTCCGCGGCTCCAGTGTGCGGGAGCCTCTTCTGTTTGTAGTGTGTGTGTAGGGAGCGGTGGTGCAGTGGTTAGCGCGCTGTGTGTGTGTACAGTGTATGTGTAGTGTGTGTGTAGGGAGCGGTGGTACAGTGGTTAGCGCACTGCGTGTGTGTGTACAGTGTATGTGTAGTGTGTGGGGAGCGGTGGTGCAGTGGTTAGCGCGCTGCGTGTGTGTGTACAGTGTATGTGTAGTGTGTGTGTAGGGAGCGGTGGTGCAGTGGTTAGCGCGCTGCGTGTGTGTGTACAGTGTATGTGTAGTGTGTGTGTAGGGAGCGGTGGTACAGTGGTTAGCGCACTGCGTGTGTGTGTACAGTGTATGTGTAGTGTGTGGGGAGCGGTGGTGCAGTGGTTAGCGCGCTGCGTGTGTGTGTACAGTGTATATGTAGTGTGTGTGTAGGGAACGGTGTTGCAGTGGTTAGCGGCCTGCCTGTGTGTGTACAGTGTATGTGTAGTGTGTTTAGGGAGCGGTGGTGCAGTGGTTAGCGCGCTGCGTGTATGTGTAGTGTGTTGTGGAGAGCGGTGGTGCAGTGGCTGCGTAACGATGTGGGGAAGAAGCTACCTGGCCTCTCGTTTCATACAAAGCTCCGGATCTTCTCGGCCACAGTTATGCCCTCCCAGCTTACATTTGTAAGGCGCATTTCATCCGTAGATCCCGCGCTCACTCGTGTCGTACGGCAGCGCTGGAGTGCTATTGCGTGTGTTCCTGCAGGCAGCGAGCACCAGCTGCTGGTGGGCGAACGCCACGTGGTGGGGAGGAAGGACTGTGGCATCCTCATCGGCCACGACCAGTCTATTAGCCGCGTGCACGCAGTTCTCACGGTCTCGCACGCCGAGCCCAGCCTGGTACAACACACATTCACTTTACTTCATTACAGCAACGCTTGCCTACCCAGGGACGCCTTCACCGAGCTTCAAAACTCTTTCCTTAGGAGGGTACTTTGAAGTTTTCACAGCAGGGGGAAGATATTGCCGCTGCTGTGTGTAATCCCAATAGAGTAATGTGCAAGGAATTTGTCAGCTTTGGGATGTTTGGCCAATACCAATTAGATTGCCGCATCTCCGATTAGCACGGTTTGCTATGTATGGTGCAAAATAAGTTTGAGTTTTTTAGCTATAGGAGGAAACCCACGCAGAACGGGGGGAGAACATACAACAGACTTTACACAGAAAGGTGTACAAGTCAGTATTCGAACCCAGGAGCTTCTTGCTGTAAGGCGCGAGTGTCAACCACTGCACCAGTGCCCTGACGCCCAATATAACCCATGATGACTGCGCAGCATCCCAAGTGTCGCCCTTTTCTCTTTCCCAGGCACGTCCATCGTGCAGGCCTGCACTCTCCGTCAAGGACAGCTCCAAGTATGGAACCTTCGTCAATGGGGAGAAGCTGACTAGCGGCAGCGAGCGGGCCCTCTGTTGTGGCGACCTTCTGAAGTTCGGTGTCTTTGAGAGCAAATACAGGTCCTGGCTTCAACACACACTGTGCATCAACGACTGAACTCGGAATCCCTTGGCTTCTTCACTGCATCTTAATGCAGTCTCGACCACAGCTGAGTGGAGAGAAGCCATTGAAGTCTTGACTGGGCGTGATGTTAATTGTGTACATTTTCACGGCAGAGTGATTTCCTGCTCAAATCAGCACTGGGTGGTGCTCATCTGAGCCAGTGGTGGAAATTCCTCACTCCTGGTGTGGGCAAGTCTAACCATAGGACAACCACTGTTTATTTCCCCACAAAGTGGAATTAATGTTATCGACACCACAGGGATGATAACCCGAATCAATCCCCAACCAGGAGTTGAACTTTTGCAACCTTCCGATTGCGAGCCGCTCGCTCGACTGCTGAGTTACCCAGCTGTATATTGTGTAAACACCATGCGAGTTCATCTTCTTGGTTCTTTCGGTAAAGTCACGTAGAAGGGAAGTAATAAAATAATAAATATAAAACAATAAAATAATTCTCACGACGTTTCGGCCACAACGCAAGCAGCCGTCCTCAGGTGAAGACCAGGTCTGTCGGGGAGACAGCGTCTGAATGAAACACCACCACGCTTGGAGCATATATTTAAGCTGAGTTGGAAGGGGGGAAGGGCGCCTTGACAAAATAATTTGAATATCAAGAGGAATTTAGCATATTTATGGGAAATGCAGGTATGTGATTAGTACTACTTGTGAAATGCGTAGGAGGTGGGCGGGGGGTTTCAAAGTCATATGCCCGTGCATTATGCAGGATTAGCAGCATCAAAGGGAGGGGATAGGGGTAGCATTAATAAAGGGAAGGAATGTTAGTAGTATGTAGCTGCAGTAACTAAACAACCACGTAAAAAACTAAAGTATAAACTACATAGTATCATCCGTATACTAAATATATTCTCCAATAAGCTGAGCTACTAACAGTAAGTAATACATTACAATTCTTTGTCGCAAAAAATATAATATGCTTCCAGCTAAACTTTTTTCTTTTACATCACACGGGTCTACCCCGTGCTATATGCTGCCATAGACAAACCCAACATTAAATTATATGCTGTATTACTATACACCACCCTATACCTTAGAATACATAGCGTAATATTACACTGTATTATTCTATCCACCCTACTGTATATCACACTGCTGTATATTCACTATACAATTACAATACTATATATTGCCTTATACATTATATTAAACATTACAATTTTATACTATTTATTATTATACAATCTGCTATACACTATACCATTGACCGTCGCATGAAAGATACAAAGAGGAAGCAACGAAATATGTCAATGGGAGAGTGGAGGTAGAAGACTTGCAGCGGAGCAAAGAATCCATTCCCTGTGGAGAATACAAGATATATAGTCAATGCCAGTGAGTGGACTGCGGTCTGAAAGTCACCGTAAACGTGAACACAATCAGTTAAGATCCGAAATGGTTTATTACGTCCTTCCAATGATTGCTGAGCCAGAATGCATCTTCTCGGTTGAAATTGTCTCTGTGTTTGTATATGTGGATCGCTTCATGAACGAATCTCTCGTGGTAGCCAGATGGCTTGCAGAGAACCTCTGTCTTGGAGAAGTCAATGTCATGTGAGCCCACTGAATTGTAACAGTGATCTGCCACGGCTGAGGTGTTTTATGTTCACGGATGCGGTCCGAGACATGTCGTTTGGTTTCTCCAATGTAACTGCTACCACAGAGGCAACTTAGTTTGTAGACGCCAGGGTACTGTATGTCTGGAACCACATCTTTTGCAGACGGGACCAGATCACGGATTTTATGTACTGTGTTGAATCGGACCTGGATCTTGTGTTTAATCAGGATTTTGGAGATCTTTTTTGTGACCCCAGCAATGTAGGGTAAGGTGATGGTTTTGAAAGGCTCCTCAACAGGATCCTTCTTGATGGTTGGAGTGATGGCTTTGCGGATTGTGTAGTCGGAGTAACCATTCGCCTTAAGAGCTTGGCATACGTGTTTTAGTTCACTGGCAATGTGTTCCTGGTCGGAGATGCATTGGGCTCTATGGCATAGAGTCTTGATGAGGGAGTTCTTCTGGGATGGATGGTGGTGGGAATCCGGTTTTAGGTAAGCATCCGTATGGGTGGCTTTCCTGTAGACAGAATGGCTCATTGAACCATCAGGTCTCCTTTTAATTAGGACATCCAAAAAGGGTAGCTTGCCATCTTTTTCGACTTCCATGGTGAATCTGATGGCTGGGTGTATGGAATTGATGTGGTCAAGGAATTGGTCTAGAGCAGGACGGCCATGTGGCCAGATGACAAAAGTGTCATCTACGTACCTCTTCCATAAGGTCGGGCGTAGAGTGGCAGTCTGGATGGCGTCATTCTCAAATTTCTCCATGAACTCGTTGGCTATAACCGGAGATAGGGGGAGCCCATTGGGGTGCCCTCAGTTTGTAGAAAGTTCCATTCCAGGTGAAGTATGTATTGGTTAAGCAGTGTCTCACCAGGGGGGGTACCCCAGTATTCAGTCCTTGATGAACCAAGTCTTCAATGATTGCGATGGTGTCAGGTACAGGAACTTTGGTGAATAAGGAAACCACATCAAAACTATATTCTTAGGTTTTTTCAGTAAAGTCACGTAGGTAAAACATTAAAAGTAAAATAAAATAAAAATCACGACGTTTCGGAGGCAACACAAGCCTCCGTCTTCAGGTGGAACCGTCACAGCCACGACAGCTGTATCAAGTAAATGAGAGATTGCAAGAGCTACCACTCCGTATATATAATGGTTGGAGAGGGGGGAAGGGCCAAGTACGGCACACGTTTTATTCATATGGTAAGGTGAGGCTTAAGAGGGTGAGCCTTTGTTATGTAGTTTACCGTCTTTCTTCACTTCCATGGTGAATCTGATGGATGGGTGTCTAGAATTGATGTGGTCCAAGAAGTGGTTCAATGCTGGGAGGCCATGTGCCCAGATGACGAAAGTGTCATCCACATACCTTTTCCACAGGGAAGGACGCAGGGTGGATGTCTGGATGGCGTCTGATTCAAACTTTTCCATGAACATGTTGGCTATAACTGGTGACAAGGGGGAGCCCATAGGGGTACCATCATTCTGTTTGTAGAAGGTGCCATTCCAGGTAAAATAGGTGTTGGTGAGGCAATGCCTAACCAGCGCAGGTACATCAGAATTCAATCCATGTTGGACTAAGTCCTCAATTATTGTTAGGGTGTCCGGTACTGGGACTTTGGTAAACAAAGATACTACATCAAAGCTGACGAGGATGTCATCAGGAGATAGTACCATGTCCTTAACCATAGAGACTAATTGGGTTGAGTTGAGTACTGCCGAAGAGGTCTTGCCTGTGAAGGGGAGCGGAGTATCTGATAGAAAACGGGCTAGTTTGTACGTAGGAGAGTTTATCGTCGACACGATGGGTCGTAGCGGGGTGCCTTCTTTATGGATTTTGGGAAGACCATAGAGTCTGGGAGGTCTAGCCGCCGATGGTTTTAGAGAGGGACGTTTGCTTGGTTCGATGAGGGAAGTCGAACTCGTGATGATACTGTTGGTTTTTGTCGTTAGGCTTTAGTGGGATCGTTTTTAATTTTGGAGTAACTCCCATCGTTAAGAAGGTCCAGGATTTTGTTGTTGTATGAATCTTTATCCATGATGACCGTGGCATTGCCCTTGTCTGCCGAGAGGATGACTATATCACCTCTCTTTTTTAGGTCCGCGAGTTCAGAGCGTTCGTTTTTGCTGATGTTACTAGTGGGTTTCTTAGCATTCTTAAGAATAGTAGCTATTTCAGCTCTTGCTACATCCGCATGGATGTGTCCTATGCCTCTGAGGGCTACATCACCCATCCATCAGATTCACCATGGAAGTGGAGAAAGATGGTAAACTACCATTCTACCATTCTTGGATATTCTGTTTGAGAGGAGGCCTGACGGACCTTGGGACATTCTGTCTACAGGAAAGCCACCCACACAGATTCCTACTTGAAACCGGATTCCCACCACCACCCATCTCAAAATAATTCTCTCATCAAAACGCTATACCACAGAGCCCATGGCATTTCTGACCAACACCACCTGGCCGGTGAATTAAGACACGTACATCAGGCCCTCAGGATGAACGGATACTCTGACCGCACTATCCGCCAAGCTGTTTCTCCCACCACACAGAAACAGCCACATGAAACTCCGACCAAAACTATCACGTTACCATACATAGCAGGCGTGACCAAAAAGATCTCCAAAATTCTAAACAAACATAAGATCCAAGTCCGATTCAGTACAGTGCATAAAATCCGTGATCTGATTCCATCTGTGAAGGATGTCGTTCCTGACTTACAGTATCCTGGAGTCTACAAATTGAGTTGCATTTGTGGTGATTGCTACATTGGAGAAACGAAACGTCATGTTTCTGATCGTGTCCGCGAGCACAAGTCAGATCTGAAACACGGCAGAACTGATTCTTCAGCCGTTGCCGATCATTGCTACAACTCGGTGGGCTCTCATGAAATTGTCTTTCCCGAGACCAAGGTTTTCTGCAAACCTCCTGGCTACCATCAAAGGTTTGTACACGAAGCCATACAAATATACAAACACAGACATAATTTCAACCGTGATGATGGTTACAAACTGAGTAATCATTGGAAAGATGTGATTAACCATGCAAAAAAGATTTAACTACACTTATTTGGCCAATCTTATTTGACAGACAACTATTACAGGTTATTGTTAGACAGCCAGGCTTGTTTTACCATGTTTAGTTGTTTTCTCCTTTTCACACTATTGTTATGTAGGCCAGGTTTAGTCACAAACCGTACCTCTCCATAACAAAGGCTCACCCTCTTAAGCCTCACCTTACCATATGAATAAAAAGTGTGCCGTACTTGGCCCTTCCCCCCTCTCCAACCATTATATATACGGAGTGGTAGCTCTTGCAATCTCTCATTTACTTGATACAGCTGTCGTGGCTGTGACGGTTCCACCTGAAGACGGAAGCTTGTGTTGCCTCCGAAACGTCGTGATTTTTATTTTATTTTACTTTTAATGTTTTTCCTACGTGACTTTACCGAAAAAACCTAAGAATATGAATCCTTGCAGTCACGAAAGCTTCAAATCTAGAATCACATCAAAACTGACAAGCAGGTCGTCTGGGGACAGGGAAATTCCCTTGATTGTCGATACCAGGTCAGTAGAGTTTAGTACCGCAGAGGTGGTTTTTCCAGTGAAAGGCCGCAGGATTTCAGACAAAAAACGAGCCAGTTTGTAAGTGGGGGAGTTGATAGTAGAGACAATGGGACGAAGAGGTGTATCTTCTTTATGTATCTTTGGAAGGCCATATAATCTTGTTGACCTGGCTGCAGAAGGTTTCAACGAGAACTGTTTGGTTTGATCAATTAATGCAGTTGAATCAGAAATTATTTTGTTGATTTTAATGACGAGGCTGTTGGTGGGGTCTCTTTTTATTTTTGTATAGCTGCCATCGTTGAGTAGTTCTTGAATTTTGTTTTATTCTATTTTGTCCATGATGGCAGTGGCATTGCCTTTGTCGGCCGAGAGGATGACAATGTCATCCCTATTTTTTAATTGAGCTAATTCAAAACGCTCATCTTTGCTGGTGTTACTAGCTGGCATCTTAGCGTTTTTGAGGGTTGCAGCGATTTCAGATCTTGCTACGTCTGCAGCAATGTGACCCAGGCCCTTGAGAGCCACATCTACTCGGGCAATGATATCATTAACTGGTATGTGTCTAGGTGTGACTGCAAAGTTTAGTCATTTAGCTAAAACGGATTTCAGACCATCAGAAATAGAACTGTTACTGCGATTAATTACGACTTTGTTAACGTCTAGCTTTTCAGTGTGTGGGTCCGGTCTCTTATTTGAGAGGCGGTTGAATTTGGAAATCAAGTTGTCCTTACATTTGGTCGACATAGCGGCAGCTGAAGAGGCAGTCATATTGTCTACATGTTCCCAATCCGATGTGAACATTGTTGCAGTCAAAGATAAGTGTGATTTGTAGAGTGTCTTGTCTAACTGATCTAGTTCGGTGCGCGTAATGCTGATTTTCTCTGAGATAAGAGCTAAGCTAGTTCTAGACAGAATTCGTTTAGCATTAAAGTTACAGCAGCAGAGGTTAGTGTAAATGCGATTGGTATTACCCCGTGCGAGTTATCAATTTTTATTGTGTATGTGTCATGATGTGATTGCTGTACATGTACCAATCATGCAAACCAGATGTTCTAGCTCAAGGGATTATCCACATGCAATATTTTGATTAAAGATACATACCCCTAAACATACATACACAACAACCAGACAAATATTCCTCGTATAGCCTTAACAGACTTTTGGGGCAAATGCTGTTAGCAAGTAGCACCTATGAAGGCCAGAACGGTACATGAGGGAGTGGGTGGCCAGCCCCACGCCCGACTGCCTTTTTCTCCCCAGTGGTGATGTTTTTACACACCGCACTAGGTACTCATTTGAGGCTGGGTTGACCAAAGGGAGGCGCAGGACCAGTTCAGGTAATTGTCACTGGTGTTGGCCGTGAGCGGCAATCGGACGCATGTGGTCGGGTTTGTAGCGCAGCGCGCTAACCGTTACACAAGCGTATGCATACATAACAACAATAACCAGCATTTGCCACTAAGTGGCGGTGACGTCACCACGGCGCTTGTGCCAAGCTATGTTCACTTTAAGGCCACGTGAAGTATTGAACGCCCGCTGGCAGGAGGACACGGGACAGACCCAGATGCCATGGGTTGACTGACCGATGCACCACCGATGCACCACCTGTGCCCCATACTGTGCCAACTTGCTGTGTTTTAGCCACCCGGCGCTCTGTTCGTAATATGAATGTTGAGAGTGAGTGCTGGGCCACCGTCTTCTCTGTGCAGAGTGGCGTACTCCCCGCTCGTCGTGTGCACTTCTTGCCTCGATGCGGAATCCAAGCACGTGCTGAGCTCCGCGCTGCTCGTGCTGGGAGGACATTTCGTCTCCCAATGGACCAGCGACTGCACCCACTTGGTCATGACGTCCATCAAGGTCACCGTGAAGGTAACGGTTCCCGTGCTGGGTTCCATCCACCGCTGGAACCGGTGGGAATGTGACCTGGTAGACTGGTCACATGACAAGGGATGGAGACTCGGCCCTGCATTCATAGTCATGGCTCTGCTCAGGATTGGCTCTGCTCAGGATTGGCTGTGGTTCTAGTGAGCCGGCACAAAGCCACGCAGTTACATTGAGTCAAATCATGGCTCAGCCGCTCATGCGTTTTTGAAAGCAGCTGAGTGGCTCAAGCCTGAGCCGAGCCATAACTATGACTTTGGCCCACAGTGTTGATATCATCAACCATTAATTCGCTGCTGGATGACTGCCTCCCCAAGCAGCAACCATCTCTCACGATATTGCGATGTACAAATCTGTCCAGCACCTGTGTGTGAACTGATTTCGCCGCTCCATCTCCTTGGCGGCCTGTCGGAGTTAATTTTCTCGTCATGGAATTCTGCTCAGTTTTGCGAGTGAGCAGTAATATTTTGCCACGATGGCGAGATGTCAACTACCTCGCCCGGTATACAGAAGGCCGTGCATTCGATCCCGACCCTAACGGCTGCTGTATATTTGGAGTTTGCATGTTCTCGTGATTGCGTGGATTTTTCTCCAGGACCTCCAGTGTTTCCCTCCACATTTAGAAACATGCATTTCTAGTATTTGTCTGCTATAAATTTCCACGCGATAAGCCACTTTTGTTGGGCTATCATTCGTTGCCAGGTCGCTTCTGAAAAGAAGCTACACAGCTCAAATGGGCCTTACATGGTAAAATATAAATAGTTTAGTTTTTAAGTGACTGAGTTAAAGCCCATGTACTTGTACAGGAAGAAGCTTTAGATTTTCAGTTGTGCAGATTTTTTAAAACCCATAATCGGCCCATAGCATATTAAAGTTACGTTTGTGAATCCCCTTGTGGTGCCTGCTCGTAATATTCCGTTTGTTTACTCCAGACAGCCTCACCGAGTCTCAAGACTCGTTTTCAGGAGGGTTCCTGCCAAGTTCTCACAGTAGGGAGTAATGTTTCTGCCATGTGTGATACCAATTGAGTAATTTGCAGGATTTGATGTTTCACAGGATGCTGCTTGCACAGGCTGCCAGTGCCTTGTACTGCAATGTACAAAGTCAGGTTTTGCTTGCTCGGCGTGTTCGCATTTGTTCCTTTGGTGAGAGAGATACTCAATCATCCGGGAGAGCCACACTGGGTCATTAGACTCTTTTTCAGGAGGTTCCTGCTGCATTGTTTTTATTTATGTATTTACTTAAATATGTTTCCAGCCAATTTACGATTAATGTTTGTTCCCATAGAGATGTAAACAGATGGTGGTTCGTCCACTTGCTGTACTGCCATCTGGCAAGTCAGGCTATGGCACCTCAACGCCCATGGGAAGGGAGTTCCACAACATCAGTGTTTGAGCCACCAACCCTCGCCGAAAGTGCTGGATTACAGGCCACATGCATAGGCTGGCGGTGGCGCCATCTCATGTGCTTAGTTTACAAATAAATAATTTCTTTAAAGCCCACCAGAAACTTTTTTTGTAGAGGTTCGTGGTTGGAATTTTGCAGGCCGCCCTGGTTAATATTGCGGGTGTATTGATGAAAAAATACACATTTGTCTACTTCACAGTGGACGTGAGAGTTCCCGCGACGTAATTCCAACAAGAGTAGGGCATCATGTGCCGGCGTCACGGTCCAAATACGAAAATTTACCCACAACCCACTCGATTGAGAAACACATCTCTATCCTTGCCCCTACTGAGAAAGCCCAGCAAAACCCACCTATAAAGGTCTTGAGACTCCGTAAGGATTTCCCTGGGTAAATGAGTGGAATAAAAAAAAAACTAACCTATTTTTTATTTTACCAGGTTAGTCCCATCATAATTGGTTCTTTACCCTTCTATCTGGCAACAAAACTGACACCTTTTTACAAGGAGTCATGTTTGCATAGACCGCAATACCTGCAGTCATAATACAAACAAAATAACATAACTCTGATAATGTGCACTGTCTTTAAAGTTGATTGCACATTATCAGAGTTATGTTATTTTGTTTGTATTATGACTGCAGGTATTGCGGTCTATGCAAACATGACTCCTTGTAAAAAGGTGTCAGTTTTGTTGCCAGATAGAAGGGTAAAGAACCAATTATCATATTTTTACTGGCAAATGAGGTTCCCATAGTATAGGTTAGTCCCAGTTTTTCAGAAGCGACCTGGCCACAAATGATAGCTCAACGAAGTAGCTTATCACGTGGAAATGTATAGCAGCCAAATACTCTAAACGCGTGGTGTTGATTCTAAATGTTGAGGGAAAAACCGGAGGAACCGGAGAAAAATCCACGGGGAGAGAGACACACAAACTCCAAATATACAGACATCAGAGTCGGAATCGAATCCACGACTTCTTGCATACCAGGCGAGGGATTTTACATCTCGCAACTGCCACGCCCTCCAAGACAATGAGGGAGAATCCTTCATCGTGTTTTTATCACAGTTGCAATGATGTGTTTTTGTCCATTACTAGAATGATCAGTAAATCCTCAGGGACTTGTGGATAACAAAATTGGCCTCTACGGCTATGGGATTTGTGGATAAGAGGGTTACAAACAAGGGGTGTTCTACCGTACATACTCTTACATCTGTAACAGAGTTAAAACACCGCATGGACATTAACCAATTACCAGGTAATGGTTCAGCATTGGGCTCTTTGGCCAATACCAGTTACATTGTGTCGTGATTATTTAGCAATGGGAGGAAACCGGGGAAGCCCGACGAAACCAATGTAGACGACTCCACAAAGGAAGGCGCCCGTATCGGCAATCAAATTCAGGCCCTTCTGGCTGCGAGGCTTGGGTGTTGTTACCACTGCTCCACTGCTGCTCTGCGGTTCTCTGCCTCGCACCATGGGCATACGAGGCGGTCGTGCGGGTGGTGGTGGTGGAGTAATGGGCGCGTGGTCCCTTGTTTGCCGTGCTCTGCCACAGACGATCTGCGCCCTCATCACGAGCATCCCCATCGTGCAGCCGGCGTTCTTCTCCACGCTCGTCACGGCCATTAGGAGCCGCTCGCCACAACCCAGCCACAGCAGGTGAGGGCCCACGCACTGCCTTCGCTGTCTCATAATTCATTCCCTACCCACCACTCCCGGTGTGCACCCCACCCACAAAGACAAAGATCCCCCATATAGCAAACTAGCGGGAAGTACCCGGCTTTGCCCCGGCGAAAAAGACACACACATCGACTTAGACACACACACAGACATCGACCCACACACACAAACACATCGACTTACACACATACACAGATATGGACTCACACGCACAGACATCCACTTTAGATACACACACATGGAGTTACACACACAAATCGACGTACACACATACAGCGACTCGCACACATACGTAGACTCTCACACACACATCGACCTAAGCACACATATGGACTTACACACACATATCGACTAAGAGACACACACATGGACTCACACACACACACATTGACTTACACACACATGGACTAACACACATACATCGACTGACACACATAGACACACACACACACACATGGACTGACACGCACACTTGGACTTAAACACACACACACATTGACGTACACACACAGACATCTGGCGTTGCCCGGGCAAAAATGACACAGCCAGACATCGACTTACACACATGGAACTAAACACACACACATATGGACTCCAACACACATACATCGACTCACACACATACATCAACTTACACAGCAATCCCCGATGATGCCACAGCTAGAGCAATTTTCTCTCTCTGGCGAGTATTAGCGAGGAGCAGTTTGAAAACAAAGGTCTTCCCAGTGTTGTATATGTTGTAATTATGAAATTTTGATAAAAATAAAAAAAATTAATGAAATTTCAAAAAATGCGTAACTCGCATAAATTATGTTAATGTGTGTAATTATATGCATTAATTATGATCATCACGGAGATAATCGTAGTAATTTATGCGAATGCTTGCGATTATGTTAATGTGTGCAGTTATGATAATTAAGCTTAGTTTCGTTTATCCAGAGTTGTATCAATCAGGATAACACGATTATCATTGATTAAACATTTACTGATTATCTTTGTGTTTTTATGTTATGTTAGGTCTCCAATTTCATATCTCATCGCAGGCTACAGTTCTTAGGAATAAGACAGTTTTGCATGGACTTGGAAGAAACACTCGAGATACTTCTGTGTTAACAATTTTATTCTAAACAAACATGTGACATTCTAGCATGCAAAGGCAAAAAGCATACGTCAATCGATTCATTGGCGAGATTATGCAATTAACGAACTGAAGGCTAACATTCTTCTAACAATCGTAATTTCTACTTTCCCACCAGACATCTCAGTAGTTCCCCCATGTATCGAGCACAACCGGCGACTGGCGGAGTTTTAAAACAGGCATGCAACGATATTCATATGAAGGCAATACAGGCAACTTATTATGCCCCAGAGGCTAAGCACATCAATCGATTCGTTGGCAAGATTATATCTGTTAACGGAATGTTTGAGACAATGGTGGGTGAGGGCGTGTGTGTTGGTGGGAGAGCGAATCTGGCTCTGTTTTAATTAATTCTTCGGCGAGACTCTATGGCAAAGAAACAGGTTTGACACGATATTCACTATGTGCTTCCTTGAGTCTGTGAGAGGGGGAAGTGATACGACCCTGGTTCGCAGATTCCTCTCGCCCGTGCGGGTTGCAGCCGCGACTTTCTCCGCAGGGAGGTGAGCGGCGGCGCTTAGCGGCGCTTGGCGGTCCTCGGTAGCTGACGGCGCGGTGGCCCGTTCTCTGCAGCTCTGGCGGCGGCGCTCATTCGGAAGGCTTTGACTCTCTTTCTTCACTGCTGGGATGACGAGTCGGTTTTCGTTGATGCTGGTTGATCCGTGTGTGCGTATTGAACACACGGCGCATGCGTTGGCGCTGTCCTCTTCCTCACAGCCGTTCGATCAGGCTTTCTCCACTGCTTCGTGCTCTCTGCTTTGCTCGCTTGGTCGACGCTTGGCGATCTCCGCCCTTCCTGCAGGTTGTTCGCTGGTCGTCACTCTGGCGATGAACGATGCTTCGTTCGTTGCTGGGTGGACGTTGGGTGTCTTTGTTTGCTCGAGAGTGATAGCTGGAGTCTCCGTCAGCTTCACTCGCAGCTCGGCGACTCAGGGTAGCGATTCTTCTTAGGTGGTGCAGACCTCGGCTTGTCGATGCACGTCATTACCCCGCGAACATCGTCATTCTGGATGACGGAAGAGCTTCTTCGTTGTCGGCGTTGAGATGAGATGGGGCAGGAGCCCTGGAAATCTCTGGTAGGGGCCGTAGCCCCGGAGATGTCTTGAATGGATTTTTCCTTGGCTTATATTGGGAAAATCCACTCAGTTTTTCCGAGTTGTTCAAAGGCCGGGTCATATAACTTTTCCCTTTGTTCGTGTGCGTTTCGTCCGTGTGTGTCGTGTGCGTGTCCGTCCGTATGTGTCGCGTGTGTGTTTATTGGAGCTTTAAAGACCAGCTGTCCGTAATAATTCTGGAAGGAGGGGTGGGGTTTCCTCGCGAACGGCGCCACACGAGTCATCAACCTAAACCAGACCGACGCTTCGCGTTCGTACCGAGGTTACAAAAATCATAATCCACGTTTTTTTATTATGAATAATATTGGTCGCGAAAGCCTACGCGTTAAGCGATTTCTATAATTCCTTCCCTCGCTATGGGCGTTTATCCTTTGTCTCACACAGCTTAAGTTGTTTTTGGTTTGGAAGTTAATATGCGATTCATTTGGCTGCTTAGTATCATTGTGATTTGATTGCAAGCGACTCCAGGTATGCCGTAGCCGTGTTCACGGTTGAGTCGTGGTTTGATCTCCCTATGGGAAAATGTTATTTGCTCGCGTGCGCAAATCTTGCTGTCCGTGCTGCGGGGAGACAAAGACGGCTATGCTCCGTCATTGGAGCACCCTGCGCGTGTGTTTATTTATTTATTTTTGGGAGGCATGTGTTAATTTCCTTTCTCGAGCCGTTCCCGCTCGCCACGAACTTTTATGAGGGTCATTTCCTGGCTTTGTGTGTGTGTTCCGTGGTCGTTCCTCTCGGGAAGACAAAGACGGCTGTGAGCTGCTCGCTTCCCCTGGAGTGTTGCGTGTTGGTTAATTATGATAGACTTCTCCGCTCTTAACTCTCCTAGGAGATCCACTTTAATTTCGTACTTATTATTTGACTTCTTGTTATTATTTAATCTGATATCCCGGGGCTAGGGAATTAGTTTTTATGTTTTTTTTTTTAGGAGCGACCCTGACTGCCATAATTATTCTTTGATGCTTCGGCCCGGCCGCGTAGAAATTATTAAGGGTAAATAATGTCCGTATGGAATTAATACATGAGGATTCAAACCCGTCTGTGCTTTCTTGTTGTCGATGCTATTTTCTTTGTTAAGAATATAATTATATATATATATTTCGTGACCTGGTTTTGTATTGTAAAAGGGCCTTTGAAGGAATGGGTGTTATCCTAACAACCCCTTGCGACTTCCCCCCCCTTTGTTCTTGTGTGGAATTTATGACATTTGATGGCTATCTTTCTCCTGCCTTCTGGTCTTCGAAGCGAAGTGTGTCATTCAGACTGTCTCCTCGACAGACCTGTTCTTCACCTGAGGACGGCTGCTTGCGTTGTGGCCGAAACGTCGTGAGAATTATTTTATTATGTTTTATTTTTATTATTTTATTATTTCCATTCTACGTGACTTTACCGAAATAACCAAGAAGATGAACTCCTTCCACTGTTTAGAGGTATTGGAAAGATGTGTGCCCTTTGGCAACATGGAGAAGCATTGGGAGAAAGTAGCACTGCTGATTTTGGGGATGAACTGTGTAGACTCGTCCGAAGGCATCAGATTCACCGTCAGCAGCACGTCGCTTCCATTTTTTTTTTATCAGTCCATGTATCGTAGGAGGGAACTTAATGGAAGAGCAGGTTGGCAGCAAATGGGTCACTTGGGCACAAAACAAAGAACGCTATAAGGGTGGTATCTTGTGGAGCTAGGGCCTGTTGTAGGGCATTTCCTTTGGTGACGTAGATGCGTTGACCATTTTGGAGGTGCAGTGCCAAATGGACGACTGTGGGGGAACGGTCATGGATGGGGAAGCCAATAATTCAGCAAATGGCCTCATTGTTGCTGATGTATGTTCCTTGGAAAAAAAGTTTGAGCTCATGCACACTTTGCCCCTCTGTTTTGTAAGGCGAAGACAACCATGTTCAGAGCCTTTGTTGATGTATTGGCAAACATATTTGATGGCTTTTTTTAGAATAGCAGAATTTCACATTAAAGTGGGCCTGGAAGATCTTGCACAGAAGAGGGCAGTAGGGAACGATCCACCGGTTTTGAACGTTAATTAGCGAGTTAGTGGCAGGTCTGAGCGTTGTTTGCAATCCACCATGCTCAGTATTTCTGTGACGATGATAGAGGATAGCCATCAAGGGCTGACTGAGTGTCTTTTAAGTAGTTCCGTGGATACCTCTTGGTACACCCGTGGTCTTGAATACATGGCGCATTTGGATAGAACTGGCCACATTGGCCATGGACCATTTGGTAACAGACCACATAGAAAAAGGGCAGGGTGTTGATGGGGGTGAGGTAGCCCAGCACTGATAAATGTGTCAATGTGACTTGCATGAATTGTTTCCCTCATCCATAGCAAAATGTGAGCATGAGGAAGACGACGTTTTTGCCACCCAATGGTGTGCAAGTTACTGCTTGTCTATCCAAAGACACCGCATTTGTTGGTCGTAATAAGCATAATGAGGTCATAAATTTTGAGTTTTAAGACCCTCGCTAAGATGTCATATCTGTCTGGTAGCTTTTGGTTTGGATAAAGGTAAACCTGGATCTCCATTCATTTGGGATTGCAAGTGAAGGTGATGAAGAGATGGGGCGTGGCATATTGGCTGATGTATGTCATGGCATCCTGAGTCTTCTCATGCATGTGTAATAAAGGTCGTTGAGGCGACTTCTGGAATCCGATCTTTTATTTACTTTTCATTACAGCTCTCCTTCACGCTGCTGACCGGCAGTGTGAGAGGGATAGATAGAGAGACGTGCAGCCACGTGGCAACTTGGAGCCCCACTCTCGCGTGGCCTCCTCCTCCGTTCGTTCCAGTTCTGACCACGTGTTGTTTGTCTCCACCCCTATTTAATACCCGGGTCACGTGGTACGTTTCCACCAATCCTGGTTAGCCTCTATGGAATATTCCAGACTCCCTCGTAGGCTCCCCATTGGCTGTGGCCAAAGCCAGCAAAACCAATCTTCTACTTACAGCTGTCACCTTTCCATTACGTCAGGGCCACGCCCCTAGGCTTCCCCCCATTGGCTATGGACCAGGACCGGTAGAGCCAAACATCATGACGAGTTGTGATACGTCAGTGAGCCGGATATATCCTCACATTACACATGCATCTTGGTGGAGCTGTGAAGGATGAAGGCAAAATAACTAATCAGCCCACATTGTGACCGTTTGCATCTCCTTCGGCATTGATGGCATCCCAGAGATGAGCATACTGTTCACACGCAGGCGGTTTTGATTCAGTTGAATGTAAAGAAGGCGCTCACTCTTAATGTTGGCACTAATCGACAACATATTGGTGAAAGAGGTTGGCATACCATAATATGTGGTTTCCTCCTCTGTCCATGATCACGAAGGAATAGAAGTTTTTTTAGAGGAGACAGTTTCGTGAGGATGTCTTTGTCTTGCAGCTTTGTAATTGGAGGAATTTTAACGTGGTACCCATCTTGGCCTTGCGACAGGAAAATGTGTTATTGTAGGGCATCGTATGCTCTGTTAGTGTCAGGAAATCGTGCGATGGTGTTTTCTTGGTAGGAAGAACAATGTTTCTCTCACAATGTTCCTCACCCACCGTAAGAAAGCAAGGTCAGCAATATTTCCGTGCTCCCCGCTTTGGTGGAAAGTATGGGTGATGTTCCCACGAATGTAACAAAACGATAGACGAAATGCAATGGGCTGTAGCTAAGAAAGTTAAACGTATTTAGCAGTATAACATATTAATCAGCATCGCAGTACTATAGCGTGACGTAAGCAATCGAAACAATAGAAATGCATTGAAGAAATAAGCTGAAATAAGTCTACATTAAAGAGCAGCAGTACGCACAGGTAATTTGAGAAGCAGGCTACAGTCTAGATTATAGACTGCCAGTACGGTGACTCAATGACATAAGCATTGCCACAGTCTACATTAAAAGCTGGCAATATGGTCAGCAGCTGAAAAAGCAGGATACAGTCAGCATGAAAAGTTGGCAGTACACTGAGTGAGGTAAAGAAGCGAGCAACAGATTATAGACTGGCATACACTCATAATGGCCAAAAGCAAAATTAGCAGTGTAGATAATAGTGCCAGTGCACTGACGTTAATTAATCAGCAGGCAGCAGGCCACAACACAGACTGGCAGTACTGTCGCAGTGTCATAAAAACACCTAAAAAATGAAATACCTTATTTTCCCGCATATAACCCGTGGGGTATACCACTTTTTACAAACAAAACAAGACCCTGCGGGGTATATGGAGGTGCGGGCTATCCCAAAAATATTTTACACGTGTGACATGTCATAACTCGTAAAAAAAAATCATGGTAGGACTATCCACTATGCAACACTTACCTTTGACTAAAGCACTGCTGAATAAACCACTCACACATTGCACATGTTATCACATATTAAATGATTCGAATTGTTTGTACAATGAAACGACAATGTTTGAAGTGGACACACTTTGTTTACCGGCGACGGGAGAGCTGGGGGGAGAGAGGTGGGGGTTGGGGGGTGGGGCAGCTAGGGGGAGAGAGGTGGGGGGTTGGGGGCGAGGCAACGGCGTTACCGTAGTTCCGCTATTATCTGCGCAGTGCGCAATCTACCAGTGCTAAAATTGTACTTATCGACCAGTTATGTGTTACTTATTTATTGGATATTTACTTTTGTTACTTATTAACTATATTACGTTCGCTCGTTTCCGGTTAGTTTGTTTTCTTTATGAACGTTATGATTTGAATGTTAACAATTGATAGTGGAATGTATTACAAATGTAAACTTAGTATTAATATGATGGAATTAAGCTGCGGTAACGACGTTAAAGATATGAATGCATGCGGGGTAAATGGAGGTGCGTGCTATCTGAAATTTGTTTTACACAAAACGCTATTTTTGCGGGTTATATGCGTCTGTGGATTATATGCGTATGCGGGCTATATACGGGGAAATATGGTAATTAGCAACCTAATAATGAAATATTAGTTTTCTGCACACAAACATTATTATTGTAATATTTGCCAAATTATTTGTTTCATAATAGTAAACAATGAACCTGAGTTCTTAGCGAAAGATTCAATAAAACTGTACTTTACATTGCCATGGTGAGGCCTCGTCCCGTGCAGAGCCCGCGGCCTCGCCTAGATTGCCCAACCGGAGGAGGTAACACATTGCCAGGCTGGGGGCTGGGCCGCACTCCCCACCCACGCTGCAATAATGCTATGTAAGCGCTTCAATATTAATATATACGGACTTTATATCAGTAACTGCACGCATTGGGTTGGGGGAGGACATAAGACCGTGAAGAATGAACCTCAGCGTTGTGTGTATATTTTTTAAGCATTGTTAATGCGAATGAAATTTTTTAGCGACCGTGTGTGCGTTGCTAGAGGCAACTCCTGTCAGCGTTTCGCGCATGCGCAATTGTGTGCTTTGTCCCGCGCCGGGCGGCAAATTTACATAAATAAATAAAAATAAATCGCACAAAAACGCTATTGTAACAAATTTAAAGGTAACGGACGGTAAAACAGAATAGGGCTTGCCCACCGCGGGGCTTCCAGTGTGGTAGCTGGCAAATTTTTGCGCCGACAGACAGACAAACAGATGGACGGACAGACAAAAAAATTATTTTATAGGTTAGATTACGCAATTGTATTCACTCAGCAACAACATCACCCCCTACTGCAAACACTTGGCAGAACCCTCTGGAAACAAATATTCTTCAGATTCGGTAAGGCCTGCCTGGGTAAATAAGCAGAATAAAATATTTGTAACTAGGAAACGAGTCTTGGCTGTTTTGATGTGTTGATGTGCGCTGTGTGTTTATGTGCATCAGCTTCTGGCCTCTGGCTGATGAACCGGGCATCAACCCGGGCGACCTCGACTTGACCCCCCGGCCTGAGCGGAGGCTCCTGTTCCAGGGGAAAACCTTCCAGTTCCTGCACGCCAAGCAGGTGCCATTCCATGCTTGTTCCGCTCCACACGTGTTTTGTTCCAAGCGCGTGCCGCTCCACACGTGTTCCGCTCTCCACGCGTGTGCCGTGCCACGAGTCTTAGGGTCAGGATCATGTTCTTGGCTCGGCTCCGTCTTGGCCTCTAACTCAGCCCAGCTCAGGCCGTGAGCCACTCAGTCGTTTCCAAAGAAGCGTGAACAGGGGGAGAACATACCCTGAATTCCAGTAAGATGGAATTCAGGGCAAGCCACGGTGGCAAGATGTTAACGTCCTCGCCTGATATGCAAGAGGTCGTGGGTTCGATCCCGACCCAAACGCCTGCTGTATATTTGTAGTTTGCGTCTCTTTCTCTCCCGGTGTCTCGTGGAATTTTCTCCGGGTCCTCCGGTCATTTGTGACCAAGTCGCTACTGAAAAAGAGCTTTATAGCTCAGTGGGCGTTACCTGGTAAAAAATATTTTTGTTTAATAGTATTTATTTTAGCCTTCAATAAGAAATAAAAATACAATGATTTGCCCAGAAAAATCCGAGCGGGGCGCAGTGCACGCATAAGAACACTTTAGTAGAAGCGACGCCGACATGACCACGCGAAGTAGGAGATGGTGCGTGTCGTGTGTGCACCGGCGATCTTGAAGCTGCACGTGCGTACCGGGCCCTCCGCCCACGGCGCCTGCAGCCTTTGGCGTTGTCACAGGAGAGCGTTGTATGTACGCATATGTTGTGACTGTGATTGTCAGTGTGTGGTGCCGGGCTTACGAAGCCACGGCGGATAATGTGTTGGCATTATGTGTAGCCCGCTTACTGGACGTAGTACCAGCCCTAGCGGGGCTTGGGTGAGCGATGGTCAGCACGGAGACACCACGTACAGTGTGCGGTGCGGGCTGCCGGTGGGGGAGCGAGAGGGAGTTTCAGCCAGCCAGGGTTACGTTGGGGCATGATACGCTGCGTGACTTGCCGACACGTGACCGGATGATATTGGAGGGGGGGCACCGGTGGACGGGGGCCTATGGGCGGTCACGTGGTATTAAAGAGCTCTCGGGGAGCTTTCAGGAAAGACCTCGAGAGATCTAGAAGGTGGGCGGGGTGAGGGGCGGAGCCAGTCCCAGCCCAGGCCAATATAACGGGGGCCCCGTGAGGGGCTTGGGGTTCTTCTTGTTGCTGGTGATGAAGATCCACGTCAGGTAAAAGAAGCCTCTAGCCACGCAGTCCGGGACCCAGCTTGTGGTCCGGGCCGGGATAGCGAACCATGCCTAGTTCTGCCGTAGCGTGGCTAGATGAGCATTCAACACCCAAGTGTAGGTTGTGTTGTGTTATGTTGAGTTCTGAATAAATAGTGTTGCTCCCAAGACAACATCTGCGACTCAGTTGGACTCACTACATATACATTAAACTTATTTTGGACCTTACATAGCCAACCGTGTGAATTGGAGGTGCCGACGTGGGCCGTCTTCTGTGTTCCAGCACAAGCGGCTGGCGGTACCGATCGCGCTGGCGGGCGGCGCGGCATTGTGCCTGTGCTCCCCCGGCCAGCGCGCCGAGCCGCGGCACGGAGAAGGTTTCTGCGTGGTGGAGCCAGAGGCCGGCTGTTCGCAGCCCTCGTCCCAGGTGCTGGCGCAGGACGCGCGAGCGTGGGCTGCCCAAGTCGGCGTACGCCTCCGCACGTGAGTCCAGTGGCGCTCGAGGGGGCCACCGGCCGCTCGTCGTCGTCGCGCACACGGGAGGGCGTCCTCGGGAGAAACGCGACCATGCGGCGTGATGCGGCATGACTCGGCGGGCCCAGTGGAAGCCCAGCGGCGGAGCGTTCACCGCTCGTTGCAGACGTCCACGGTTCGGATCTGGCAGGCCGCCCGTGGTCAATGCTGCCGTCGCATGCCCCGCGTCGTGATGCAAATTTTACCAATTATAAAATTACCGGCAAATTACTCGATTGGGAAACACGTAGAAATCGTCGCCCCCTGCTCGGAAAAATGGCCTTGAGACTCGGTGAGGCTTTCGTGGGTAAACGGTGTCACCAGCACAAAGGAGATACACTTGCAAAGTTTGACATTCTCACAAACTTCTGACAAGGGTTTATTTATCATCATCGTCATCAGCAGCAGCCATGATCAATCCACTGCTGATATTGCTTGTATGACTGCTGCTGATGAATCAGAAGAGGTGGGTGTTTCTGGGAACAGTGTATTGAGTGCTGATGCTTGATTTCAGCATTTGGTATGTGGGAAGAAGTTGGCATGTGCTTGCGGGGCATGCGTATCATTGTTGGTATTTGTGTCTGATATCTAATAACTGGTATTTACTTTCAATATTCCTGTATATGTAGCAATATACATCAGACATTCATAGGCACCTTAGAAGTGCAGTGGGTATTCTTAGCGTTACACGCGGTTATCACTACTCACCTGGTGTAGCGTCAGCCATTGGTCAACAGGGGGTAACGGCGAGTACGGCCTGTATCAAGTAACGCCGTTAGGCCACGAAACCCAGAAGGTGGTTGGGAACCGGAGATACACACCCCAGGCCCCCGGTGGGGGCAGGGGGATTATGCAATAGTCCAGGTCCCTCCAGAAGGTTCTAGAGAGTAGGCGTGGCCAGGGGCGGAGTGACCCTGGGAGCTGTATATAAGGCGGACCCCTGAACGGGTTTGCCAGTCGTCGTCAAGCTGAAGACCCGAAGAGCCAGCCTAGACTAGGACCCTGGAACCCCCGAACCTGACGTCCTTCTAAGGGCCGGGACCGAGCGGGCCAGTGGCCAGGACCCGAGGACCTTGGCTGGTCTCCCCTTGGTCCCCCTAGCCGGAGGGCTGATATATAGAGGAAGTGGTCCCAGTGAGTCGGACACGCTAGCCCGGAGGCTGTACCTGCCCAGGGTATCGGGTGGAGGGGCCGATACCCCTTTGTACTAGGGACCTCGTGTTTTAGTTGTTCCTGTTAAATAAACGTGTTGCCTCCAGAAGAAGACTGTCTCCATCATTACCACTACAGAAGTTAAACACACTGTGCTGTCCAGTCTTGTTCACGTGTTGTGTTGCTGTGTTGTTGTGACATTTCCCTCTGCAGCCTCGGCCTGCGCACGATCACGGAGGCGGAGGTTGGCCTGGCTGTAGTCTACTGCTCGACGCACACCTACTGCAACCCCTCGGCACGGCTCCCAGGTGGGGAGCCTCCCCTTCTCTCAATCCGCACCTCCAATTAGTACCGTTGGCTACGTACGGTATGAAATAAGTTCTATGTCCAACAGAAAGGGCCCTTGGCTATTAACACCTGGCAGTTTGCCAGCATTGGTTCAAGCAAACCTGACTGCTGATGAGACACGGAATCTCGAAACCGGCATTGAACCAGTACTGCTGAAATGATACACTGCCAGAAGGCCTTGTGGCTGATGGAATGTGTAAAAACTACTTGTATTTTTATGTGGAGGGACAGTGAAGGAGGAGAATTACCTGATTATTTGTTTTGTCTCTTGTCTTGAGACGGAATTTGCCCATGCCAGTCTAAACAGCCATTCCAACCAGGTCCACAGGAGCGCGTATAGAGGATGTCTCATGAGTCTACTTAACAACGTCAAGTGTTCAGTGCTTTTTGTTTATCCAGGGGGGACCACGATCGTCTCATCTGCCAGAGCTTTGCAGAATAAATCATACAGGGGAGACGAGAGGTGCCTCTACTCAATTGAACAAGAATCCACTGAATTGTTTAAATCCGGAAGCATTTCAATGGAGCTTGATTACACGCTGGACATCTCCTTCACTTGACGAGAGCAGGAGGTTTCTGAGAGGCTGTCCGGGTTTAACTTGTTGCGTGTCAGCATCTGCATGTCGGTTTGTAGCGAGTTTCGCAGCCCGAGCTTCTCCTCTGACCGCTCCACGTTTCCCGGCAGACGAGGTGAGCTGTGTGAACACGAACCTCGCTGGGGCAACGCTGTCGCAGAACCTGGCTGGGGCAACGCTGTCGCAGAACCTGGCGCTTGAGCCCAGCGAGGGCGTGGCACCCGACTCTACGCTGTACGCCGCCGACACGCAGGACTCGTTAATCCTGGCCCGGTGCGTCCACCACCACCGCCGCTGTCTATCTCTCTCGAGCGCTTTACCACAACCCTCACGTCCTCGCTCGTACACGGAGATGCTTCGACAGGGAACGCTCTCCCACACTCGCTCGAGCAGGGGCGCCGTGGTGGCGAGATGTCACTACCTGACGCCTGTATATTTAGAGTTTGCATTTTCTCCGCCTGTCGCGGGTATTTTTGTCCGGGTCCTCCAGTTTTTTTCCTCCACATTTAGAATCAGCATCACACGTTTAGAGAATATGGCTGTTAGAAATGTTCACGTGACAAGCCACTTCGTTGCGCTATAGTTTGTAGCCTGGTCGCTTCTGAAAAATAACTATATACAGTAGAATCTCTGGTCACGAACGCTTCTGACCATGACCAAATCGGGTTCCGACCAAAAATTCACAATTTTTTAATCTGGTCACGAACACATACTTGGGTGGCGATCAAACACGGCCGCGGCCGATTTCCCCTTCCGCGCCATTTTTTTGTTGAATTACACAAAGCGTAACAGTTATGTATGTAACTTTTGTTTTATAAAATTCCTAGTAAGATATTAATTTTGTGAGTGTAGTCATACCCCTCCCCCCTCATTCAAGCCGTAATTTAGAAAGCGAAAGCGCTGAGTACGTAAATCGCTAACATAAGAACCCGTTAATCTCTTCTCGCATCATTCCTACGATGATGCGGTGAAGTAAACATTCATACGATATTACGGTGAATGCTTCCAAAAACAATACTGTACCCAAATATTAATAATAATAATAGTTAAATTTGTAACCCGCGCAAATTTGCAGATGTAGTGGCCGCAACTCAGAGGCGCGGAGCCAAGCTCAGAGTCGCTCAAAAGCATGATTGTAGAGGTGAGTTTTTAAGTCTCTCTTGAAGGCGGCGATTGAGGTGATGCTGCGAATGTGCAGAGGGATATCGTTCCAGACTGTTGGGGCTGCCACCGAGAAGCGGCGCATAGACATGATCATCCTGGATCTTGGTATCAAGAGGAGGTCGTGAGTCGCGCTGCGCAGGCATCTGCCGTGTGCTGAGCTGCAAGTTGTCAATAATGAAGAAAGGTACGGCGGGCAGGCGGATATGAAGGCATTGTGGCAGAGGCAGGCGGTCTTGTATGTGACCCTACTGGCGATAGAGAGCCAGTTGAGAGCACGGAGACAAGCTAGTGAATCGAGACGGGGATGAGTGTGGGCAATGATGACGCGTGCTAGGTTATTTTGTAGTCTTTGAAGTTTCTTTAGGTTGCCAGCGGAGGTCCGGACTAGGACGGAGTTGCAATAGTCAAGGCGAGACCCAACTATGCAACATGCCAATGTGTTGGCAATTTCAGTAGAGATGAGAGGACGTATGTGTCTAAGAGCCTTCAGGTGAAAGTTATATGAGCTGATGATATGGTTGGTTTGACGGTCGAAGGATAAAGTTGAATCTAGGATGACACCGAGGTAGCTGAAGTGGTCGGTGAACTTGATGCTGTGACCGAAGATGTGTACGTGTGTGGGGAGTGCTGCTGAATTGAGACGTTGCTTGGTACCTAACATGATGGCCGCTGACTTTTTCGGATTAAGGGCTAGGTTGTGTGCAGTGAACCATTGTTGCACGGCGGTGGTACATTCCGAGAGCCTCTCGAATCCAGATGTATTGCTAGAATCGATGGCGGTGAATAGAATCGTGTCATCCGCGTATGAGTGATGCTTAACACCAAAGCTTGCAATGAGCCGGCCGATCGGAGAAGTGTAGGCTGTGAAGAGCAGGGGACCTAGAACAGAGCCCTGGGGAACCCCACATAATGCTGTTGTTTCAGGCGATATGAACATGCCCACCCTGACTGAAGATTGCCGGTCAGAAAGGTACGAAACTATCCACTTGAGTGCTGAGCCGCATATACCGAAGTCGGATTTCAGGAGGGAAGTAAGGAGCGAATGGTTGATGGTGTCGAAGGCTGACGAAATGTCCAGACTTACAAGTGCAACAGTTAAGCCGGAATCAATGATCGTTAAAATGTCATCGAGCACTCTAGTGAGTGCTGTTTCTGTGGAATAGTTTTGATGGTAAGCTGACTGGAGCAGCAGTAGTTTGCGGAGGAGGTGATGTGTGGTTTTAGCTGGGCGAGGGCTAGTCGTTCAAGGAGTTTAGAGAGGTTCGAGAGGTTAGTGATGGGACGATAACTAGATGGGTCATCCGGATCTAGACTTGGTTTCTTTAACAAGGGAGAAACCAGGCCAGATTTGAGGTTGGACGGAAAACACCCCGAAGAGAAGGAGGCATTTGCGATGTTCCTGATCATGATGGCGAGTTCCGGAGCACATTGCTTGAACAAGGAACCTGGGAGCACGTCGAGTGGAGATGACTTCAAATGAAGTGATTCAATTAAAGAGAAAACGTCTTTTGTAGACACTGGCTTTAGCGTAATTAGAAGAGAGTCTGGGTTAGTGCTTACAATTTTAGGTACCATGAGCGGGGTACAATGGTGCGATGTGTCGGTAGACGTGTACGAGTTTGTGACGGTGATTAGCTTGTTGGTGAAGTAAGTATTAAAAGAGATGGCAAGTTTCAGTGAGGCAAGGGCAGGGGTCGGCAACCTGCGGCTCCGGAGCCGCATGCGGCTCTTTTGAACCTTGACCGCGGCTCCGGGGCGGATGCTAGCGAGGGGAGGAGGCGCACTGTGACACCTGCTCTGGCGTTGCCGCTGCTGACAGGTCGCCGCTCCGCTCCACACTGCCCGCCCGGTGACAGGCAATAACGTTGCCGTTGCTTTGTCACATGTTTGGAAGAAGTAAAAACCTTCCTGGGCAGCAAAGAGCTCACCTTTGCTGAGCTGGAACAGCCAGAGTGGCTGGAAAAATTACATTTTATGGTAGACATGACAGCACATCTAAACACGCTAAATACAACCCTTCAGGGGAAAGGAGGCACAGCCCTGCACATGCTGGAGGAGGTTTTGGCATTCGAGCGCAAGTTGACAGTGTTTGTCAAAGATTTACAGAGAGGTACACTGTCTCACTTTCCCTCTTTGAGAGAGTTCAAACAAAGTCATGATACGATAAATTTGGAATATTTCAAGTCTGCAATCACCACAATGCAAAGTTCGTTTGGGAAACGATTCTGTGAGTTCAGAGAGGAAAAAACGACATTATCCTTCCCTGTCACTCCCCTGGCGATCGATCCATCCCTATTGAATATGACTGCATTTGCAGGTGTAAGTCAACCTGATCTTGAGATGGAACTGGCCGATATAGCCGACAAAGATATATGGGTGTCCAAGTTCAAATGCTTGACCGCTACTCTTGAGGATGTTGCCCGTCAGAAGGCCATTCTGGCTCAGAATTATAAATGGAGTGATATTGAAAACCTTCCCAAACAGGACAAACTTGTATTCGAAACATGGAATGCCATCCCCAACACTTATATAAACATGAAAAAGTATGCATTTGGAGTCCTGTCGATCTTCGGCTCCACATATGTATGTGAGCAGGTCTTCTCCAACATGAACTATATTAAAAACAAACATCGATCACGCCTCACAGATGACAGCTTGCAAGCCTGTGTGAAAATGAAGGTGACGTCTTACAGCCCTGATGTGCAGAGACACTGTGCACTGAGGTTCAGGAGCAAAAATCCCATTAACCAGGTAATTTAGCTATTAATTTGCAAAAATATATTTTACATTGTTAAGTGAAAAAGTCCTTTTTTTATTCAGATTGACAGCTGACTGCACGATCCTGTATATAGCAATAAGGTAAGAAACAATATATGCAGTGTTATATTTGTTTTAAATGTTGCAATGGTTTTGCGGCTCCCAGTTTATTTTTTCCTTCGGAAACGGGTCCAAGTGGCTCTTTATGTCTTAAAGGTTGCAGACCCCTGGGCAAGGGGATCGCTAAGGTGAGGGACCATGGTGCTACCAGGATGTAGAAGATCTTTGAGGGTTTTCCATAGAATGCGCGGTTTTCCGGTTGCTTTTTTGATGCGTTCCTCAATGTAGGAGGAACGTGAGACTAGGATCAGTTTGTTGGTTTTCCTGCAGGCGACTCTGTAAGCAAGTCGATCAGCAGGTAGACCACTGCGGGATGCGATACTTTCAAGGCGCCTCCTGGTTCGCTTAGCAATGATGGCATCTCTTGAGAGCCAGTGAGTGTCGTGGGAAGACTGCCTAGCGGTTCATGATTTTAAAGGAGCTAGTTTGTCTAGCGCCGCCCTCATGTCAGCTTCTAGTTGGAGAGCGCAGACGGTTGGATCCGATGATGGGGATAACATTGAAAGCGAATTTGCAAGGTGACGAAAAGCAGAAAATTCGATACCCTTAAAATTACGCAAGTTGCGGGTGAATTTGATGGTGATTGGCTTGGGAAATTGGAGGGAAGAAAGTATGAGGCGGTGTTCGGAGTAACCAGTTTGGAAAACTCCCAGTGCAGTGATGCGTCGGTGCTGGTCAGGTTCCAGAACCAGGTCGAGCATGCTCTCAACGTTTGTTGACGAAGCTCTGGTGGGGCCTGAGTTTGTGATGACCAGGTTATGGCAGGCCAAAGTTGACTCAAGGTGACTATCGATGGAGGCTGGGGTATTGCCGGGGCAATTAAAGTCACCTGTAAGCACGAGCCTGTGAGATGGGTTAGGAATCAGATATAGGAATTCCAAAAGCTCATTTAAGAAGGTGTTGATGCTGCCATCTGGAGGGCGATAGATGGAAATGATGGAAAAGCACTCGTTAGTAGTAAGGGATACGGACTGGACCTCGAAGGTGGCAGGAGCCATTGGTAGATAGAGCTCTTTAATTTTCAAGTGAGCATTGTAAACGACCGCTAAGCCACCACCCCGCTGGTTAGTTGCACGAGGTTTATGAAGAACCTTGTATCCTGGGGGCGCAACTTCCAGAGAGATGGCTGGCGGGGAGTCTTGCCTGCACCAGGTCTCAGTGATGAGCAAAAGGTCGATGTGGTGGTCCGAGATGGTGTCGTGAATCAGGGCTTATTTATTGGTGATGGAGCGTGCGTTGAGTAGGCCGAGGCGGATGTGTGAAGGTAGATGTGAAGATCCGTGCAGGTGAGGCGTCGAGGGAATAGAGGAGTTGGCTGGTTCGAGGTCGACCTGTGAACGGCGGCCCCTACCACCTCTGCAACCACGGTGCCGATGCAGTCTCCGACGTTGACCTCGGAGAAGCCCAAGGACAGAGAGCGTCCTCAGGAGCGTGGGTTCCAGGTGCAGATGATGAAGAGATGGTGCATGTCGTAGCCCTATTATATCAGCCCGTGCTGCACCGATGGTGCTGATGAAGGGGCCCGGATTCGGGTGGACTCCAATCAGCGGCTCTGCTGCCCTGAGCAGCAAGTCGAGGTGGCGTTGTCCAAGCTCCACGCTGTCAGCAAGCACTTCCCCGTACGTAGCGGATGCAAACACGCCCGTGTAAACACACGTTGAGCGCGTACACGGGCGTACAGAACCACGCAGGCGGGGCGTACAATGGAGCAGCCAGAAGAACACGAAGTCCAGTGGATTAGCTGACCACGCGCTGTGCTCCAGCTCACAGGTGATGCAGCAGGATGGACGAACCTCGCAGAGCTCCCGTTCACTGGTGGTGCTGGGCAGCAGGCAAGCCAACTCTCTCGCGTTCCCACTCGCTGATGGTGGTGAACATTGGACGGAGCACGTAGATCTCCCACCTGCTGGCGATGCTGGGGCACGCCAAGCTCACACTCGCTGATAGAGGAGGAAGAGGTGCCTTGTGATGACGTTGCTGGTAGAAACCGTACCCGGGGCGGCTGTTAAGCCGCGCCGCATGAACAATACAGCCAGCGTCCTCCAGCTTCGTGAGTCGAAGCAGCAGGCCTCGTTTACTCGCACTGCCCAACAGCTGTGCGATGCGGCAGTTTAGGCGGGTTGTGTGACACTGCAGTAAACGACATTTGTCAGCTGTTGTAGCGCCGCGAGGCGTGTGCAGTGACCACGGAGGCGGGCGGGTTTGGGTGCAGGGATCTGCCGCCACCCAAAACTCGGGCGACGCCAAAGTAATAATGAAAATACTGAAACAAAATAAATTATATGAAAAATGTAATGGAAGACGAAAGTAAGAAGAGCGGTGGTGAGTGAAGAAGGACGAGGGTAAGGTACGAGGTGTGGTTACGGTTGATAAACTGTGAGAGCGATCCGGGACTGCAGCCAGCTGCGGCGCTGTCAACTTACTTTCAATAGAAACATGAATTGCTCATACGAATATTCTCTCTCTCTCAGAATCGACCGACTGATGTAGCAGACGAAACAATCATCTTGTTGAACGATTCTAAACCTTGCCGCGGCAATGTTAGTTTTCTCTGTTGTTCAAGGTTTTCTCAGTGTTATTCAATGTTTTTACATTTAGTTTACTATTACACTGAATTTTATGGCATAATTAACTATTTTTGTCTTAAAAATCTTTAAAAAACAATATTTATATACAGTTCGTAGGAGTCTGGAACGGATTAATTGTATTTACATACAATCCAATGGGGAAATCAGGTTCGAGTCACGACCAAATCAGGTTGCGACCAAAGTTATGGAACGAATTATGGTCGTGACCAGAGGTTCTACTATAGCTCAGTGGGCCTTACCTGGAAAAAATACATTTGTTTATGGCCCTCCAAAGCATACACAAACAATATGCAACACTTCAGTTATATAGAAACAAACAATGGCATTCAAATGGGAAAATGCTGGTAACTCATTTACCATTCTAGTCGTAGTTCAATTACCTTGATGCAGCCCTGGGCACGTTGCTCCCCCCTGGGCTGCGGGAGCCCCCCTGGCGATGCTGCTGCTGCTGCTGCCGCCGCCGCTGCTGTGTGATCCCAATTTAGTAATTTGCAGGTAATTTTTCAGCATTGGGATGTTTGGCCAATACTGGTTTACATTGTGTGATTGAAACCCTTGTAGAGCAGGGGGAGAACGTGCAAACCGCACACAGAAAGTCGCCCGAGTCAGACCCAGGTCATTCTCGCTCTGCCATCCTGCCGCCCAACCTAAGACCGGTCATAACTGATGAAGTTTGCTAAAAACGCCACACTCTGACGTCACCGAACGTCGCCGGGCATGCGTGAAGGACGTTTCCACTCGTCTTATCTCCTGTGTGTGTCCGATGCAAATAGCTGTCATATGAAGTCGGCGAGCGGCTCCCAGCTGCAGCAGGTGGATGAGACCCTGGATAAGAGGTCGCTCATTCCCATGGAGGCCACCAGCATGAGCCGGGACCCGGGACGACCAGGAGTCCGGGTGAGTCTCCCAGCACCAACCACACCGATTAGCACGGTTGGCTACATACGGTGCGAAAGAAGTTCAACATGCATACAACGGGTGAAGAGGTAGCCCATGACATCGCTCCGTGCCGTCACCTCTACCAGAGCCACGAGGGAATCTGACAAGATTTCAAAGTTCTGTGTGTGTATGTTCACTGGTTTTTTCCCATAACTAAAAAAAACAAAGTAACTAGTATTGGCCAAACTTCTCAAAAGCTGAAAATTACACTTCAAATGACTTGATTTGGATTAGACAAGAACATCGTGCCTTACTGCGAAAACGTGGCAGTAAACAAGCTCGGTAATATTAATGGTAATAAACGGGAGAAGCCGGAGGAACACCCACGCAGGACAGGGGGAGAGAGAGCACACAAACTCCACATTGAATGGCTCCTGAGTCGGGAATTGACGCTGTGCCACCACCCTGCCGCTCCTTGGGCGGCTCCCTCGCAGAGGGGTGGCTCCCTCCTGCAGGGGCGGCTCCCTCGTAGAGGAGCGGCTCGTCGCTCCCCTGTAGACAAGTGGCTCGTCACTCGCATGGCCGCACCGCCCGCGGTGCTGTGACGGTTCGTGTCGTGTGCAGGCGGGCACCACGGGAGCAGCCACCGCCGCGGTCCTCCGAGACGACGAGGAAGAGGCTGCGGACGGCTCCTCCTTGTCCACGAAGAGCCAGCCCAGAGGGCCGTGCAACAGCGCCGACTCTGCGCAGAAGCCTGCCGCTCGCGCCAAGGCCACGATCACCAGCTACTTCCAGCCGTCGTCCAGAAAGAGGTGACGCACAGAGGGGGCCGCCGAGCTGCGGCATTGCGCTACGTGGCGCGGTGGTACCGCCCGTGCCTCCCAACACGAAGCCCCTGGGTTAGATTCCCGACTCGGGCACCTTTCTGTGGAGTTTTTATGTTCTCTCCCCCGTTCTGTCGAGGTTTCCTCCGAGTTATCCGGTTTCCTCGCATAGCTACAAAGACGTACAATGCAAACGGTATTGGCCAGACATCCCAGTGCTTAAAAATTACTTGAAAATTACTCAATTGGGATCGCACACGGCAACAACATCGCCCACTACTGAGAAAACTTGCCAGGACCTACCTGAACAAGAGTCTTGAGACTCAGCGAGGCTCCCCTGTGTAAATAAGTGTACGAATAATAAATCCCTTTGGGGCCAATAAAATGAGCACCACTTTGTGGGCAACTCAACAGCACGTGTCCTGTGGACAAACTTACCCCAGCCATAGGAATATGTAATTTCCACCACTGGCCCCAAGCAGCAGGTGAGTCATTGAGGCACCTTCGATTAGCACGGTTGGCTACGTACGGCGCGAAAGAAGTTCAACGTACACACGTATGTACGATGGTGGCATAGAATCGTGTTGGGCAGGGCGGCTGGCTCAGGCTAGCGCCGCCGTCGCGGTCTCGCGCAGAGCTCGCCACGCCGGCACCGACGGCGACGACGAGGGCTCCGCGGTGCCCCCCAAGGTGTCGAGAGCGGCGGAGCAGCCCCCCCCCACCCTGACGTGGCCGGAGTCCGGGGATCGCACTTCCCGCACCTGCAGCCTGCCCACACAGCCATACCCAGGTAGTCCTCCTGCCATGGGCGCCTCACTGTGCATGAGCCCCCCACCTGCAGCCTGCCCACACAGCCGTACCCAGTAGCGCGCCGCGCGCCTGCCGTGTGGCACGCCCCCTTTCCCCTCCTATCCACGCCCGGCCGCTTTTGGCCGACATTCTTGCGCTGTGTTCCGCGTTGAAGCGGCGCTGACAATTCGCCTCCTTCCCCTGTCTCTCCCTCTACGTAAAACAAACACGTGCCTTTTACGCATCCCATCAGCCACGCGGCCTCCTCTGGTAGTGCCTAATCTCACAGCAGCTTTAGCTCAAAGGAAGCCTGGTTGTGCTATTGAGACGCTGAATGTCAAAACCGGTCCAGAGTTTGCTTTGCTTGAACCTATGCTGCTGCAATTATGTATTCCTAGAAGGCCATGTGGCTGATGGGATGTGTAAAAAAATGACGTAAAGACACGAATACGAAGGAGGAGTATCGTACGTCTCATTTAGTCACTTGTGTTCTGCAGAAGCACGCCGATGATTATTTTGTGCTTCAAGGTGGAGATGCCCAGCACGAATGTGAGGATCGCACCACATGCCTTTGTGTAGACAACGGAACAAGAGGGGAGGACTCGCATCAGCCGGCTCCCCCAAAGACGACTGCGGGGACACCCAGGACCCCAGCGGGCGAGCTTGGTGCGCGGGGAGGAAACGCGGAAGGCGTGCCAGCACCGGTGAGGCCGGTGCTCGGGGCGTGGGTGGAAGAGTTCCCGCGGCATCGCAGTGCACCAGCGTCTCGCTCTGCGCCAGCACCTCTGTGTGCCACGCAGCTCACGGTGCTGGTGGAGTTGCTCAGCGTGAGGCGCACGCTCGCTGTGCTCCGTGGCCCCTGGGCCCCGAGTGCGTGCGGCTCCACACGGGCCCTGCCACCGCCTCCCTGTGGCTGTGCTGCCCCGGCGGCCGTGCTGCCCTTGGCCCGTGACACGGCACTGCGGAGGCAGCAGGGAGCGTTGGCGGATCACACGCACACGAGCTCGTGAAACACACACGGGCTCGTGAAACACGCACGAGGTCGTGAAACTCCCAGCCTACCCTGGGCCTCGAGGTCTCCAGCTCCTGGCTTATGACCAGGATATGCTGGCAGTACAACTAGCGGGTTAATTTACATCTGTACAGCGAGGTAAGTGTTACCCATCTAGCACGCTTGGGTTTACTCCGGGTTCTCCGGTTTCCTCCCACGTGTGTGAACTCTCGGGCATAGAGTTGGGCAAACATCCCAATATAGGACCACAGATCTTGGGCAACTGTTGGCACAGATGCTGGCTGCCTTCCTGCTGCTTCCAGAAACTGTGCAGCGTGTTACATTTTCTTTTGTTGTTGATTTTTAAGTGTCCATCTTCAATGGTGAAGCAACGTCACTGTGTAGGACACTCAAGTAACTATCGTCTGCCCAGGATGAGTAATAAAAATATGCTAGGGCACCGCTCATTAGTGCACACCTCATCTCAGCTTCATCTCGGCTTCATCTCCGCTTCATCTCAGCTTCATCTCAAGTCGTCCAATGCAGAAACTGGCGTCTGCCATGGGAATTAAACTAAAACTAAACTATTTTTAGTTTAAAGGTAAGGCCTACTGATTTATATAGCTCTTAATTCAAAAGCGACTTGGCCACAAATGATAGCTCAATGAATTGGCTTATCGCGTGGAAATCTATAGCAGCCACATACTCTTAAACACGTGATGTTGATTCTAAATGTGGAGGGAATTACGTGGAGGACCTGGAGAAAAATCCACACGACCACGGGAAGAACATGCAAACGGCAAAATATACAGGCTTCAGGGTCGGGATCGAACCCACAACCTCCTGTATACAAGGCGAGGTAGTTAACATGTTGCCACCCCTGGCTCAGCGGTGGAGTTGGGTGCTGCCATGTTGTTCATCGGTGCGGGGAGCCTCTGACTGAGCAGGGAGCCTCTGACTCTCTGCAGGGTCCCCCACCTGACAGCCGATTTGCGTTCACAGTCGGAACAGAGTCACACGCAGACGATGGCGACAAAGAAGAAGAAGGGCTTTGAGGAGTTTGCCATGGAGGAGCCGAGCGAGGAGGGGGAGACGCAAGAGGGAGCTGGCGGCCCAAGCGCAAAGCGGAGGAGATGCGCGGATTCCCCACCTGTGAAGCAGGAGCCTGTAGTGGTGAGACGCCTCCGCACGCGAGCCCCCCCATGGCCGCTCCACTCTCAAGGAGACCTCCGTGGTTAATCTGCGTTGTGTGGGTGTACGTACGTTGAACTTCGCACCGTGCATAATCGGAGGTCGTGTTGTAGGGTCTTGCGTCAAACTCGGACTCGCGTCCAGCAGAGAGTCTCCTTGCCTATAAACATCCGGCAGTTCGACAGCATTGGTTAAAAACCAGCCTGGCTGCCGATGAGCCACTGAATGTCGAAATCGCTCCAGATTTTTTTTGTCTTGAGCCAATGTTGCTGAAATTGTGCACTCGCAGAAATCCGTGTGACTGATGGAATGTGTAAAAAAAAAACTTTTATGTGGAGGGATAGAAATACAAGGCGAAATGGTGTTGCTGATGGTGGTGCTGCTGGTGGTGGTGTTGATGGTGGTGGTGTTGATGGTGGTGTTGCTGGTGATGGTGTTAATGGTGGTGGTGTTGTTGCTGATGGTGGTGGTGTTGCTGATGGCGGTGTTGATGGTGGCGGTGTTGATGGTGGCGGTGTTGCTGGTGGCAGCGTTGCTGATGGTGGCGGTGTTGATGGTGGTGGTGTTGGTGGTGGTGGCGGTGTTGCTGGTGGCGGTGTTGCTGGTGGCGGTGGTGGTGGTGGTGGTGTTGATGGTGGCGGTGGTGTTGATGGTGGCGGTGGTGGTTTTGCTGACGTGGTGTTGCTGTGCGCGTTGCTCGAGGCCGGGGACCCGGAGGATGTGACTGCCCCCACGGTGCTGCTGCTGTGTGAGTTCCGCTCCCTGGTGCTGGCCAGGCCCACCGCCTCTCCCCACGCGGGGCTCCCGGACACCTCCACGCTGCCCAGCGGCACCCCCCGCAGGAACTTCAAGACATTCAGGAAGGTGAGCGTGCCCGAAGGAGCCAGGGCGCCTCCGGTGTGGGACGGGTGGAGTTCGTCGCACGCCCGCGTCCAAACGTACAGGTGTCACGGTGGCAAGGAAATGTTATCTCCCTTGCCTGGTGCGCAGGAGGGCATGAGTTTTATCCCAGACCCAGGGGATCGATGCCTGTTGTAAATTTAGAGGTCTCGTGTTCTCTCGCCTTGGTGGTAAAGCTCCCAGTGGCTTCCTAATATTGGAAGGAAGAACGTTCCAGACGGCCGCAGAAGCACATCTGAAAATGCGCGATGCAGTGACCGTCATTGTTCGATGGTTAGCCAAAAGCTGTTGTGAGGATGACTGGAGTTCGCGTGCTATTAGTTTGTTCCTTCATGAGATCAGCAAGGTATTGTGGTTCATTTGTGGCAAGCACTTTGTGTGGAATGAGTGCGACCTTATAATGTATTTGTTCGGCAACCGGCCATCACCGGACGGACACGATCGGACCTTGTAGTAAAATTAACACGAGGGAAGGCGCCGGCTGCTGTGTTTTACAGACAGTCTGCGGCCGCTACACAGTCGAGGGTGGTGTTGCCGTGTGCGATCCCAATTGAGTCATGAGCACGTCATTTTGCACCATGACGCCAACATGTAGCAGGCCACACTTTCTGTAGAAACCACGAGATCTCGAAGGTCCACCGCGAAGCAGCCCGTGCGGAGTATTTTACAGCGCCCGCAGTAGTAACCAGGGCGAACCGTCGGATTTGAACCACGAACCTCTGAAACAAGAGGTGAACACGCTGCGGCCACGGCGTCATCGTCGTCGGTAACGTGAGGGAGCGCGGTCGATCGTGCGGCGTGCAGGCCGCCCGCAGCGTCACGTCCACGCTGCCTCGCGTCGTCATCGCCGTCTCCGATTTGTACAGCCATGAGGAGGAGACCGACGACCACGCCTGGATAGAGGTGACTGGAGGAGCAGACACGGGGACGTGGCGATGTGGGGGACGTGCGGGACGTGGTGGTGTGGGGGACGTGGTGGTGTGGGGGACGTGGTGGTGTGGGGGACGTGGTGGTGTGGGGGACGTGGTGGTGTGGGGGACGTCGTGGTGTGGGGGACGTGGTGGTGTGGGGGACGTGGGGGACACGGTGGTGTGGGGGACGCGGTGGTGTGGGGGACGCGGTGGTGTGGGGGACGCGGTGGCGTGGGGGGACGCGGTGGTGTGGGGGACGCGGTGGTGTGGGGGACGCGGTGATGTGGGGGACGCGGTGGTGTGGGGAACGTGGTGGTGTTTGGGGGACGTAGTGATGTGGGGGACGTGGGGGACGCGGTGATGTGGGGGACGCGGTGATGTGGGGGACGCGGTTGTGTGGGGGACGCGGTGGTGTGGGGGACGCGGTGGTGTGGGGGACGCGGTGGTGTGGGGGACGCGGTGGTGTGGGGGACGCGGTGGTGTGGGGGACGCGGTGGTGTGGGGGACGCGGTGGTGTGGGGGACGCGGTGGTGTGGGGGACGCGGTGGTGTGGGGGGACGCGGTGGTGTGGGGGACGCGGTGGTGTGGGGGACGCGGTGGTGTGGGGGACGTGGGGGACGCGGTGGTGTGAGGGACGCGGTGGTGTGGGGGACGTGGTGTTGTGGGGGACGTGGGGGACGTGGTGGTGTGGGGGACGTGGGGGACGCGGTGGTGTGGGGGACGTGGGGGACGCGGTGGTGTGGGGGACGCGGTGGTGTGGGGGACGCGGTGGTGTGGGGGACGCGGTGATGTGAGGGACGCGGTGGTGTGGAGGACGCGGTGGTGTGGGGGACGCAGTGTTATGGGGGACGTGGGGGACGCGGTGGTGTGGGGGACGCGGTGGTGTGAGGGACGCGGTGGTGTGGAGGACGCGGTGGTGTGGGGGACGCGGTGATGTGAGGGACGCAGTGTTATGGGGGACGTGGGGGACGCGGTGGTGTGGGGGACGCGGTGGTGTGAGGGACGCGGTGGTGTGGAGGACGCGGTGGTGTGGGGGACGCGGTGATGTGTGGGACGTGGGTGAATTGGGGACGTGGGTGCAGCGGTGGACGTGATGATGTGGGGGACATGGGGGCACATTTGTCAATAACAACACTGTGGCCTTAAAAAGGAAAACTATCCAATCGGTGACATGTCTTGTCATGGCGCTTCTTTTGCACAGTGGACAGAGAGACCAGAGTGGCAGTTTGGGCTGTGAAGGGTCGTTACCCAAAACGTAGTCTGTTAGTTTTTGTGAGACCACAGTGTTGCAATTGATGAACGTGTTGAGTTGTTTTTGTTAACTGCCCTTGTGCACCGCTGCCAAAGCAGCAGCAGCACCATCACCAGATGGTTTAATACGTCTTGGGGAAGTGTGCAGCGTTATCGTACGTTTGTGCATTCCGTTTGGCGTGCCCCATGATTTTCTGTCATGTCGCCTTGTGCAGGAGAGTCAAAGAACCCAGGAGGAAGTCTTAGCGGACAATCTGTTTGGGTGAAAGGGCGTGCAGCAACTGCACATCTCACCGGTCGCCACCTCTTGGTAATCTTTGATGGTGGCTGTTGGCATTGTGCCATTACCCCACTCGAAGGTCTCACGGTGAGGCCTGTGCCACTTGGGCCAGAGGAGTTTGGTTTATTTCGTTTGAACGAGTTGAGAACTCGAGAGACCAGCATGAGCCTCGTTTGTGACACGACGCACTTGGGTCAACTTAATGGCAAAAGGAAGCACGCAAAACCGTGAAGCAGAGATCTTAAGCTAAAAACACCAAATAGAAACCTGAGCACAAACACCCGCGTCAAGAAGAAAACGGTGCCGAGACATATTAAATACATTTCCTGAAACAAAGGTTTGCTCAAACGACGTTTATAAACCATAGTAAAGTTAAGTTACAGACATGAAGAATGTGGCCCTTGAAGGTCTTGAACAGGAGATGAGTCTAAACTTAATATTAACTAAAATATTCTTATTTTACCAGGTCAGGCCTACTGAGCCAAACAACTATGTTTCCAAAGCGACATGGTCACAAATGACAGCTCAAAAAAGTGGTTTATCTTATGGAAATTTATAGCAGCCAATTACTCTAAATGTGTGATGTTGATTCGAAATGTGGGGGGAAAAACCAGAGGACCTGGGGAAAAGTCTACGCGACCACGGTGAGACACGCAAACTCCAAAAATACATATCTATGGGACCTTTTTTCCAGTATCAAAAATTATGAAAAATAAGAATATAGGTTTAAAGCTTTCGTGACTGCAGGGATTCATCTTCTTGGTTCTTTCGGTAAAGTCACGTAGAAAGGAAGTAATAAAATAATAAAAATAAAACATAATAAAATAATTCTCACGACGTTTTGGCCACAACACAAGCAGCCGTCTTCAGGTGAAACCAGGTCTGTCGTGACTTTACCGAAAGAACCAAGAAGAAGAATATAGGTTTTACACTTTCTGGCAATAAAACAGGTATTAATATGTCCAAACACCAAATATAAACCTGAACACCTGTTTTTTTGCCAGAAAGGGTAAAACCTATATACTTATTTTTCATAATTTTGGATGCTGGGAAAAATGTATCTCATAGATATAACTTCTCGACCCGAGCTACAAGTGTTCAGATACTTTGTACTGTTCGCCTTTTGGCGTTCTCTGGTCTCACACTGGTGGTGAGACAAGGATTTAAAGTAGTCTGTCTTTGGTGTAGGCCAATCAGTTTCAAAGACAATGCCATATATTATCAGAGCATGTTTGCATATTTTGCCACAAGTATGTGTGAGTAATGCAGATTTCATGCCTTGGAAAAGGTATCTATCTGGTGTTTGATAATCTTAACACCTGTTTTATTGGCAGAAAGGGTAAAAGCCTATTCCCAAATATACAGCAGGTGTCACTGTTGGGATCAAACCCACGACCTCCTGTATACCAGGCGAGGCAGTTAACATCTCATCATCGTGGTGCCCAGTCGGCAGCAGCCGTGTATTGGCTTCACCCCGGAGGGTTCCGTGACGAGATCAACTTCACAGCTGCTTTGTTGAGTCCTCTGGAGGCAGTCACGTTCAGGGAAACCCAACTGGGCAATGAGTGTTGTGCCATAATTGGAAGCCAGGGTGAACCTATCAACTTGCTGACTGTGAAACACCCAGTGACTTCCCCGGTGGCTGCCTGGGTTCGAACCCAGTTGTTTGCAGCGGTGTCTCAGCGCTCCAATGCGGTTGTCAGCTCCACGACCACTTTTCATTTGTGCCACCGTTCAATTCCTGGCCAACGTCCAGATAAAGTTCACATCCGTAAACTTCCATAACACCTATTAGCATATGATGCCACCTTCACATCTGGCTCTCCACAACAGTACTAAAAGTCTTGTTACACTTCCCATCACCTGCACGGCTTTCTCGGGCTTCAATAGTCTGTCTCATCACCAATAATGGCTTGCTTTAACACAATGGACTGTCCTTGCCTATAATGGCAGTCCACCATCAGGCCTGCTGATGAGGAACCGGCCCAAAGTTTACTTGCTTTGAACTAATGCTGCTGAAATTGTGCATCTCCAGGCCACGTGGCTGATGGGATGTGCACATTTTTTTAGTATTTGCTGCTATAAATGTGTAATGGGTTCCGGAGACACTTGTAGAGGTAACTTCTTTATTACAATACAACACTCCAACAGTCCTGATACTCTGTTACAGCCTAGGTACACAGCCTAGATACACTACTCTGGCTACACTCTGGGGTCCTCCGGCTACAATTACCCTAGGGGAGGCTAATCTGACCCGACCCAGCCAAGGTGCGGGTCTGGACTCTGGCTTCCTCGGAACTCGCCCTTACAAGGACGTAGAGCCGGGAGTCCCAGAGTCCCACCACTGGCCCTCACAGCGTCCCGGCCCTTACAAGGACAAGCGGGACGAGGGGGTCCAGGGTCCTACTCTGGCTGGTCTTGGGTCTTGAGCTACAACTGGCCCCGATCGGCCAGGGAGCTGCCCTTTTATGCCTCGTCCCCAACGAGGGGTCGGGTTGTGTGCGCCCCCCAGATATTCCACAGAGCACACACAGCCCCCCCCCCCCCCCCCGTTGGTGGTGCCAAAGGGCTTAACTGGCTGGGGTGCCTGGGATCCTGGCGCCAAGGCTTATCTGCCTAGGATCCCAGAGTCCCCAGCAGCCCCTCCCCTCTTATGGCACTACAAATGTACACGTGATAAGCCACTTCTTTGAGCTATAATTTGTGATTCAGGTCGATTCTGAAAAATAACTACAATAGCTCAGTGGACCTTACCTGGTAAAATAAAAAGTTAATACTTATTTTTACGCGGCACCAGATGACAAGGTGGCGTCGACTGTTTATTTTGTAATAATGTTCCACGACACGGATAATTATTGTGTAACTTGGCATGCTCCCATTAACGGCCCTGATTGCTCGGCATGCGCCGTCATTGTTTATTGACTGGATTTCATGCTGAGTATGGCCGTCGGTATCACATGTGTACTGCAGGTCGTGCGTCCCAGCGAAGAGTGATGTGCGGAAGACTGGGGCGACTCCAGCCCCTCACGCCACCTGACCTGGGCCCGACTACAGAAAGACTGGGAAAGGGGAGTCCGCCAAGACTTGGCGTTACTCTCGAGTCAGTAAGGGAGTTCGCAGAGGACTTACGGGCAGTCTGTTTAACTTGTAAGCCTATTGTGAAGGCAAAAAAATAAGTCAATCCATAATTAAGGAAATAACGTTGACGTGAATATTAAGCAACCACATTGTATCTCACATCCCCACAGCTTTGCCGTCTCACTTGGAATTTCTTGAACGTTTTCTCACATCAGACCTTGCCAGCCACAGGCTGCCAGGTGGTACGAGCGTTGTCGTCGGGCCCTGGATCTCCATGCATTTCCTCCACTGTCCCTGCACCTCGAGTCTAACTAAACCCATAGCTTGTGACCGCTTGCATCTCTTTAGTTTTCTTGTGCACGTTAATATTATACAATACATGCAACACTGTAAAATAATTGGAAATTGAGAAACTCACAAATCCATGCTCCTAATAACCCATCAATTCAAAAATCTGCGGTGCCCATACTGTTTGCAGCGGCTCATCCTGAAATTCCAAAACTCACAAGATTTATTGGATCTTGCCAGGGCTGAAATCTCCAATATTCAAGTACATGGATTATAGGAAGGAAACTCGTAAAATTCACGAGGCACCGTGATGGGATGGTTGTGTTAAAGCTGTGGCTTTTGAAGCCCACCATATTTTATTAACTAAAGGCCAGGCATAAGGACGACTCTTTAACTCATGGCAAGGTCTGGTGAGTAGTGAAGTCAATATTAAATTCATGTTCACATGCTTCGTTGGGTTTCCAAGACTTATTTTCCACAATCGTGGATGCATGCACCACAGGGCCAATGGGATTCCCAAGGATGCCCTCCATCCAATTTCTTTCAGAACTGTTTCCCAGTGCCATTGAAAGTGTCACCACGCATTTTCAGATTAGAGCAGTGTTCATCACCAAGACCCCACAGGCCACCCCCAACCAACACGTGAAGACCCAATGGTGTGAAGTGTGGCAGCCCTCACACTTGTTTTGACAAGAGAGCCTCCCCTTTTGAAAATTGGTGAACTTGCGGAGGCTCAGCTATCAAAAGTCGTTTGGCTTTCCTTAATAAAGCCGCTCATGCCCATGTGCTCTCCCTGAGAGAAACCTTTGGGTCCACCACTCTGCCCAGCCGTAGAACATCAGGCCATCAGCACCTGTTGCTGGCTGCTTGCTTACCCATGAAAGCCTGGCTGAACCTCAACTCTTCTTCATGAGTCCAGCCATGATTGCAGTGGGAATGCTAATGGAGTAAATTTCAGATAATTTCAGCATTTACACGATTGTCCAATACCTAAGATTGTACATGCGGTTTTAGCTATGGGAGGAAACCCATGCAAACCAGGGACAACGCATTCTTCTGCACAGAAAGGCACCAGTCTAAAGTTAAACCCAGGCCGTTCTTGCCGACGCACAATCACGGCTCTACCTTGCCCCCAAAATTGGCTGCCCGCACTCTGCGTCCGGGATTGCAACGACACAAATCAATCCACGTCAACTCAAGGCAAATATTTATTTAAATATTACCACTCAACATTAAGTTCCATGTCGAGTTCACAGCAAGTAGAATACAATCATGGCTGCTTTACATATTTTTAATATACCACTTGAGAACCTATTCTTGGTTCTTTTGGTAAAGTCACATAGAAGGGAAATAATAAAAAGAAAACATTAAATAAACATTCCTACTTAGCATTTGCAGATAGACATCTCCTAGAGCAGGGGTCGGCAACCTACGGCTCCGGAGCCGCATGCGGCTCTTTAAGGGCTGCTTCTTGACTATATGTACGTATGTACATAGATGCATTGCGGCTCTTGAAATACTGAATTTTGTACCGAATTGGAAAGAAATGGCTCTTGTTGTTTTGGTTGCCGACCCCTGTCCTAGAGGAATGTTTAGTCAATTCCCAAGTGTTGATATAAACACGCAGCCAGGTGGCTTGGCAATAGCCATCAGCTCAAGTTTGCAGGTTCAAATCCTGGTTGGGGGTTGACTCAGCCATAACTGGCTCAGAGCTATAAACAAGCACTACCCCAATGCTCATTTGAGCAGTAAATCATTGAAGCATCTTGTTGCACCAAGGAAACAATTGTGTTCCACCAGATGTACACAGCGCCTTCAATCGCAGCAGCCACGCCTGGGTGAAATGCAGCCAACCGCAGGCTCACCTAGAAACAATGCAATGGAGACATTATTAAAGTGTTTGTTAAACAACGATTAGCAGGTATCAAGATAGAGACGCCATCGTCACCAAAGATGTCAATGCCCCCCACACACAGTCTACTCCAATGCCAGTCTTATTATAAATTGTATCCGTCAAACTATTTTTTTACCATGTAACTTTTTAAGAAACCTGGCCACAAATGATAGCCTAACAAAGTGGCTTATTCACGTGGAAACAGCCTGCCTCAGCAGCAGACCATGCTTTCCCACCTGATGACAGATGCTTGTGTTGCGCCCGAAACGTCGATTTATTTTATACCTACGTGACTTTACCGAAATAACCAAAGAGTATGGTAATTTATAGCCGTGAAACTCTAAATCCACGACATGTATACCAGGTGAGGAGGGAGTTAAAATCACCACTCTGGCACCCCACATCTCCATGCATTGCAACAGCACACTAACCAGTAAAGCAAACCCAATTCGAGTGTTGGGCGAGTATTCGCCCCATAACGTATACATGCCGCACTGCATTGGGTTACTCAGTGCCCATCCTCTGCACTGCGTTGCATAGCTCATGTTCAATGGCCAAGTTGTCCGACTTCGCAAACTTCCAAATGCCGTAGAGGGGCAGCACAACCGCCTGGCGGGCATCTAGAGTGAATCAAGCCATTTGCTCTCCGACAGAACTAAATCCTGCTGCTATGGCTTCAAGCAGCAAGAGGAACGCCTGTCGAGACAAGCTACCAGCAAGAGCTGGATATGAGGAAACAAAAGAGCTAAAAAATGCATCAACGTGTTTATTAAAGAGAGCACAGGCAGACTGGCCATTAGTGTCAGAAAGTCTCTCACCGTCTGGGAACAAGGGCTCTGGGTACCCAGATGCCGATGAGGAATGGAGGAAAGTGGCCAATGTTTCACACCCTGAGAATACAAGAGAACAACATCAGCGGTGCACAGGAAAACAGAAACCACGGAGTCCTGCATCTACCCTTGCTCAGAAGCAACAAGTAATCACAGGCAATCATGTGAAACACGGAATGCATATCAGCTCATCATGCAAGGCCAGCCCTTGGCTCTGCACTACTGTAGGGCGCTGCTCACCTGCTTGGGGGTCTCTGCGCGTGCAGGCAACGCCAGGTGCCGCCCTGCACCATCTCACCGCAGCAGCGCCAACGAATCGTTCAGCTCCTGGCAGCTGTGGGCACAGGCAGGGGGTCACCACACGCATCCTTACAGTGAACACGTCCATGACAGCAGCGTGGAGGATCACGCGGCACCCTCTCGTTACCGTCACAAGCGTTCGCATCAACAGTGGCAGCAATCTCTACACACAAGTTCAAACCGCCTCCTAATCTGTAACATGGAAATCCAATTCCGATATACACTATTACTATGCAAGTCATTGTCTGAATACACAAGTGATATCATGTTACTCAAATATATTGTGCTCCAGAGAAAATGGTCACATTCATCTATCAGGGACCAGTCTATTGAGAAGACAGCCACTGTTAACGTCTGACAAAGTGCCACTTTTACTAACCACTGAAGGACAAGGCTGAGGGGCCATAAAGGAACTATGCAGAGAAAGTGTGATAATTTTAAACAAACCACAACATTCACGGCCTCAAATCGCTCGACAGTGGAACACTACCGGATCCACGAGGACTTCATTTGAACAGAGATTGTCTGGGACTCCCTCAGGGCGGGGCAACTTAATGAACATAATTCTCCTCTGCTGCTTGAGCACAGGAGGAATATGTAGCAGGCCCGGTGACCGGCAGACTCACAACAGAGACAGCCAGTGAATAAAGGCGCGCAGATTTCTTTGCGAGTGCTTTAGCATGTGGAGGAGACGCAAACCCCAACACATGACTCTAAGCCTCACGCGACAACTCTGGGACTGACGAGCCCACACGTGAGATAATCACGCCAACACCACGTCGTTACAGCAAGCAATGCTATCCGGGAATTTCCGTAGGGAAAACGGAGAAAAGTGATAAAAGTGTCGCCCAAAACCTGGAGCCTCACAGGAACAGTGTTGCCTCTGTAAATGTGTTGAAACCGACATGGCTAGAGTCGTTATTCACAACCTTGGGACCTTAAAACGAAAATGGATTCCAGTGGAATGAAGTCACCATTCATGCACCCATTGGCAACAAACGGGCACAGTGGTCTCAGTTACCACGTGGTGTAGATATTTGCACGTTTCAGTTTTCAATATTACGAGCGCTATGGAGACACGAACCCCACCACATGACTCTAGGCCTCACACACACCCACCCCCCCTATAGCTGCAGCTCCACACATGGAATCAGCCACAACAAAATCACATCAAGGCCACTAGGCCGAGGCCTTAAGTCAAAACATTATTTCCCTGCCCGGTAGCGAAAGCAGCAACAGTGCAACGCTGCGAACCTCCAAGTTTGCTCACCTCCAACTCAATGGCCAAGCAGCGTTTTCACAGGAACGTGCATTCAAGCAGCTTCCTGACGGAGGACCACGTGCCTGCGCATGAGAAACACATGCAGAATGTGGTCAGGCTTCCAATACCATCGTGTGTGCACTTTCTGCTGGTTGCAGTTCGTGCAGGAGAAGTTTGGCATATCAAGAATGCACTCTGTATTGATAGAGCAAAAACACATGAAGTGCCAAATAATAATTGAGGGGAAATGCATTCTGGAAATAAGCGTTATACGAGTATTGCTCTATCAGAAGACCCACCATCGCGTTCACAAGGATAATGTTATTGAACCTCAGTTTCAGTTACTAAATGGACACCCATTCGACCACTTATCCATAGCAGAGCACAGAAAGCCACGAAACTGGAGGCCAACCATTATACAAGCTTAGGAAGTGACAGTGGCTGCATACTGTATGTAAACAAAGTCTCTTACCGTCTGGGAACAAGGACTCGGCATACCCAGACGCCGATGAGGAACGGAGAAACGCGGCCGAGGGTTCACGTCCTGAAAGTACAAGGGAACGTCAGCGGTGCACAGGCAAACGCAACCGCAGGTGATCCGGCATCTGCCCTTGCTCAGAAGCAACAAGTAATCACAGGCAATCATGTGAAACACGGAATGCATATCAGCTCATCATGCAAGGGCGGCCCTTGGCTCGGTGCTGCAAAATTCTATAAAATCGGACACCGACGAAATCAGCGATCTGCCCATACAAGTCGGCGTGGTGTTGCCTGAAGGGGCATGTCTTTGCCCATATACGGTCCGGTGGATCGTGGTAATTGTATAGATTTTGCTCAGTCGATCCGGCAAGCCAGCTCAAAGTTGATCGTACTTTGTGGGTTAATCGGTGTCGATCCCGTGCCAATAGATCCATGGATCGAGTGATCCCATCGGTTTGTGTAGCGTTGTGCGACATGCTCGCCTTATTTTGATTGGCTAATATCTGCGCTATAGGCGATTCCATCGAAGTAGTCCATCAACTGCGTTACAGCCCCAGTGCAGGGCGCCGGTGCAGGGCGCCGCTCACCTGCTGGGGTCTCTGCGCACGCAGGCGGCACCAGGTCCCGGGCCTGCACCATCCCACCGCAGCCACGCCGACGACTTGTTCATAGCTTGTTTATAATAGCGCGTGGCGACTGTGGGCAGGCAGGGGGGGGGGGGTCAACCACACACCGGCGAGAGGGACAGGCCACACATTACAGTCCACCACCACCACGCAGACGGTGACGCTTGCCCGGGAAAGCCGCGGAGTCTCAAGACTCGCTGTCAGGAGGGTCCTTGCCAAGTGTTCACGCTTGGAACGATGTTTATCCGATGACCTGTGAAGCTTTTTTTCACAGAGCAATTTGCCGGCTATTTCTCAGAATCAAGCTGTTTAGCTATTGGCGGAAACCCACCATGCAGCAAGGTGGAGTGAGAATACAAACTGCACAAATAAAAGTGCTCGAGTCCGGAATTTAACTCGGCCAACTTGTTGCGAGGCACGAGATGCCACCACCCTTCATTGTCAAGGGACGGTGGGCGTCGCGGTGGCTGGGAGATGGCAACCACCTCGCCCGATATGCAGGTCGTGGGTTTGATCCCGACCCTGACGCCTGCTCCATGTTGAGAGTCTGCGTCTCTCTCCCCGTGGTCGCTTGGCCCTACGGGGTTTCCCCTCCACATTTAGAAACACGTGTTTAGGCTGCTATACATTTCCAAAGCCACTTTGAGCTATCACTCGTGACGAGGTCGCTTCTGAAATGTATCTACACAGCTCAGTGGGCCTTGCCTGATAAAATAAGTGTCGCTTTAGTTTATTGTAGCAGGCCCGGTGACCGGCAGACTCACGACAGAGGCAGCCAGTGAATAAAGGCGCGCAGATTTCTCTGCGAGTGCTTTAGCATGTGGAGGAGACGCAAACCCCAACACATGACTCTAAGCCTCGCGCGACAACTCTGAATTACGAGCCCACGTGAGATAATCACGCCAACACCACGTCCTTACAGCAAGCGATGCTATCCGGGAATTTCCGTAGGGAAAACGGAGAAAAGTGTCGCCCAAAACCTGGAGCCTCACAGGAACAGTGTTGCCTCTGTAAATGTGTTGAAACCGACACGGCTAGAGTCGTTATTCACAACCTTGGGACCTTAATACGAAAATGGATTCCAGTGGAATGAAGTCGCCATTCATGCACCCATTGGTCTCAGTTACCACGTGGTGTAGATATTTGCACGTTTCAGTTTTAAATATTTTATTCCGTTCATTTCCCCAAGCAAACCTCGCCGAATCTCAAGAATATTTTTTCAGGAGAGTCCTGCAGGTTTCCCCAGAAGGGGCCAAGTATCTGCTACGCACTAACATTTTTTGCGGTTAAATTTTTCAAATTGGGCAGATGTGGTCCATGACGCCGCCACACAATGGCCTCGCTCTCGAGAACGACGTCACGGAGTCTTTAACGTCCACCGTCATCGAATCGCCGCTACACCCCATGGTGTAGCACCCGCGGTGTAGCGGCCTCTGGGGTCGATCTGCCGTCTCCCCGCGACCACAAAGCGGCAACCGCGAGGCCACTGCCCACGTGGCATTGCTGCGCGGCAAACCGGTAACCGCCGGGTTTGTCGCGAGGTTTTTAAGCGGTTACCAGTTTTGTAAAACATTTTTATAACCCAACTAACCCCGCAGTGCGCTTGAAAGGCAATAACGCGCATTCGCCAAGTTTCATTTTTAACCTCCCGAGCTTGAAACAATCCGCTTTGGGGTACACGGATTTTAAGTTGCGTTCTTACTGGGTAATCGTTTACAAAATAATCGTCCGCAGGTCTCGTCGAGACGGAGGGGGGGGGGGCATCGGATTGCGGCTCTGGCGGGTAGGCCGCGCTGTGCCGGGGGGGGCGTCCTGGCGCGGTCCCCGGTGCTAAACAGATTCAGCAACTTCCGAACAGCAGCTCGAGATCACGGTGAAGGTCCACACGGGCGCTCTAGCACAGAGCACGGGGGGGGGGGGGGGGCTTCTCTCTCACCTCACCACGGCGCGTTCAGAGTCCTCGTGTCGCCTCGTACCCAGGCCGCGTGTACCCATGTCGCGTCTCTCGCCTCGTGTCTCCGTCTCTCTACCCTCGTCTCTCTCTCTCAGTGTCTGCGTCTCTCGCCCCGTGTCTCCCCTCTCCCAGTGTCTCTCTCCCAACCCCCTCTCAGTGTCCCCGTCGCAAAGAGAGCGTCTCCCCACGCGGCGATCCGTTTTATATCCCTCCCAGCACGCCGCGCTTCGCGATGACGCCCGATAGAGGGCGTGTCGATGCCGCGTGCGCGGTGACGCCCGATAGAGGGCGTGTCGATGCCGCGTGCGCGGTGACGCCCATAGAGGGCGTGTCGATGCCCGATAGAGGGCGTGTCGATGCCGCGTGCGCGGTGACGCCCGATAGAGGGCGTGTCGATGCCGCGTGCGCGGTGACGCCCGATAGAGGGCGTGTCGATGCCGCGTGCGCGGTGACGCCCGATAGAGGGCGTGTCGATGCCGCGTCGCGGTGACGCCCATAGAGGGCGTGTCGATGCCGCGTCGCGGTGACGCCCATAGAGGGCGTGTCGATGCCGCGTCGCGGTGACGCCCATAGAGGGCGTGTCGATGCCGCGCGTCGCGGTGACGCCCATAGAGGGCGTGTCGATGCCGCGCGTCGCGGTGACGCCCATAGAGGGCGTGTCGATGCCGCGCGTCGCGGTGACGCCCATAGAGGGCGTGTCGATGCCGCGCGTCGCGGTGACGCCCATAGAGGGCGTGTCGATGCCGCGCGTCGCGGTGACGCCCATAGAGGGCGTGTCGATGCCGCGCGTCGCGGTGACGCCCATAGAGGGCGTGTCGATGCCGCGCGTCGCGGTGACGCCCATAGAGGGCGTGTCGATGCCGCGCGTCGCGGTGACGCCCATAGAGGGCGTGTCGATGCCGCGCGTCGCGGTGACGCCCATAGAGGGCGTGTCGATGCCGCGCGTCGCGGTGACGCCCATAGAGGGCGTGTCGATGCCGCGCGTCGCGGTGACGCCCATAGAGGGCGTGTCGATGCCGCGCGTCGCGGTGACGCCCATAGAGGGCGTGTCGATGCCGCGCGTCGCGGTGACGCCCGATAGAGGGCGTGTCGATGCCGCGCGTCGCGGTGACGCCCGATAGAGGGCGTGTCGATGCCGCGCGTCGCGGTGACGCCCGATAGAGGGCGTGTCGATGCCGCGTGCGCGGTGACGCCCGATAGAGGGCGTGTCGATGCCGCGTCGCGGTGACGCCCGATAGAGGGCGTGTCGATGCCGCGTCGCGGTGACGCCCGATAGAGGGCGTGTCGATGCCGCGTCGCGGTGACGCCCGATAGAGGGCGTGTCGATGCCGCGTCGCGGTGACGCCCGATAGAGGGCGTGTCGATGCCGCGTCGCGGTGACGCCCGATAGAGGGCGTGTCGATGCCGCGTCGCGGTGACGCCCGATAGAGGGCGTGTCGATGCCGCGCGTCGCGGTGACGCCCATAGAGGGCGTGTCGATGCCGCGCGTCGCGGTGACGCCCATAGAGGGCGTGTCGATGCCGCGCGTCGCGGTGACGCCCATAGAGGGCGTGTCGATGCCGCGCGTCGCGGTGACGCCCATAGAGGGCGTGTCGATGCCGCGCGTCGCGGTGACGCCCATAGAGGGCGTGTCGATGCCGCGCGTCGCGGTGACGCCCATAGAGGGCGTGTCGATGCCGCGCGTCGCGGTGACGCCCATAGAGGGCGTGTCGATGCCGCGCGTCGCGGTGACGCCCATAGAGGGCGTGTCGATGCCGCGCGTCGCGGTGACGCCCATAGAGGGCGTGTCGATGCCGCGCGTCGCGGTGACGCCCATAGAGGGCGTGTCGATGCCGCGCGTCGCGGTGACGCCCATAGAGGGCGTGTCGATGCCGCGCGTCGCGGTGACGCCCATAGAGGGCGTGTCGATGCCGCGCGTCGCGGTGACGCCCATAGAGGGCGTGTCGATGCCGCGCGTCGCGGTGACGCCCATAGAGGGCGTGTCGATGCCGCGCGTCGCGGTGACGCCCATAGAGGGCGTGTCGATGCCGCGCGTCGCGGTGACGCCCATAGAGGGCGTGTCGATGCCGCGCGTCGCGGTGACGCCCATAGAGGGCGTGTCGATGCCGCGCGTCGCGGTGACGCCCATAGAGGGCGTGTCGATGCCGCGCGTCGCGGTGACGCCATCGCGCACGAGGAAACGCTCCGTGGCCTGCGCGGTGACGTCACCACGCAGGGAAGCGCGATGGCGGCGGCCTCTGCTTCCACGTCGCACCGCGACCGGGCCGCCTTCACCTCCTCGTCCTCCGCGCTGTCGTGGGAGGCGATGCGCGGCCTGGCCGAGCTCGGGCAACTGCAGCGCGACTACGAGCGCCTGTGTCGCGACGAGGTGCCCGCTGACGCGGGGCCAGCCCGGCGGTCGCGCGTTCGCAGCGTTGAGATTCGCGGTTCCATTCCGACCGGCCGCCCCGGTTAATGCTGCGGATGTATCATCGTCGTCGTCAACATAGTTATTGTTGTTATTTCACTCGTTTACCCGGGAAATCTCTGCAGAGTCCTCAAGACTCTTGTTCAGGAGGCTCCTGCCGAGTTGTTCGCAGTAGGGGGCGATGTTGCTGCTGCTTCTGCCGTCTGATCCCAGTGGAGTAATTAGCAGGCTCATGTTTAGCGTTGGGAGGTTTGGCCCAAGCAGTTACAATTGTGTTCGTTATTAACCACAAGAGACGCGCTCTCCGGAGAACTCGGACCGCTGTCTAACCGTGGATGTTAAAGACTCCGTGACGTCGTGCGATGATGAGTTGGCCGTGACGACTCCCAAACCACTATCGCGGGGAAGCGGCAACCATTACCCTCCCCGTTGCGAAGACGGAGCACGGCCCCGCACCAAACCACAACTCGCCGGTCACCACTCTCCCGATGCTCACCGAACTCCACTTGGCACGAGCGCCCCTCACAACCCCGCACTGTCGTTCGTGCATTGCAGCCAGCAGCAGGATGTGACCCACTCGTGGCAATTATCAAGCGGCGGTGACTGCTTTTATACTTGAGTTACACGCGATGGGGCGTGCATGCCGAGTTCAGGTTTGACACCAAAGATCCCGAGCTCTCGCTGCTCTCGGCGCGTCAAACGTGGCTGAAGTCGATGCTGTGACAAGACTGCACGCATGGCACCGACCCTTGATCAGCATCCCCTTCCCCATTGCCCCTGCCCTTCCACATTGCCCCTGCCATTGACCCTGCCCTTCCCCATTGTCCCTGCCCTTCCACATTGACCCTGCTCTTCCCCATTGACCCTGCCCTTCCCCATTGCCCCTGCCCTTCCCCATTGACCCTGCCCTTCCCCATTGCCCCTGCCCTTCCCCATTGCCCCTGCCCTTCAACAGCCCTGTCCACCACCTGGGTCAGTGGCTTAAAACTACCATCAAGGTCGTTGGCTATAGACCACAAAATTGAGTTGGAATGAGCCCTCATTAGGCGAGTGTATTGTGTCATTGGGTGAGTGGGCGACACAGTGGGTGGAAGATATCTACCTCGCCTGGTATACAGGAGGTCATAGGTTCGATCCCGACCCAGATGGCTGCTATATATTTGGAGTTTTCACGTCTCTCTCCCTGTGGTTGCCTGGATTTTTCTCCGGATCCTCTGGTTTATCCCTCCACATTTAGAAACATGCATTTAAATTATTTGGCTGCTATGAGTTTCCACATGATAAGCCACTTCGTTGATCTATCATTTGTGGCCAGGTCGCTTTTGAACAATAGCTATATATCTCAGTGGGTCTTACCTGGTAATATAAAACATAATTTATTGTTTTAGTTTATAGAGTATTATGTCGACGGACTGCAGGAAGAAGTCACAGCTGAACTGGACTCATTGCTGGAGAAGCAGAGTGGATTGGAGTCAAAAATGGGCTCTCTGCATCGCATGCGGTGAGTGTAGCTCTCATTTATAACCTTTAAATATAGATTAACATTTCAAATGCATAGTGTATGTTACAGTTTTTTACGTACAATACAATGCTTCTGGCGCTGCCATCTGTCAGACCAAACCTGCAGCTGATTGAGGGGGATGCCTCTCAGCTCGCTGGAATGATCAACTTCACCTGCAACCTGGCCGAGAACATCAGCAGCAAAGTCCGCCAGCTGGACCTGGCCAAGGTGTGGGCACGCCTGGGCACACAGCATCCCCACCCACACCCTGCAGCAAGTGTCCCTGCTGACTGCACGATGGGTTTGAACTCTCAACACAACGGTGCAATGCATGAATTGGCTCAGGTTATTCTATGTTGGCAATGCTGCGTAAGAAGCGTTTCACCCAGTTCGTGATAAATGAGTGTCGGTTCCATCGTGCGAAAGCGGCGGAGCAGATGCAAGGAGTCGGAGCACAGGAATTTATCTTTGGTGACCAATCGGGCGCCGATCCATTTGACAGATGCATGTGTGTGTTAGCGTGACTTGAAGAGGTGTTACTGTTTACACGTGTGCACGCAGGTACACAAAGATGCAAATATCTCTAGCCTTAACAGACTGTTGGGGCAAGGTCCATTAGCAAGCACTTATGAAGGCCAACACGGCACATGGGAAAGGTAGTGTGGTCAGCACCATGCCCAGCTGACTTCGCCTCCCCATTGGTGACATTGTCACACTGCACTAGGTATTCATCAAGGCTGAGTCGACCAAGAGGAGGCCAGGGATTTTTGTCACTGATGCATAGCAGACTAGGTTAAAAAAAGAACGGTAATTTCAACATTCCGCATTTTTCCTAACTGTCACTGAGTGGCCAATGTTTTCCTCCTCACAAATAAACCTTGACTTAAAGCTTTTGTGACTGCAGGAATTCATATTATTTCGGTAAAGTCACGAAAATAGAAACAATAATTACGATAAAATAATAAAAATTCAAATAAAGTGAATAAAAATTAATACAAATATCACGACGTTTCGATGGCAACACAAGCAATCGTCATCAGGAGAAAAAAAGAGGGAGAAAGCTGCTGAGGCAGGCTGTTTTAAAGGTTTGAAATGGCTGTAGCTCAAGGGTCATAAACGAAGTGGGCGGGGCTAGTGATGTTAAAGTGAAAGATGAGCCTGTCAATGTAAGATCGCAGAGCTACCCCCACGACAGGGGCATGGAGGCTGCCACTGCACCGTGAGAGATGAGCCTGTCAATGTAAGGTCGCAGAGCTACCCACACGACGGGGGCGTGGAGGCTGCCACTGCACCGTGAGAGATGAGCCTGTCAATGTAAGGTCGCAGAGCCGCCGCCACACCGAGGACGCGAGCGACGGCGGCTGTGCCAGTGCGAGACATCCAACCTGTCAATTTAAAATCAGAGAGTCGAAAATAATCGCCAACATCGGAAGGTAGGATGGAAACATCACAGCCAGTTATGACTTAAACTGGTTAACAACGTCTTTCTAATGATTGCTCAGTTTGTACCCATCTTCTCGGTTGAAATTGTCTGTGTCTATATATCTGGATGGCTTCATGAACGAATCTTTGTTGATAGTCCGTGGGTTTGCAGAGTACCTTCGTCTTGGAGAAATCAATTTCGTGTGAGCCCACCGCATAAAAAAATGTGATTTTTTTTTTCTATTTATCTGACTTTACCGAAAGACCCAAGGAATATATTAAACCTGTTAAATTACTTTACCGAAAGACCCAAAGAATACATTAAACCTGTTGTTAAATGACCCTGTATTTTAACACATGCTTACACGCATGCAACAACAACTGCTATTTGCTTCTTTCAGGGGGTGAACAATGAAGCAAATAAAAATCAAAACAAAAACAACGGTCATAATAGGTTTTCCCCCTTTTTTCTGGCAACAAAACAGGTGTAAAAAACGGTGTTATATTACAAATAAAAAACTGCACAAACGTAATATTAAATAAAATACATTTCGTTTGGCTCAATTTACTTTAAGAAATTACAGTAAAATGATTGAAACATCAATTGGTGTCACTATTACGTGAATAATAATTTGGCACATCTGGTATTCACACCATTGTTATAGAGAAAGGGGATCACGGAGGAAGGCACTGCAGCATTTCTCAGACACAGCCTGCAGTGGTTTCACAGTAGGAGTGGTGGTGCAACTGCTGTGTCTAATCCCAATTGAGTGAGCGTTGTGTATGCAAACAGACAACGGTATACACGTGAAATACATCGACTGCAAGTGAAGTGCGGCGCGCATGTGTGTATGTGTGCACAGACGCGCGTGTACCAGGCGATCCAGCGCGTGGACGATATCCTGGACCTGGCACTGTGCACCGACGGGGTGCAGGCCGCTCTCAACAGCGAGGACTACGAGACGGCCGCGGGCCACGTTCACCGCTTCCTCTCGCTGGACAAGTCCGTGCTAGAAATGAGTCGCGACGGCAGGGACGGTGAGAGGCCTCTCCCACCTTGGGTTCTCTTCTCGACACCGCTCATGTGTCTTCAGCGTGCAGAACGGTGCACAACATAGCGTGGGGGCATTGCGAGGGGGTATGTGCAGTTATTAAGCTATTGCTCATTTCATAAAGATCAGAATAAGAATATTTATACTGGAGGAATCCAATGAGCTGTTAAGCTCTTTATCACAGATGTCCAGTAAGGTATGAGGCGCTGCACTGATCTGTAGGTTGTAGTTATACAGACCTTTACACCTGACACCCTCGCTTGCTGACCTGCTTGTGTTTCCTGTATTAGAGACCAATTCGTGTTTTGGATGCCGTAACAAATGGAACTAATGTGACTATCGAGTAATTTTTGCCTTTCTATTTTTTCATGGGTGGCAGGGTGACGCAGTGATAGTACTTGTGCCTCAGGGCTAGAAGGTCCTGAGTTCAATTCCCGGCTCGGGCGCCTTTCTGTGTGAAGTTTGTATGTCCTCCCCCTGTTCTGCATGGTTTTCCTTCAAGTTATTCGGTTTCCTCCCATAGCTAAAAAAACATTGTAATGCTGAAAAATTTCACAGAGCAACATTGTCCCCTCCTGTGAAGGCTTCGCAAAACCTTCCTCAAATAACTTTCCTGGGTAAGCAAGCGTAGAAACAAATATTAATAATGAAAATATAACAAGTGATTCGGTAATGATGCTCGCTCTGAACACGGCGCCATGTGCCATCGTTTTTAAACCAGGTGGGATGGCGGACACAAACCTCGGCCTGCTGCAAGACGCCGAGAAGAAACTGAAGGCCATCGTGGTGGTGCGGTTTGACGCGGCCATAAAGGAGGGAAACCTTCCGCAAGTGGAGCGCTTCTTCAAGATCTTCCCCCTGCTGGGCCTTCACGACGAAGGCCTCAGCAAGTTTGCGCAGTACCTCTGTGCCCAGGTGCGCCATTGCCACCCGGCTGAGATGCCAACTTCTCCTGAAGCCTGTCAATGCTGCGGGGATGGACGTTGTTACTTTTGCATGAGCTATGTGACATGGCCCATCGTTAACACGTTCGCCTGTTGATGCGAGGGTCGCAGTTGATGTTCAAGATGCAGTGATGTCTGTCAAAGAACACACCTTCGTGTGTGTCGGTGTTATGGCTCAAACTTCTCAAATTAGACAAAATGCTTGCAAACCACGTGATTGGGAGGCACAACAATCATCACCCCCAACTCTGACAACTTAGCAAAACCCTGAAAAAGAGTTGGGACTCGGGCTGTCGTGGGTAAGCAAGTATAATAATTATAAAGGTGCAATTGGCAGCGATGTATGTATGTTGAACTTCATTCTCACCATACGTAGCCAACCGTGCTCATTGATGGGCATGCTGTTTGTCCAGATACATAACATGGGCCCTAAACTAAATAAGCAGAGGGCCATGCCGTCAGTGCCACCGATTAGATATCCATCTTATTGGCACTTCAAACACATCCCAATGCTTATCAGTGTGAGTTTGTGCATGCGAATGGTGTGATTAGCCACTGACACACACCTGGGGCTGTGACAAGCTTTTCCCACGTGAGACCAATGGTCCTGGCTCTTGCCGTGTGGCTGTGCAGGTCGCCATCAAGGCAGAGGAGAACCTGCAGCTCGCCATGACCACGGATGTGGGCGATAAGCGAGCCGGTGTCATTTTTGCAGACACCCTCACCCTGCTCTTTGAAGGTGCGAGGGAGTGAGGGGGGGGGCCTTCATACAGCGGGTGATGCCAATGATGCCAGGATAGAGATGTTTGATAATATAGGAGGATTGTTTGTCTTTATCAAGTTCATTAACACATTTGGCTTCGTTATTTTTCTCGTATTTCTGCCTTTTCCAAAATTGCTGGATAGTTTTGCTTTTATACATGAAATGACATGATGACACCTGCTGGCTGGGAAAGGGAAGCACGGGTATGGGCACCGCTAAAGACAACATCCAATCTGGAAGGGAGAGGTATCTGGGGCAAAGGTAATAGGCGGGGTTGGCCGAAATGCTCGGGAACCTGCTCGAAGGTTCCACGAGAGGGCATGGCCGGAGGTGGAGCCTAGCCGTGCCTGGGGAGATACAGTATAAGCGGGGACAGATCAGGGCTCGGGGTTGGTGTGTGGATTCTTGGGTCCGGACTGCGTCGCTCTCTCCGTCGTCCGGCCACGTGGAAGATCCCCTGCGGGCTTCCATCGCCATCCTCGTCACGCCACCAGCCAGCGGCGTAGCCGAGTGAGGGCGGTGGAACCACGCCGAGTGATCGGCCGTGTGTGTAGCCAGTAGAGACGTAAATATCTCAGTGTGTACTCAGAGTGAGAAGGATCAGGTTGGCCCGTGTTGTGCCCGTGTCAGAATAAAGAAGTACCCTCTACACGACGTGTCGCGGAAGTCGCTCATTACATTGGAGTCAGAAGTGGTTAAAAAAATATATTAAACAGAAGAACTTGTGTTAAACAGCGAAGATTTTAGTATGTCCAAACATCAGAAGAAACGGAACCCACCTGTGGCGCCTTCCGACGATGAAAATGCGACCCAAGACCTCCTGCCGACCCCGGGAACCGTGGTCCCGGTTATTGAAACCACGGTGGGGTAGTTGGCGGTCGATCCAGACGCAGCATCTCCGCACCAGCAGCCCGAAGACGGCTGGAAGAAGGTGCCGGAGCAGCTGGACTTGTTGCTCGTCACGGAGACTGCGGTGGTGGGGCGCTCAGCGCTACACATAGACCGAGCAGGCACCTTTTCTTGCCTAGATGGCCAGCAGGTCTCTCTGAGCGAGGCCATCCAGGCGAGAGGGGAGGGCAGGGGTTTGGGCCTCCCAGCCTCTTATTAGTGCACGAGATTTGAGTTAAATGGTTCAGTAACATGCCACTGTGGTGCAAAACTGAAATCAATAAAGTTTCAGGGTTAAGATGTTCCAGAATATTTCAAGAATGTAGCAAAGTCACACACCTAAAAGTTGTACCATTTAACTTCAAATTTTGTGGGCGGTGATTATGTTGCTTGTGGTCTGTGATCCAGCACTTGTGGAGGCAGCAAGAGTTGGTGGATCAGACAAATTTTGTGAAGCTCCCTACCCGTGGGGCTCGAGCAACTTGCTTAATCGCCATCTTATGGGGATGGAGTATTGTCAGCCTCACATTCGTGGATTTTCTCCGGGAGCTCCAGTTTCCTCCCACACGTATAAATACTCATTACTTGGCTGAAAACATCTTCATATATAGAGGATTGCAGAGCTTGGGCATTTATTGGCACAGGCTCACTGCCTGGCTGCCTTCCTGCTTGTCTGATTCCTCACGCCTCTGAGTCAGCTTCAAGAGCGAGCGAAAACTGTGTTACAAGTCTTAATTATTATCATTGCTTACACCTATCTACCTCGGGTTGGGTGCCAACCCTCTGTAAGGCGTGGCCGGATAAAGGCACAGGTCTACACGCGTAGCCTAATAACGTGAACGTTTCGTTGGCTGCAGGAATCGCTCGCATAGTGGAAACGCACCAGCCCATCGTGGAGACGTTCTACGGGCCCGGCCGCCTGTTTGTCCTGCTCAAGCACCTGCAGGGGGAGTGTGACCGGCAGGTGCAGCGCGTCATCGACAGATTCACGGAGCATCGTCACTACGAGCAGAAGGTGGGTCCTCAACTACAGCCCCATCTGGACGAAGATTGCTGCTCATCGCTTTGAACAGCCCTCCCCCTCTCTCATTCAAAGTTGGTGATTTCATGCTCAAATGAGCATTGGTGCAGTACTCAGCTGCTCTATACTGCCCTGAGCCAGTGGCGAAAAATTTGTATTCCTACTTCTGGGAAAAGTAACCGTAGGACAAATGCCGTTGACTTCCCCACAAAGTGGTAAGCATTGTATCAACCCCAGAGGGATGATGGGCTGAGTCAACCTCCAAACAGGATGTTAACTCGCATCCTTCCGTTCGTGGGCCACTCGCTTGACTACTGAGCCACCTGTCCAGAGTCCTCAATTACTGACTCTGAAAACCTAAAACGCAATGTTTGATTCCCACTAATCGTGGTTCCTGTCAACTCCCCTTCTATGAGAGAGAAGGGTGCTCTTTGCGTCTCACTGAGACCAACTATGTCGCAATTTAACAATATCCCAGATTATTTCTCTTGGTCTCTCCAGTTAAACAGAGTTTGATTGTCCAGATAGATTCCACGTGTTGTATGTAGTATGGTCAAATCGAACAGGTCCCCTGTTCTTACCCAGTGATTCCATTTTTTATCCTAATCACGGATCAGAAACATAAATGCTGAAAAAGTACGCAAAGGAGCACGGAGAAACGCACACTTGTATGTATTTCGATTTAAAGCTTTCGTGACTGCAGGGATTCATCTTCTTGGTTCTTTCGGTAAAGTCACGTAGAAGGGAAGTAATAAAATAATAAAAATAAAACATAATAAAATTATTCTCACGACGTTTCGGCCACAACGCAAGCAGCCGTCCTCAGGTGAAAACCAGGTCCGTCGAGGCGACAGAGTCTGAATGAAACAGCACACGAGCTTGGAGCATATATATAAGCTGGGCGCCTTGACAAAGGAATTGCATATCAAGAGGAATTTAGCATATTTATGGGAAATGCAGGAATGTGATTAGTACTACATATGCATGTGCATTACTGTTACAATTCAGTGGGCTCACATGACATTGACTTCTCCAAGACAGAGGTTCTCTGCAAGCCATCTGGCTATCATGAGAGATTCGTTCATGAGGCGATCCACATATACAAACACAGAGACAATTTCAACCGAGAAGATGGATTCTGGCTTAGCAATCATTGGAAGGACGTAATAAACCATTTCGGATCTTAACTGATTGTGTTCACGTTTACGGTGACTTTCAGACCGTGTTCCACTCACTGGCATGGTGCAGTGTGCAGAGTAATGTATGGTGTCGTAATTGTATAGTAAATATATAGCAGTGTGATACACATTAGGGTGGGTAGAATAATACATAGTGTTATATTAAAATGGATAAGGCAGCAACTGCAGCAGCAGCAACTGCAGCAGCAGCAGCAACTGCAGCAGCAGCAGAAACTGCTGCAGCAGCAGCAGCAGAAACTGCAGCAGCAGCAACTGCAGCAGCAGCAACTGCAGCAGCAGCAACTGCAGCAGCAGCAGCAACTGCAGCAGCAGCAACTGCAGCAGCAGCAACTGCAGCAGCAGCAACTGCAGCTCCCTTTGATGCTGTTAATCCTGCATAATGCACATGCATATGTAGTACTAATCACATTCCTGCATTTCCCATAAATATGCTAAATTCCTCTTGATATGCAAATTCCTTTGTCAAGGCGCCCAGCTTATATATATGCTCCAAGCTCGTGTGCTGTTTCATTCAGACTTTGTCGCCTCGACGGACCTGGTTTTCACCTGAGGACGGCTGCTTGCGTTGTGGCCGAAACGTCGTGAGAATAATTTTATTATGTTTTATTTTTATTATTTTATTACTTCCCTTCTACGTGACTTTACCGAAAGAACCAAGAAGACTTGTATGTATGTTGAACTTCTTTCGCACCATACGTAGCCAACCGTGCTAATCGGAGGTGCGGGGGAAGGACAAAAAACTAAACACAAAAAGCAGTTTTAGAGAAATAATTTTTCAATCTAGATGAATTAATCGTGCATAGCTACAGCGGTTTCCGAATATCGGAAGGAAGAGCGTTCCAGACGGCCACAGGAGCGTATCTGAACGCGCACGATGTGGTGGCCGTCTTTGTTCGAATCACACTGAGAGACAGAACGAGAAGCATACAGTGAGGAAAAAAGTATTAGATCCCCTGCTGATTTTGTACGTTTGCCCACTGACAAAGAAATTATCAGTCTATAATTTTAATGGTAGGTTTATTTGAACAGTGAGAGACAGAATAACAACAACAAAATCCAGAAAAACGCATGTCAAAATTTTATTAATTGATTTGCATTTTAATGAGGGAAATAAGTATTTGACCCCTCTGCAAAACATGACTTAGTACTTGGTGGCAAACCCTTGTTGGCAATCACAGAGGTCAGACGTTTCTTGAAGTTGGCCACCAGGTTTGCACACATCTCAGGAGGGATTTTGTCCCACTCCTCTTTGCAGATCTTCTCCAAGTCATTAAGATTTTGAGGCTGATGTTTGGCAACTCGAACCTTCAGCTCCCTCCACAGATTTTCTATGGGATTAAGGTCTGGAGACTGGCTAGGCCACTCCAGGACTTTAATGTGCTTCTTCTTGAGCCACTCCTTTGTTGCCTTGGCCGTGTGTTTTGGGTCATTGTCATGCTGGAATACCCATCCACGACCCATTTTCAATGCCCTGGCTGAGGGAAGGAGGTTCTCACCCAAGATTTGACGGTACATGGCCCCGTCCATCGTCCCTTTGATGTGGTGACCCTTAGCAGAAAAACACCCCCAAAGCATAATGTTTCCACCTCCATGTTTGATGGTGGGGATGCTGTTCTTGGGGTCATAGGCAGCATTCCTCCTCCTCCAAACACGGCGAGTTGAGTTGATGCCAAAGAGCTCCATTTTGGTCTCATCCGACCACAACACTTTCACCCAGTTGTCCTCTGAATCAGTCAGATGTTCATTGGCAAACTTCAGACGGGCATGTATATGTGCTTTCTTGAGCAGGGGGACCTTGCGGGCGCTGCAGGATTTCAGTCCTTCACGGCGTAGTGTGTTACCAACTGTTTTCTTGGTGACTATGGTCCCAGCTGCCTTGAGATCATTGACAAGATCCTCCCGTGTTGTTCTGGGCTGATTCCTTACCGTTCTCATGATCATTGCAACTCCACGAGGTGAGATCTTGCATGAAGCCCCAGGCCGAGGGAGATTGACAGTTCTTTTGTGTTTCTTCCATTTGCGAATAATCACACCAACTGTTGTCACCTTCTCATCAAGCTGCTTGGCGATGGTCTTGTAGCCCATTCCAGCCTTGTGCAGGTCTACAATCTTGTCCCTGACATCCTTGGAGAGCTCTTTGGTCTTGGCCATGGTGGAGAGTTTGGAATCTGATTGATTGATTTCTTCTGTGAACAGGTGTCTTTTATACAGGTAACAAGCTGAGATTAGGAGCACTCCCTTTAAGAGTGTGCTCCTAATCTCAGCTTGTTACCTGTATAAAAGACACATGGGAGCCAGAAATCTGTCTGATTGAGAGGGGATCAAATACTTATTTCCCTCATTAAAATGCAAATCAATTTATAACATTTTTGACATGCGATTTTCTGGATTTTTGTTGTTGTTATTCTGTCTCTTACTGTTCAAATAAACCTACCATTAAAATTATAGACTGATCATTTCTTTGTCAGTGGGCAAACGTACAAAATCAGCAGGGGATCAAATACTTTTTTCCCTCACTGTACGGCCCCGGGAACAAACTCAACTTGCAGACGTCACATGCGCTGCTACGAAACGCAAGTGGGCTTGGGCAGAACGCATCGCTGGAAGGGACGATGGCTGATGGACAAATCTAACAACGGCGTGGCAGCAATGGGCGAGAACACGCGCGAGCGAACATCCTCCGTGGAGAAGGAGCAATGAAATTGGCTCGTGTGCATGTGCCAGGTGGATTGTTGCATCGTGAGAGGTGGCAAAGACTGGGGGAGACCTTCACTCAGCAGTGGATAGATCGTGGCTCATGATGCGATTGTCCGCTTGTATTCATTCTCTGCACAGATAAAGTGTTAAGATGTTTTCATGAATCCCAAGACGTGATGTGGAAAACCATGGCAGATCCTCACTGGAGCGGTGTGCCTGTGCATGCTCCATGCGGAGTGTACATGCTGCATGCGTTTGTGCGCGACTGCATGGAAACTTTGCGCTTGGGTTGAGATTTTATTTTCGAACACCATTGGAAGTATGCTCCCTGATGACCGATGGTAGAGTGAAGCTATTGTTCAGAAATATCGCACATAAGTGGGTGAGCCTTTAGTCATCATTCCAAGTGGCGTTTTTTGATTACTTGTTTGTATGTCAAGCATGGTGCGCGTGCCTCCTGTGTGCACAGTTGAAGCGCGTGGAGGGCAGCTTGCTGAGAGGCTCCCAGCTGGAGAGGATCGTGCCGAGGTATGGCCACGTTGCACAGACATCAATGTCATGCAAGTGTCTGTGTGTGCGTCTCTATGAGTTTGTTTCATAGGTGTTCGCTAACAGCGCTTGCTCCAACAGTCTGTTAAGGCTATACGGTGATCTTTGTAGTTGTTTGTGTGTGAAAGTGGGGAGCGGTAGTGTAGCGGTTAACGTGCTGCACTATGAATCCACCGACCTGAGTTCGATTCCTGCTCACGGCCAACATTGGAGACGAATATCTGAACCAGTCCTGGGTCTCCCCTAGGCCGATTCAGCCTCACTTGAGTACCTGGTGCCGGGTGTAAACATTGTCACTAGGGGACAAAGACGGCCCGAGCATGGTCCTGGCCACCTACCCCCACATGTACCGTGCCGGCCTCCATAGGTGCTTGATAACAGCAATTGCCCCAAATGTCTATTAAGGCTATACTGGGGATATTTGTCTCTCTGATCAAGTAACGGAGAGTGTGTCCTACGTGAGAGTGTCTCTGTGTGTGTGAGAGCAGGGTAACACGTGAGAGGCTGTGTGTATGTGTTGCGCAGGGAGCTGGACACGATCCTGGGAGAGATGAGCGTGATGAACGCTCGCGCCGAGCTCTACCTGCGTTTCGTGCGGCGCCGCGTGCTTGCCGACCTGGAGGTGTGCGACGCCGACGCCAGCGAGGAAACGCGCAACGGTGAGTGCAGAGCTCGGTGCAGTTCACACGAACGGTGGGCACAGAACACGGCGCGGTTGTCACTGTCGTGTTTCCTCTCAGCCTTTCATTGAAAGCATCTATGCACAATAACATGGACACTGGTCATACAATTCTTGATGATGATGATAGTCCCAGTAGTCCTAAGTATAAATCAAATCGGCACAAACAAACCCGAGGTCGGTTTCGACATTCAGTGTCTCTTCGCCAGAGTGTGGCTGACGGGGTGTGCAACAACAAGACTTGTACTTTACTCATACAGAGGGGCAGATCTGTGAAGGAGGCGTACTGTCTGCTTAATTGTTTTTCTTAGTATTAATGACAGCTATTTGGTCCACCGGTCTCCAAGCTCTCAGGGTCGTAAGGTCAGTTGCAGCTCGACTCTGGCTCGGCCTCGCTGTTGAACTCAGGTTTGAGCCACTCGGTGGCTTCCAAAGAAGCAAGTGAGCGGCTCAGCCGTAACACGGCTCATGGGAATCCTGAGCGTGTCCAGGACCATGCTCGGAGCTGAGTTAAGAGCATGGTTCTGTGCCGGCTCAGTTGAGTCAGAGCCAAGGCTGAGGCGAGTCGTGACGGGTGAAAGTGTATGTGCGATATAGAGCGTGACTCCATAATAAAGGTTTTTTTGGGTTAGATCGCATAAATATGAATATGTCCATACTCTTTGGTTCTTTCGGTAAAGTCACATGATTAGAAATAAAATAAAACAAATCACGACGTTTCGATCGCAACACAAGTGGTCGTCATCAAATCAAGATATAAATATGTCATGAAACCCATCACCACCTGACACAGCCAATTAGTCAGGTTTGTCACGTAAACAAAACATGACAATTAGTTTCTGGTTCAGCACAAAGGTGTGTTGGAGAGTAAGCCCACAATATTTACAATTCAAGTATCGTGACGTTTCGCCGGTGATTACACTGTGAGCCTATGGGGTCAATGTAGTCATACGTTACAATGGATTTTTTGTGATGAGAATATGGTGTTTGTCAGGGCACCTGTCTGCGCTGGAGAAGCTGATAAACAACTGCGTGCTGAGCCGCAGCATGCAGGAGCTCATGTGCTCCTACATCACCATGGAGGAGTACTTCATGCGAGAGACCGTCAATAAGGTACCACCTAGCGCTCCCTCCTGGGGCTCGGCAAGGATGGTGCAGTCGTTCTCCGCAATAGTGACGTTCTTGCTGTGCTCACGCAGCACCACGAATCTCCCTCCTAAAATAGACGGGCAACTGGCTAAACGGGACCACTCTTGTGACAAATCAAAATAAACTTAAACTCTTTTCATTGGGCGGCATCGTGGTAACGCCTGTGCCTCACAACAAGAAGGCCCTGGGTTTCATTCCCAAATCATGCACCTCTCTGTGTGCTGCTTGTCTGTTCTTCCCTAGTTTTGTGTGGGTTTCCTTGGTTTTCTCCAGATTCTTACCATAGCTACCAAAAAGCCATTGAGTGTAACTGGTATTGGTGAAACATCCCAACACTGAAACTTTCCTGCAAATAATTCAATTACACAGCAACATCGCCCCCTCCTGCAACAACTCCGCAGGACCCGCCTTCGCTGGGCAGCGGTGGCTTCGCACGTGGCCTGTAACCCAGCACTGTGGAGGCAATGAGGGTGGGCAGATTGCACAAATGTTGTGTGAACCCCTTTCCCGTGAGCATCAAGAAGGTGCCATACCCTGGCTCGCTAGTAGAAGGCGGTACAGCAAGTTGTAGACTCCACCTGTTCCATCTGTGTGGGATAGAAGTGTTGCCACCTTGCACGTGGGGGTTTTCTCTGGGTGCTCAGGTTCTCTCCCACATGGAAACACAATAACACCTTCATATATACAGGACCGCAGAGCTTGGAGGGGGGGAGAATTTCGTGCCGGCTAACCTCCTGGCTGTTCAGGATATTTGATTAGGCGGAGAAATCCGACGAGCTGCTATGAAGCTCTTTTTGCACAGATGTCCAGTCGGGTCTCGCATGCGCTTGTGCCTCCTCACGCCCGAGTCGTTTCCGCTGTCTCTGTGGGAGCAAGCAAACTCTGTGTGGTAGTGGCACGTTACAAGTTGATGTCATTATTCTTATTTAAAAAATGTCCTGAGACTCGTGAGGCTTTCCTGGGTAAACAAGTGTCGTAATAATAACAACTCAATAAAGTGGTGCTGCATGCTGGTGGCAGGCTGTGACGATGGACACGGTGGAGAAAGGGCAGCTCACGTCCAGCGTGGTGGACGACGTGTTCTACATCGTCAAGAAGTGCATTGGACGAGCCATGGCCAGCTCCAACATTGACTGCCTGTGTGCCATGATCAATCACGCGACCACACTGCTCGATGAGGACTTCCGGTGAGCTTGGCTGCTTAGACGGCACCGCAGCACGGGCCCGTGCTCTCTGTGCGTGTGTGTGTGGGATTAGTACACCGGGGGTGAGCGGTAGTGTAGCAGTTAGCGCGCTGCGCTACGGCCAACACCAGTCCTGGGCTTCCCCTAGGTCGACTCGGCCTCAAATGAGTATTTGGTGCGGTGTGTAAACATCGCCACTAGGGAGACAGGGCGACAGGGCGTGGTGTTGGTCACCCACCCACTCGTGTGTCGTGCCGGCCTTCATAGGTGCTCGCTAACAGCACTTGCCCCAACAGTCTCCTAAGGATATACGGGGCATCTTTGTGTTTGTTCTGTCTCTGATCATTAGTGAGTAAACGGCACCACAGCATGGGCTGTGTGTGGGATTAGTGAGTATACAGCACCACAGCATGGGCTGTGTGTGTGTGGGCTCTCGTAGACAGAGTAAATGCATTAACGCTTTATACCTTGGTTGGAAAACATTCAAACTAAACTATTTTTATTTTACCAGGTAAGGCCCACTGAGCTGTGTAGCTCTTTTTCAGAAGCGACCTGGCCACAAATGAAAGCCCAACGAAGTGGCTTATCATGTGGAACTTTATCGCAGCCAAACATTTTAAACGCATGTTTCTAAATGTGGAGGGAAAAACCAGAGGACCTGGAGTAAAATCCACGCGGCCATAGGGAGAGAAACACGCAAACTCCAAATATAGAGCAGGAGTCATGTTCGGGATGGAACCCATGACCTCTTGTCTACCAGGCGAGATAATTAACATCTGGGTTCCTGTCATACACCTGTGTTAAACTGCTCTATAAAAGTAAGCTGTATTGCACGCAGTGCACTTTGTTTTTCTCGAGTGCACCTCGTTGTCGTGTGCCCAGAGCGATGGAGCCGTGCCGGTTTGTCGCGTAGGGAGGTGCTCAACACGAAGCTGCGCGTGGGCTTCCCAGCGACGACGCTGCAGGACATCCAGCGCGGCGTCAGCAGCGCCGTGAGCCTCATGCAGAGCAGCCTGCAGCAGGGCAAGTTCGAGGCGCGCGGCATTGAGAGCACCGAGGAGGCAAAGCAGTCATTCCTGGTGAGCCTGCACTGCCTAGGCCCCCGCCCCCCAGCCCCCCCCCAGCCCCCCCCAGCCCCCCCATCTGTGTGTGTGTGTATCTGTGTGGGGAGCAATAGTGTAGCGGTTAGCGCGCTGCACTATGAACCTGGCGACCCGGGTTCGATTCCCGGGCGTGGTGTTGGCCACCCACCCCCTCGTGTGCCGTGCCGGCCTTCATAGGTGCTCGCTAACAGCACTTGCCCCTACAGTCTGTTAAGGTTAAATGGGGGATCTTTGATCTTTGTATCTGTGTGTGAGGAGCGGTAGTGTAGTAGTTAGTGCGTTGCACTACAAACCCGGCGACACGAGTTCAATTGCCGCTCACGGCCAATACCAGTGACAATTATCTGAACCGGGCCTCCCCTAGGTCGACTCACCCTCAAATGAGTAACCGGTGCAGTGTGTAAACATCGCCACTAGGGAGACAAAGGCGGCCGAGTGTAACGTTGGCCACCCACCCCCTCGTGAGCTGTACCGGCCTTCATAGGTGCTTGCTAACGGCACTTGCCCCAAAAGTCTGTTTAGGCTATACGGGGAATCTTTGTCTTTTGTGTGTATCTGTGTCTATGACCCACGGGTTTATATGCGATTTTTTCCCAAGTGGATGTAAGCAGTAAAATTGCGGATAACCTTCGGATACAACAATCCACAATATTAGTCCCCTATACTGGTCCCCGATAGAGTTACACATTTCACAGCGTTTTGAAATAAGATCTGCATGTGTGGCGTTATATATAAATAAACTTCTTTAAAAAAGTTTTTTAAAAACAACGGTTTTATTAACAACTTCGTTTAACTCACGGTCGAGAAGTACATCAATGGCGTCTGAGACACGCGGCGCCGGATTTTTGTGCGAGCCGATTCCACAGTTTAGGGACCGCGGTGTTTTTGACCAACACAAAAATATATAATTAATAAGCCGTCCATACAAAAATTGTAATTGGTTGAAAGGAGGCAATTAATTGATGAATTGATGCCGATTTTCATACAGGCATGCATTGTCACCGGATCTGAGTACGCGTGCAACATTTGGAATTGATTGGACAACTGGAAGTAGACTAACTTTTGATTACAAGATTTGACCACGACAAACACAAGTGACATATTCTTGGTTCTTTCGGTAAAGTCATGTAGAAGGGAAATAATAAAATAATAAAAATATAAACCAATACAATTCTCACGACGTTTCAACTGCAACACAAGCAATCATCATAAGGTGTGAAATCCACAGCAAGAACATTTTAAAAAGTGGCGTTTTTTTCTTAACGTCAGCACTACAGACAGCGATTTGGCAATTGGTCAGATGGACGAGTCCATCTATGTTCGTGTAATGCGAGCGTAAGCGGGGTTCACTGCTCGGCTCTGGGCCAATCATACGGCCCAGGGTATTGGGGGGCGGGGCTCAATATGGGGGCGTATGTGAAGGTCCACCGCTCACCTCGGGTCCAATCGGAAGCGAGGTGAGCAGGGGCGGAACCTAAAGGCGGAGCCGGCAAGGCGCTATGCGGAGGCTGGATCTGGAAGGTTCGGTGAAGGGCGTGGTGAGAGGGAGGAGACAAGATCACGTGGTGAAGGGGATATAGGTGGGATCCCGGAAGGGCTCCGGGTCAGTTGGTAGAGTCACGAAGCTGGACCACGTTGGGTGGCCGGAGGGGATCCGCGCCATCAGCCACGTGGCTGGAGGAGCTTCGAGCACACCGTCGGCCAGCGGTGTGCGGGAGCGGGGGAGCGGAGTGACTGACGGGAGAGCGCGTGCGGGGCGCGCGAGGAGCAGCTGGTCCGCTGTCGGGACCAGTGGAGTGCGAGCGTCAATGGGAATAAAGAGTGACGGAGACCAAGCAGTGTGTCGGCGAAGTCCTTTATTACATTCGGAAAAGAGGAGGGGGGAGAAAAAGAGAATTGAATGCGATCTGAAAGTCACCGAGGAAAAAGAAAAAATGTGAATTGTTATTACTGTATATGATATATATTAGTTCGTCACTTAATTTTATGTATACCAGCTCTGAGGGCACTAAATCTGGTTTATTTAAACTTTTTACAGAGTAAGTAGTACAATCACCCCTTAGATTGGTAACATCAGAGGTAGTTCTGCAGTATCACCTTCCCAGCGCGATACAAATGAGTGTGAATGAGTTTTAATGTGATCCCATGCAAAAATACCCCCTCTTGGGGTCACCTCACTGGTCACGTGAATTATACTGCTTTCTGTATTTAACGTGCTCACCTCCGAGTGTCAAACAAGCGCGGAGTGTCACTGCTGTACCTCCCAGTGTCAGACAAGCATGGAGTGTCATTCTGCTCTCTCCCCATGCGCTCAGGTGACACTGAACAACACGGAGGTGTGCAGCGACAACATTCAGACCCTCAAGAAGACGCTGGAGGTAACGTGCTTGGTCACGGTTTTTAAACGTCGGGCAGCCGTCGCCCGTGTTGAGTTTGTGTGCACCACTGCCAACGCAGCTCTGCAGCGCTTACAGCGGTGGCACGGTCTGGCGTGCCCCGCTTGTTGCAGAGGTTCGTGGATTGAATCCAGCAGGCTGCCCTGATTAATACTTCGGGTATATTTATCCATAATGCACGTGCCGTTTGCTTCACAGTAGTTGATAAAAGATCCTGTGACATAATTCGACGAACATTAAGCTCTTGTGTGCCAGCATCACGGTCCACATGAGCCACATTGATCACTACCTGCGAATCACTTAATTTGGGAACACATAGCAATCACACATAGCAATCACACGTAGAAATCACCTACTGGAGATCTGTGAAAAAAGCTTCATAGCTCATCGAATTCCTCCTCCAGTTTAAAAAAATATTCTCATAAAGAAATATTCATAGCATCATCATTGTTGTCACCCCATACTGCAAAAACACAGCAAGACCCTCCTAAAAAAGTGTCTTGTGAGTCACTGAGGCTCCCCTGGGTAAGTGTGTGTGCAATATAATGTTTTATTGTACCTTGTCAGTTTAACATGTAGGCTTTCGCGACTATAATCATCCATAATATAGGTTTTTTTGGGTTAGATCACGTAAATATAAATGTGTCGTTAAACCCGCCACCACCCAACACAGCCAATTCGTAAGGTTTGTCACGTAAACAGAACATGGCAATTCGTTACTAGTACAGCACAACGGTGTGTTGAAGAGCAATTCTACAATATTTACAATCTGAGTACGACGTTTCGCCTGTAATTACAACTAGGTGGACAGACAGATTTGTGGTGAAACGTTATTGGATTGTACCTTGTGTTTGCACTTACGTGCTTGTAATGGTGTGCCTCTGTGTGTGTGTTTGTACCCAGGCTGACTGCCAGATGTTGCTTAATCAAGGCACCAAGAGTGAGCAGTCCCGTGCCAAAGTGGACAGCTGTCTCTCAGACCTGGTGTCTGTCTCCAACCATTTCAAGGACCTCTTGCAGGTAAGATCTTACAATATTAATAATCCAGGAGACCGTAAGACTGAGAATATCTTACCTTACACTGTAATGTACAAACCAGCCAGGTGACTCAGCAGTAGAATGAGTGGCTCGCAATCAGAGGTTGCAAGTTCAAGTCCTGGTTAGAGTTGACTCAGCCCAACACCCCCTCGGGATTTAAAAATAAGTCCCACTTTGTGGGGAAGTCAACGGTGGTTTTCCGATAGATAATTATATTTATATCGCGCTTTTCATCTATCTCAAAGCGTTGTACACAGCAGCAATAGACACTCAGAATACAAATTATATTATAAATACATTTTAAAAATCATTTACTAAATTAACATTTTTTTTTATAATAGACAGGCTTGCCGCACCATAGGAATATGGAACTGTTACCACTGGCTCAGGGCTCTAACAGAACATGAGCACCAATGCCTTATTGTTCATGTGGGTGCCACGGTGATGAGATGTTAACTACCTAGCCTGGGATACAGGAGATTGTTGGTTCAATCCCGACCTTGACGCCTGCTGTATACTATGAGACCTCCTTTACCAGTGGCAAAATATAGTAGTAGGTTTTTACCCTTTAAACTGGTACAAAACTGACACCTTTATACAAGGCATCATGTTTGCAATAACTGCAACACAAGCAGTCAAATGCAAACAAAAAGAAACAACTCTGATAATGGTAATGATATGCACTGTCCTTGAAGTTGATTGGTCCACACCCGAGACAGCTTTCCTTAGAGCCTAGTCTCCATTGGTGTTGGACCAGATGACGCCAAAAGGCGTACAACTCAAAAAACAGTGCACTATCAGAGTATTGAGAGCTCGGGGTAAGCATTTACACTATGAGACCTCCTTTACCAGTGGCAAAATATAGTAGTAGGTTTTTACCCTTTAAACTGTTTGTTTTAGTTATTATTTAAGCAGAAAATCACTTTGACTTGGACTGCAATTTATACAAGTGCCCTGTTATTTGACAGTTCTCCCTATACAGGCAAACCTTGCTTAGCGTGATCCCTTTTAGCTCCGATTTGGGTCATGCTCACTTTTACAGGAACGCATCTTGAGCGCTAAGTGAGGTCTGCTTGTGCTTGTAATGGTCGTAAATATTCACCAGCGAAATGAAGGCGGCTTACGAAGTTCAACCAAAAGTCAGTGCTATGGTATGCATGTTGAACTTCTTTCGCACTGTACGTAGCCAACTGTGCGAATTGGAGGTGGAAAAATGCTTCACCGAGTCTCAAGTCTCCCTTTCAGGAGGGTCCTGCCAAGTATTTGCTAATCGGAGGTGCGGGGGGAAGGATAACAAACTAAACACAAAAAGCAGTTCCAAAAAATGAGTTTTCAATCTAGATTATATAAAAGCGCATAGCCCCACTGTCTTCCTAAAATCGGAAGGAAGAACGTTCCAGACGGCCGCAGAAATGCATCTGAATACGCCGCCCGATGCGTTTTTGTTAGTTGTGCACCACTATTATCACAGTGGCGACGCAGTATCACCGCAGTAGCGACGCACTGCCACCGTGGCGACGTGCGTCTGTAGAACATGGGCGCTTGTAGGCCCCGTTTGCAGGCCGTGTGGTGCGCACGGTGCCTGTGTACACACCAGCTGTATGTGCACATAGTCTGTCCATGCATGCAGTCCGTCCGTTCACGCTGTCCGCCTCACAGGAGGGTTTGGCAGAGCTGAACAACGCAGCCATCATGCCGCAAGTGAAGCCTTGGATGAACGACTTCCTGCTCGTCTCGCACAACATCGAGGAGGTGCCGCTCCACAGGCCGAGCCACGGCACCTGGCACACTCACGCCAGACGGCCCCCCACCCCCTCCCCCCACCCCCACCCCTCACCGTGTGTGTGGAGGGAGCTGCGTGGGTCGGGTATAGAGCCCCTGTCGGGTCACTTGTCAGAGGCATTTCATTCTGTTCAACCGGCTGAGAAACCCAAGAGACCAACGGCAGTCTCATTCCCAGGAGTGATGTAAATGTGATGTAATCATGAGTAGACGTGATTACTCATGAAAGCCTCACCGAGTCTTGGCTCTTTTCAGGAGGGTCCTACCAAGTGTTCGGAGTAGAGGGGGGGGGGGCGATGTTGCTGCTGTGCGTTATCCCAATCGAGTGATTTGCCGGTAATCTTTTAACATTAAGGTGTTTTAACTAATACCAGTAACATTAAATGTTTTATTAGATATGCGAGGAAAACCATGCAGAACATGGGGAGAATTCCAACCAAAAGGTGCCCGAGTCAGGTATACAACCCAGGTCCTTCTTGCCGTGTGGCACAAGTGTTACCACTGTGCAACCCTGCCGCCCAAAGTGACTAGGGTAGTATTTGCAAGAGTTGACTTACAACTTTAGTCTTCGATTTGAAGGGTGTTGCCACGGTGCATTGGTCAGTGCACTGGACTTGCAATCCAGAGGTCACCGGTTTCGATTCAATCTCCCGACACAGGAGTTGAAACAATGGGGCACGTTTCTTAAATCGGTGTATTCATGACTAAAATCCTACTGGAATCCGTTTTCCGGTTCCTGACTGCCTGAACCGGTTACCGATTTTGGAAATGGTGACCGGTTTACCGGTTATCTTTAACACATAGGCTTTCGCGACCAATATTATCCATAATAGATGTTTTTGGGTTAGATCGCATAAATATGAATGTCATTAAACCCGCCACCACCCAACACAGCCAATTAGTCAGGTTTGTTACGTAAACAGAACATGCCAATTTGTTACTAGTACAGCACACCGGTGTGTTGTAGAGTAAATCCACAACATTCTATAATCTAAGTACGATGTTTCGCCAGTAATTACAAATCAGTAATTACTGATGAAGCTAGTTATAATTACTGGCGAAACGTCGCACTCAGATTGTAAATGTTGTGGATTTACTCTACAACACACCGGTGTGCTGTACTAGTAAAAAATTGGCATGTTCTGTTTACGCAACAAACCTTATAAATTGGCTGTGTCGGGTGGTGGCAGGTTTAATGACATTTATATTTACGCGATCTAACCCAAAAAAAACTCTTATGGATTACCGGTTATCGTTGCACAACCCTGAAAATGAGTGAATAAACAGCGACAAAGACTTAGCCATGGTGGTGACGCTGCGGTGGCGTGCGTGTGTACGTCGCGTTCCAGGAGGAATTCAATGACTACGAGGCCAACGACCCCTGGGCTCAGAAGTTCATCATTAATTTCGAGCAGCTGATGGCAGAGTTCAAGGTAAGCGATCGCAGATTGGGCTCCTGTATGTAAAATGCAATTAGCTCGTGCTAAGAAGTCTATAAAAACTTCTTTTTTTAACCAGGTGAGGCCCACTGAGCTATATAGCTCTTTTTCAGAAGTGACCTGGCCAAAAATTGATAGCTCAATGAAGCAGCCTGTCATGTGTAAAATTTATAGCAGCCACATACTCCAAATGCATGTTTCTAAATGTAGAGGGAAAACCCGGAAGACCCGGAGAAAAATCCACGCGGCCATGGGCAGAACATGCAAACTCCAAATATACAGGCGTCAGGGTCGGGATCGAACACAACGATATCCTGCATACCAGGCGAGGTAGTTAACATCTCGCCACCCTAACGCCCGGCTCTCTGCAGCGAAGCAGAGTTGAGCCTGGATAGTGCTCGTATGGGCGGCCACTGCGCACAGCAGATTGCTTTTGGCTGCAGTGGCGCTACGTGGTGGACAGCAGAGGGCAGCGCAACACATCCATCATTGTACTGTTATTCTCTGCTGCTACTTCTATGCTTTACCAACCCAGACGAACCCAGTGCGGTGAAGTATGATCAAATAACGGCCACAACCCACCTGGCGTGAGGAGGCCCTCATCCAGCAGTGGATTGAGAAAAGGCTGTAGACACTGCAATGTGGATTATGATTAACGTACATTTTCTTAAACATGCTTGTACAAAAGAACGTCTCTTGTAATACCTGCCGTGTAATGGGGCCTCGCTGGCCTTCGTATTGTGGCAGGCGGCCGTGTCGCCCTCCATATACGACAGCCTCATTGGGCTCGCGACGGGCCTCATCAGCCAGGAGATGGAGCGCTGCGTGCATAAAACCACATTCAGCCGGGTGAGTGACCCGTGCCCACTGGCTGGAGTGGAGACGGGAACCCACTACCACTGGGACAGCTTTATTATTGTTGTTACGCTTGGTTACCAGAGAAGATTTACTGAGTCTCCAGACTCACAGTCGGGGGCAATGTAGCCACGTGTCATCCCATTTGAGTAATGTGCTTGTAATATTTCGGCATCGGGATGTTTGGCCATTACCGGTTACATTGTTTTCTTTAGCCATGGAAGGAAGCGGGAGAACCCCGTGGAAACCCATGCAGAACAGGGGGAGAACATACAAACTCCATACAGAAAAGCTGCCTGAGTTCGGAATCGAACCCAGGATCCTTCGTGCTGAGGCACGAGTGTTACCACTCCGCACCTTCGATTAGCATGGTTGGCGGCTACATGCGGTGCGAAAGAAGTTCAACATACAGACGTATATACCACCATCACCCTGCCACCCTGTACAATAAAACAAGCAGGGCCGACCTTTATTTTGCAGCTGGGAGGACTGCAGTTTGACAAGGAGCTGAGGGCACTGGTGGCCTACCTCACCTCCATCACGACCTGGACCATCCGTGACAAGTTTGCTCGGCTCACACAGATGGCCACCATCCTCAACCTGGAGCGGGTGAGGTTCAGCATGCCGATCAGTAATGAAAGAACATTTTAGGAGTTGCTTCGTTCGGAAGGGAATGTCAGTATTCACTCAGGCACAAATTATTCTGCATGTTTATCCTGCAAGGTCTCATTCAGGGGGGACCTGCCAAGTTATCGCAGTAGGGGGCGGTGTTGTTCTGTATAATCCAAATTGAGTAATTTCTAAGTAATTTTTCATAATTTGGATGTTTGGCCAATTTAAGTTACAATTAATGCATTTTTTATGAAGGTGCTAGGTAAGTGGAGTTATAATTCTAGATTTGAAGCTTTCGTGACTGCAAGGATTCATATTCTTAGGTTTTTTCGGTAAAGTCACGTAGGTGAAAAATTAAAATTCAAATTAATAAAAGTAAAATAAAAATAAAATAAACATCATGACGTTTCGGAGGCAACACAAGCTTCCGTCTTCAGGTGGAACCGTCACAGCACGATAGCTGTATCAAGGGAGAGAAATTCCAAGAAAACAGTCCTTGTATATATACTGGTTGAGGGTGGGAGGAGCCAAGGTAGGCCCTGAATATTATTTTTGTGAGGTTCGGTGCGGCTGAAGCACGCCGTTAGGAATGAGCCTTTGTTGTGTAAACTAGGTGCGGATGATGTAAAGGTGCGTGTAAATGGGACTGAGGCTTTTGTAATGTAGAGGTGATGCGGCTGAAATCGCTGCCAGGAAATTAGTCTTTGTTGTGTAGAATGGTTGACTGAGCCTTTGTTATGTAGAGGTGGTGCGGCTGAAATCGCTGCCAGGTATGCTCCAAATATGTGTAGTTAAATCTTTTTTGCATGGTTAATAACAACTTTCCAATGATTACTAAGTTTGTACCCATCATCACGGTTGAAATTGTCTGTGTTTGTATATTTGGATCACCTCGTGTACAAACCTTTGATGGTAGCCAGGAGGCTTGCAGAGTACCTTGGTCTCGGAAAAGACAATTTCATGAGAGCCCACAGCATTGTAGCAATGATCAGCAACGGCGGAAGAATGAGTTTTGCCGTGTTTCAGATCTGACTTGTGCTCGCGGACACGATCAGAGATATGACGTTTAGTTTCTCCAATGTAGCAATCACCACAACTGCAACTCAGTTTGTAGACTCCAGGGTATTGTAAGTCAGGAATGACATCTTTCACAGATGGAATTAGATCACGGATTTTATGTACTGTACTGAATCGGACTTGGATTTTATGTTTGCTTAGAATTTTGGAGATCTTTTTGGTCACGCCTGCTATGTATGGCAACGTGATCGTTTTGATCGGAGTTTCATGTGGCTGTTTCTGTATGGTGGGAGAAACAGCTTGGTGGATGGTGCGGTCAGAGTATCCGTTCATCCTAAGGGCCCGATGTACATGTCTTAATTCACTGGCCAGGTGGTGTTGGTCAGAAATGCCATGAGCTCTGTGGTATAGCGTTTTGATGAGAGAATTCTTTTGAGATGGGTGGTGGTGGGAATCCGGTTTCAAGTAGGAATCTGTGTGGGTGGCTTTCCTGTAGACAGAATGTCCCAAGGATCCGTCAGGTCTCCTCTCAAACAGAATATCTAAGAATGGTAGTTTACCATCTTTCTCCACTTCCATGGTGAATCTGATGGATGGGTGTCTGGAATTGATGTGGTCCAAGAAGTGGTTCAATGCTGGGAGGCCATGTGGCCAAATGACGAAAGTGTCATCCATGAACATGTTGGCTATCACTGGTGACAAGGGGGAGCCCATAGGGGTACCCTCATTCTGTTTGTAGAAGGTGCCATTCCAGGTAAAATAAGTGTTGGTGAGGCAATGCCTAACCAGCGCAGGTACATCCGAATTCAATCCATGTTGGACCAAGTCCTCAATTATTGTTAGGGTGTCAGGTACTGGGACTTTGGTAAACAGAGATACTACATCAAAACTGACGGGGATATCATCAGGAGATAGTAGCATGTCCTTGACCATAGAGACTAGTTGGGTTGAATTGAGTACTGCCGAAGAGGTCTTGCCTGTGAAGGGAAGCAGAGTATCTGATAGAAACCGGGCCAGTTTGTAAGTAGGAGAGTTACTCGTCGACATGATGGGTCGTAGCGGGGTGCCTTCTTTATGGATCTTGGGAAGACCATAGAGTCTGGGAGGTCTTGCCGCTGATGGTTTTAGAGAGGGACGTTTGGTTGGTTCGATTAGGGAAGTCGAACTCGTGATGATTTTGTTCGTTTTTGTCGTTAGGCTGTTAGTAGGATCGTTTTTAATTTTGGAGTAACTCCCATAATTAAGTAGGTCCAGGATTTTGTTGTTGTATGAATCTTTATCCATGATGACCGTGGCATTGCCCTTGTCTGCCAAGAGGATGACTATATCATCTCTCTTTTTTAGGTCCGCGAGTTCAGAGCGTTCGTTTTTGCTAATGTTACTAGTGGGTTTCTTAGCATTCTTAAGAATAGTGGCTATTTCAGCTCTTGCCACATCCGCATGGATGTGTCCTATGCCTCTGAGGGCTACATCAATCTGAGAAATCACATCCTCTACTGGTATATATTTAGGGGTGACAGCGAAATTTAGTCCTCTATCTAGTACCGTCTTCAGATTGTCAGAAATTGGGATGTTACTCTGATTAATAACGGTCTTGTTGACATCCAGCTTTGTGATGTGTGGCTCTGGTTTCTTCTTAGATAGGAGGTTGAATTTAGAAATCAGGTTAGCTTTGCATTTGGCTGACATTGAGTCAGCAGAAGCAGAAGTCATGTTGTCAACGTGGTTCCAATCGGAAGGGGACATTTTTTGTGTTAACATTAAATACGTTTGTAAGAGTCTTGTCTAAATTATCGAGTTCAGATCGGAGTAACCTTATTCTCTCCGAGATTAGTGATAGGCTAGCTTTAAATAAAATATGTTTAGAGTTCGGTGACGACACAGCAGCAGATGTGAGTGTGAGTTTACTTTTATTAATTTTAATTTTTCACCTACGTGACTTTACCGATAAAACCTAATAATATAAAGTGGAGTTATACTTTGTGTGAAGTACGAAATGGATTTGTAAACTTAAAAGTGAAGTGGATAATGCGAAGAAGTGCTTTTATTGATGTTACAAGTTTTCGCCCCCCTCAGTGGCCAGGTGAAACATGATACACGCTCCACGGGAGATCACTCCCTGGTTTTTCCATCACCTGCGCCGCCCAAAACCGCTTCCCCTGTGGACCGTGTCCAGGTGACGGAAATCCTGGACTACTGGGGTCCGAACTCGGGGCCACTAACGTGGCGGCTCACGCCCGCTGAGGTGCGCCGCGCCCTGTCGCTGCGCGCCGACTTCCGCAGCGAGGACATCAAGCGACTGCGCCTCTGAGCGAGCAGCGGGCCAGGACCTGACGAATGTTACCTCGAGAGCTCGTCACAAGCACACAGAAATAGTGCATCACACACACACAGCAATAGTGCATCGCACACAGCAATAGCACACCACACACACACAGCAATAGCGCATGCACACTCGGTGCACAAAAGCACGCCACATCATGGCAGTCCACAGGGCATTGGTCACCTAGTGCGGTGCACAATAGCACCCCGACATGTTGCATTACGTGACACTACACAACCACAGGATTTCAGCTCTGAAGTTCTATATTTCTTCTGTTATTATATTTGTTTACCCAGGAAAGCCTCACTGAGTCTCAAGACTCTTATTCTGCCGGGTCCTACAAATTTTTTTGTTGCATTAGGGGGTGATGATTGTTATGTATATTCCAAACAAGTAATTTGCGGCTCTTTTTTTCCGAACTTGTAACATTTCGACCAAGCCGCCAACACACGATGGCCCACTTGTTTCAGATGATGTCAGGGGATCTTAAATGTCCACTGTGAAGAGGACAAGGCGCATATTTATTGGTGAAAATTCACTTAATGCATAAAAATGCATTCATCCAACATGATGTGCACTACATACAATTTTTGTTGCAGTCGCAGAGAAAAGTTGTGGCAACAGCTTTCCACTCACAATGCAATTACCCTACTGCACGAATCGAGATCCGTCCGCAAGGGGGGAGAAATTGTCCTCGGGTTATTTTATAACTCTGCCCATGGTCTTTGTAATCTCAGTAAAGTTCAAATCAGTGTTTGTCGCTTTCAGAGAAGATAACCAAATCCTCAAATGCATTCAACGTTGAAGAAATTATCGTGTACTGTGTTTTCGTTAGCACAGTGTAACAAGATTTCATGCTTTGGTATATGCCATTTGGGGAAAGGGTTGACAGAAATTTCGCAACAACATCCATTCATATAAGGTTTTTTTTTGCACAGGTCCAGAGGATGAACTGTAATTTTCTTAGTCCCGTACAAAGTAATATTGTGTTTCATCTTCTTGGTTCTTTCGGTAAAGTCACGTAGAATGGAAATAATAAAATAATAAAAATTCTTGTTTTATTTTTATTATTTTCTTATTTCCATTCTACGTGACTTTACCGAAAGAACAAAGAAGATGAATCCCTGCATTCACGAAAGCTTTAAATCGAAATTTAATATTGTGTTTTTTTACAGGTGAGGTGTAGCAAAGTAGGTTAAGCAGAAGTCAGGATTCTCGAGTTCCAGAGGTGGGAGGGTGATCTGGAGAGAGTGGGGGTGACGGGCGTTCAAAAGAGGTGGATGTGAGGAAGAGGATAAATCGAAGAGGTATAGAGGATGAGTGGAGTTAGGGTGGGGCAGACGTGAGTACAAGAGGGTGAGAGAGCGGGGAGAGCGTGAGAGCAGAGTGGCGCGAGGGGGAAGAGGAGGCAGAGATAACAGGAGTTCGACACGGACGGGTTGCAGAGTTGGTGACGCGGCGGTTGAGGAAACACGTGCTGTACAAACTCTGCACTCGGGGCTGAAAAAAAAGGTGTAACGAACCTCGGCAGTGATGGGAAGCGTGCATTTAGTTCTTTATTTGTTCCTCCGATTGTACATACGTGAGTGTGTACATAAATTCCTGAATAAAGGTGACGGCTGACATAGAGTTTTACATTGCATCGATTGCAGAGGACTGAATGAGTGAAGTTCACGAACAGTAACCATGGCACTCGCGATAGAGATAACTGACCGCGAGTGAACCGCTGAGTGTTGGATCATGAGTCAACCTGACCGCTGCTTTACTCTTCCATCAGGTGCAGTGAAGTTTAGACACCTGGGTACCTCATCCCAGAATGGCAGTTCCAACTTTTGCCTGTGCTGTGTCGTAATAATGTTGAGAGCTAAAGAGGCTTTAATATAGAAATAGAAAACCAAGCTTCTTTGATGCGTCCTTAGGCAGATGAGTAATATAACCAATCCATGACAGGTTCATGCCGTGCCATACAGCAGACACGAGAGAAGGTGAAGGCCGCCTAACCTTTATAGAGCAATCAGGTGGCAGGCATTACAATACGGGATAATCATCAATGTAAGCGCATGTATCTGCTATATCACTGATATATCTGTGGTGTAGCTATATCACTGTGATATATCTGTGATGTAATAGTACTGTCAGACGAGGACAATTGGGTTAAGCGAGGAGGATGTGGAACTGAGTGGACTTGCCGATGACCGGTACCAGTAGTGTCCAGATCGGCCTCTGTGGAGGACACTGCTGCTACTGCGCAGATGGAGGCAGTCGCCCTCCAGCAACAACCGAGGGCAGCGGAGCGACGCTCAGAACAACGAGCGGGGCGCCGAGTGAATAAAACGCCAAAAGTTGGCACAGGTGGTGCATCTGCCAGTCATCTCAGTCAGCCAACCCATGGCACATGTACCGTGATCTCCTGCCAGTGGGCCTTCGACACTTCACGTGCCCTCAAAGTGCACGTAGCCTGGCACAATCGCCGTGGCCCCTTGGTGGCCACTCCGGCACGTGGATCGCGCGGCTCTCTCGTGCCCACAGCGACCGCGTGACCGCGCCAGCCAATGGCGGCTCTCGCGTGCCCACGGCGACCGCGTGACCGCGCCAGCCAATGGCGGCTCTCGCGTGCCCACGGCGACCGCGTGACCGCGCCAGCCAATGGCGACTCTCGCGTGCCCACGGCGACCGCGTGACCACGGCGCCAGCCAATGGCGGCGCTCGGAGGCGGTGTCACGGCGACTCCGTTGCGGTCTCGCGAGGGGAGACGCGGCCCGCCTCGCGGGTAACAGAGAGGGAGACGCGGGGACTGAGAGGGAGACGCGGCCCGCTTCGTGGGGACTGAGGGAGACGCGGGGAGACTTGGGGAGGGCGAGGCGCTGAGACTTGCAGGGAGTTGGGCCCCCGGCCATGTCGGCGGTGCCGCTGAGCGCCGCTCCTCCTCCTGCTCCCCCCCCGCGGCCACGCTGCAAGAAGCGGCCCGGGAGCGGCGCGGCCTTCGCGGTCGCGGCAGCGGCGACAGCAACGAAACCCAACATCAAGAAACGCGCGGTGAGGGTCGGGTGAGGGTCGGGTGAGGGTGGGGTGAGGGGTGAGGGTCGGGTGATGGGTGAGGGTCGGGTGATGGGTGAGGGTCGGGTGATGGGTGAGGGTCGGGTGAGGGGTGAGGGTCGGGTGATGGGTGAGGGTCGGGTGAGGGGTGAGGGTCGGGTGAGGGGTGAGGGTCGGGTGAGGGGTGAGGGAGGGGTGAGGGGCGGGTGAGGGGCGAGGGGTGAGGGTCGGGTGAGGGGTGAGGGTCGGGTGAGGGGTGAGGGAGGGGTGAGGGGCGGGTGAGGGGTGAGGGGCGAGGGGTGAGGGGCGGGTGAGGGGTGAGGGGCGGGTGAGGGGTGAGGGGCGGGTGAGGGGTGAGGGGCGAGTGAGGGGTGAGGGGCGGGTGAGGGGTGAGGGGCGGGTGAGGGGTGAGGGGCGGGTGAGGGGTGAGGGGCGGGTGAGGGGTGAGGGGCGGGTGAGGGGTGAGGGGCGGGTGAGGGGTGAGGGGCGGGTGAGGGATGAGCGGCGGGTGAGGGGTGAGGGGCGGGTGAGGGGTGAGGGGCGGGTGAGGGGTGAGGGGCGGGTGAGGGGTGAGGGGCGGGTGAGGGGTGAGGGGCGGGTGAGGGGTGAGGGGCGGGTGAGGGGTGAGGGGCGGGTGAGGGGTGAGGGTTGAGGAGCGAATGAACGGTGAGTGAGGGGTGAGGAAGAATTAAGGAGTGAGTGGTGAGGAGCAAGTGAGGAGCGAGTGCGAAGTGAGAGCGAGTGCGGGGATGGGAGCGAGGACACGTGGCATTGCATCTGTATTCACCCAGGGAAGTGCTTGTGCAGAGGGCATACCTGTAACAAGCACGACAGTGGTGCGTGATGCTTCTGTGCATGGCTGGTGCTCTGTGTGATGATGCAGCTGCAGCAGCCGGGAGTCTCAACTTGCGAGGGGGAGGTGACGACGGCGACAACGACGGCGACGACGGTGGAGGAGAAGGAGGCGGTGCCGGTGCTCGTGTCGGCAGAGCCGGCCGTGAGCAAGGCCCTTCCCTTCAAGAACCCCAGCTTCACCGTGGGTGGCTATGAGTCAGACCCGGCTCCTGTCGGACGGAGCGTTGGGCAATAGAGAAGTTGTGTGTGCGGGGGGCGGCACTGTGACCAGCAATCTGCGGCTGCCATGGACTTGAGTGGCACCAAAGGGACCACCACTACTGGTGATGCTGGGCCCAGCTCCCGCCTACCGCCGGCCCTGTCCCTAACGCGTCTCAAGACATCTCGCACCTCCTGCTGGTCTGAGGCGTCACGGTGGCGAGATCTTAACTACCTCGCCTGGTGTACAGGAGTTCGTGGGTTCAATTTCGACCCTGATACCTGCTGCTGTATATTTGGAGTTTGCACGTCTCTCTCCCCATGGTCCCGTGGATTTTTCTCCTGGTCCTCCGGTTTTCCCCTCCACATTTAGAATCAACATCGCGCGTCTAAAGTCTTTGGCTACTGTGAATTTCCACGTGATAAGCTACTTTGTTAAGCTATTTTTTGTGGCCAGGTCACTTCTGAAAAAGAGCTATATAGATCACTGGGCCTTACCTGGTAAACTAAAATTGTTTAGTTTAGGCATTAGCATTTGCCTGTTCGTGTTGAAATGACGCTTATCGCCAAACTAAGTGGTTAATTTTGTAACCTCTGACTTGCAGGAAGGGGGGCAGTGGTTAATGCACTGGGCTTGTAAACCCTGTAACCCGAGTTTGCTATATGACCATGGCTAACATCAGTGGCAAGTGATATATTAATCGGTCCTGGTCCTCCACTTACTGAGTGGTGAGGTATGGCCATGATCGGCACGGCTTAAAGAGTCCTTCATCCAGCAGTGGATACGTATTTGTCGATGTACACCCTGAACAGCTGTGCAAACAAAGTGTACATCTCAAAGGCTTTCCCATGTGAAATATTTCAAACAAATTATTGATAACATTCACAAAGGGGTTGTACATTATTATTGATACCTTGGCATGAGGCCTCAGAAAGTAAAAATTTTAAAAGTCTAAATATAGGTGGCAATTAAAATTATTCCGTAAATAGTTTGTAATCTGAGGTGGAACCTATAACCCTACGTCCTTGTGATCGACTTAAACACCTTGATTTGTCAAGGTGAGGGTCGTGCCAGTGGAATCCCCTTCGTGTATTATCCCACATGAGGCACATGTGAGAAATAGACAACAGTCCTTCCCACATCTGCCTCTCCACATACAAAATAAGTTTATTTACACGTCCCACCAGCCACGTGCCCTTCTGGGAGTAGCATCGGTTTATTACCAGCATACTGAACTGGTGTCGCAATTCAGTGTCTCATCAGTGGCATGTGTGTGTGTCCTGTAGCACTCAGGTCTGGGTGGCGTGGGAGTTCGCAAGTCGCGCGTGTGGAAGAACCTGAAGCAGATCATCGCAGCCGAGCGCAGCATGAACTGGAGCCCTGATGATGCCACATGTGCGTACGGCGTGACTCGTCACGGAGCGGACTGGTGACAAAGTTAAATCAAGGATTTGTGGGGAGAGACGGTGAAATTGAGTGAATACTGGCGTATGCTAAAATAAATGAGTAGACAAAACGCCTCCCCATATTTGCCACTCTTCATAAAATATCAAAGTATTCCATCAGCCGCACAGCCCTCTGGGGGTGCTTAATTTTAGAAGCATCTTCTTGGTTCTTTCGATAAAGTCACGTAGAAGGAAAATAATAAAATAAAAAAAATAAAACATAATAAAATAATTCTCACGACGTTTCGGCCACAACGCAAGCAGCCGTCTTCAGGTGGAGAACAGGTCTGTCGAGAAGACAGAGTCTGAATGGCATGCCCCAGGCTTGGAGCGACTATTTATGCTGGGATGGAGGGGCGAAGAGCATCTTGACAAAATAATTTGCATATCAAGAGGAATTTAGCATATTTATGGAAAATGCAGATATGCGATTAGTACTACTTGTGAAATGCGTAGGAGGATTAGCGAGGGGTTTAAAGTCATTATGCTCATGCATTATGCAGGATTAGCAGTATCAAAGGGAGGGAGTAAGGTTAGAATTAATAAAGGGAAGGAATGTTAATAATATGGCGCCGCAGCAACTAATATGCTTATAGACTATACATTGTAATATTACACTATGTATTATTCTACCAAGAAGATGAATCCCTGAAGTCACGAAAGCTTTAAATCGAAATTTAGAAGCATCGTTTCAATGCAAGAAAACTGATCTTTTGTGTTAGATCTGAGAAGGACAAAATTGTTCCAAAATTTATTGAAATTTTTCTACATTCCAAATTGAAATGTTCGGTTCAACACATGATGAGTTTGTTTTGTGTATTTTGAAGTATATATTAGTTTAACTTATTATCTTGCAGGAATAAGTTAAATATTTAGTTTTTCAGAGCTGGAAATTTTCCAAATTAAGCAAAATACCGAATGTTAATATAATGTTGATTTGAAGATTTAGTGACTGCAGGAATCCATACTCTTTGGTTCTTTTGGTAAAGTCACGTAGGTAGAAAAATAATGGATCACGACGTTTCGATCGCAACACAAGCAACCGTCATCGGGTGAGACCAACACAGCAGAACTGCTGACGAAGGAGAAAGAGCTGCTGCAACAAGTGGTTATATAAGGTAGGAGGCAAGCTGCTGATTCAGGCTGCTTCTAAAGGGTAGAAATGGGCATAGCCCAAGAGTCATAAACGACTGCTGCGCATGAGACAAACCCGATACCCGGCTACCCGTACCCGGCCGGGTACGGGTAGCCGTTTGCGACCCTGGTGCGGCCGGGTACGGGTAGGCCGTGAGTCACTAGGGTAGGCCGTGAGTCACTGGTGAGTAACCGTTTGTCACTCATTTCGGTAGGGTACGGGTAGGGAACGGGTACTCGTACCCGGCTGGGTACGGGTACCCATTTGCGACCCTGGTGCGGCCGGGTACGGGTAAGGAATCAAAACCCGTTTGCGACCTCTGGACAAGCGGCAGGAGGATAGAGAGGGGGTGGGGCATAGATAAGAAAGGGGCTATGCGTAAGACAAGGGGGAGATCTGCGGCAGGGGGAGAGAGAGGGGGTGGGGCATAGATAATCGGTGGCAGGGGGAGAGAGAAGCTGTGACTCAAGAGAGTCGAGAATAGCTGCTAACATCGCCAGGCAGGAAGGGGGGGGGCATCATAGCCAGTTTTGACCTAAACCGGTTAATAACATCCTTCCAATGATTGCTCAGTTTGTACCCATCTTCTTGGTTGAAATTGTCTGTGTTTATATATCTGGATGGCTTCATGGACAAATCTTTGATGGTAGCCCGAAGGTTTGCAGAGTACCTTGGTCCCGGAACAAACAATATCGTGTGAACCCACCGCGTTAAAACAGTGATCAGCAACGGCAGAGATATTGGTTCTGCCGTGTTTCAAATCTGCCTTGTGTTCACGAACACAGTCCGAGACATGTCGTTTCGTTTCCCCGATGTAACTGCTGCCGCAGACACAACTTAGTTTGTAGACACCAGGGTGTTGCATGTCAGGAAGCACACGCAATTGTATGGCAAGGTAATGGTTTTGGTTGGGTCCTCAGATGGTTCTCTCCCCATGGTTGGGGATACAACTTTGTGGATTGTGCGGTCTGAATGTATCCCCAACCATGGGGAGAGAACCATCTGAGGACCCAACCAAAAAAATCACCTTGCCATACATAGCAGGTGTTACAAAAAAGATTTACAAAATCTTGAACAAACACAAGATCCAGGTTCGATTCAACACAGTACACAAAATCCGTGATTTGATCCCATCTGTCAAGGATGTGATTCCTGACATGCAACTCCTTGGACGTGTTCATTAATTAATAATATACACTTAGAGTAGTCATTTGTGCATTGGTTTATTTTATATTGTGATAGGTGTGTTTACTGGTAAAGAGGCCTTTTTTGTGTAAAATTTAAACTTTAATTTTAACAAATGTTTGCTTTGTTTTACATCTTACAATATTTTTACAGACAGCAACATCGACGCTCCTCCATCGTTTAAGCCAGCCAAGAAGTATTCAGACCTCTCTGGTTTGCCTGTAAGATATACGCAGACTCACTACACAATACAGTAATTCGTAAATTGTGCTACTTGCATGATATATTGTCATCTATTCCGAAAATAATGTAATTAATTTGATTTAAGAATTATAAAAATAATGAATGTAGGTATGTATACAATTTTGGCACACCCAGCATAACTGTTGTTGTTCACATTGATATGGGAAGAGTAGAAGTGTGGATGACATGTGGCAGATGGCACGGGAGCATGGCTTTCTACTGCTGAATTCATAATTGGAAAAATGCATTAAATGTTTCTATTCTGTGAAAAAAACAACAAGTCTCGTAACACCCAATTGTAGTCACGTAGGTATTTAAAACATATTTAAAAGGTGTAAATTTTTTTAAAGTTAATAATTTAAGGCAGTTGTCAAACTTTCTCATCAAAAAAAGTATTGATTTTCTTTCCCGCTACATATTTTCTCTGAAAAAAATATTCACCAATCTTGACCATAGCTACAGTCTAGTGGCAAAATCTGTAGAAGGGCTGCTGCCTGACGTTTTAGGACCGTGGTCTATGCGCTATGAAGAAGGGCCATTGCCTGAACAATTGCCTATTTAAATTTTCTTTTTAAGGCCACAGTGTAGTTGACAAATGTGTTCATATTGGCTCTATCAACTTCAAAATCAGTTAATAATGTACTCAGATATTATTCATCAACCATAGCAACCTTTCGGTGTTGTGTCTGGTTGCAGGCAAGTTACACGGACCCACAGAGCAAACTCCACTTCAGCAATGCCGAGGAGTTCTCCCAGGTGCGCACGCTGCCCATGGACATTGTGTCGGGTTACCTGGCTCTGCGCAAGGCCACGAGCATCGTGCCGTAACAACGTACAACTCTCCATGCGTTAGCGCGACTTAAGCGAGGTTGAGCTACGCTGCGAACCACAAGCACGAATCTTACACACAAATTAAATAGTGTACAAAGCTTATGGTGTATAAAGATGCCATGACATGCACTGGTTGGTGCTGTTTCATCTTTTTATGAAATCTTTGAGAGGAAGTCACCGCCCTCGGGCTCCTCCACCTGCGTGTAGACTTTCCTCCCGCGCTAGTGCAGGCTGCAGGGCGAGGGAGCGTCGCGCGGATCGCCGGGAAGAGATCTCAAATTGAAACGTTCAGTAATAATTGCAGTGGTGAGACGATCCACTCTTAAGTCCAAACCACAACCTGCATATAGACCTCTTTTTTGTAATTAATGGCAAATGTCATTGGAATGTTGCCAAAAAGCGGTCATTATGGGTGTGATGATGCATTGTTTCGTCAATCTATATCGGTTAAGGTTTAGTCATCGATAATGTTTCATTAAGTTCCATGAAAATGATATGTGAACATTAATGTATTGAAATATACTATAAGAATTACGAATTGGTTATTGAATCGGATTTCGGCTCCGAAATCGAGAGCGTGTATCACGTCGCTCGGCGGAGTGAATTGTTATTGCCCTGTAGGTCACAGCTGATGCGATTCAACTTAGTCTTTCTTTGTTACATGGAAAATCCCTTTTATCCAGTCACCCAGCTAGTTTCCAAGGTAGATGTAGGAACAAGAACAGCATCAACATTATAGAGAGGAAGAGGCAACATTGGAATAACACGTTGGAGGTACAGGCCAAAATAACGCAGAAAGAATAACAATCGACATAAAAAACATCAAAAACGAGGTAATGAATGGTGGGAGAGGAGATGTGCGTGAGGCAAAGGGAATCCAAGCAAATGAAACAACCACCACGGGAATACGAAAAGTAACGGCCAAGGGTTTATGTACAGGTGCAGTCGAACTGTCCATGCTGAGCTAGAATTGATATGAAACGATGTAGGGAGGGGAGGGAGCTGAGCCTATGCCGAGAGGCGAGGACATTCCAGTAACGTGGGGCAGCAGCGTGGAAGGAAATGTCGCCATACATAGTTGCAACAGCCGGTATTTTTTTGTAAGATCAGGGAGGCACTTCTGATGTTGCAGCGTGCAATGGGTGAAGTTTTATCCTTTTGATGGCACTGTGCCATTGCTCCATCTTGCAAATCGTTGGACAATTCTAGTTATGTCTAAATTGGCACTTGCTATAATGGTAATAACCACTGTACAAGCGTTTGTCTTTTTTATGGGGGCATTGCAGTTCCATTCTCATTTCATCTCGTGGTTGAACTGCACTCTCCGTGTACCTCCTGCTTATCATCGAACTCCAAGGCTGTCACAGAGAGCCAGTTTCGTATGTTTGTGTACACTTTAAATACAAAATAAATGTGAAGTGTGTAATATATTTGTTACAATCTAACCTATATAATTCATTTTTTGTCTGTCTGTCCGTCTGTCCATCTGCGTACGCTCGCTTCCGGGGGATTTGGCTCTCGGACCGTGGGGTTCGCCGAGATAAAATTTTGCTGGTGGGCACGCCCCCGGCCCCGCGGTGAACTTAGGCATTTCCGATTTTTCGTCTCTAAACTTTAAATCGGACGGATTATCGATTTAGTGCGATTTCTCTTTATTTATTTACTATTGCCGACCAGCACGTGGCAAAGCACGCCGTTGCGCATGCGCGAAGGCGGTTGCCCCTGGCAACGGGCTGTTGGCCCCTGGCAACGGGCAGCAACGCCGTCGCTGCGGGGTGGACGCCATTTTTAATTCCCGTTAAAAATATGCGCACGCATTAACACGCGACGCTGAGGTAAATTCATCAAAGTTTCACGTCCTCTTCATTCCCCCACCACCCCAATGTGTGCAATTACTATTATAGGGTCGGTAGATAATAAAATTATAGCGATTAGACAGTATCATAGCGGGGGGGGGGGGGGGAGGGGGTAGCGGCCTGAGAACCCAGCCTCGGCCGGGTGGGCAATCTAGGCGAGGCCGGAGGCTCTGCGCGGTACTAGGCCTCGACACCCCACACGTGTCAGGCGAAGACTTTGTGCTATAAACTCGATATACCCAGCGTTGCCCGTGGGGAAAATACATTTAAAATCTTCTGAAAACTTTAAAACACAACATACCAATGAAAATACAACTGTGTAATTTAAAATTTAAAACCGACCGCGCCAAGAATCGATTCTCTGAATCGCGCAAGTGAATTAAAGGTTGTCGACTCCTTTAGAATCGGCTTAATCTCGTTTAATATAAGTTGGTTATAGAGTTGATATAAACTGCTACGAATGGGAAATATCCGGCGTTGACCGGGGCAAAAATATAATTAAAAACTCCTGAAAACGTTAAAACATAACATACCAATGAAAATAAAACTCTGTAATTAAAAATGTAGCCCAAGCGCGAAAAGAAGCGATTTTTTGCAATCGTTGCGAAGGAATCGAGGGTTGTAGATTACTTTAGAATCACCCTATTCCCTTTTTAACAAACTGCGTGTCGCCAACAGACACACACATTCACACATTTAGCTTTTACATTTAACATACAAAACGTCAGCATGTACTGCTGTCATGATAGGCAAAAATATATACACCCTCACCACTCACCATCACCACTCACTATCACTCACCACTCACACTCACCATCACTCACCCTCACCACTCACCCTCACTACTCACCCTCACCACCACTACTCACCCTCACCACTCTCCCTCACCACTCTCTCACCACTCACCCTCACCACTCACCCTTCTCCCTCAACACTCACGCTCACCCTCACCAATCATCCTCGCCCTCACCACCACCACATTCTCACCCTCGCCACCACCACTCACCCTCAACACTCACCCTCACCACCACCACTCACCACCACTCACCTCTCACTCACGCTCAACACTCACCTTCACCACTCACCCTCACCACTCTCACCACTCACCACCACTCACTCTCACCACTCACTTTCACCACTCACCCTCACCACTCACCCTCACCACTCACCACTCTCACCCTCACCATTCACCCTCACCACTCACCACTCACCTTCTCCACTCACCCTCACCACTCACCCTGACCACTCACCGCTCACCACTCACCCTCACCACTCACCATCACTGTGGTGGTGGTGGTACCTGCTTTCATGACAGTAGTACAAGCTGACGTTTTGTATGTGTAATGTCTAAAGCTAAATTAGTGAATGTGTGTGTGTAAGAAATGTTAAGCATACTTGGCGACACGTAAGCAAGTTTTTTTTAAAACGGGAATAGGGTGAGTGGTGGTGGTGAGGGTGAGTGGTGAGGGTGAGTAGTGAGGGTGAGTAGTGAGGGTGATTGGTGAGCGTGAGTGGTGAGTGGTGAGCGTGACTGGTGAGTGGTGAGGGTGAGTGATGAGGGTGAGTTGTGAGGGTGAGTGGCGGTTGTGAGTGGTGATTAGTGAGGGGTGAGTGGTGAGGGTGAGCGTGAGTGGTGAGCGGTGAGGGTGAGCAGTGAGGGTGAGTGGTGATTGGTGAGGGTGTGATTGATGAGGATGAGTGGTGAGGGTGAGTGGTTGTTGTGAGGGTGAGTGGTGAGGGGTGAGAGTGAGTGGTGAGGGTGAGTGGTGAGGGTGAGTGGCGGTTGTGAGTGGTGATTAGTGAGTGGTGAGGGTGAGTGGTGAGCGTGAGTGGTGAGGGTGAGTGGTGAGGGTGAGTGGTGAGGGTGAGTGGTGAACGTGAGTGGTGAGGGTGAGTGGTGATTGGTGAGGGTGAGTGGTGATTGGTGAGGGTGTGATTGGTGAGGGTGAGTGGTGAGGGTGAGTGAGTGGTGAGGGTGAGTGGCGGTTGTGAGTGGTGATTAGTGAGGGTGAGTAGTGAGGGTTAGTGGTGAGCGTGAGTGGTGAGTGTTGAGCGCGACTGGTGAGTGGTGAGGGTGAGTGGTGAGGGAGAGGGGTGAGGGTAAGTGGTGAGTGTGGTGAGTGGTGAGGGTGAATGGCGGTTGTGAGTGATGATTAATGAGGGGTGAGTGGTGAGGGTGAGCAGTGAGTGGTGAGCAGTGAGGGTGAGCAGTGAGTGGTGAGGGTGAGTGGTGAGCGTGAGTGGTGAGGGTGAGTGGTGATTGGTGAGGGTGAGTGGTGATTGGTGAGGGTGTGATTGGTGAGGATGAGTGGTGAGTAGTAAGGGTGAGTGGTGAGGGTGAGTGGCGGTTGTGAGTGGCGATTGTGAATGGTGATTAGTGAGGGGTGAATGGTGAGGGTGAGTGGTGAGCGGTGAGGGTGAGCAGTGAGGGTGAGTGGTGATTGGTGAGGGTGTGATTGATGAGGGTGAGTGGTGAGGGTGAGTGGTTGTTGTGAGTGGTGAGGGTGAGTGGTGAGAGTGAGTGGTAAGGGTGAGTGGTGAGGGTGAGTGGCGGTTGTGAGTGGTGATTAGTGAGTGGTGAGGGTGAGTGGTGAGCGTGAGTGGTGAGGGTGAGTGGTGATTGGTGAGGGTGATTGGTGAGGGTGTGATTGGTGAGGATGAGTGGTGAGTAGTGAGGGTGAGTGGTGAGGGTGAGTGAGTGGTGAGGGTGAGTGGCGGTTGTGAGTGGTGATTAGTGAGGGTGAGTAGTGAGGGTGAGTGGTGAGCGTGAGTGTTGAGCGTGACTGGTGAGTGGTGAGGGAGAGTGGTGAGGGAAAATGGTGAGTGTGGTGAGTGGTGAGGGTGAATGGCGGTTGTGAGTGATGATTAATGAGGGGTGAGTGGTGAGGGTGAGCGGTGAGTGGTGAGCAGTGAGGGTGAGCAGTGAGGGTGAGTGGTGATTGGTGAGGGTGTGATTGATGAGGGTGAGTGGTGAGTGGTGAGGGTGAGTGGTGAGGGTGAGTGGTGAGAGTGAGTGGTGAGGGTGAGTGGCGGTTGTGAGTGGTGATTAGTGAGGGTGAGTGGTGAGGGTGAGCGGTTAGTGGTGAGCGGTGAGGGTGAGCAGTGAGGGTGAGTGGTGATTGGTGAGGGTGTGATTGGTGAGGATGGGTGGTGAGTGGTGAGGGTGAGTGGTAAGGGTGAGTGGTTTAGCGGTGAGGGTGAGTGGTTGTTGTGAGGGTGAGTGGTTGTTGTGAGGGTGAGTGGTGATGGTGAGGGTGAGTGGTGAGTGGTGAGGGTGAGTGGCGGTTGTGAGTGATGATTAATGAGGGGTGAGTGGTGAGGGTGAGCGGTGAGTGGTGAGCGGTGAGGGTGAGCAGTGAGGGTGAGTGGTGATTGGTGAGGGTGTGATTTATGAGGGTGAGTGGTGAGGGTGAGTGGTGAGGGTGAGTGGTGAGAGTGAGTGGTGAGGGTGAGTGGTGAGGGTGAGTGGCGGTTGTGAGTGGTGATTAGTGAGTGGTGAGGGTGAGTGGTAATGGTGAGTGGTGAGCGTGAGTGGTGAGGGTGAGTGGTGAGCGTGAGTGGCGAGGGTGAGTGGTGATTGGTGAGGGTGAGTGGTGATTGGTGAGGGTGTGATTGGTGAGGATGAGTGGTGAGTAGTAAGGGTGAGTGGTGAGGGTGAGTGGCGGTTGTGAGTGGCGATTGTGAGTGGTGATTAGTGAGGGGTGAGTGGTGAGGGTGAGTGGTGAGCGGTGAGGGTGAGCAGTGAGGGTGAGTGGTGATTGGTGAGGGTGTGATTGATGAGGGTGAGTGGTGAGTGGTGAGGGTGAGTGGTTGTTGTGAGGGTGAGTGGTGAGGGTGAGTGGTGAGAGTGAGTGGTAAGGGTGAGTGGTGAGGGTGAGTGGCGGTTGTGAGTGGTGATTATTGAGTGGTGAGGGTGAGTGGTAATGGTGAGTGGTGAGCGTGAGTGGTGAGGGTGAGCGGTGAGCGTGAGTGGTGAGGGTGAGTGGTGAGCGTGAGTGGTGAGGGTGAGTGGTGATTGGTGAGTGGTGATTGGTGAGGGTGTGATTGGTGAGGATGAGTGGTGAGTAGTGAGGGTGAGTGGTGAGGGTGAGTGGTGAGGGTGAGTGAGTGGTAAGGGTGAGTGTCGGTTGTGAGTGGTGATTAGTGAGGGTGAGTAGTGAGGGTGATTGGTGAGCATGAGTGGTGAGTGTTGAGGGTGACTGGTGCGTGGTGAGGGTGAGTGGTGAGGGTGAGTGGTGAGGGAGAGTGGTGAGGGTAAGTGGTGAGTGTGGTGAGTGGTGAGGGTGAGTGGCGGTTGTGAGTGATGATTAATGAGGGGTGAGTGGTGAGGGTGAGCGGTGAGTGGTGAGCGGTGAGGGTGAGCAGTGAAGGTGAGTGGTGATTGTTGAGGGTGTGATTGATGAGGGTGAGTGGTGAGGGTGAGTGGTGAGGGTGAGTGGTGAGAGAGAGTGGTGAGGGTGAGTGGTGAGGGTGAGTGGCGGTTGTGAGTGGTGATTAGTGAGTGGTGAGGGTGAGTGGTAATGGTGAGTGGTGAGCGTGAGTGGTGAGCGTGAGTGGTGAGGGTGAGTGGTGATTGGTGAGGGTGAGTGGTGATTGGTGAGGGTGTGATTGGTGAGGATGAGTGGTGAGTAGTGAGGGTGAGTGGTGAGGGTGAGTGGTGGTTGTGAGTGGCGGTTGTGAGTGGTGATTAGTGAGTGGTGAGGGTGAGTGAGTGGTGAGGGTGAGTGGCGGTTGTGAGTGGTGATTAGTGAGGGGTGAATTGTGAGGGTGAGCGTGAGTGGTGAGGGTGAGTGGTGAGGGTGAGCAGTGAGGTTGAGCAGTGAGGGTGAGTGGTGATTGGTGAGGGTGTGATTGGTGAGGATGGGTGGTGAGTGGTGAGGGTGAGTGGTAAGGGTGAGTGGTTTAGCGGTGAGGGTGAGTGGTTGTTGTGAGGGTGAGTGGTTGTTGTGAGGGTGAGTGGTGATGGTGAGGGTGAGTGGTGAGTGGTGAGGGTGAGTGGCGGTTGTGAGTGGTGATTAGTGAGTGGTGAGGGTGAGTGGTAATGGTGAGTGGTGAGTGGTGAGCGTGAGTGGTGAGTGGTGAGCGTGAGTGGTGAGGGTGAGTGCTGAGCGGTGAGGGTGAGCAGTGAGGGTGAACGGTGAGGGTGAGTGGTGATTGGTGAGGATGAATGGTGAGTGGTGAGGGTGAGTGGTGATTGGTGAGGATGAATGGTGAGGGTGAGTGGTGAGGGTGAGTGGTGAGCGGTGAGGGTGAGTGGTTGTTGTGAGGGTGAGTGTGAGTGGTGAGGGTGAGTGGTTAGGGTGAGGGTGAGTGGCGGTTGTGAGTGGTGATTAGTGAGTGGTGAGGGTGAGTGGTGAGCGTGAGTGGTGAGTGGTGAGCGTGAGTGGTGAGTGGTGAGGGTGAGTGGTGATTGGTGAGGATGAATGGTGAGGGTGAGCGTGAGTGGTGAGTGGTGAGCGTGAGTGGTGAGTGGTGAGGGTGAGTGGTGATTGATGAGTGGTGAGGGGTGAGAGAGTGGTTAGTGGTGAGGGTGAGTGGTGAGGGTGAGTGGTGAGGTTGAGTGGTGAGGGTTAGTGGAGAGTGGTGAGGATGAGTGGTGATTGGTCAGTGGTGATTGGTGAGTGGTGAGGGTGAGTGCTGAGGCTGAATGGTGAGTTGAATGGTGAGAGTGAGTGGTGAGGGAGGGTGGTGAGGGTGAGTGGTGAGGGAGAGTGGTGAGGGTTAGTGGTGAGGGTTAGTGTTGAGGGTGAGTGGTCAGGGTGAGTGGTGAACGTGAGTGGTGAGGGTGAGTGGTGAGCGTGAGTGGTGAGGGTGAGTGGTGATTGGTAAGGGTGTGATTGGTGAGGATGAGTGGTGAGTAGTGAGGGTGAGTGGTGAGGGTGAGTGGTGAGGGTGAGTGAGTGGTGAGGGTGAGTGGTGGTTGTGAGTGGCGGTTGTGAGTGGTGATTAGAGAGTGGTGAGGGTGAGTGAGTGGTGAGGGTGAGTGGCGGTTGTGAGTGGTGATTAGTGAGGGGTGAATTGTGAGGGTGAGCGTGAGTGGTGAGGGTGAGTGGTGAGGGTGAGCAGTGAGGGTGAGCAGTGAGGGTGAGTGGTGATTGGTGAGGGTGTGATTGGTGAGGATGGGTGGTGAGTGTGAGGGTGAGTGGTAAGGGTGAGTGGTTTAGCGGTGAGGGTGAGTGGTTGTTGTGAGGGTGAGTGGTTGTTGTGAGGGTGAGTGGTGATGGTGAGGGTGAGTGGTGAGTGGTGAGGGTGAGTGGCGGTTGTGAGTGGTGATTAGTGAGTGGTGAGGGTGAGTGGTAATGGTGAGTGGTCAGTGGTGAGCGGTGAGGGTGAGTGGTTGTTGTGAGGGTGAGGGTGAGTGGTGAGGGTGAGTGGTTAGGGTGAGGGTGAGTGGCGGTTGTGAGTGGTGATTAGTGAGTGGTGAGGGTGAGTGGTGAGCGTCAGTGGTGAGTGGTGAGCGTGAGTGGTGAGGGTGAGTGGTGATTGATGAGTGGTGAGGGGTGAGAGAGTGGTTAGTGGTGAGGGTGAGTGGTGAGGGTGAGTGGTGCGGTTGAGTGGTGAGGGTTAGTGGAGAGTGGTGAGGATGAGTGGTGATTGGTCAGTGGTGATTGGTGAGTGGTGAGGGTGAGTGCTGAGGTTGAATGGTGAGTTGAATGGTGAGAGTGAGTGGTGAGGGAGGGTGGTGAGGGTGAGTGGTGAGGGAGAGTGGTGAGGGTTAGTGGTGAGGGTTAGTGTTGAGGGTGAGTGGTCAGGGTGAGTGGTGAGCGTGAGTGGTGAGTGGTGAGGGTGAGCGGTGAGCGTGAGTGGTGAGGGCGAGTGGTGATTGGTGAGGGTGTGATTGGTGAGGATGAGTGGTGAGTAGTGAGGGTGAGTGGTGAGGGTGAGTGGTGAGGGTGAGTGAGTGGTGAGGGTGAGTGGCGGTTGTGAGTGGCGGTTGTGAGTGGTGATTAGTGAGTGGTGAGGGTGAGTGAGTGGTGAGGGTGAGTGGCGGTTGTGAGTGGTGATTAGTGAGGGGTGAATTGTGAGGGTGAGCGTGAGTGGTGAGTGGTGAGGGTGAGTGGTGAGGGTGAGCAGTGAGGGTGAGCAGTGAGGGTGAGTGGTGATTGGTGAGGGTGTGATTGGTGAGGATGGGTGGTGAGTGGTGAGGGTGAGTGGTAAGGGTGAGTGGTTTAGCGGTGAGGGTGAGTGGTTGTTGTGAGGGTGAGTGGTTGTTGTGAGGGTGAGTGGTGATGGTGAGGGTGAGTGGTGAGGGTGAGTGGCGGTTGTGAGTGGTGATTAGTGAGTGGTGAGGGTGAGTGGTAATGGTGAGTGGTGAGTGGTGAGCGTGAGTGGTGAGTGGTGAGCGTGAGTGGTGAGGGTGAGTGCTGAGCAGTGAGGGTGAGCAGTGAGGGTGAGCGGTGAGGGTGAGTGGTGATTGGTGAGGATGAATGGTGAGTGGTGAGGGTGAGTGGTGATTGGTGTGGATGAATGGTGAGGGTGAGTGGTGAGGGTGAGTGGTGAGCGGTGAGGGTGAGTGGTTGTTGTGAGGGTGAGGGTGAGTGGTGAGGGTGAGTGGTTAGGGTGAGGGTGAGTGGCGGTTGTGAGTGGTGATTAGTGAGTGGTGAGGGTGAGTGGTGAGCGTGAGTGGTGAGTGGTGAGCGTGAGTGGTGAGGGTGAGTGGTGATTGATGAGTGGTGAGGGGTGAGAGAGTGGTTAGTGGTGAGGGTGAGTGGTGAGGGTGAGTGGTGAGGTTGAGTGGTGAGGGTTAGTGGAGAGTGGTGAGGATGAGTGGTGATTGGTCAGTGGTGATTGGTGAGTGGTGAGGGTGAGTGCTGAGGCTGAATGGTGAGTTGAATGGTGAGAGTGAGTGGTGAGGGAGGGTGGTGAGGGTGAGTGGTGAGGGAGAGTGGTGAGGGTTAGTGGTGAGGGTTAGTATTGAGGGTGAGTGGTCAGGGTGAGTGGTGAGTGTGAGTGGTGAGTGGTGAGGGTGAGCGGTGAGCGTGAGTGGTGAGGGTGAGTGGTGATTGGTGAGGGTGTGATTGGTGAGGATGAGTGGTGAGTAGTGAGGGTGAGTGGTGAGGGTGAGTGGTGAGGGTGAGTGAGTGGTGAGGGTGAGTGGCGGTTGTGAGTGGTGATTAGTGAGGGGTGAATGGTGAGGGTGAGCGTGAGTGGTGAGGGTGAGCAATGAGGGTGAGCAGTGAGGGTGAGTGGTGATTGGTGAGGGTGTGATTGGTGAGCGTGAGTGGTGAGTGGTGAGCGTGAGTGGTGAGGGTGAGTGCTGAGCAGTGAGGGTGAGCAGTGAGGGTGAGCGGTGAGGGTGAGTGGTGATTGGTGAGGATGAATGGTGAGTGGTGAGGGTGAGTGGTGATTGGTGTGGATGAATGGTGAGGGTGAGTGGTGAGGGTGAGTGGTGAGCGGTGAGGGTGAGTGGTTGTTGTGAGGGTGAGGGTGAGTGGTGAGGGTGAGTGGTTAGGGTGAGGGTGAGTGGCGGTTGTGAGTGGTGATTAGTGAGTGGTGAGGGTGAGTGGTGAGCGTGAGTGGTGAGTGGTGAGCGTGAGTGGTGAGGGTGAGTGGTGATTGATGAGTGGTGAGGGGTGAGAGAGTGGTTAGTGGTGAGGGTGAGTGGTGAGGGTGAGTGGTGAGGTTGAGTGGTGAGGGTTAGTGGAGAGTGGTGAGGATGAGTGGTGATTGGTCAGTGGTGATTGGTGAGTGGTGAGGGTGAGTGCTGAGGCTGAATGGTGAGTTGAATGGTGAGAGTGAGTGGTGAGGGAGGGTGGTGAGGGTGAGTGGTGAGGGAGAGTGGTGAGGGTTAGTGGTGAGGGTTAGTATTGAGGGTGAGTGGTCAGGGTGAGTGGTGAGTGTGAGTGGTGAGTGGTGAGGGTGAGCGGTGAGCGTGAGTGGTGAGGGTGAGTGGTGATTGGTGAGGGTGTGATTGGTGAGGATGAGTGGTGAGTAGTGAGGGTGAGTGGTGAGGGTGAGTGGTGAGGGTGAGTGAGTGGTGAGGGTGAGTGGCGGTTGTGAGTGGTGATTAGTGAGGGGTGAATGGTGAGGGTGAGCGTGAGTGGTGAGGGTGAGCAATGAGGGTGAGCAGTGAGGGTGAGTGGTGATTGGTGAGGGTGTGATTGGTGAGGATGGGTGGTGAGTGGTGAGGGTGAGTGGTGAGGGTGAGTGGTGAGGGTGAGTGGCGGTTGTGAGTGGTGATTAGTGAGTGGTGAGGGTGAGTGGTAATGGTGAGTGGTGAGTGGTGAGCGTGAGTGGTGAGTGGTGAGCGTGAGTGGTGAGGGTGAGTGCTGCGCGGTGAGGGTGAGCAGTGAGGGTGAGCGGTGAGGGTGAGTGGTGATTGGTGAGGATGAATGGTGAGGGTGAGTGGTGATTGGTGAGGATGAATGGTGAGGGTGAGTGGTGAGGGTGAGTGGTGAGCGGTGAGGGTGAGTGGTTGTTGTGAGGGTGAGGGTGAGTGGTGAGGGTGAGTGGTTAGGGTGAGGGTGAGTGGCGGTTGTGAGTGGTGATTAGTAAGTGGTGAGGGTGAGTGGTGAGCGTGAGTGGTGAGGGTGAGTGGTGAGCGTGAGTGGTGAGTGGCGAGGGTGAGTGGTGAGTGGTGAGGGGTGAGAGAGTGGTTAGTGGTGAGGGTGAGGGGTGAGGGTGAGTGGTGAGGTTGAGTGGTGAGAGTTAGTGGAGAGTGGTGAGGGTGAGTGGTGATTGGTCAGTGGTGATTGGTGAGGATGAGTGGTGAGTATTGAGGGTGAGTGGTGAGGGTGAGTGGTGGTTGTGATGGTGAGTGGTGAGTGGTGAGGGTGAATGCTGAGGCTGAATGGTGAGTTGAATGTTGAGAGTGAGTGGTGAGGGAGGGTGGTGAGGGTGAGGGAGAGTGGTGAGGGTTAGTGGTGAGGGTTAGTGTTGAGGGTGAGTGGTGAAGGTGAGTGTTGATTGGTGAGTGGTGAGGGTGAGTGGTGAAGGTGAATGGTGAGGGTGAGTGGTGAGGGTGAGTGGTGAGGGAGATTGGTGAGTGGTGAGTTGTGAGGGTAAGTGGTGAGTAGTGAGTGGTGAGTGTGAGTGGTGAGGATGAGTGGTGAGGGTGAGCTGTGAGTGGTGAATGGTGAGGGTGAGTGGTGAGTACAGTCAATATGCACTGCTGTAATCATAGCAGGTACCACCACCACCACCACCACAGTACGTACTGCTCTCATCAGAGCAGGTACCACCACACTCGGTATGTACTGCTGTCATCATAGCAGGTTCCACCACCACAATATGTACTCCTCTCATCATAGCAGATACCACCACAATATGCACTGCTGTAATCATAGCAGATACCACCACAGCAGTATGCACTGCTGTAATCATAGTATATACCACCACAGCAGTATGCACTGCTGCAATCATAGTATATACCACCACAGCAGTATGCACTGCTGCAATCATAGTATGTACCACCACAGTCAGTATGCACTGCTGTAATCATAGCAGGTATCACCACAGCAGTATGCACTGCTGTAATCATAGCAGGTACCACCACAGTCAGTATGCACTGCTGTGATCATAGCAGGTACCACCACAATATGCACTGCTGTAATCATAGCAGGTTCCACCACAATATGCACTGCTGTAATCATAGCAGGTACCACCACAATATGCACTGCTGTAATCATAGCAGGTACCACCACAATATGCACTGCTGTAATCATAGCAGGTTCCACCACAATATGCACTGCTGTAATCATAGCAGGTTCCACCACAATATGCACTGCTGTAATCATAGCAGGTTCCACCACAATATGCACTGCTGTAATCATAGCAGGTACCACCAGTCAGTATGCACTGCTGTAATCATAGCAGGTACCACCAGTCAGTATGCACAGCTATAATCATAGCAGGTACCACCACAATATGCATTGCTGTAATCATAGCAGGTACCACCACAATATGCACTGCTGTAATCATAGCAGGTACCACCACAATATGCACTACTGTAATCATAGCAGGTACCTCCACAATATGCACTGCTGTAATCATAGCAGGTACCACCAGTCAGTATGCACTGCTGTAGTGATAGCAGGTACCACCTCAGTCGGTATACACTGCTGTAGTGATAGTAGATACTGCTATCGAGTTGGTAGATACTGCTATATAGAGTTAGTAGATACTAAAACAGTCAGTATATACCACTACAGTCAGTCAATACTGCTACAGTCAGTATATACTACTATACAGTCAGTACATACTGCTACGGTGAGTAGCTACTAGAGTCAGTAGATACTATTATAGAGTGAGTAGATACTGCTATAGATTTAGTAGTTACTACTATAGTCAGTGGATACAAGTGAAGTATTCGGAATGACGGCGGGAAACCACTTGACGGGTAGCACACTTTATTAAATCTTGTCTTTCCACAATAACACGTGTGGTCACTATTTCTCACACTACACACTCCACTTGACACGTGTGGTCACTACAACTCACGCTGCACATTCCACTTGACACGTGTGGTTACTACGGCTCACGCTGCACGCTCACGCTACACGCTCACGGTGCACGCTCACGGGCACTCCAGCCCCGTAGCGTCCGTGGAGCCTACAGACCCACCCCAGCTTGGGCGTGGGTCACGACCTCTGGGTCCCGCGGGCCGGCCCTCACACGGACGTTCGGCCCCGGGTCCCAAGGTCCCGCCTCTGAGCCACACAGGGCCCCGGTCCCCACAAGGACAGCGGGACTAGGTGCCTCAGGGCCCTATCTCTTCCTCCTCTGTCTTCTGTCTTCACTGGTCACCAACTCCCCGTGCGCCTGTGCGCACCGCCTTATATAGCCTCCGCTCCCGGGAGACGGAGCGTATGCAGACCGCGACGTGAGCACCCCCTTAGTTGACCAATCCCCACGCGCTGCCACACGATCCCCTCGCTGTCAGCGCGCGTCACCGATACCCAGCCAATCACCGCCTCATAACCCATGACCCCGCGCTGACCCATGATCCTTCACCGTCAGCGCGCGTCACCAACACACACAGCCAATCACTACGCGCTGGCACACGATCCTTACCCCAGCGCGTATCACCACTACACAAGTATAGAGTCAGAAGATACTATACAGTTAGTCGTTACGACTATATAGTCGGTAGATACTACTGTAGGCCCAGTAAATACTACTATGGTCAGTAGTTATTGCAGTCACTAAATACTACTACACAGTCAGTAGCTACTACTGGCTCAGTAGATGCTACGGTACAGTCAGTAGATACTACTACAGAGTCAATAGATACCACTTCCTCTGTTGTATGTAAGGTGTTGTTAGTATATATACCTACGAGGGGTAAAGATATTTTTTGAGGGGGGGGGGGGGGAGACCACAATTTTCGGAAACCTTTTGACATCAACTATTTACCCCACACTTTCTACAATTTTTTGGACTTGTGAAAGCCTCTTATATATTTGTTGGTGGAGAAATGTACAAACAGCCCACCGGGCTTTGACAATACCTTAGTATCTGTGTATATATATGTGTAGTAACGCTCACGACTCGTTCACACCGGAGTTGGAGGCACACTTGTTTATTTAACACCAACGTTATGACATACACATTTGAGGGGGTATCGGCCCCCTCACCCGTCTATCTGAGGACACACCTCTCTAGCTAACCCTAGCCTGCCTCTGAGTCCTCCACTAATGGGCTAGGGGAGGCTATCTTGGCCCGACACTGGTCAGTCGGGCCCGGTACCCAGAGTCCAGACCAGCACTGGCTCTGGCCCTGGTACCACGCCACTGGCTCGAGCCTGCGCGGTCCTGATAAGGACGGCGTACCAGGGGGAGTCCAGGGCTCTCTCTAAGACGTCTTCCGTCTTCTCTCCTTTAGCTAAACATCACTCTCGAGCCCTTCGATACATTCCCCTTTTATACCCAACCCCTCCCTGAGGGGTGGGGCCCCGGGGGATCATAACGACCGAATCGACCCCCCAGGGTGTCTGGCGCGGACGTCGCAGAGGGCACCTGCTCGTGCACTCATGTAGCCCCGCCTACTGTGTTTGTTTACCATAGGCTGCCATGCATAACGGGCTCTCTCTCTAACACCCCTACATCACTCCCCCCCGCATAGCATGCAGCCGTCCCGGCTGCCAACATACAAAAATTTGACAATAAAGGTGCCTTCACCCCCTGACCGCGCGTGTGCCTCACTATTTTTTAACAATAACAGGAACCAGAACAAGAACGCAACAGCAAGATGAGAAAACAACCCGTCGCACCCCCCCCGAATAAATACGAATTCCGTAAAAAAAACAGCCTATATACAATCAGCAGGGAACCCACCACGCACACACAACACACGGTGAAGCCAACATATGTACATCCGAGGAGTGGGGAACACACCACCCACACAACATCCAATGAACACAACAGCTATGTACACATTTTCCGGCCTCACAACAGTTTGCGCATTTTAGCGCGCGTCCTTGCAGCGGGCCCCTCACACGGGGTAACCGCGCGTGGCGGACCATCAGGTGGCAATTGTCCGTCTTGGGGTGAGCATTCATCCGACTCCGCGTGACCCTCGGTATCCGCAGGAGGGGTGATCGGGCGTGAGCCCGTCACTCCTGATGCACCTGAAGGTGGCACAGCCGGCAAGGCATTAGGTGAGAGCGACGGAGACGGACCCAGCGAGTCGGCCGACCCCCCACATGCTTGGCCACGCGCGTGTGAAGTGTGATTGTGTACCGCAGAGAAGGGTTTTAACCTAGAGGGGTGCACGAACCATCGCCGCTTCCCCCACTTGATGCGCACGCACTGCGGTCGTAACACCTCCACCACTTCCACAGGGCCCCGCCACGGCCGCACCAGTTTAGAGGAGGTTGCCAGTGGCACCTGGGGGCAGTGCAGCCATGCCTTGTCCCCCGGCTTCCACTGCAGCATGTGCGCTCGACTCAATCTGAGGCGCTCATTCGCCTTCTGACGGAGGTCAGAGTTTTGCATTGCAGCATCCCGTGCCTCGGTCAATTTGTCCAGATTAAATTTAACGTGGTCAGCCAGATTAGTTTTCCCCTGCGGCACGGGGATCTGCAACTGGGCACGAACAGGCGGGTCTGGTTCTCGGCCGTACATGAGGTAAAAGGGAGAAAACCCCGTAGCTGCATGGGGTGCCATCCGGTACGCCGCCAAGACCCCCTGAATTTGTAGGTCCCAATCCGTTTGCGAGTCCGAAACTTGTTGTGATAACATGGACGTGATGGTGCGATGCAACCGTTCGACCATCCCGTCAGTTTGTGGGTGATATGGGGAGGTTCGAATTTTCTTTGTGCCCAGGAGATCACAGACTTGTCTGAGTAGTTTACCGGAAAAATTTCTGCCCTGGTCGGTCAGCAGCCTCTCCGGAGCACCTTTGTCCAGGACATAACCCTGAACAAAGGCCTCCACGATGGCTGCTGCCGACTGGTTGGCCAGAGGCCAGGCCATAGGCCAGCGTGTAAAATACTCGACACCAGTCAACAAATATCTATTCCCCCTGGGGGTGGCGGGGAATGGTCCCAAAATGTCCAGAGCGACCAGCTCGTTTATCCTGGACACTTTGATCGATTGCAAGGGCGGGTTAGACTCCCGTGCCGGCGGTTTGCGTTGTGCACATCGAGGGCATGATCCCAACAAATCCCCAACATCCCTCGTCATGCCAGGCCAATAAAAATCAAGTTGCAGCAAGGCGAGAGTCTTTTGGGTCCCCAGGTGTAGGAGGCGCTCATGAGCGGCCCATACCACCCTGCCCCGCAACCCAGTAGGGACCACCAGCCGATGTCGACGCGACTTCCCGTCCCAATGCATCAGCAGGCCTTGGCACATTTCCCATGCGTCGGAACCACCTCTTTTTCCCCCCGCCGCACCGCCAACGCGACGTCGCCACCCGAGGAGGGAGACATCCTCCATCTGGAGGCGCCCCCAGTCAATGACGGGCAACCCCAACAGGGAATCTTTGCCCTGTTGTTCGATCGAATTAGTAACTACTGTATCGTCGTCGTTGGCGGCCGCCAAGACAGGAACCGATGTGTCCCCTGGAGGTCTGCAACGTCCAGACCCCAGGAGGCATGCACACTCGGAGGTGGTTGGCAAGCGCGACAGAGCGTCCGCGTTGGTGTGGCGAACGCCCTTACGGTATGTGGTTTGGAAATCGTAATCCTGGAGGACCTCCAACCATCGGGACAATTGTCCCGATGGCTGTTGAACCCTCAGGGCGTACTGCAGTGCCGCATGATCTGTGCGGACGGTGAAATGCCGACCGTACAGATATGGGCGATACTGTTGGATGAAATGGACAATTGCCAACAGTTCCCTACGGGTGACACAATATCGTTGCTCCGCTGGAGACAACACCCGACTGCCGTACGCAACCACACGTTCCACGCCGTCAACCACCTGGGAGAGCACGCCCCCAATACCCGTGTTGCTCGCATCGGTGTCGAGCAAGAATGGTTTTGAAAAATCAGGGTAAATCAGGGGAGGAGCGTTTACCAAAGCGTCCCGAAGGGAGCAAAAAGCAGCTTCCTCCTCCTGACCCCAGCAGAACCGAACCCCTTTTGATGTTAAAGCGTGTAGGGGTTTTGCTATAGTCGCAAAATTAGCGACGAAGCGTCTATAATACGACGCAAACCCAATAAAACTCCTAACCTCTCCCACTGAGGTGGGAGTCGGCCAGGAGCTTACACACTGCGTTTTGGCGGGATCGGTAGAAATACCTGAGCGTCCCACGATGTGCCCCAAATAACGCACCGACTCGCGTAACAAATGGCATTTTTGGGGCTTAAATTTCAAATTAGCAGCCCGCATCTTTAGGAAAACCGCCCGCAACCTCTGGAGATGTTCATCAAAAGTTTTGCCAAAGACAATAACGTCATCCAAATAAATCAGGCACGACTCCCATTGCAATCCAGCCAAAACCAATTCCATCAACCGCTGGAAAGTTGCCGGCGCTGAGTGTAAGCCCATCGGCAACCGGTTGAATTGAAACAGGCCGTGCGGAGTACGGAAAGCAGTTTTAGGCTTTGAATCATCGTCCAGAGGAAGCTGCCAGAATCCCGAAAGTAAGTCCAATGTGGAGAAGAATCGCGCTCCCGCCAAGGCGTCAAGCGATTCGTCCATCCGTGGGAGCGGGTATGCGTCGGCAACCGTAATTTTATTAAGGCGCCGAAAGTCAACGCAAAACCGCAACGAACCGTCCTGCTTCTTAACCAGGACGATTGGCGCTCCCCAAGGGCTGTTGGAGGGAGAAATGATGTCGGCGGCTAGCATGTCATCAACAGCCGATTTGACATGGTCCTTTTCGGCGGGACTCAACCGAAAAGGATTCTGGCGTATTGGCGCGCTGTCACCCGTATCAATATGGTGACGCAGCAGATTAGTGCAGCCCAAATCGTATTTATCCCGACTGAAAACGTCGGAAAATTCCCTTAGTAGTGTCTTAAGACGTTGACGCTCTAAATTTGACAGGTCCGTCGATCCCGCACAAAGCGCCTCGAGCCACCCTTCATCGCTGTCCGAATGTGGTCGCGGTGCAGGGACAGCGCCGACATGACTCGCGACGGGTTCCTCACAGGGCACCGGCGTTGCGTGAGCAAGCACGGTCCCCTGTGGGACCACCACCGTCTGCGAGCCCACATTGAGGACCGCGATGAAGGGTTCTCCTTCCCCTCTCACTATGGTCTGGGCCGGGAGTAAATCAGGTCCACTGACCCCGGCCCTAGACGGTCCCAACAGAACCCCTTGAGCCCCAATGCCCTTAGCGAAGGGCCGCCGAAGTTTCAAAGGAATCAACATTTGCGCCCCCGGAGGAACGCGCACCGTTCTATCTACGAACGCCGGCACCGTCGCGAACGCCGTCCGGCTCGTAGCGGGGGATGGCAGAAACGCCATGCGTCGGCCCGATGGGAGCTCAATGCATCCCTGGTCGATTAATATCCTAATCGGCATTTTGGCCAGGAAGTCCGTCCCCAGCAGGCACGGAACCGCCAGCGAGGAGGAAACAAAAATCGGCCCAGACAATTTAATATCCCCGACACAAATTTGGGCACGAATTTGTCCGATGATGCCAAGTGAACCCCCGTTAGCAGCACAGAATGGCACGTTAACAGGCATCAAAGGACGGCTTTGGGCAGGGAGAATGTTATAAATCAACTCCGAAATAATGGTCGCCGATGCTCCTGTATCGACCAGGATGCGCACCTCGACCCCATCGATGTGACCCACAACGGCCGACGACCCTGACGACGCGGCTACAACCCGATGGGCCAACACGGACCACTGGCTGGGTTCAATCTGAGTACCCAGAGCGGTGCGTGTTGGTGCCATGGTACGCGATATTGGCCCCCCCTTCGCTGCGGTGTTTGAGTGTGTGACGGGCGTGTGCGTGGGCCAAGCATGAGGGGTGCCGCGACTCGCCGGATTATGATGGTGGAGCTTGTGACGAGGGCCGGCGTCCCGTTGAGGTGTCGTCCTGCGCTGCCCAGGAGAGCGGCACCCCGAGGCGACGTGGCCCCGGATGCCGCAGTTGTAACAGCGTGGAAGCGCTGGTGACGACGATGGATGTTGTAGACGGCTTGAACCGGCCCGGTCCTCCCGTACTCCCGCTCCATGCTGCCGTTGATGGTCGATGGCGCAAACCTCTTCCGCCGGGAGGGTGGCTGCAGCGACGGCACGCCCGCTCGCCGCCTTGCTGGCCTTCCGTCGTTGAGAGGACAGGTTTGCGTGGAGAAGACGGGCCGCTTGGAGGGAGCACATCTCTGCATCGTCCTGTGCGACAATGACGATGTCTAAGTCGTCCGCCAGCAAAAGTATCTTCTCTGTCACCATGGCGTCGACACCCTCGTCATCCATTCGTGGAAAGGCCTCCTTCGCCAGTGCCAGGAGGCTTGTGCGGTACGCCAGGGGCGACTCCTTCGTCCCCCGCTGGCGATCGTAAAAGAGTTGGCGACAGTCCGATGGTGGACCATATACCGCCGACAGCACCTGCATCGCCTTCCGCAGCGTGGAGCGCCTCTCCTTCGAAGCCGATGTTAGAGTGGCGAGGGCGTCGCTGTCGAGAAGTGCTGGCAGCGCGCGGAGAGCCTCGGCGTCTGTCCACTGTGCCATCTCCTGGTGAGCGAGGAAGCGCCGCTGGAAGCCGCCCCAGTCGCCATCCTCGCCCACAAATTCCTTGAGTGGAGGTAGCCGCTGATGTAAGGCAGCGGCTGCAGAGGAAGAACGCACTCCCTCGTCCGCCTCACTCAACTCAGCGTCGGCACGAACCAGCGATGGCATCGCCGGTCGCACCCGTGGTGACGTTCCGCCCGTTGGTGGTGACGCGGCAGGTACTGTACTCCCGCCGTTGGACGCGATGCTTAGAGCGGCCACGCCCTCAACAGCAGCTGCGGCGATGGCGGGAGTTTCAAAATGTTGCTCCGTGGAAATGGCGGGAAGGCGCTGTGATCGTCGGCTGCCGTTGCCCCGTGGCGGTCCCGCAGCCCCCAGCTGCGTGATGGTGTCGAGCATGGCGGCTGCGGCGTACAGCAGCTCGGTCAGCTTCGCGTGCGCCTCCCTCAGCCCCTCCATCGACGGCTCCCCTTCCTCCAGCTGCTGTGGCGTGGATGCGCCCAGCCCCGGCTGGTCGATGGCATCTTCAGCCGTCTCGGGCCCTCCGACTGCAGTGGTGTCTTCTGCCTCTGGTACCCCGACTCGAGTCGTCCGGCGTGTATCCATGTTCGTACTTTGTTTCACTTCTGACGCCAGATGTAGTAACGCTCACGACTCGTTCACACCGGAGTTGGAGGCACACTTGTTTATTTAACACCAACGTTATGACATACACATTTGAGGGGGTATCGGCCCCCTCACCCGTCTATCTGAGGACACACCTCTCTAGCTAACCCTAGCCTGCCTCTGAGTCCTCCACTAATGGGCTAGGGGAGGCTATCTTGGCCCGACACTGGTCAGTCGGGCCCGGTACCCAGAGTCCAGACCAGCACTGGCTCTGGCCCTGGTACCACGCCACTGGCTCGAGCCTGCGCGGTCCTGATAAGGACGGCGTACCAGGGGGAGTCCAGGGCTCTCTCTAAGACGTCTTCCGTCTTCTCTCCTTTAGCTAAACATCACTCTCGAGCCCTTCGATACATTCCCCTTTTATACCCAACCCCTCCCTGAGGGGTGGGGCCCCGGGGGATCATAACGACCGAATCGACCCCCCAGGGTGTCTGGCGCGGACGTCGCAGAGGGCACCTGCTCGTGCACTCATGTAGCCCCGCCTACTGTGTTTGTTTACCATAGGCTGCCATGCATAACGGGCTCTCTCTCTAACACCCCTACATATGTAAGGTTTTTAAGAAATATATTTTTCACCCGGGCAAAGCCGGGTACTTCTGCTAGTATCACATAAATTTGTCTTTCCGTTAAGTGCTTTAGATTAATTTATATTAATGTTGAGCCCTTTGGCAATCTATCGCTGAAGCCTCTGCATGCTATGTTGGTCTTTGGGGACTGTTTAACCATACTTCACTCGGCTGGTCAGTACTGGTTGATAACGGGGTGCGGACACTGGACGGTTTCAGATGGCACTCGCCACTGATGTTAGCCATGGCCAGGAATAAAATTCAGGTTACCGAGTTCCAAGTGCAGTTCGCTATCCACTGTGCTACCACTCTTCCCCCATGTATTGAGGAATAAATAACACAAGTATACATCGTGGTGATCTTGATTATTCCAGCAGTATATGTAAGTTTCTTACATTATTGCTTTAATCATACGCAGTGAATCCGAGTACTGATGCTCATTTTGTGTTTTTTTACGAATCTGCTGGCACATTTGGTCTCAAAAATACCCATTACCACTGATAAATGTTCTTATTTAATAACGCATCCCCTATTCATCGACGACCAATTCCGTAAAAACATGACCATTTCGCCACGTGCATGGCACAATTGTGTAATCACTCAAAGTAAGTGGTAAGGACAGTCAACAACCGTGGAAAGTATTGGGAATGGCGTCAATCATCATTTGGAGTGGGCCTGTGTGAATCGTTGGGAGGGCTGGTGGTCATTCCACAGACGTGAAATATTTGTTCAGAGACTTTAGAGAAACTTACGTTGTTACTGAAAAGTCACAGCTGTCTGCCAAATGCTGGAAAGCCGACTCGCGCGCACTCACGCGTGAAGATGGCAGTGATGATGCAAATGAGACACAAATTATAATGATAATGTTGATGGTAATAATGCATGACGATAATTGATGGTGATAATATTAGCTATAATAAATGATGGTCATGATCACCATCATCAACCATAGTCCACTGAATTTCGATTTAAAGCTTTCGTGACTGCAGGGATTCATCTTCTTGGTTCTTTCGGTAAAGTCACGTATAAGGGAAGTAATAAAATAATCAAAATAAAACATAATAAAATAATTCTCACGACGTTTCGGCCACAACGCAAGCAGCCGTCCTCAGGTGAAAACCAGGTCTGTCGAGGCGACAGCGTCTGAATGAAACAGCACACGTGCTTGGAGCATATATATAAGCTGGGTTGGAAGGGGGGGAAAGGGCGCCTTGACAAAATAATTTGCATATCAAGAGGAATTTAGCATATTTATGGGAAATGCAGGTATGTGATTATTACTACTTATACCCGTGCATTATGCAGGATTAGCAGCATCAAAGGGAGGGGATATGGGAAATGCAGGTATGTGATTAGTACTACTTATGCCCGTGCATTATGCAGGATTAGCAGCATCAAAGGGAGGGGATATGGGAAATACAGGTATGTGATTAGTACTACTTATGCCCGTGCATTATGCAGGATTAGCAGCATCAAAGGGAGGGGATAGGGGTAGCATTAATAAAGGGAAGAAGTGTTAATAGTATGTAGCTGCAGTAACTAAAACCACCACGTAAACAACTAAAGTATAAACTACAGAGTATCATCAGTATACTAAATATACTCTACAATAAGCTGAGTTACTAACAGTAAGTAATACATTACAATTCTACGTCGTAAAAAATATAATATGCTTCCATCTAAACTTTATTCTCTTACATCACACGAGTCTACACCGTATTATATACTGCCATAGACAAACCCAACATTAAATTGTATACTGTATTGCTATAAACCACCCTATACCTTATACATTGTAATATTACACTATGTATTATTCTAGCCACCCTAATGTATATCACACTGCTGTATATTCACTATACAATTACGATACTATATATTACTTTGTACATTGTATTAAGCATATACATTTTTATACTATTTGTTATTATACACTGTACCGTTGACCGTCGTGTGAAAGATACTAAGAGGAAGCAACGAAATATTTCAATGGGAGAGTAGTCGAGGGAAACTTGCAGCGGAGCAAAGAATCCATTCCAATGCCAGTGAGTGGAACGCGGTCTGAAAGTCACCGTAAACGTGAACACAATCAGTTAAGATCCAAAATGGTTTATTATTGCTAAGCCAGAATCCATCTTCTCGGTTGAAATTGTCTCTGTGTTTGTATATGTGGATCGCCTCATGAACGAATCTCTCATGGTAGCCAGATGGCTTGCAGAGAACCTCTGTCTTGGAGAAGTCAATATCATGTGAGCCCACTGAATTGTAACAGTGATCTGCCACGGCTGAGGTGTTTTTCCTACCGTGTTTCAAGTCTGCTTTATGTTCACGGATGCGGTCCGAGACATGTAGTTTGGTTTCTCCAATGTAACTGCTACCACAGAGGCAACTTAGTTTGTAGACGCCAGGGTACTGTATGTCTGGAACCACATCTTTTACAGATGGGACCAGATCACGGATTTTATGTACTGTGTTGAATTGGACCTGGATCTTGTGTTTTATCAGGATTTTGGAGATCTTTTTTGTGACCCCAGCAATGTAAGGTAAGGTGATGGTCTTGAAAGGCTCCTCAACAGGATCCTTCTTGATGGTTGGAGTGATGGCTTTGCGGATTGTGTAGTCGGAGTAACCATTAGCCTTAAGAGCTTGGCGTACGTGTTTGAGTTCACTGGTAATGTGTTCCTGGTCGGATATGCATTGGACTCTATGGTATAGAGTCTTGATGAGGGAATTCTTCTGGGATGGATGGTGGTGGGAATCCGGTTTTAGGTAAGCATCCGTATGGGTGGCTTTCCTGTAGACATAGTGGCTCATTGAACCATCAGGTCTCCTTTTAATTAGGACATCCATAAAGGGTAGCTTGCCATATTTTTCGACTTCCATGGGGAATCTGATGGCTGGGTGTATGGAATTGATGTGGTTGAGAAATTGGTCTAGAGCAGGCCGGCCATGTGGCCAGATGACAAAAGTGTCATCTACGTACCTCTTCCATAAGGTCGGGCATAGAGTGGCAGTCTGGATGGCGTCAGTCTCAAATTTCTCCATGAAAATGTTGGCTACAACCGGAGATAGGGGGGAGCCCATTGGGGTGCCCTCAGTTTGCTTGTAGAAAGTTCCATTCCAGGTGAAGTATGTATTGGTTAAGCAGTGTCTCACCAGGGGGGGTACCCCAGTATTCAGTCCTTGATGAACCAAGTCTTCAATGATTGCGATGGTGTCAGGTACAGGAACTTTGGTGAATAAGGAAACCACATCAAAACTGACAAGCAGGTCGTCTGGGGACAGGGAAATCCCCTTGATTGTCGATACCAGGTCAGTAGAGTTTAGTACCGCAGAGGTGGTTTTTCCAGTGAAAGGCCGTAGGATTTCAGACAAAAAACGAGCCAGTTTGTAGGTGGGGGAGTTGATAGTAGAGACAATGGGACAAAGAGGTGCATCTTTTTTATGTATCTTTGGCAAGGCGTATAATCTTGGTGGACTGGCTGCAGAAGGTTTCAACGAGAACTGTTTGGTCTGATCAATTAATGCGGTTGAAGCAGAAATGATTTTGTTGGTTTTGGAGACGAGGCTGTTGGTGGGGGTCTCTTTTTATTTTTGTATAGCTGTCATCGTTGAGTAGTTCTTTAATTTTGTTGTTGTATTCTATTTTGTCCATGATGACAGTGGCATTGCCTTTGTTGGCTGAGAGGATGAAAATGTCATCCCTCTTTTTTAATTGGGCTAATTCAAAACGCTCATCTTTGCTGATGTTGCTAGCAGGCATCTTAGCGTTTTTGAGGGTTGCAGAGACATAGTCCACTGCTGAATAAAAGCTGACCTTTGTCCTGCACTGTAATCATCCTGCACCTCCGATTAGCACGGTTGGCTATGTACGGTGAGAAAGAAGTTCAACATACACACATCCATCGCCTACACACGAGCTGATGCTCCTACGTCTCCGAAGTGGACGTCCCCTGGTGCACGGGGCGTGCCCTTGCTGGCACCCCGAAGTGGACTCCCTTGGACCACGGGGCGTGCCCTTGCTGGCACCTCGTCCTTCGTTTCAGCCACCGGCCACCATCCCCCATCCCTTCTCGTGCTCTGTCCCGCCCAAGTCCACCGACTTTTCTTAAAAGTCAATATGCCTCTTAATTAATTGTATCTATTTTTCTGTCTCATGGTTATTTCAAGCATGCACCTCTCCATCATGCCTACTTGCACTCCTGTCAATTTTCCATTTTCTTTGTCAAAGTTCACGGGCGGGACTGAGTAGTTGGGTGGAGCTACCCAACGAGTGGGCGGGGGATAACTGCGTAATGGGTGGAGATGTATGCAGTGGGCGGGCTAGCCACCATCCTGCCCAGATATTTGCTGTACTGTAGCACCATCTACCGCCTAGCTTCCGAATTTACAATAAAATGTCTGATTTCATTACTACACTGGATTTGACTCCGATATCGATGTTGCCCTTGACGTCCCCATGCACATCATCATTGACACCTGGACATTAACTCAGATCTCCCTCCTCCTGGATATCATGGGATACCACCACTGGGGCTGTCTTAATCCTAATAGGCCTCTTAAGAAAATGCACCAAATACCTAAATTACCACTTAGTTCCTATAACTTTCGTATCCTCAGAAGTGCCTAGGTAATCCAATTATATATTCTATTTGTTAAATCTTGGTTTGGTAAAACGTCTTCCTGCGTTTCTGGAAGACCCTTTCCACTCCTCTACAGCTTTCCCTGGTTTTGATCTTCCACGAAGCACATGGTCCACCCTAAACCGTAGCCACTGCACACACCATGACAGATGTGGATACCCGATGCACAAATGGAAAATTAAAAACTCTCCAGTGTGCGACTGGTCATCCAGAACAGACCCTACAGCGTATCACGACGCAATGCCCGATTCATAAATACGGAGACCGCAGCGATGATACAACTCCGCTGCTCCTGCCCTGATTGTCTGGGTTGACCACCTGAATGTGAGATTGTAGTTGGTGCTCTGCATCTACATCAGCAGTCATACGGAAGAAGACGATCTACAGCTTGGTTTGTTTCATTCACTCCCGCTCTTTATGTCCAATTATGCCAAAACAACGAGCTTACGTGCACCCATACCCAACTTTCTGACGCCTCTTGCTCATGATATTTGCACTTTCGATTTGCATGTTTCATTTACGACTGTTAAATGCCTCGTTTGATCGTTGTGCAATATTCCTTAAGATACTGTATTCGTTCTCTGCATTGTTGATGTTTTAGTCTTTGTTATTGCTGCTGTACTCACGCACCACCTTGTATAATAGCCGGACAACCGGCTAAACGGCACCATCCGTGTCACTCATCTTGAGGCGGTGAGGAGGCGGCTGCTCTCTCTGTGTGGGCGGTGCTTGTGGTTGAGTGGGGCGCTTCTGAGGATGGGGAGCGGTGGTGCAGCGATTAGCGCAATGCGCTACGAACCCGGCGACCCGAGTTCGATTCTCGCTCACGTCCAATACCAGTGACGAATATCTGATCCGGTCCTGGGCCTCCGCTAGGTCGACTCAGCCTCAAATTAGTGCTTGGTGCGGTGTGTAAACATCGCCACTGGGGAGAAAAAAGGCGATTGGGCGTGGTACTGGCCACCCACCCCCTCGTGTGCCACAGTGCCGGCCTTTATAGGTGCTCGCTAACAGAACTTGCCCCAACAGTCTGTTCAGGCTATAGGGGGGATCTTTGTCTTTGTAGCAATGTAATGTGTTTCAGGCCGAGGCGGTCCTGCACATATGCCATATTCTCTATCTGCACAACAGAGATGTAGGAATTTTAACTGGACCTACACCTATGCTTTATTGACCTGATCAAGGTCCATGATACCATCAATAGACCAGGGCTATATGTTGTTCTTTGTGCTTTCGGGGTCCCAGACTCTATGCTTATGATGGTGAGCAGGCCAGGGTAAAGCTGTGTGGCCAGGAGTCCGAGTCATTCCCTGTTTATCTTGGGGTGCGACAGGGACATCCTCTGGCTCCCACATTATTTAACATCTTCTTTAACTACATAGTTCGAGAGGCTTTCCATGGCTGTACTAGATTAATTTATATCTGGGCCAGATACAATGGGAGGGATGATCGATGCCCGTGTGCAATCAAGGGATGGCTCCCTATTGGTCAACCATGTTCTGTATGCTGATGATTTGGTAATTGCTGCTCACTCTGAGGAGTTGGATGTTTTTTTTCCTGGGGTGTTCTGCTAAGAGGTGGAGCCTTACCATCAGCCCCACCAAAATGAATCACCTGCCTGGGTCATTTGTGTAATGCAATACACCACCCCCTCAACTCCCCATGAATGATCGGGCAGTTGTAAAGAGAGTGGAGAGTTTGCCATACATGCGCAGTGTGCAGTGTGGTTATGACCAACTCCGGCTTGGCAGCAGAGGTCTCACTCCGAATCAGTCGAGCGGCATTATCTTTTCATCAGCTGGGTAAAGTGTGGAAGCTACCTGGCCTGTCGCTCCATTCGAAGCTCCGGATCTCAGCCACAGTTATGCCCTCCATTCTCTATGCTTAATAAACGTGGAGCCCTATAAAGGGAGATCTGTGCTAGTTTTACTCATTCAGGCTGGCCTGCCTATGATACATCCTGGCTTTAACCAGACTGGATTGTGTGAGGAGCTCACAGATCCTTGAAAGATCTAGACAGTATCATTGGTGTCGTCTCGTACTCCCGTCCCCTTTATAAAGCCACATACGCAGAATCCAGAGTGGTCCAGATGTATTGTGACTCCCAATTAATGGGCCCCTAGAACATTTTTCATTTGCATATTTATTTCCGTTTGAAATTAACTTAACTTTTCTTTTTCCTATAAATGTCATTGTTTGTCTGTCTGTGTGTGTGGGGTTTAGTCAACATTACCTTGCAAGGATTATTTAACATCGCCTTGCTAGGCACGCTGAGGAAAGGCTTGCGGAGCCCCAATGCGGTTTCAGGAAAGGGCGGTCCTGCACAGATGCCGTATTTTCTCTCCGTCTGCTATAGCAGAGGTGTAGGGAATTCCAACAAGACCTACATCTCTGCTTTATTGACCTGGTCAAGGCCTATGATACCATCAGTAGGGCTGGGCTCTGGGTTGTTCTTCGTGCTTTCGGAGTCCCTGACTCTCTGCTCACGATCATTAAGGACTTTGATGATGGTGAGCGGGCCCGGGTAAAACTACGTGGCCGGGAGTCAGAGCCTTTCCCTGTACATCATGGGGTGCGACAGGGATGTCCTCTGGCTCCAACATTATTTAACATTTATTTTGACCACGTAGTTCGTGAAGCCTTCAATAGCTGTACCGGGGGAATTTCCATTTGGTACAGATATAATGGGAGGCTGATCGATGCCCGGGTGCGATCAAGGGATGTTATGTATGCCGATGATTTGGTAATAGCTGCTCATTCAGAGGAGGAGTTGGAGACGCTGCTGCTGAGACTGGAGCGTGTGTGTCGATGTCTGTGTGTGTGCAAGTCGATGTGTGTGTGTGTTTTTTTTGCCCGGGCAACGCCGGGTACTTCTCGCTAGTAAACATATAAAGTTTTAGAGAATTAAATGAGGGTCACAAGACATCTGGTCCACCCTGCACAATTTTACCAATATTTTGCACTCCTATCGTGTTTGTGCATTGTTTGTTGTTGTAAAGTTCTGACCGAGCCCTACCGGACATCTGTGAAAAAGAGCTTTGCAGCTCATCGGATTCCTCCACTATGAACACAGATTTTGATTCTGATTCAATTGACGCAAGCGTTGGGCATAGCACCCCTGTCACGTGACAGCGTGGCTGCCCCACAAGACACCGCCCATGGCGTGACACGTGACCTCCGCGGGGGGGAAGGGGTGGAGGGGGTGAAGGGGGTATCGTCACTTCCGGGAGGCGGTGGTGGCGGTGGTCACGTGGCGCTCGCGGTGAGTGGCGAGGTGGCTGTGGTGGTGGCGGCCTTGGTGGTCGTGGCGGCGCTGAGTTGTCTCACGCCGGGCTCACGCCGTGGTGACGAACTGAGACCCACACCCCCCTTACGGTGGCGGTTCCGTGCGTCCATGACTGTCCCGGCACCCCCCCTCACCTCCGCGCTGGGCCAACTCTGCCTAACCTGAGCAGCGCGGGGGAGACAAAGGCGGTCGGGGGTAGCACCCTCCAACACCCCCGTGGGAGCACAGGGGGTGGGGGTGCTCCAGGTTAATGGTGGGGTGGCTACAGCGGTCGTGAGCCTGCGGTGTAACATCACGTCTCTGTGGCGGGCCCATTCTGAACGAGGTGTTGGGCAGTCGATTTATGGGGGGGGGGCGGCGCCTCGGGGTCGGTCGAGCGCTGGGACGGAGTCGGTGGTTGCCTGGGGTTGCTCGGCCCAACGCGTTCCTCAGTTGAATCGCATTATTTGTAGTGGAGGAATCTGATGAGCTATAAAGTTCCCGTTCACAGGTGGCCAGGAGGGGCGGTCAGAACGTAACACCAACAAACAATACAACAACAAATACAATAATACAACAACAATACAACTACAACAAAATACAACAAACAATACAACAACAACAAACAATACAACAACACGATAGGACATTGTACGGGGTGGTCCAGTTGTCTCGGGACCCTCATTTAATTAAAAAAAACGAATATATATTTTTAAAGAGTAAGGTGTATTTAAAACAAATTAATATGCAAATGAGACAAATGTTCGTGGGGTCGATTATTGTTGCCGCGATACCGTGATCACGACACCCACCAGTCACATGACCCCACGTGACCCTCTCCCTTTGTTGACCTCGCGGGCACCGCGCTGGGGGTCAACTTCGCGTGCGAGTGGAGGTCGACGCGCACCTCGAGCAGCCTCGTGCGCCCCCCATTCGCAACCTCACAACCAAAGACAAAGATCCCCCGTGTAGCTTTAACGGACTGTCGGGGCCAAGTGCTGTTAGCGAGCGCCTATGAAGGTCGGCACGGCGCACGAGGGAGGGGGGTGGCCAGCCCCTCGTGGCGATGTTTACACACCGCACCAGGGACGCATTTGAGGCGGAGTCGACCTCGAGGAGGCCCAGGACCGGTTCTAATAAAAGGCACCATTGTTGGCCGGATGGCCGCGCGCTACCCGCTACACCACCTCACAGCAGCCACACGCCGGTCTGCAGCTGTGCTGTAGAATGTTAACGATTGTTGTCAAACCTTGAACCCCGACAGAGCCATGCAGGGGATGCTGCGCTCCCTGGAAGTTGCGTGCAGGCGAACTTCCAGTCCCCCCTCGCCGTCTCATTCATTTCCCTCGCAGCTGAAGTGACCCGAGCAGAGTTGATGCCTCGCGTGCAGCATCTAATTAGTGCAGCTGCACATCACCGACTTGTCTAATTAATGCAGCTGCCTCTAACTGATTTGTCTAATTAGTGCAGCTGCACCACACTGACTTGTCTAATTAGTGCAGCTGCCTCTAACTGACTTGTCTAATTAGTGCAGCTGACTATAACTGACTTGTCTAATTAGTGCAGCTGCCTCTAACTGACTTGTCTAATTAGTGCAGCTGCACCTCACTGACGTGTCTAATTAGTGCAGCTGCACCTCACTGACTTGTCTTATTAGTGCAGCTGCCACTCACTGACTTGTCTAATTCGTGCAGCTGCACTCACTGACTTGTCTAATTAGTGCAGCTGCACTCACTGACTTGTCTAATTAATGCAGCTGCCTCTAACTGACTTGTCTAATTAGTGCAGTTGCACTCACTGACTTGTCTAATTAGTGCAGCTGCCTCTAACTGACTTGTCTAATTAGTGCAGCTGCACTCACTGACTTGTCTAATTAGTGCAGCTGCCTCTAACTGACTTGTCTAATTAGTGCAGCTGCACTCACTGACTTGTCTAATTAGTGCAGCTGCATCTCACTGACTTGTCTAATTAGTGCAGCTGCACTCACTGACATGTCTAATTCGTGCAGCTGCACTCACTGACTTGTCTAATTAGTGCAGCTGCACTCACTGACTTGTCTAATTAGTGCAGCTGCACTCACTGACTTGTCTAATTAATGCAGCTGCCTCTAACTGACTTGTCTAATTAGTGCAGCTGCACTCACTGACTTGTCTAATTAGTGCAGCTGCACTCACTGACTTGTCTAATTAGTGCAGCTGCCTCTAACTGACTTGTCTAATTAGTGCAGCTGCACTCACTGACTTGTCTAATTAGTGCAGCTGCATCTCACTGACTTGTCTAATTAGTGCAGCTGCACTCACTGACTTGTCTAATTAGTGCAGCTGCACCTTACTCATAGGGCTGTGCCTGTGTGTCTCGAGAGACAATTCTTTCACGCCTTACGTGGTCAGCTGTAGGTTTTGCAGCGCCTAGAATGACTTAGTAGGCCAATCCTTGAGTGGCAATTCTTGCCACAGCAATTGCAAATGAATGTGGTGGCAGCTCCAGAGGTATTTATTGCTTTTTCTTTACGTCGCTCCCTCTTGGTCTGCCAAGCAGTGTGTATTTTCTCCTCGCCTCTCCTGAAGCCTGTTTTCACAGCCTGCTGCCAGCTGAGTCGGTCACCGACAGTTTTCTCCCAGTCGTCTGGGTTGATGTCGCAGCTCTTCATGTCCCGTTTACAGACATTTTTGAAGCGCAGGACTGGGCGACCAGTGGCCCGTATGCCTGATGTCAGCTCGCCGTACAAGACATCCTTGGGTATCCTGCCATCCTGCATGCGGCGCACGTGTCCAAGCCATCTCAGGCTGGCCCCTGTGCTGGATTTAAGGGGGGCAGTTCTCCTGATGTTTGGACCAAAGGCTGTCTTGATGCCTTCATACATGGCACGGATATTGCCAGTGTCAGAGGCGAGTTGGATCCTACTGCTGAGGTTCAGCCAGTAGTTGTTGGCGCAGCGTCTGGCGGTCGTTTGAGCTGCACTGGTGGGTAGCTTTCAGAGCCCTTAAAGATCCTGTACTTGGGACTTGCTTGTATTTCAGGAGCGCCATGCGCTTGGCTTGGAGGATGGGTTCCAATATAGCCAGGTGTTCCTCAAACCAGTCTGTGTTCTGCCTTGTCTGCTTGTCGAAGTTATTGATGGCTGCATTGAAGATGGCGTTTCTGATGTACGCCCACTTTGTCTCCACGCTTCCATCTGGTGTGTCGTGTAGGGACTGCTCAAGGCTGTGTTGGAATGATTGAGTGAGCTCTGGGAGGGAGGTATTGGCAGAGGTGATGCGTAGGTAGCGCTTTTGTTTGAGGTGGTGTATCTTTTTGGGGCGTAGTCTGACCTTGCTGGATACCAGCAAGTGATCGGTGTCTCACAGACTGCACTGTGGTAGCTGCGTGTGATGAGTACTGAGTTGAGGAGGGCTCGTTGGGTGATGACGAGGTCCAGTTGGTGCCAATTAAGAGACCTTGGATGTCTCCATGATACTTTATGGCATGGTTTTGTGAGAAAGAATGAGTTTGTGATACAGAGATTGTGGTATGAACAAAGCTCCAGTAGTCTTTGGCCACTGGCATTCATCTTTCCGATGCCGTGATAGCCAAGGCATGCGGGCCACACGTCGTGGTCAGCCCCAACCCTTGCATTGAAGTCTCCCAACAGAAACGTGCTCAGAGCTGGGGATTTTGCTACTAATATTGTGAAGCTCTTCATAGAACTGGTCATGAATCTCCGGAGGTGAATAGAGTGTTAGGTGGCCGAGGAGTGTCCTCTCCCCATTTTTGCACCTCTTGTTGGGGCAAAGCCCGGGAAGGTTATTCTGGAAATCCTGGGTTTGCCCATGCGTCAGGATCCCCCCATCAGCCCTGCTGGTGAGGTCCAAACGAGTGCGTAGCACGACGTTTGGTGCCAGTTTGGCTGCAGGGGCTGCCGGGAATGTGCCGCTGTGCGTCACAAAACCGCCTGAGGGGCCCCACTCCTGATTTCCTGTTGGGGTTTACTCCCTTAGCCATTGACTCTCCCGAGACGCTCACGAGGCAGTGAGAAAACCGCGTAACCCTGGGAGGGGCCCTTACCAGGTACTGACAGCCGGGCCAGCTGTGCCTGGGACTCGCGCAAGGCAGGGTCATCACCCCCTGAGGTAGTTTATCACAAACTACCCGCTCCCACGCCTTACTGACTTGCCTAATTAGTGCAGGTGCTCCTCACTGACTTGCCAATTAGTACAGGCAGCGAACAAGAGCGATATGTTAAGCACATGCCTAGTGGCCTGCTGGGTTTATGAAGCGGGTACCGTAAAAGTGTCTCACATCCTACGGAGCAAATTCTCTCACCGCTCGAGGAAAGTTGATGGCTCCTGAGTGTGCACGAGGAGAACTGAGGTGGCCAGGTTGCCCCTCGACATGGACGGAGGCGATCGCGCCCAGAACCTTTCCCAGCAACAACATTTGCCAGGGACTTATCTATCTTATCCAGACAATCTGGGTCTTCTGTCAGACTTTGCATCAGAGTAATCTTGGGTTTCTATAGAGGCTAAGAATTAATCTTGAGTTCGGTGTTAGAGCACTGTGTGGCATACTGTAGACGTTCTTTGTAAGAAATCGTAGGTTAACGATGAATGATGTTTCCAATAAATGTGTCGTTGTGGTCTCTCATACAATAAATGCACAATCTAATTTTAAAGGTCTTAGTCGAGTAGACCAGGGCTTTCCCAGTCTAGCAACAGGCTTCATTGTTCACTGCAGGATAATTGGATATTGGTAAATGCACTGTCACTCAGGATCTGATCCAATCTGAGTGTTTATAAATTTCGATATCTAAGCTGCTTCAGCTGCATCATGACATACTTGCCTTACATTGGTCTTTGCATGCGGTGTCCCGGTGAACTGATGTTTCCACGCTGCAGGTCGGTGAGGTGGTCCGGCGTTGCTTGCCATGGCTATGCTTGAAGTCTCCATCAATCCCAGAGAAGACTTCTCCGGGTGGCTGTCCGCCCACGGCGTGAGCGCACGCGCCGTCGAGGCCGTGGACGCGGAGCTCGGCGTCGCCGACTATGAATCCTTCCTGGCCTGCGTCGAGCAGCCGCAGATCCGTGCTGAGTTCCTCTCTGCCGCCAAGCAGAGGCTGCCTTTCGCTTTCTACGCCGCAGTGCGCAGAGCCACAGAAGCGCTGCTTACCAAGCGACAGGAGAGAAGCGGCAGGTTTTCCCTGCTGCCCGGGTCTCACTCCGGCCCCCCGCTGCAGCCTTTTCTCAGTGGATTGTTGGAAGCCATCGTTCTTATGCTCAGCACCCTGAGCCAGGAGCTGCAGCAGTCGGCGGAGAGGTTCAGCTGTCTGGAGCCTGCGCTCTACATGGACACGCTGGAGGACCCGGATGCTGGAGTCTGCTCAAACGCAGGTGATGGAGGGACTGTGGAATTTACTGTTTAGTTGAATACATCGTGTTGCAGAGTTGAATGTGTACAGTATTTGTTGACGTTTGCAGATATTCACAATCGTGCCATACCATAAGTTAATGTGATGTCATTGGAAGCGTTTGTTCAAAACGGTTTGATGGTCTGCCTGCAAAAAATGATTTGTTGATGATCGGTGTTTGGAATACCACCTTTATGGTGTACACAATCACACGTTTCGACTTCAATCTGATGCACTCTAATCATGCATGAAATATGCTGGGTCTCTTTCGTGGTGTCTCATTGAAACAAGCTGAGGAATATGAGACTTTGGCCGATCCGTGCATGACGGAAGATTCTCAAGATGCGCACGAGGAGAACATGGAGGCGCTGCTGGAGCCAGGTAAATATCGAAGTGACATGGGTGTGTTTCTTTGTTTTTTTTGTAATCATAACATCTGTAGAATGTTTGAAGCTGTAGTTCTTGGGTGGAATTCGTGATGACTTGCACAGCCACTCTCTTCCGATACATGGCATGAGTCATGATCAGCACTCGGTAACCATGGAGAGTAAATGTCCGATTACGGTCAGTTCTGGTGCCAGAACATCATTTGTTTGATTGTTAAAATTAGGCCGAACACGAATACTAAAAAATAGATTAGTATTTTGCGAAATTCAAAAGTGAAGAGAAAATATAATGGTAAGCGTTGATGCTGAATTGTGTTAAAAATATGAATTTAACGGCCTTAGGGGTGCAAGAATGCATCGATTCGTCTGCGTATTGACCGTTAAGGCCCACGATACACACCAAGTCACACGTAATCACAAACGTGTTTTTAATTTGTACAAACTACATCCGGATTATATGTGCATGTTACTTTAATGCTAATCAAGTGAAAGAACTACAAATGAGACACAAACAGATAATACAATGGATGGTAAAAGTAGCTGATCGAATGGTGACAAGATGTTAACTACCTCACCTGGCATACAAGAGTACATGGGTTCAATCCCGACCCTGACACCTACTATATGTTTGGAGTTTGCATGTTCTCCCCATGGTCGGATGGCTTTTTCTCCACATTTAGAATCAACATGCATTTAGAGAATTCGGCTGCTATAAATTTCTACATGATAAGCCATTTTGTTGAGCTATCATTTGTGGCCAGTTTGCTTCTGAAAAAATTAACCCGTAAAAACAAAGTTTTTCACTATAAATTCTTTATATGCGTGGCGGCTAGAGTCCTCTCGTCCTCTGGCTTGAGATGGCTGCCACCTATGGGTCAGATGATTGCCTGCCACCATTAAGCAATTGGTAATTAAATAAAATTTATTTTTTCCTAAAAGTGTAAAATTTTGGAAAAAAAATTTCAAGAAAATAAATTGTCATGCACAACGAGTCTGTGTGCAAAATGTCAGCTCGATTGGATCACGGGAAGTGGGTTAAAAAACGACCGAAAGATTTGCACGGTCGTAAGCGCGCAAGCAAGTGAACTTAATATAAAGGATTTAAAAAGAGAAACATAGCAGCTTAGTGGTAAATAAAAGATAATAGTTTATATAGTTTAGACTTGCTTGAGTGGAGAATCGTGACTCGTTTAACTCCGAGTATTAATCGTGCAGAACTCTGTGAATGATTCAAATGTTGCTGCGCATACCAATGAATAATTTCTCGTTTCAGGCCCCACGAGGATTTTTGTGAAAAAAGACGACAGCTTGCCCAGGGGAATGGCCTCGCCTCGAGAGAAGGCCCCAGGTCCCGCAAGGCTGTCGCCGGCGCTGGAGGTCACTCTTGGAGACATTAAAACACCCGAAACGTTGGTGGAGGTAAAAGTCGAAAAAGATGACATCTCAAGAGACGATTCGTTTGGAGGGTCCCCAATAGGTATGGTGTCGCATGCTTTAATTGTTTTGTGTAAATATTTATCGACAACGTTTCATTGCCTGCATGTCGGAGTCTACCTCACGACCGGGTGATTAACCGGTCATTTGCCTCAGCAGTAGATTGAGCGGCTATGAGGTCAAATCCTGGTTGTGGGTTCACTCGGCTCCATTCCTTCACTGTAGCAAGATGTTAACTACCTAACCTGGTATACAGGAGGTCCTGGATTCAATCCTGACGTCGAGGGACGGAAGCTCACCTTGTATTGTCACGTCAACCATTCGCTTGTCTTCCATTCAAGCGATTATTAGAACTTCCTGAACACCGTAACATGGGGTTGCTGAAGCGTATATGTTACTTGTGCAAAAATCTAATATATTGGACGTGGCGTGTATTAAACCACCCGAGTCATGTGCTAGCTGTTGTTTTGAGCAGCAATATATGAACACGCATTGTTAGTCTTGTGTTGAACATTTGTCGGTGACAGCCTTGTCACATCCGCCTATCTATATGCATGCAAACGGACTTTGCAATGTTGCAGCATTCATGTGAATGGAGTCGTTTGCCTTATTGTTTTACTTCTAAAAATATTTTCCCAAGCCTGCTGCTTCTATGCTGTTGTGCAGTGTGGGTACAAGTTTTATGATTATTCCACTTGTATACCCAAGTGGAATAATTATCAATGCTCTTTTTCAGGACAGCTTCTTAAGTTTTACAGCAGGGGGCGACAATTGCCGTGTGATTTCCTCATTCAGTAATTTGCTGGTAGTTATTAAAATTTGGGGACATTTTCATAATGCCACCGGTGCAACGCGCTACTCCTCTTCAATTGACATCTCGGGATCTTTAACGTCCACTACAAAGCAGATGGCGCCAAGCATTTGATGGTTTCTACACACGGCAGAATGAACAAGAGCGGCCTGCCGGGTTGGAACTGCGAACCTCTGCCGTGTCACCACCCCACTAGATCCGGCTAGTGCCGTGTTGCTGGCGTATCCACAATCCCTTACGTTTCCCACTCCTTCCTTGTTCTTGGCTGTGCCCTGCATTATCTCGCCTACAGGGAAAATGTTCGTAGTTGATGCAAACGTTTGTAGGTGACGTGGGGGTAGACGTGGCGCGCCGATCGTTTTGGACAATGCGTGGGCAATGCATCCGATCCCCTGGGTTCATTTCCTGCACTTGTACTCTCTCAATGTTGCTCCCTTCTACGCTGGCCAACTCGCCCCGCGTTCCCATTGCCTTGACGCTGGCCACGGTGCTCCTCGGAGGCATGCAGCAGGTGCTTGCCTCCGTGGATGAGCCAAGTCTCTTTTTGGTTCCGCTGCGAGAAATGCACTTATGTTTGTTGAACTTCTTTTGTACCGTTACATAGCCAACCGTGCTAATCGGAGGTGCGGGAAAATTGTCCCTTCCACGCTGTGAAAGTATGGACCGAAGTAAAATAACGTGCTAGTTATCGCCAAGAGGGAAGTGGACTTTGGAGCACCAGGTCTGACTTGCCGATGCCGATGAGCACCACCGTGTGCTGGGTTGAGCGGCTGATGCGGTGCCCATTGCTTTACCGCTTGCTGCACGGTCGCCCGAGTGGCTATTGGGTTCGTTACCCAGAGTAGTTTGTTTTGTGGAAGTGCTGCGAGGCTTCTTCTAATCGGCCCGTGATGGCAAGGAAATGGTACCGCTATCTATCGCAGATGAAATGTTTGATGCCGTGGCCCAATGTGGAGATCTAAACGATGGCGAAGAACACGACAACCCAGAGCGTCGTGCGTGGAACCTCGACGCAGAAGCAGGTGTCATCATACACGTTGGTGAGTCGGTGATTTCCTGTGTTTGTTGTAAAGATTTTGTGTGGAATTTTCACAATGAAAACTTTTTAATAAATGTGAGCAAGGTTTTAAGAGGTATAAATAAATGAATTTATAATCTTCAAAAACTAAATAACAAAAGTAATTTTCTGCTGTAGGCTTAGGTGGGATCCATGAAAGCTATATCGGAACCAGATCTTATTGGGTATACAGAGTTCTAAAACTATACATTTTTAAAACTAAACTTTTTTAATATTACCAGGTAAGGCCCACTGAGCTATATAGTTATTTTTCAGAAGCGACCAGGCCACCAATGATAGTTCAACGATGTGGTTTACAATTCAGTCTGCCTCAGCAGCAGACCATGCTTTCCCACCTGATGATGGATACTTGTGTTGCGCCCGAAACGTCGTGATTTATTTTATTTTATACCTACGTGACTTGACAGAAAGAACCAAAGAGTATGGCTTACAATTATGTGAAAATGTATTGCAGCCAAATACTCTAAATGCATGTTTCTAAATGTGGGGGGAAAAATCCACACGACCAAGAGGAGAGAGATATATGCAAACTCCAAATTTACAACAGGCGTCAGATTTGCGATTGAACCCACGACCTGTATACCAGGCGAGGAAGTTAACATCTCGCCACGACAACTCCAGAGTAGGAGCATTTTCACAGTATCGTGACTCAACGTGTACCGTGGTACAGGGAATATAAACGTACATAAACACGTAGGAATACGTAGACATTGTACACTCACGTGTGTGTTGCATACAGCCAGAATGACCGTCGTCAGGGTGTCTGTAGAGGTCGATACTGCTGTACAATAAAGTTACATTTTTATATCGTTCCGTCATTGATGCAAATCGCATATCAAGGCTGTAGTAATTGTAGCGCTGCACAGTTTTAGAGGACCAGAAAGGCAGCCGGCACCGGCCCTACCAACAATTTCCCAAGCTCTGTGGTCCTATATTGGGATGTTTATCCACTCCATTAATACGTGTTTATATGCTAACTAGCGGTATGTACCGGCGTTGCTCGGGCGAAAAAGGCAGACACACACATGGACTTACACACAGACATTGACCCACACACATAGAAACACATTGACTTAGAGATACACACATATATGGTTAAACCCAGGATGGATCGTTAGCAGGCCAGCCTAAATGTTTCTAACCGGCGAAGATGTTCCATTAGGGCGGTGCACGTTTTGCAAGCGTAGAGAAGGGAGGGAATTACCGTGGCCGAGAAGACCTAAAGCTTCGTGCGGAGTAAGAGACCAGGTATCTTCCACACAGTGTAACGCAACCGATGAAAAGATAATGGCGCTCGACTGATTTGGAGTGAGACCTCTGCTGTTAAACCGGAGCCACTCATAAGCACACTGGGCAGGTATGGGAATCTCGGCAATCTCTCCACAACTGCCGCATCACCAATTGTGAGTTGTGGGGGTGGATTGTTCGATGGTACAAAATACCCAGGCAGGTGCTTAGTTTTGGTGGGGCTGATGGTAAGGCCCCACCTCTTAGTGGCAAGCTCCAAGTTCAGCAGCAGTGCCTCCAACTCCTCTTCTGAGTGAGCAGCAATGACCAGAGAATCGGCATACCTAACATGGTTGAGCAATAGGGAGTCATCCCTTGACCGCACCCGGGCATTGATCAGCCTCCCATTGTTTCTGTACCACATGGTAATTCCTCAGGTACAGCCATTGAAGGCTTGACGAACTACGTGGTCAAAAGATATGTTAAATAATGAGGGAGCCAGAGGACATCCCTGTCACACCCCAAGGTGTACAGGGAATGGCTCTGACTCCTAGGCAGGTAGTTTTACCCGTGTCCGTTCACCATCATGAAGATCTTTGATGATCATGAGCAGCTGGTCAGGGACTCCGAAATCATGAAGAACAACCCAGAGGCCACGCCTACTGATGGTATCATAGGCCTTGAGCAGGTCAATAAAGCACATTCAGTCACACGCACACATGGACCTACAGACACGCAAATAAATGGACTTACACTGACTGACATGGAGCCACGCACACAAAGCGACTAACACAGATGCCCATGGACTGACACACACAGACATATCGACTCACACACACAAACACATGGACTTACACACACACATATGGACTCACACACGCATAGACATGCACTTTAGATACACACACATGGAGTTACACACATATATCGACGTACACACATACAGCGACTCACAAACACACACATCGACTCACACACAGACATACGTGGACTGACACACACAATGACGTAAACACACATGTACTTACACACATACATATCGACTAAGACACACACACATGGACTTACACACACACATACATAGACTGACACACACATTGCCCTACACACACATAGACATATGGACTGTGACACACAGACATCTACTTTAGATACACACACATAGATTAACACACACACATCGACTGACACACAGACACACAAACGCACATTGACTTGCACGCACATCGACTCATACACACGGATTCACTTAGACACACACACAGCGACTGATACGCGCACAAATGGACTGACACACACACACACACAAACACTTGTACGTACGCACACATGGGGCGTTGTCCATTTGAAAAAGACAGACACACACATGGACTTACACACAGACATGGAGCCACACACATAGAAACCCATCGACTCACATGCACACAAACATTATCATTGTAATATTTGTAAACTTATTTGTTTAATAATAGTAAACAATAAACCTTCAGTTCTTAGCGAAAGATGCAATTAAATTGTACTTGACATTGGCGTGCTGACGCGCCGTCCCGTGCAGAGCCCGCGGCCTCGCCTAGATTGGCAAGCCGGAGGAGGTGAGACATTGCCAGGCTGCGGGCTGGGCCGCTACTCCCGCCCCCCCCCACCATCCCCGCGCCCTCGCCAGAATAATACTATGTATGCGCTTTAATAATTTAAATTAATATCTAAGGACTTTATAGCAGTGACTGCACGCATTGGGGTGGGGTGGGGAAGAGGACATCACACTGTGAAGAGAAATGGGCAGCGTGATTTGTATATTTATTCCATGTTAAACACGTAAAATAAAATGTCCCCGTGAGCTGGAGCGAACGCGCTTCACTTGGCAGGGTCCGCCCCCCCCCCACGCAATTGTCGTGAGTTGGTACAGTCGATGTCGCGCAATGAGTAAATAATTAAAATAAGAATGGCACTAATTCGTTAATTAAACGACTTTTAAATTTACGGACGTGAAAACGGAATAGCCTATTCCCACCACGGGGCTTAGGGCGTGCCGGCTGCCAAATTATTTCGGTCTTAAACCCCACCGTCCGAGAGCCAAATCCCCCGCAAGCGCAAGCGCGCGGAGACTTTTATATATAAGATTTATAAATATATATACATTTTTTCTTCAGATTTTGATGGAGTGTTCATTATGATTTTATTTAGATTGAAGTTTACTCATTTACGAAATCCTCTATCTTTATTATCACATGCTGTATTCTTCCATTCCGTGTGGTTTCTACAGTGCGTGTACACAAACTTGTCTTTTTTTTTTTACCAGATGACATCAAATCCAAAGAGGCTCGTTCGATGTCGATGAACGTGGAGTCCGCTGTGACGCGGTGCGGAGCGCCGGAGGAGCCTTGCGGCAACACGGGCTGCTCGGCGTCATCACTCGGGCATGACGACGCTATTTCGTGGAGTGTGCGGAAAGATTCACGGCAGAGTCTCCGCGGCCAGGAACAGTCTCGCTGCGTTGGCGCCTCGCTGCCCCGAGCGTGCGAGAGCGGCGGGCAGCACGCCCCTAGTGCCCACATCGCCAATGCCACTACCGCCACAGCGCAGCCTCTACAGCAGCACCATGCAGGTGTGCACAGCCCCCGCACGCTCGCAGCCTTGCGCTGTAGTCGCAAGCAGCAAGCGCTGTGCAAGTGCCTCTCGCTTTGACGTGGCATTGGCAGCTCCCTGTATGTATTTATGTTGAACTTTTTTTGTACACCGCACATAGCCAACCGTGCTAATTGGAGGTGCGGGGGGAGGACAACAAACTAGATGTAAAAAGCAGTTCTATCGAAATTAGTTTTCAATCTAGATAATTTAAGTTCATGGCTCCATTGGCTTCCTAATATCGGAAGGAAGAGCGTTTGAAAGCTCGCGATGCAGTGACCATCTTTGTTCGATGGTTAGCCAAAAGCTGCTGCGATGATAGTTTATTCCTTGACGAGATCAGCTCGGTATTGTGGTTCATTTGTGGCACGTGCTTTGTGTGTAATGAGTGCGACCTCATAATGTATTCGTTCGGCAACCATGCATAAGACAGCGTGTTAGCCTGGTGCGTAAAGGAATAGGAAACGGGCACTGTCCGTGTGGCCTCGCCCCTCGGATATTTGACCACAGGCACTGCCTCTCCGCAAGCACCAGAGGGAAGGAGTGCGGGGAGGAGGGTAAGGTCCTGTATTGTGTCAGGAGTGTAGGGTGTGTGGGTTCCTGCAGCGGCACACAGATTACATTTCAAAGGGTGTAGAGGGGATCCTGGCGTACTGAAGCCTACGCCCCCCCTAACAGCCCGCAGTAATTACTGTGCATGCTTAACCTAATGGCTATTGGGACGTTTCTAGACATATATTCATGCTTGTGCGGTCGTTGCGTCGGTCAGTTTAGTCTCGGCAGTTTTTTCGATGATTTTAATTTGTGTTGTGGAGTTAGAGGTCTAGTTTTACTGTTATCACTTTTATTATGATTTATTTTTTTCCCCCAGCCAATGTGTTATGTATGTGTAATGAGTCCACCAGCCAAAGTTGGGGGAGCCACACTGTTCTTTATTTTCCACGAGCTCACGCCACACATGTCCTCCTCACTCCGATCCCCACCGAGAGGCGCCACCGATAGCCCTGCCTCTTCCGGTGACGTCACCCCTCTCTTTCTGCGACGTTCTCTTTTGTTCTCGCCCCGCCTTCTCTCTCCTTTCCCTCGTGACGTCATCCTCACACGGGAACCTCGGATCACGTATTTGTACTCTGTATGTATGCTGAACTTCTTTCGCACCGTACGTAGTCAACCATGATAATCGGAGGTGGGGGGGAAGGCCAACAAACTAAACACATAAGATCCTTTAAATCCGTTTCACCTTTCATTTGTAACGGGTTTTGGAGACACTTGTAGAGGTAACTTCTTTATTACAATACAACACTCCAACAGTACTCCAACAGTCCAACACTCCAACTCTCCAACACTCCTGATACTCTGTTACAGCCTAGGTACACAGCCTAGGTACACAGCCTAGATACACAGCCTAGATACTCTACTCTGGCTACGCTCTGGAACTCGCCCTCACAAGGTCGTAGAGTCGGGAGTTCCAGAGGGTCACCACTGGCTCTCACATCTTCCCAGGGTCCTCCGATGGCTGGTCTTGGGCCTTGGGTCTTGAGCTACGACTGGCCCTGATCGTCCAGGGAGCTCCGCTTTTATGCCCAGTCCCCAACGAGGGGTGGGGCCGTGTGCGCCCCCAGATATCCCACAGAGCACACACAGCCCCCCCTTTGGCGGCGCCAAGGGGATTAAGCGCCTGGGAACTCAACGCCTGACGCCAAGAGGCTTAAGTGTCTGACCCGCCTGGGGTCCCAGAGCCCCCAGCAGCCCCTCCCTTCTTATGTCACTACACATTTTTTGATTAAGGGTCTTGAGATGCAGTTGCACCTCCGATTTGCATGGTTGGCTATGTACAGTGCGAAACAAGTTCAACATACAAACATACTTACGTACTCTACAAAAATTTAAATGTTATTGTATGAAGCGCTAAGACACAGATTTTCTGTTGTGTTTTTTTATAGAACCCAGAAGGGAGGATGGTAAGAGGAAAACGTGCACCATCGCTGGAATATACCAACAGAATGTAGCACTGTTAAACTGTTTCAGAAATGGCAGGATCGCTACGAATGACAGTGCAGCGCCTCTCGCCGACAGGGAAGCCAGCGTGATCAGACCGCACTTCCAAACAGATGCAGAAATCATCGACGCCAGAAGTCTAAACATGAACTCTGCAAGTGGAAGTGCCATACAAAATTGCGTTAAGCGCTTAAAAGTAACCGCCCCCTATATTCAAAACACATGCAGAGAAGCGGGGGAGAAGCCCTACCAGTGCAAGGTGTGTGGCCAGAAGTTCAGGGACCTGCAGTACTTTCGGAAGCACGAGCGGATCCACGCAGGAGAGGTGCTGTTTGCGTGCGAGCAGTGTGGGAAGGTGTTCCTACAGTCGTTCGACTTGATCCGGCACAAGCGCATTCACACCGGCGAGAAGCCCTTTGCATGTGCGGAGTGCGGCATGGCTTTCCGGCTCAAGCACCACCTTGTGGGCCATCAGCAAAGACACACACGTGACAAAGATAGAATCTTAGCCCATGCCAATTTGGAAAGCCTACCTCCAAGCAGTGTCATCCACACAGCTGACATTTAAACCACCAGGTAGAGAATCGAATCTGTCTGCCATTGTACCTGTCTGCCATTCATTAAGTAAACACATGTTGCTGTGGCCATGGCAATGTGGAGAGTGACACTTGATCTTCCTGTGTTACTGGTAATCACACATCTATTAATGGACATACAGAAACCTGGCAGGTGCAGCAGTTTGTTTATTTGAAGAGTTTTAGATAATGAGGGTTTGTGTCTTCATGTCTCTTGTAAGTGTCATGTATAAAAGGCTCGACAACAAGTCTTTCTTTCGTATGGTGTTTGAAAAGCAACTAGCAAAACAACTGTTGAAGTCTGGTCATCCGTTCAATGGCTTGAAGAGTTGCTTCATATACAACGCCCTTATGCCTCTGCGTTGGTATTGGAATGGTCACCCTCATTCTCCACGTGTTTCCTGTAGCACGATACCATGCATGTTGTTGGTCTTCAAGCATCTTGGAGAGGAAGTCACTTCAACGTTTAGTTGTACAATTCTCAGTGATGCGATTGCTATGTTGGCTCGGCCCTCACAGCGGTCATTTGTGATGTTGCCGGTGCTTTTATAACCGGGAGGACGATGAGTGTCATTCGTTTGCCAATTTGACATTTGTTTTCGCACACAACAAAGGTGTCGACCACGTTAATCAGGGAGACGCACAGTGTTGCTTTTATTTGAAACGTAACACTTGTACGGTATACACACTGGCCTGCTAGATCAGTGGTAATAGTGAGTAGGCAGCCCTTTAAACAGCTGGGGGGGTCAGATCCCTGACGGCTGCTGATGTCGCTGCGGCAGTTGAGGGCCTTCATAGCGGCAAAGCTGCTGGTGTGGACGAGATTTGCCCTGAGTTGTTGGAAGCGCTGGGCAGTGTAGGAGTGTCGTGGTTAACACGCCTCTTCAATGTTGTATGGAAGGCAGGTACTGTACTTCTGGATTGACAAACTGGTGTCGTGGTTACCATTTTTTTTTTAAAAGAGGACCAGAGGGTGTGCTCCAACTACAGAGGAATCGCACTCCTCACCGTCCCGGGTCAAGTTTATGCCAGAGTGCTAGAGAGGAGGTGCCTGGTAAGGATGCCTCCTGATAGACTGCCCCTGGAACTCTACCAGGAACGTCCCACTGGGCGAATACCCCGGGGCTACCCCAGGACACGCTGGCGGGACTATGTCGCTCAGCTGGCCTGGGGACGCCTGGGAATTCCCCAAGAAGAACTTGAGTCACCAGGGAAAAGGAGGTCTAGACCGCCCTACTCAGCATGCATGCTGCTGCCGCGACCCTCACCAGGACAAGCGGACTGAGGAACGAACGAAGTGTGTGGGCAGAAACCGTTTCACAGCAACGCGTTTCGTCCCGTGCCCAAGCGACTGCGCGTATGGTGATCAACTGTTGGGTCAGCGTGCACAGTTGATTGCGCGTCTTGTCATCCATCCATAAGCAATTCCTGACCATGGCAGTTCGAACACACAAGGCTGCTGCCACCGGAATTTTGACTGAAAAGCGTTTTGTCTATTTTGCATTTGTTTTCAATAATTTATGTTTTCTTGTCTAGTTTTTATTTATCAAGCATAAACCATTTCGGACTTTCCATAAAGTGTTTCCAGTTTCCCTAACCAGTGTTTATGTTGAAGTCTGTGTGATAACCATGTCGAATGTTGTGAAATTTACCTACGTATGTATGTATGTTGAACTTCTTTCGCATCACACGTAGCCAACTGTGCTAATCGGAGGTGCTTATGATGGACACACGTGCTATATCCAGTTGTTTTTTAGAAAGTTTGGATATTGTAAAATCTCATACATAGAAGAAAACTATTCTGGGTATTGATGTGAAGCAACGATTTAACTCTTCGGTTCTTTCGGTAAAGTCACGTAGAAAGAAAAAATCATAGATTAAATAATAGCATACGACGTTTCGATTGCAACACAAGCAATCATCAGGTACAAATGAAAGAGAAAACAAAACCTAGTAAACTTAGAAATATAATGTAATACAACACAGATAGTCGGCTAACATAACAGTCAACACCCTACCTGGTTGATTAGGTTCTTCCAAAGATTGCTAAATTTAAGAGAGAGATTAAACAGAACAGGAGACACAGACAGACACGTAAGCAGACAGAGATAACACAGACACAGAGAGACACACACATGGGCACAGTGCTGTGTGCCTGATGATTGCTTGTTTTGCAAACGAAACGTCGTATGCTATTATTTAATTTATTATTTTCTCTTTCTGCGTGACTTTACCAAAAGAACCAAAGAGTAATTCCTGCAGTCACGAAAGCGCCAAATCAACGATTTAACTGCTAAGAAATGAAGCTGCGCTCTACTTAAACCCGCATCCTCGTGGGAGAACAGGCGAGATTGGGGGGACATCATCGTCACAGCGGTAGCTGAAGAGGATCGTAGTGCAGTACAACTCCCCAAGGCACAGGAGCCCCGAGCAGCGGCGTTGGCCTTGCCGCAAGCTGGCAGAGGAGTGGCCACTTGGCGTGGGTTCTCTGCCGGCCAGTGGCCACCACAGCATCACTCGAGTTCTGATGACATCTACCATGCCAGCTCAGACGTTACCCTCTTTAACAACAACACGACATAATGGACATCGTTGTGGAGAATGTGTAACGATATATATAAGCAGACAATGCACCTTCCCATATCTGTATCGACACACAAAAACACGTGTTATGTCTTGTCAGCACTACGACGTGGGAGTTCATCATTTTGGCAAAATTGGTTCAGTCCAAGCCAAGTCTGGACCGGTTTCAACATACTGTACAGATGTTAAATGCTACATTTCCCTTTGGCAGGGGTTTTCAAACGTTCCCAACTTGCGACCCACCTGAGTAGCCAGATAACGTTGTGGGACCCGTGCCTAGTGAGCCAGTCTGAAAAGCAGGGTGGCTGGTGACTTCTAAGTTAGAGGCACAAGTACAAACTTAGACACATAAACACAGACACGGAGAGACATACGAAAACACTCATGCAGTTGGGCAAATTCTTGTCGTAGATCTTTGCTTGATCTTAAGATTAGGGCTCCTTTGTGGTGAGATGTTAACTACCTCGCCTGGTATGAAGGAGGTCGTGGGTTCGATCCCGACCCTGACGCCTGCTGTATTACTGGAGATTACATCTTCTCCACGTGGTCGCGTGGATTTTTCTCCGGATCTTTTGGTTTTACCCTCCACATTTAGAATCAACATGGGTTTAGAATATTTGGCTGCTATCAATTTCTGCACGATAAGCCACTTCATTGGGCTATAATTTGTGGCCAGGTCGCTTCTGAAAAAGAGCTACATAGCTCAGTTGACCTTACTTGGTAAAATAAAGAAAGTTTAGTATGAGAAAGGGATTGTGAATTCTCGCTTAAGCTCCAACGCATTTCCACCCACCCAATGGGCCCACGGCGATTTGTTGCATCGGTGTGCCCCGAAGATCGAGCAAGCTGGTAAGTGTGTGCGTGTCGTAGAATGAGACAGGTCAAGAAGCACTGCGGTACACGCAAACACAAAGATCCCCCCGTATAGCCTGAACACTGCTGAGGAAGTGCTGTTAGCGAGCAGCACCTATGAAGGCTGACACGGCACACGAGGGGGGTGGATGGCCAACACCACGCCCGGCTGCCTTTGCCTCCCTAGTGGCGATGTTTACACACCGTACCAGGTACTCGTGTGCTGTTCACAAGCTCTCCCCCCAACTCTTGTCCCCCGCCCACTCACTTTGGAAACCCGTATAAGCAGTTGCATTTTGCTTTTATTTGTATTTTATTTTTAATTTTATTTTATAATTTTTATTTTCTATCTACGTGACTTTACCGAAAGAACTAAGAATATGACATCGCTTGCAGTTTACTTGCAGCTAGTTAGAATGCCTCAAGATGGACAATTGGTTAATATATTGATGTTCATTATTCGTACATTTAGTTCTGAGAACCGTGTTGGGGTCGGGCAAGGGGGGGGGTTACTCGGTTGCAACAAAATCCAACAAGGGGGGTATCAGCAGTAGCCAAACAAGGTTGAGAACCACCATTGCTCTATGGGACACTATTGATGTGTCCCTGATTTGAAAAAAAAGCCGAATTCCCATTTGTATAGAGCGATTCCAGATGAGCATCATCGTGACTGAGTGGTTCGCCATCTAGGTAGCCAATGCATAATACAGGAATCCCATTAGAAGTTGCCACATCATTCATTGTTCAGTTTAACACGTAGGGCTTTCGCGACCGATATCATCAATATAGGTTTTTGGGTTATATCGTGTAAATATTGTAAATGTTGTGGGTTTACTCTCCAATACACCGGTGTGCTGTACTAGTGTAGGGGATGTCCCAGCCATCCTCACGCACTCAAACCACGTAGACACGCAATCTCCGCACTTAACATAGCACACACCAATCACACGCACAGAAATACACTAGACGGGGGTCGGGATTAAAGGCCACTAACGTCACATGCACACGGCGCGCGAGACGGAGATGTGTATTAGGAAGGAGGGCGGAGATGGAAGGTTTAAAAGGGGCTGTGAAACGCGTGTTCGGGGTTTTTGAGGAACGAGTGTGGCTGTGGTTTGAAAATTAAAGAAGTGCTTAACCAGTCTCCGACTCTTCATCTGGTGGCAGCAGTGGGATGTCTCGCCTCAGCCGACGCAAGATCTAAAGAGGGGAGACTCAGCCAGAAGGAGCTCTTGGTGCCCGTGATGAGAATTGCTCGGCAACGGAACCGACGAGTCGGGATTTGTCCCTTGGCTCATCGTCGGGATCTGAGGCAGCTGCTCGCCCCGTGTGGGCACCTTCCTCTACCAACCCGGCGGTGCAGACCCAGTGCCGCCTCCACCGCAGATCATCCTCTAGGGATTGGAGGATGGATCAGCTGCTGGAGGCAGTAACCGTACTGTTTCGCCGGCTGAGTCCTGAGGTCGAACGAGTGGGGGTAACTTCAGCTGCATCGCCTCCCCAGTGAGGAGACGGGAGCCACGGTCAGCCTTCCAGACCTGGCACTCCGCAGCAGCTATCAGGGGATGGAGCAGCACCAGCGACGCCGCTAACCATGCGGTCCGCGCGGGACCCAGGAGAAAGCCCTGGCCTGTCCTCCCGATATCTGCCAACAGCAGCAGCAACCGAGGGACATGAACGACTGGAGCGCAGCGGAGAGCAGCTGACCGTGCAAGTGGTAATGGTACAGGGCGGGAGCGAAATTCAGCCCGAAACTCGGCACGAAACTCAGCCGAGTCAGCCCGCGGAGGGAGGACTAGGATGGAGCCGCCAGCTGGGCACGATAAAGTTTACACAACAAAGGCTCATTCCTAACAGCGTGCTTCAGCCGCACCGAACCTCACAAAAATAATATTTAGGGCCTACCTTGGCTCCTCCCACCCTCAACCAGTATATATACAAGTGTAATAAAGGACTCTTGCACTGGGTCTGTCTCCGTTGTCCTTTATTGGTTCGTACAACTTTGCCCGCAAGGCGTCTCGCTCAGAGTCTCCTCCGTCTCCCGCTCGGCAGCCCCACTGCTGCCGTCGCTCATGCAGACTTGTTGCTGGCTCACTATGCAGCCCCGCTGCTGGCTTGTTACTCAGCCTCTCTGCCTCCGACCTGCAGCCCCACGGCTGCTCACTATGCAGCCCCGCTGCTGGCTCTCCGTCGCCTCCGTGCCCGGACACCGCTGGCCGACGGTGCCGAGTCTCAACCCTGTGGCGATCACGCCACTTTCCTTCTCCTGCCCTACGTGGCCTCCTCCTGTCTCTATTCTTACACTCTCCCCCAGCCCTTTCGGTTCCTGTCCTTAAAAGCTCTCCCTCTCCCCACGTGACCCTAACTCCTCCCACCTGTTACGTCACATCCCGCGAGCCCGTTTACGCTCGCATTACACCACCCTCCCCCGTAGAGAAAATTCCAGCCGTCCTCGGCTGAAACAGAACAAGTAATGCGAGCGACCACCAACCATCAGCCGTGACCGGACAACGGAGAATACAACTAATAACAATAACAACAAGAACGAGAACAACAATCAATGAAAAGAAAGAGATTTCGAAAGCTTGCGGGTCGCCGGCCCGTCCCGGACGAGCGGCGGCCCCCCTGCAGACCGAGAACGCGACGGGGTTTTAGGAGCAACAGGGTCAAAACCCCCTGTCGCTATTGGAGGCCCGTCAACGCCAAGGTCCCGTTCCCCCGAAGGACCCGAGTCCGGGGCGTCCCGCAACCGTGTCTGTGGTGGGGTTGGAGGGGCGGCGGGGTCAGGTGTCCCCGCAGCCTTGGTAGGCCCACCCAGAGCAGAGTCCGCTGCCTCCTGCAGTGTCACGGCCGGTTCGTCTGTAGAAGGCACGACAGGCGCTCTTGCAGGGTCAACAGGCACAGGCAAGGGTGCGTCGGCAGCAACAGACACCGGCAAGGCAACATCAGGAGATGACACATCCGTCCGAGGGGCCACGTATGGTTTCAACCGAGACGTATGGACGTACCAGCGCCGAGATCCGAACCGAACGCGCGCGGACTGCGGGTTAGGAACCTCAATGAGCCTAACAGGCCCCTGCCATGGTTTATGCAATTTAGGGGAGGTTCCTGCTCGCACCTGCGGGCAATGCAGCCAAGCCATGTCCCCCACCTTCCAGGGGCACTTCCCCGTCGAGCGCAACGTTCGTTTCGGGCCTGGGTTTTGGCAGTAGCCAATCGGGCCCCCTCCCGCGCCTCAGCGACGCGGCGAACGGCGTCCTGAATGTAATCGGGGAGAGGCTTAGTAGGCCCTCTCACTCCCGTTCCCAACTGCACATCCATTGGTGGCACGTTTTCGCGACCGTACATGAGAAAAAACGGAGAATATCCTGTGGACGCGTGAGGCGTCATCCGGTATGCCGAGAGTACCCCAGGGATGTGCAAATCCCAGTCAGCTTGCTTCTCATTAACCGTGTGACACAGCATGGCTGACAGCGTCCGATTTAGTCGTTCCACCATGCCATCCGTCTGCGGGTGGTAGGGGGATGTCCGGATCTTTTTGGTCCCCAGAGCAGCGCACACCTCCCCCAACAATTTAGAAGAAAAATTCCGGCCCTGATCCGTGAGCAGCCTCTCCGGCGCCCCTTTGTCCATGACATATCCAAATAGAAAGGCGTCCGTAATGGACGCCGCCGACTGGTCGGGCAAGGGCCAGGCCATCGGCCAGCGGGAGAGATACTCCACCCCAACTAGCAAGTATTTATTACCCTTAGCGGATGGCGGGAAGGGTCCCAAAATATCCAACGCCACCAACTCGTTAACTCGAGACACCTGTATAGACTGTACCGGCGGCACATATGGGTGTTTAGGCGGCTTCCGCCGGGCACACTCGGGACACGCGCGAACGTGCCCGACGACATCCGTCGTCATGCCGTGCCAGAAGTGGTCTCGCTGCAACGTCAACAAGGTTTTCTGCACCCCCAGGTGTAATAGCGTGTCGCAATGCAGAGTCCTAATCAATTCGTACCATAACGACGACGGTACAACAAGACGCCAGCGATCATGTAACTCCTCCCTCCACATCAGCAGTCCGTCGCGGAGAGCGGCCCCCGGCGTCCCTCCGGAAACCAGTCCCCCTCCTCCCTTTGCAGCCCGACTCCGCAGAGTCCCCAACGAGTCGTCAAGCATTTGTTCACGAATCCACACTGCTCGTGGAAGGTTCAGAACCCCATCGGCCGGTCCTGGGCACACTGGAGCCTCAGGCACCTCGACCGCTAACGCAATAGGCCGAGGGGGCTGCTGAGTCGGCGTACACCTATGCGTACCTGACGCGCAAGCGCAAGGGGATCCTTGCGGCAACCTGGAGAGCGCGTCCGCATTCGCGTGACGCGCCCCCTTCCGATGCTGAATTTGGAAGGAAAACTCCTGCAGAGTGTCCAACCATCGTGCCAGTTGGCCAGATGGTTGGTCTACCCTCAGAGCATATTGTAAAGCCGCATGATCCGTGCGCACAATAAACGAATGGCCGTAGAGATACGGCCGAAATTGGCGGAGAAAATAGACAATGGCCAAAAGTTTGCGGCGAGTGACGCAGTAGTGGGTTTCTGCGGGGGACAAAACGCGGCTACCGTACGCCACCACGCGTTCCACACCGCCTTTGGACTGCGACAGAACGGCCCCAATGCCCGTGTCGCTCGCGTCCGTGTCCAGAATGAAAGGGTGATCGAAATCGGGATAGTCCAATGTTGGCGCCGTCGCCAAACGATCGCGCAGGCCCTTAAACGCCGCCTCCTCTGGCGGTCCCCAACTGAATTTCCGTCCTTTACCCGTAAGGAGGTGCAGAGGCCTAGCGATTGTTGCAAAATTGGGAACGAACCTACGGTAATATGAGGCAAACCCCAAGAAGCGACGCACATCCCCCACCGTGGCCGGGGTTGGCCAGTTGCGGACGCACGCCGTCTTCTCCGGATCCGTGGCAACCCCGTCGGCACTGACTGTGTACCAAATAGCGCACGGATTGTTGCAATAGGTGACATTTCTTAGGTTTAAATTTCAGATTGGCGGAGCGCATCCTGGCGAACACCGCCTCCAGTCTCTGTAGATGTTCGTCAAATGTGCGGCTAAAGACGATGATGTCGTCTAAATATATCAGACATGTCTCCCACTGCAACCCCGTTAATACCAGCTCCATCAACCTCTGAAATGTGGCGGGGGCGGCATTCAACCCCATCGGAGGACAATTAAATTGAAATAGGCCCTGCGGCGTACGGAAAGCAGTCTTTTCCCGCGAGGACTCATCGAGGGGAAGCTGCCAGAATCCCGAAGAGAGATCCAGCGTCGAAAAGAACTTCACCCCCGACAAGGCATCGAGGGAATCATCCATACGCGGCAGGGGGTATGCATCCGCCACGGACACTTTGTTTAATTTGCGAAAATCGACGCAAAATCGCAATTTGCCGTCTTTCTTTTTGACTAAGACTACAGGCGCGCCCCATGGGCTGTTAGACGGAGATATTATGTCCGCAGCCAGCATGTCATCCACTGCTCCACGAACATGGTCTCGCTCCGCCGGGCTCATCCGATGCGAGTACAACCGAATCGGAGCAGCGTCCCCCGTGTCAATATGATGGGAAAGCAGGGAGGTGCGTCCCAAGTCCAAATCGTCGGAGCTAAACACATCGGAATAACTCAACAATAGCGCGCGATGCGCGGATCGCTGTTCCCCGGTCAGGGATGAATTCTCCCCGCACAATTCGGCGACCCAGCGATCATCTTGGCCCGTAGGGCCCGAAACTCCGCCAACCACATCCCGGCGGCCCAGATCGTCCTGGGCCGTGAACGCTGTCGTGGCATGGGCCACGACCGTTCCGGCCGGCACGCAAACATTCTCCATACTCCCATTGAGCACCTGCAAAAACGGCTGCTGGTCCGGCCGGATAATAGTTTGCGCCCCGACCAGCGCCGACCCGGCCGTTATGGTTGCGGACGGTGATAACAAAACCCCAGGCGCTCCTTCCCGACCAGGCACCGGTTTCCGATATCGCAAGGGGATAAGCATCTGTGAACCAGGTGGAATGTCAACAAATACTTCGGACAGTGCCTGCACCTGGCAGACCGGAGCGGGTCGCCCCCAGGGCGACGGCAAAAATGAAATTTTTCGACCCCCCGGTAATTCAATGCAATTTTGATGAACTCTTATTAGAATGGGCATTTTGGCCAGAAAATCAGTCCCCAACATACACGGAACCGCAAGGGACCTCGAAATCAACACAGTTCCTGAGGCCGACACCCCCCCGATGGATATATTGGCGTCCACCTGGCCCACAATGCCCATACTTCCCCCGTTCGCTGCTACACAGGAATCGTAAACCGGGTGCACTGCATCCGGCGGGATGCCCAACAGATGGAAAATGACATCCGATATAATCGTCGCGGACGCACCGGAGTTTACTAAAATGCGCACGTCGACCCCTTGTATAGATCCCGGCACAGTGGACGAACCAGTAGCTGCCGGAACAACCCGCCGTGCCAATTTACGCCACTGCGTTACCGAGCGACATAGGCCAGTCGGCGGCCTCCCGTTGTTAACGATACCCGGATCGCGCGGCAATGGTGATGAATGAGGTGCCAAGCCTTGCCGGGTGTCTGGTGCGCACCGACTTGCCTGTCCAGGAGGGTCCTTCCGCGGCATGTCTGTGGTCGAGGCCTCCTGCTGGGGCGGCCCCGGGATACGGGCCCAACAATCCCTAGCGAAAACACTCGACGTCGTTGCGACGCACAGCACTCCCCCCATTCCGACGCTCCTGCGTCGGCGGCGCAGATCGCGGCCCCGGCCCTCCGCGGGCAGGCCACTGCGCAGAGGCGGCCGTCAATTCCTGCGGGCCTCCCCCGTCAGGAACGTACACCGCCTTCTTGGGATCCCAACCCACGGCACCCCCCTCCACGATGGGCCCCCCCGTCCACGCTGTCACCTGCTTCCAACGGCGCAGATTAAACTGGGCATCCAAACACTTCGCAGCAGCCCGTGACATCAACTTCTCATGGCCGCACACCGGCATAGGGATCCCCAAATCTCTCGACAGCTCAAGCATTTTGCCCAAAATAAGGGTTTTAATAGGTCAGGCTCCGTCTCAGGGTATGCGGCCATGGCCAATTCCAGGACAGCAACCCTGTATGCCACCGGCGACTCTTCGGGTGCCCGCTGGCGCTGAACGAATCGTCGGTGAGCGTCATCCGGTGGCTCGTACGCATCCGCCATCTCATCAAAAACCCCTCTCAGTGTCTTCTTCTTCTCGGCCTTGATGGAACGGAAAAATCTGACCGACTCATCGTCGAGAAGAGTTGGCAGAACTTCCAGGGCCTCTGCGTCAGTCCATCTGGCGGAGCGTACCACCGCCAAAAATTGGCAGGCGAACGCACTCCAGTCGCCTCCAATTGAGAATTCTTTAACTGTTGTCAAGTGACGGCTGTGGATCCTCTCTCTGCTGTCCTCCGCAGACGGCGCGTCGCGTGGCATGTTCAAGATGGCGTCGCACCGCAACGTGTCAAAGATGGCGGCTTCCCGCCGCAGAGGGCGCAAGATGGCGGCTTCCCGCGGTTCTTCTCCTGCCACGCCCAAGATGGCGTCCTCGTGCCGCGTGGCGGAGGGCGCTGGTGGCGCAGGCAAGGCCCTGGTCTGTTGTTCACCCCCGGGGCCTCCCCGAACCCGTCGCCGGCATAACGAGGTCGCACAGTTGCGCCAAGACGGTCTTTAAAGTCTCCAGCTGGGCCGCCATCTGTCTCAATCGCTGGTCAGCGTCCCCCAGCGCGGGCGGATCCACCGAAGCGGCGACCTCTTGCACCCCCGGGCCGTCACTCGTTCCCGCGTCGATTTCTCTCTCCATCGTTGGCAGCGCCACAGCCTGAGGAAGGTCGCCGTCGTCGGAAGATGTAGCAGACGATGGTGCGGGGATATTCTTTCTTCTGAGCTGTTTTGACATGCCGTTTCACTTCTGACACCAGTGTAATAAAGGACTCTTGCACTGGGTCTGTCTCCGTTGTCCTTTATTGGTTCGTACAACTTTGCCCGCACGGCGTCTCGCTCAGAGTCTCTTCCGTCTCCCGCTCGGCAGCCCCACTGCTGCCGTCGCTCCTGCAGACTTGTTGCTGGCTCACTATGCAGCCCCGATGCTGGCTCGTTACTCAGCCTCTCTGCCTCCGACCTGCAGCCCCACGGCTGCTCACTATGCAGCCCCGCTGCTGGCTCTCCGTCGCCTCCGTGCCCGGACACCGCTGGCCGACGGTGCCGAGTCCCAACCCTGTGGCGATCACGCCACTTTCCTTCTCCTGCCCTGCGTGGCCTCCTCCTGTCTCTATTCTCACACTCTCCCCCAGCCCTTCCGGTTCCTATCCTTAAAAGCTCTCCCTCTCCCCACGTGACTCTAACTCCTCCCACCTGTTACGTCACATCCCGCGAGCCCGTTTACGCTCGCATTACACAAGGACTGTTTTCTTGGAATTTGTCTCACTTGATACAGCTATCGTGCTGTGACGGTTCCACCTGAAGATGGAAGCTTGTGTTGCCTCCGAAACGTCGTGATTTTTATTTTATTTTTATTTAACTGTTATCAATTTTAATTTTTTTACCTACGTGACTTTACCGAAAAAACCTAAGAATATGAATCCTTGCAGTCACAAATGCTTCAAATCTAGAACACAATAAAGAGGTTCGCGTCCAGATCGGGAGAATGGCGCGCTTTCATCCGCCGGTTCGAGAGGACCGCCCGGGCACCGAAGTAGACGGAGGAACAAGCCCTGACAATACTGCCCACTGTGTTGGATGACCCCACACTGGCAGTGTTCAACCGGATTCCGCCTGCAAAAAAAGGATCCCTGCAGGGCTTCTACAAGAAGATGGCGGAGGTGTTCGATTCTTCGCCAGGGGGTGTACCAGAAGTTTAAAAACCGCCAGTGGGAAGTGTCCAAATCGAAGTGTGGCACACCTCGCAGGGAATCTCGGCGACGTCGAGGGGCTGCCACGGCCCCCAACCAGACACGCGCCGCTGGCGGAGGAGGACGAGGGAGAGATGGTGGCGGCCCTGCGGCGGTATCCGAGGATCCCGCGAGAAGCGGAGCACCGACCCCAGCGCTGGGCACCTCACGAGGCAGGAGAGCATCCTCTGGTCACGGGAAAAGTCATCTGCCATCGCTGCGGTCACGAGGGACACATCGCCTACGGATGCCGCAGCAGGACGAGTGCACCGGGGACGACCAGCCGGGTTCCTCAGCCTCGGGCCGCGGCCGTTCTGCCTCACGCGAGTGCTGACACCTCGAACACCTGACCAGAACCATCTACCCCATGTTCACCCCATCACGCATCTCACTCCTCGGGGGCGGTGGTTAGGATTCCAGCTGACGGTCCGGACCCGTGGCCGGATACGGTTAGGATTCCAGCTGACGGTCCGGACCCGTGGCCAGATACGGTTAATAAATGGCGTTGTTTGGCCTGAAGGGTGGTGGCAATTTCCGCGAGTTTAGGCGCTGGTTGGGACTATGGTCTCGATCCCGCCTGGTGCACAGGCGTTGGTGCCGCTTCGATATTGCACCCCACTCGTCACATTCTTGTTGGACGCGCCACTCATCGTCTCCGCGGTGATGTCGGTGGTTGGTCGCCATTGCTTAGCAGCAGCTGATACGCTTGTGCACAGGAATCAGCCACTGTTCCTACAGTGCAGGAAAGGACCTTGTTTGCAAATGTCAGTCCAATGCATTCGGAACCTGAGGCGCAGACCGTCAACAATGTGCATTTGGAGGCTCCGTCGGTCGGCACAAAGGATATGTCATGGATAGACGCGCTCCTGGCCCAGAACACCGATCTGTCGGCAAAGGAATCGGGGGAGCTCAGGATTTTGTTGTGTGACTTCGCAGACGTGTTCTGTAAGGGTCCCTACGATGTTGGTCGTACGACGCTGATGGAGCACTACATTGATACGGGCGATGCTCCACCCATTTGGCAGAACGCCTATAGGATGGGTCCTAGCGAGAAGGATGTGCAGCGGGCAGTGCAGGAGATGATGGAGTCTGACATATCGCCTTCTACAAGTCCGTGAGGGGTGCCGCATGGATCCATGCGGTTTTGCGTAGACTTCAGGCGGCTGGACAAAGTTAACTTGGTGGACGCCTACCCGCTCTCGCGCTTAGATGACTCATTGGATATGCTCACAGGAGCAAAAAATTTCTCCACAGACCTTTTGGCGGGATTCTGGCAGCTATCACTAGATGCTGAATCCAGACCAAAAACGGCTTTCAGAATGCCTCAAGGTCTCTTTCATTTCAACTCTTTGCCGATGGGTTTACAAATGGCTCCCGCCATTTTCCAGTGATTGATGGAGTTGGTACTTGCGGGGTTGCAGTGGGAGTCGAGTCTCATCTATTTGGATGATGTAGTCGTATTCGTTTGCAGATTCGAGGAGCACTTAACCCAGTTGCGACAGGTGTTTTCGAAAATTCGTGACGAAAACCTCAAGTTAAAACCCTCCAAGTGTCATCTGGTTTGCTCCTCCGTAAAATACTTGGGTCATGTCGTTAACACATCAGGAGTCCGTGATTGGCCAACACCCACGTCCGTGCCTGAAGTCCGCAGATTCGTGGGGTTTGTATCCTATTTACCGCCGTTTTGTCATGAACTTTACTACCATCGCTAAGCCCTTGCATGCGCTTACGACGAAGGGACAGTCGTTTCATTGGGGCCAGGCTGAGACCGACGCGTTCTTGACAATGCGCCAGCGTCTGTCAGAAGCGCCACCCCTAGCATACACCGATTTTTAGATTCCCTTCCTGCTGGATATGGATGCTAATGACTTGGGCATCGGGGCCGTTCTCTCCCAGATTCAGGAGGGTAGAGAGGTTGTCATTGCCTATGGAAGTCGTATCTTGTCGCAGGCCGAGCAGTGGTATTGTGTTACGCGTCGTGAGCTGCTTACCGTTGTCCACTTCGTTCAGCAGTTTCGGCCCTACCTGTACGGCTGCGACTTCACTGTTCAGACGGATCATGCGGCATTGCAGTACTCACTCTGCATTGACCAAGCAACCGGTCAGATGGCCCAATGGTTGGAGCAGCTGCAAGAGTACACATATCGAGTGGTGTATCGGAAAGGAATCAGGCATACGAACGCCGATGCATTGACCATGCTGCCAGCCCCCATTAAGTGTGTTTACAGCAATGGATCAGTGTGCTGTAGACCGCCGGTCACGGCGCAACCTGAGATCGTGGCGCCGGTTTCTGCCGGGGACACGGACCGGGCGGGGCCACCGGTATCGCTTGATAGTGACTTGGGACTCACCCTGCGGGAATGGAGGGACCGGTAGCAGGTAGACGCGGCTTTGGCACCACTTCGCCTGCTGGCGGAGGGCGGCACGCGCTGCCAATCTCCCCACGTCGGGGAAGTTTTTCCTCATGTGGGAAGGCTTGTTGATGCGCTGGGACGCGACTGTGAACTGTAAAGTCCTGGTGGTGCCCTCTTCCATGCGGAGTCAGCTATGCTCTGATGTTCACGCCCGACAGTTGCTCCATCTAGGTAAGACCGAGGCTACGCTACACCTTCGCTATTTTTGGCCGAGCATGTCTGCCGATATCCACCATGGGGTGTCGGCGTGCGCGGACTGTGCGCGCATGTAGCCCCTGCCGGTCGTGTGAAACGCTCCCCTGCAGTCCATAAAAATTTCCTAGCTAAACGAGCTCGTGGCCCTCTATATTGGGCCCCTTCCCCGCCACTCCTCGAGGAAGTAGATACCTCCTGGTGGGGATGGAATACTTTACACGCTGGCCCTTTGCCTGCCCGTTGGCTGACCAGACTGCGGCGTCCATAGCAGATGCCTTTGTAAATGGGTATGTTGCTAACAAGGGGGCTCCTGAGTGGCTGCTGATGGACCAGGGCAAAAACTTTTCCTCCAAGCTTTTGCAGGAGGTGTGTGACATGCTGGGTGTCAAGAAGGTGCGGACGTCCCCTTACCACCCACAAACGGACGGGATGGTAGAACGCTTTAACCGCGCAATCTCGGGGATGCTGTGTCACTTGGTGAATGACCAGCAGACGGACTGGGATTACAAAAACGACCAGTATCATCATTGATTCAGCTTCATTAATTGAAAAGACCAAACGGTTTTCCCTTAAAACCTTCTGCTGCCAGACCACCCAGACTATATGGCTTATCAAAAATCCACACCCCTTCGTCCCATCTTCACCATTGGCTCACCCACCTACAAACTGGCCCGATATCTGTCTGAGACCTTGCAGCCATTCACTGGTAAGACCACCTCTTCTGTTCTTAACTCAGCTCACCTGGTATCGTCAATTAAAGACATCTCACTGTCCCCAGGTGATTTGTCCGTTAGTTTCGATGTAGTGTCTCTGTTCACCAAAGTTCATGTGCCTGATAACATTGCAATAATTGAAGATTTGGTCCAACAAGGGCTGAATGTTAATGTAACAGCCCTGGTGAGACAGTGCCTCACCAATACATACTTCACTTGGAATGGAACATTCTACAAACTGAAGGCATTCCAATGGGTTCTCCCTGATCTCCGGTTGTGGCCAATATTTTCATGGAAAAATTTGAGATGGATGCCATCCAGGCATCCACTCTACGCCCGTCCTTGTGGAAGAGGTACGTGGATGACACGTTTATCATCTGGCCACATAGCCGACCGGCTCTGGAACAATTCCTCAACCACATTAATTCCAAACACCCAGAAATCAACGTCTTGGTTCTTTCGGTAAAGTCACGTAGAAGGGAAATAATAAAATATTTAAAATAAAACATAATAAAAAAATTCTCACGACGTTTCGGCCACAACGCAAGCAGCCGTCCTCAGGTGAAGAACAGGTCTGTCGGAAAGACAGCGTCTGAATGAACACCCCCAGGCTTGGCAGCGTATGTTTAAGCTGGGTTGGAGGGGGAAGAGCGGCTTGACAATGGAATTTGCATATCAAGAGGAATTTAGCATATGTATGGGGAATGCAGATATGGGATTAGTCACTACTTGTGGAATGCATAGGAGGTGGGCGGGGAGTTTCAAAGTCATATTATGCCCGTGCATTATGCAGGATTAGCAGTATCAAAGGGATGGAGTAGGGTTAGCATTAATAAAGGGAAGGAATGTTAATAGTATGGAGCTGCAGCAACTAAACCACCACGTAAAAAACTAAAATATAAACTACATCAGTATCATCAGTATACTAAATATACTCTCCAATAAGCTGAGCTACTAATAGTAAGTCATACATTACAATTCTATGTCGCAAAAAATATAATATGCCTCCAGCTAAACTTTTTTCTCTTACATCACACGGGTCAACCCCGTACTATATACTGCCATAGACAAACCCAACATTAAATTATATACTGCATTACTATACACCACCCAATACCTTAGACTATACATTGTAATATTACACTATGTATTGTTCTACCCACCTTACTGTATACCGCACTGCTGTATATTCACTATACAATTACGATACTATATATTACCTTATACATTATATTAAACATTACACTTTTATACTATTTATTATTATACAATTTGCTATACACTATACCATTGACCGTCGCAGCAGCAGCAACAACAGCAGCAGCGGCGGCTGCGGCGGCGGCGGCTGCGGCTGCAGCGGCGGCTGCAAGCAGCGGCAAGATGGTGGCGGCGTGTGCGGCCGCGTGTGCGTTGTGCTGCATGGGTGTGGGCTGTGCGTGAGAGTGGGTGAGAGTGAGATGCGTGTGAGTGAGCTGTGTGTGTGTTTAAATTTAGTGTTTTAAAGATGTCAATTCTCCTGCTGTGTATCTTACTACTGTCCCTCCCGGCCATATCTAGTGCCACACTCAACTCTACAAACGGCTACCCGCGTTACTTCGCGTCAATACTTATTGCTAAATTTGCCACTACACCTGCTAATGAAACAACTTATAGACACTTCTACACTCCATCATTGTATCCTTTTAAACCCTATCTCTGTCCCATTACTTCACCAACACTCCTTCCAAACTTCATTCTGCTCTTAAAAATAACACCATCTGCGAGCTGCTGCTATTCGTCCAAGGTTCGTCGCTCTTCATCCTTTCACAGAAAATACCTGTGTAAACTATTAATTCTACTTTTCTTATTTCTGGGTGGTATTGAGCTTCATCCTGGCCCAAATGTTCTACATGTCAACATCAGAGGGCTTATAATTAAATTAAGTCAACTAAAACTAGAAGTAGCAAATCTTGACCCGGACATTTTTTGCCTAACAGAAACATTTCTCACTCCTGCCGTCAATGACTTGCAGATTACGATTGACAACTACAACCTTTTTCGGCTTGACTGAGGATCTAAATGAGGTGGAATTGCCATCTATGTTCGTAATACTATTGCATGTTCACCAGCTCACTCCTTGTTTAAAAAATGTTGCTTTGAAGGTCTGGCTCTCAGAATAACTCTCCCTAATAATCAACACATATTGGTAGTGTGCTGCTATAGACCGCCTAGTGGGAAGGATGTTGAAGCTGCATCTGCACTGAGAGAGCTTCTTGGGGGCCTCCTTAAAGGTGAAATAGTTGTAGTGGGTGATCTAAATTGGAATTGGCTAAACCCGCCGGCCGTGGCCACAATTTTTGAAGATGAATTTAACCTGTTTCAATTAATAAATGTCCCCACAAGACCCAACCTAAAAAATCCGGGACAGTCATCTCTGCTTGACGTCCTATTGACAAATGCCCCTCACAATTTCGCACTGACTGGTGTTCTGGGTAATAACCTTAGTGATCACTCCTTAATTTTTGGGGTGAGATCATCAACCAGACCCAAAGCCCCCCCTAAATTGGTTGAGAAGCACTCCATGAGACACTTCAGCACTCAGGCATTTACTAATGATGTGCTTCACTCGGATATTGACAAGGTCTGTGATATTCCAAACCTGACTACGGCTTGGGAGACTTTCAGGTACACGTTTCTCCAAATTCTTAACAAACATGCTCCGTTGGTTAAATTTAAAACTAAAGGCAACCGTCCACCATGGTTTGATCCTTTGATTACAAAGCTCATGAAAACTAGGGACAAGGCTTGGGCATGTGCTCAGAAAAGTAATTTGGTCAATGACTAGCTAGAATACAGGATTTTAAGGAATAGATGCGTCAAAAAATACGGCATGCAAAAAATGACTACTTCTCTTCCACTCTCCTTGAATCTCATGGAAATGCCAGGATTTTCTGGAAAACAATCAAATGTATCGAAAAGGCATCCAAAACAGATAATCTGCCCGTTCAGCTTAACCGAAATGGGGAATATTTTTCAGATCCCCAAAAAATAGTTGACAATTTTAACCTTCATTTTACTGAAGCTGGTACCCTATTTGATAATGTATTGGGAGTCACCCCTGCTCATGCAAATTCCTACACCCCTATCCAAACATTAAGCGAATTTAGTTTTCAGCCAATCCACGAAAGTAATGTTCTGAAACAACTGTCCTACCTCAAAGGGTCTTCCACTACCGGAGCAGATAGTATTCCCGTCTTTGCTCTACTAACTGTTGGTCACCTAATATACAAACCTATAGCCCATATTCTAGATTTGAAGCTTTCATATACAAACCTATAGCCCATATTTTCAACCTGTCCATCAAAGAAGCATCAGTTCCTCTAGATTGGAAACATTCCTATGTTCGTCCAGTTCACAAAGGGGGCCCTAAAGATGATCCAAATAACTACCGACCTATCTCAATTTTGTCCCCGTCGATGAAAATTTTTGAAAAATTATTGAACTACCAAATTAGCAGTTTCCTGTCCGCCAACAATCTATTACATCTAAAACAATCTGGGTTCCGAAAAAAATACAGCACCACATCTGCTGCATTAGACTCTCTGAATCACATTTACAGTAGCCTTGATAATAAGCAGTACTGCGCCTGTCTTTTTCTTGACTTGTCCAAAGCTTTTGATACAGTAGACCACAACATCCTGCTTAGTAAAATAAGTTGCCTCGGTTTTTCCGAAAACACAGTAAAATGGTTAAAAAATTACCTCTTTTCTCGCACCCAAACTGTATTCATAGATGGTTGGAGGTCAAACAGTGTTAAGATAACAAAAGGGGTTCCACAGGGTTCCATTCTCGGCCCCCTCTTGTTCTCTCTTTATGTAAATGACTTGGGCACTGAACTGGATTATTCCAGGGTTAATCTTTTTGCAGATGACACGGTACTGATTACTGCTGGCCGCTCTCCGGATGATGTGATTGCTAAGCTCCAGAGTGATTTCAACAAACTACAACATCAGCTAGTTGCTCTTAAACTAGTCCTAAATCCTGCCAAAACCAAGGTGCTCTGCTTCTCACCAGGACTAAAGCGGGAAGTTCTTTTCCCCCAATTACATTCCTTAAATAATGATCAAATAGAGCAAGTCAAGATCTATAAGTATCTTGGGGTCATCCTGGATTCAAAAATGAATTTTGAAGATCACATTGATTATATTGGGAAAAAGACAAAACTAAAAATTGGTTTTCTATATCGACACAAGCACTGCTTCCCCCCTATGTTCCGTTTGGAATTGATAAAAGCTACCATACTGCCTCTACTTGATTACTGTGACATTTTGTATAAATCAGCCCCAAGTACTGTACTGAAGAAGCTTGACTCAATGTATCACTCGGCCTTAAGATTTGCATTGAACTGCCCATATAGGACTCACCACTGTGATCTCTACATTGGGTCAAACTTAACATCTTTGAATGTTCGACGGCTTGTGCACCAGATCTTATTTATTCATGATGTACTTGCAAAAAAATCCGCAGATTACCTGCTGGATCTCATCTCTGTTTCAAAGAACAAATTTGACCTAAGGTCTACACTCATTTACCAGCTTAACATTCCCTATTGCCGTACATATACTGGAGGAAGGGCCTTTGCTATTGATGCCCCCAGGGTCTGGAATGCTGTTGCCAATAAATTGAAACTTGAGTCACTACCTATGAGATCTTCACTCAAAACTGCTCTAGAGGAGTTGTACACCCCTAGCTGCCAGTGCTATTCAGTGGCCTAAAATAAAATGCTATGGGAACCTCATTTGCCAGTAAAAATATGATAATTGGTTTTTTACCCTTCTATCTGGCAACAAAACTGACACCTTTTTACAAGGAGTCATGTTTGCATAGACCGCAATACCTGCAGTCATAAATACAAACAAAAGACATAACTCTGATAATGTGCACTGTCCTTGAAGTTGATTGGTCCACACCCGAGACAGCTTTCCTTAGAGCCTAGTCTCACATGGGTTGGACCAGATGACGCCAAAAGGCGCACAACTCAAAGACAATGCACCATCAGAGTATGAGAGCTCGGGGCAAGCATCTACACTATGGGAACCTCATTTGCCAGTAAAAATATGATAATTGGTTTTTTACCCTTCTATCTGGCAACAAAACTGACACCTTTTTACAAGGAGTCATGTTTGCATAGACCGCAATACCTGCAGTCATAAATACAAACAAAAGACATAACTCTGATAATGTGCACTGTCCTTGAAGTTGATTGGTCCACACCCGAGACAGCTTTCCTTAGAGCCTAGTCTCACATGGGTTGGACCAGATGACGCCAAAAGGCGCACAACTCAAAGACAATGCACCATCAGAGTATGAGAGCTCGGGGCAAGCATCTACACTATGGGAACCTCATTTGCCAGTAAAAATATGATAATTGGTTTTTTACCCTTCTATCTGGCAACAAAACTGACACCTTTTTACAAGGAGTCATGTTTGCATAGACCGCAATACCTGCAGTCATAAATACAAACAAAAGACATAACTCTGATAATGTGCACTGTCCTTGAAGTTGATTGGTCCACACCCGAGACAGCTTTCCTTAGAGCCTAGTCTCACATGGGTTGGACCAGATGACGCCAAAAGGCGCACAACTCAAAGACAATGCACCAACCCATGTGAGACTAGGCTCTAAGGAAAGCTGTCTCGGGTGTGGACCAATCAACTTCAAGGACAGTGCACATTATCAGAGTTATGTCTTTTGTTTGTATTTATGACTGCAGGTATTGCGGTCTATGCAAACATGACTCCTTGTAAAAAGGTGTCAGTTTTGTTGCCAGATAGAAGGGTAAAAAACCAATTATCATATTTTTACTGGCAAATGAGGTTCCCATAGTGTAGATGCTTGCCCCGAGCTCTCATACTCTGATGGTGCATTGTCTTTGAGTTGTGCGCCTTTTGGCGTCATCTGGTCCAACCCATGTGAGACTAGGCTCTAAGGAAAGCTGTCTCGGGTGTGGACCAATCAACTTCAAGGACAGTGCACATTATCAGAGTTATGTCTTCAGAGTTATGTCTTTTGTTTGTATTTATGACTGCAGGTATTGCGGTCTATGCAAACATGACTCCTTGTAAAAAGGTGTCAGTTTTGTTGCCAGATAGAAGGGTAAAAAAACCAATTATCATATTTTTACTGGCAAATGAGGTTCCCATAGTGTAGATGCTTGCCCCGAGCTCTCATACTCTGATGGTGCATTGTCTTTGAGTTGTGCGCCTTTTGGCGTCATCTGGTCCAACCCATGTGAGACTAGGCTCTAAGGAAAGCTGTCTCGGGTGTGGACCAATCAACTTCAAGGACAGTGCACATTATCAGAGTTATGTCTTTTGTTTGTATTTATGACTGCAGGTATTGCGGTCTATGCAAACATGACTCCTTGTAAAAAGGTGTCAGTTTTGTTGCCAGATAGAAGGGTAAAAAACCAATTATCATATTTTTACTGGCAAATGAGGTTCCCATAGTGTAGATGCTTGCCCCGAGCTCTCATACTCTGATGGTGCATTGTCTTTGAGTTGTGCGCCTTTTGGCGTCATCTGGTCCAACCCATGTGAGACTAGGCTCTAAGGAAAGCTGTCTCGGGTGTGGACCAATCAACCTCAAGGACAGTGCACATTATCAGAGTTATGTCTTTTGTTTGTATTTATGACTGCAGGTATTGCGGTCTATGCAAACATGACTCCTTGTAAAAAGGTGTCAGTTTTGTTGCCAGATAGAAGGGTAAAAAACCAATTATCATATTTTTACTGGCAAATGAGGTTCCCATAGTGTAGATGCTTGCCCCGAGCTCTCATACTCTGATGGTGCATTGTCTTTGAGTTGTGCGCCTTTTGGCGTCATCTGGTCCAACCCATGTGAGACTAGGCTCTAAGGAAAGCTGTCTCGGGTGTGGACCAATCAACTTCAAGGACAGTGCACATTATCAGAGTTATGTCTTTTGTTTGTATTTATGACTGCAGGTATTGCGGTCTATGCAAACATGACTCCTTGTAAAAAGGTGTCAGTTTTGTTGCCAGATAGAAGGGTAAAAAACCAATTAAAATAAAATGTTTCGCTCCGGATGATCGCTACAAAGTATGGCCTGTGTTTTGATTTAGTGTGCTGATCTTAAAGGTGCATTGAAAAATTATTATACTCCTATTGATGCTCCTGCTGTTGTGGAGTGGCTCATGCAGCCAGCTATGGCTGCAAGGTTTTGGTAGTACATGTTTATGCCATTTATTGTGAAAATTCCGTCACAGTTCCTATGATTGCTTTCATGGCTTTATTTTGGTGATTTCGAAAAGTGTATTGGTTTAGCCATGTTTGTTTGTTGTAGTACAGAGTTAGACTGATGGCCTTAATCTAAGTTGTCTTATGGTTGTTGTTGTTGTTTGACTTGCATCCCACTGGGATTTTTGCACACAGCGTTGGTGTACGGTGTTTTTTTCTGCAATATTTTGCTGTCTTTTCTTGAATTTTCTGTTTGCACTTAGTCACATATTCACTTTAAGATGTTTTTGTTCATGTTTTTGTTTTTTGTTTGTTGCGGTTGCACCCGATTCAAGAGCCGAATGGCTCACAGGGCTATACCTAATAAATGAACTTGAACTTGAAGAGGAAGCAACGAAATATGTCAATGGGAGAGTGGTGGTAGGAGACTTACAGCGGAGCAAAGAATCCATTCCCTGCGGAGAATAAAAGATATATAGTCAATGCCAGTAAGTGGACTGCGGTCTGAAAGTCACCGTAAACGTGAATACAATCAGTTAAGATCCGAAATGGTTTATTACGTCCTTCCAATGATTGCTGAGCCAGAATCCATCTTCTCGGTTGAAATTGTCTCTGTGTTTGTATATGTGGATTGCCTCATGAACGAATCTCTCATGGTAGCCAGATGGCTTGCAGAGAGCCTCTTGTCTTGGAGAAGTCAATGTCATGTGAGCCCACTAAATTGTAACAGTGATCTGCCACGGCTGAGGTGTTTGTCCTACCATGTTTCAGGTCTGCTTTATGTTCACGGATGCGGTCCGAGACATGTCGTTTGGTTTCTCCAATGTAACTGCGACCACAGAGGCAACTTAGTTTGTAGACGCCAGGGTACTGTATGTCTGGAAACACATCTTTTACAGATGGGACCAGATCACGGATTTTATGTACTGTGTTGAATCGGACCTGGATCTTGTGTTTAATCAGGATTTTGGAGATCTTTTTTGTGACCCCAGCAATGTAGGGTAAGGTGATGGTTTTGAAAGGCTCCTAAACAGGATCCTTCTTGATGATTGGAATGATGGCTTTGCAGATTGTGTAGTCGGAGTAACCATTATCCTTAAGAGCTTGGCGTACATGCTTGAGTTCACTGGCAATGTGTTCCTGGTCGGAGATGCATTGGGCTCTATGGTGTAGAGTCTTGATGAGGGAATTCTTCTGGGATGGATGGTGGTGAGAATCCGGTTTTAGGTAAGCATCCATATGGGTGGCTTTCCTGTAGATTCAACCACATTAATTGATCAAACCAAACAGTTCTCGCTGAAACCTTCTGCAGCCATGGCCTTCCAAAGATACATAAAGAAGATACGACTCTTAGTCCCATTGTCTCTACTATCAACTCCCCCACATACAAACTGGCTCGTTTTTTGTCTGAAATCCTGCGGCCTTTCACTGGAAAAACCACCTCTGCGGTACAAAACTCTACTGACCTGGTATCGACAATCAAGGGGATTTCTCTGTCCCCAGACGACCTGCTTGTCAGTTTTGATGTGGTTTCCTTATTCACCAAAGTTCCTGTACCTGACACCATCGCAATCATTGAAGACTTGGTTCATCAAGGACTGAATACTGGGGTACCCCCCCTGGTGAGACACTGCTTAACCAATACATACTTCGCCTGGAATGGAACTTTCCACAAACAAACTGAGGGCACCCCAATGGGCTCCCCCCTATCTCCGGTTGTAGCCAACGTTTTCATGGAGAAATTTGAGACTGACGCCATCCAGACTGCCACTCTACGCCCGACCTTATAGAAGAGGTACGTAGATGACACTTTTGTCATCTGGCCACATGGCCGGCCTGCTCTAGACCAATTCGTTGACCACATTAATTCCATACACCCAGCCATCAGATTCATCATGGAAGTTTGAAAAGATGGCAAGCTACCCTTTTTGGATGTCCTAATTAAAAGGAGACCTGATGGTTCAATGAGCCACTCTGTCTACAGGAAAGTCACCCATACGGATGCTTACCTAAAACCGGATTCCCACCACCATCCATCCCAGAAGAATTCCCTCATCAAGACTCTATACCATAGAGCCCAATGCATCTCCGACCAGGAACACATTGCCAGTGAACTCAAACACGTACGCCAAGCTCTTAAGGCTAATGGTTACTCCGACTACACAATCAGCAAAGCCATCACTCCAACCATCAAGAAGGATCCTGTTGAGGAGCCTTTCAAAACCATCACCTTACCCTACATTGCTGGGGTCACAAAAAGATCTCCAAAATCCTGATTAAAACACAAGATCCAGGTCCGATTCAACACATTTCATAAAATCCGTGATCTGGTCCCGTTTGTAAAAGATGTGGTTCCAGACATACAGTACCCTGGCGTCTACAAACTAAGTTGCCTCTGTGGTCGCAGTTACATTGGAGAAACCAAACGACATTTCTCGGACCGCATCCGTGAATATAAAGCAGACTTGAAACACGGTAGGACAAACACCTCAGCCGTGGCAGATCACTGTTACAATTCAGTGGGCTCACATGATATTGACTTCTCCAAGACAGAGGTTCTCTGCAAGCCATCTGGCTACCATGAGAGATTCGTTCATGAGGCGATCCACATATACAAACACAGAGACAATTTCAACTGAGAAGATGGATTCTGGCTCAGCAATCATTGGAAGGACATAATAAACCATTTCGGATCTTAACTGATTGTGTTCACGTTTACGGTGACTTTCAGACCGCGTTCCCCTCACTGGCATTGACTATATATCTTGTATTCTCCGCAGGGAATGGATTCTTTGCTCCATTGCAAGTCTCCAAACACTACTCTCTCATTGACATATTTCCTTGCTTCCTCTTAGTATCTTTCACGTGACGGTCAATGGTACAGTGTATAGCGGATTGTATAATAATAAATAGTATAAATGTTTAATGTTTAATATATTGTACAAGGTAATATACAGTATCGTAATTGTATAGTGAATATACAGCAGTGTGGTATACAGTAGGGTGGGTAGAATAATACATAGTGTAATATTACAATGTATAGTCTAAGGTATAGGGTGGTGTATAGTAATACAGTATATAATTTAATGTTGGGTTTGTCTATGGCAGTATATAGTACGGGGTTGACCCGTGTGATGTAAGAGAAAAAAGTTTAGCTGGAGGCATATTATATTTTTTGCGACATAGAATTGTAATGTATGACTTACTGTTAGTAGCTCAGCTTATTGGAGAGTATATTTAGTATACTGATGATACTGATGTAGTTTATATTTTAGTTTTTTACGTGGTGGTTTAGTTGCTGCAGCTCCATACTATTAACATTCCTTCCCTTTATTAATGCTAACCTTACTCCCTCCCTTTGATGCTGCTAATCCTGCATAATGCACGGGCATAATATGACTTTGAAACCCCCGCCCACCTCCTATGCATTCCACAAGTAGTGACTAATCCCATATCTGCATTCCCCATAAATATGCTAAACTAGCAGGAAGTACCCGGCGTTGCCCGGGTTTTAAAAATATTTCAAAACTACTCTTAATAATGTAACTGCAGTGCGTACTGACTGTGGTGGTACCTACTTTCACTGCAGCAGTGCATACTGTGGTGGTACCTGCTATGATTACAGCATTACATGCTGACTCTATAGCAGTATTTATGGACTGTATAGCACAAAGTACTCACCTGTCAGAGTGGCGTGGTGAGGCCTAGTCCCGTGCAGAGCCTCCGGCCTCGCCTAGATTACCCAGCCGGCCAAGGTGTTACCTTGGCAGGCTGGGGTTGGGCTGCTACCCCTGCCCCCCCCCCCCCCCAGCCACAATCTCCTCGGCCGCTCTGCAGTAATAAATAATAAGTATAACCCGTAAAAACAAAGTTTTTCACTCAAAATTATTTATATGCGTGGCAGCGAACTTAATATAAAGGATTTAAAAATATATTCGCCTGTGAAGGACACGGGGATCGATCCCGCGACCTTTGGCATGGGAAGCGAGGGCGCTACCAACTGCGCTACTCCGCCACGCCCTCGATGAACGGGCCAATCGCAGCGCTAGGAAAACCAAACGGACCAATCGTGTCTCGCAAATCCCTCACATTTCGTCCAATGAAACTGCGTATGGTCCGGCGACACAGACAGACAGACACACACACAGACAGACAGACAGATTTGCGATTTTATATATATAGATTCCTCTTGATATGCAAATTCCTTTGTCAAGGCGCTCTTCCCCCTCCAACCCAGCTTAAATATACGCTGCCAAACCTGGGGGTGTTCATTCAAACGCTGTCTTTCCGACAGACCTGTTCTTCACCTGAGGACGGCTGCTTGCGTTGTGGCCGAAACGTCGTAAGAATTATTTTATTATGTTTTATTTTTATTATTTTATTATTTCCCTTCTACGTGACTTTACCGAAAGAACCAAGAAGATGAATCCCTGCAGTCACGAAAGCTTTAAATCGAAACCCAGAAATCAAATTCACCATAGAGGTAGAAAAAGATGGCATGCTACCCTTCTTGGATGACTTAATCAAAAAAAGTCCAGATGGCTCAATGCGCCACTCTGTCTACAGGAAAGTAACCCATACTGACGCCTACCTAAAAACTGATTCCCACCACCATCCATCCCAGAAGAATTCCCTCACCAAAACGCTACACCACAGAGCTCAATGTATCTCCGACCATGAACACCTGACCAGTGAACTCAAACACGTACACCAGGTTCTCAAGGCGAATGGATATTCTGACTATACAATCCACAAAGCCATCACCCTAACCGCGAGTAAGGAGCCATCTGAAGATCCAATCAAAACCATCACCTTACCTTACATATCAGGGATAACCAAAAAGATTTCCAAAATCTTGAACAAACACAAGATCCAGGTCCGATTTAACACATTGCATTCAATTCGTGACCTGATCCCATCTGTGAAGGACAAGATTCTTGACATGCAATATCTCGGCGTTGACAAACTTAGCTGTATCTGCGGCAGCAGTTACATTAAGGAAACCAAACGACATGTCTCGGACCGTGTTCGTGAACATAAGGCAGATCTGAAACATGGCAGGACCAATACTTCTGCCGTGGCTGGTCATTACTTTAATGCGGCTGGCTCACGTAAAATTGATTTATAAGACGATGGTACTTTGCAAGCCAACTGGATATCAACAAATATTCATTCACAAAGCCATCCATATATACAGACACAGGCACAATTTCAACCGAATCGATGGTTTTAAACTCAGCAATCATTGGAAATATGTCATCAACCACTTTGGGTCATGACTTGATTTGTGTTTTCTTGTCCACCTCCACCGTCAGCAGTGTGGGTGTGTGGAGCGAGGTGCAATGCTTTTATTGATGTAGACCTACTGCCGGTGTCAGAGACCTTTCCTACATTAACATTAGCTGCCCCGCCCATCTATAAACCTTTATAAACAGCTCTTTGATTGGTGTAGACCTACTGCTGGTGGTGGAGCCCTCTCTTACATTAACATTAGCTGCCCCGCCCATCTCTAAACCTTTATAAACAGCCTGCCTCATCATCTTTCCCCCTCTTTTTTCTCCTGATGACGATTGCTTGTGTTGCAATTGAAACATTGTGATATTTGTATTATTTTTTATTGACTTTAATTTCATTTTTCTTGCTATTTAATTGTTATTAATTTTACGTGACTTTACCGAAAGAACCACAGAATACACAAGAAACCAACAATATCATGGCGATCCGTCAATGAAATGTTCAGCTCTTGACGTCAGTCCTTCTCCCCGGGCAGATTTTGTGGCTAACAATGGCCAAGAGGGCTTGCACTCAAGCCCTGGGGGGGGGGGGGGGGGGGGGGGGTTGAGGTCTCCAGGCACTTCTGACGCCAGGGATCCACAAACTGGGGGTGGAACAATACACATCCCTCAGCGTCCGATTACTCCAGCCCACCAGCCCGTCCGACACCCCAGAAACCGAACGCGCAACAATGGGGATGAATGATGCAGGACTAAAACAACAAATGGCACCAAGCGCGACTAACGGCGACTCAGCGGCAACATCACACTCGCACTTTCCCGCACAGTGGCCGTCCAATTTCAACGACCCTCCCCACCTGCCATTTACCTGGCCAGTGCAAATTTCGGGGACCAAAGCAATGGCGCTTCGCAACCGATTTAGCCATGCTCTATCCCGTACTACACCTCTTCTGACTAACACACTCCGACACATCACACAGCCTGACAATCCATTGACCAGGAAGGTTTGTCCCTTTCTGAGGCCGGACCCCCTCCAAAATCGTGGCTGCTCGACGGCTCCCCGCTCCGCCGTCTGAGACAACCCCGCCACTGTAGCCTCCCGCGCAGGCTTGGAAATGGTGGCCATCGGCCACATCTCCACCCGCGAAATGGCAGCCCCCGATCGCGTGGTCTCCAGCGCGGGAACCCCGATCGCAGGCAGACTCTCCACCATCCATGCCCGACTTTGCGGCTCGTCCCCGGCTGCTTCGGCTCCCAAAGTCGCCACTCAAGTCAGCGACGATCAACTGGAGCCGATCCGCCTCTGCCATCAGGGCTTGCCACTCCTTCGACGCAGGTGCCACATCCTCTGCACCCTCAGGCATCGTTAACGGGCTCCCGGGGCTGCTGGGGGAACTCCATGGCCATCTCCCTCCTCTGTCTCTGAAGATGCTACAGGTGGGTTTTTACTATTTAACTTCTTTGGCATTTTACAATAGCCACTTCTGATACCACTGTAATGTAGCTCTCAGAGACGCCGTCTTGTCTTCTGTATATGTGTAGGGGTGGTTACGGGAAGGGAAGCGGACAAACACACAGGGGTGTCTGCACCCACACGCAGGGGTGTCTACATCCACGTCCGCAACGGTTAAACCTGGGGGGCTATGGGTGGCGGTGTGATCCCCCATAGCCCCACCCCTCGGAGGCGATTCGTATAAAAGGTGGGGAGCCGGAGGGCTCGAGGTGCAGTGTGTGAAGCTCAACCAGTGAAGACTGAAGACCGGCAGATAGGCCCTGGAACTCCCCTGGCACGCTGTCCTTCTCAGGACCGGGCAGGGCAAGCCAGTGGCGCGGCCCTAAGAGCTTCAGGACCGATGCTCTTGTGAGAGCCGGTCTGGTTGGCTGGGTGCCGGGATCCGTGCTTGACCAGGGCCGGATCAGATAGCCTCTCCTAGCACTCTTAGCGGAGGACTGGGAGTAAATCAGTCAGGGGATAGTGCTAGAGGTGTTTCCCATTGAGTACGGGTGAAGGGGCCGTTACCCCTTCAAGTATTTTGTTACCGCCCTTGGTTAAATAAACAAGTGTGCCTCAACTATGTCGCCTCTGTCTCGCTGAAAACCCACTACATATGTATTAAGAATAAAATCCAATGACAACTCAACACGCTTACACTGCTACTTATCCTCGCCCGGTCCGGCCACGCCCTTATTTCTGAATTCTCCTCACCGCACCTGGCCCTGCCGATCACCGCCCTTATTACACTTTCCCGCCATTGGATCCCGTGCTCCCACTCACGTGACACTGTCAATGCTTGTCTCATTAATCATCATTTACTCGTCCATTAGTAACCATGGTCCCGGGGAACCATACTGTCCCGCTATCGCTCCGCACTGTCATTACAAATGCATAAACTAAACCCACCCTGGGACACCCTTGCAAACGAAATGTTCCATCTCTAACAGTGTGCCAGGCAGTGGCGGCTCCTGCAAAATCTCTCAGGGGGGGCAAATGTCTGGATGATTGATAAGGATAAGGTCCACCCATGCAATGGATAAATTAACAGCTTAAGCATGTAAAGGCAACTTCACTTCTTTAATATTAATGAAAAATAAAGTGACTCTTACAATACATCTTGTTTGTTTCTATACTCACTATTAAAACAAACCACTCAAGTTTCTTTTATTAAAGATTCCACTAGGTGGCGACAAATTATATTGTTGGATGAAACGTGCTTACGTATGATGACGTAAGCACGTATGATGACGTAAGCACGTTAGGGCGAGCCCTCCCGGAAGCCATAGAGAATGCATTGCAGCGCCCCCGTTCGAAAAAAAACATCTTTGAATGTAAGTCTATGGGACCACTCGGGGCGATTCTCAGCTGGAGGGAAATCGCCCAAAAAGAGGCGGTACTCCACAGAACGTAGCATGACGCTGATTGGACTATATCCAGAGGCACAGTGACGGCTAGCGTGACTCTGTGGTTGAATGACATTGGTGGTGCGTCGCCCAATCGCCCTAATGAAGAAACCGCCCCTGGTGCCAGGTGAAATATTTGAATTGAAAAAAAAATAGTAATAGAGAAAGGGCTGATCTGTGTCACCGGATCTTGTTAATGGTCTTCTTTTGAAACATTGTCGATTCTGAATTATTAATTTAAGTTGACGGATCATGACCTTAGCACTGGCCAAGACATCCGAGCAAACTTAGGTGTGGCAGAACTCAGGAAATTAAAAGGGAGACCTTGACGCCTCTCTTCAGCCTGACCTTAGGTTGACACCCTCCTATCAACTGCTATGAGCAGGAGGACTCTTCAAGTTTATGACTGTTTGTGTAGCCCCAGCCAGTCTGAGTGTGTTTACACATATAATCGATTTTAACTGGCTGCCTTAATAAATAATAGGCAACATAAGAGTACATAAATGTTCATGATTTTACAACCTAGAGTTATATTTATTTGAAGCTTTCGTGACTGCAGGAATTCATACTCTTTGGTTCTTTCGGTAAAGTCACGTTGATAGATAAAAAATAACTAATAAATCACGACGTTTCGATAGCAATACAAGCCATCGTCTTCAGGTGAAAAAATATATACAGCAGGCGGACTGCTGAGGAGGAAATGTAGCGAGAGAGCGACTACAACCAAGGGTTATATACTATTGTGGTGGGTACAACCAAGGGTAAGTGGGCGGGACTAGGAATGGAATTTGCAGTAAATGTAATCGCAGAGAGGGTAGGGGTGAGTGTCAACCAGGCTATGCGTTAACTGTGTTAACCGACCCTCTATGTTGCATTGCATTACACTTCTTAATTTGACTAAATTTGCCTTCTCAAACTTTCGATTTTCTTGCTCTAAACCATTGTCTCTTCTCCGGCCACTGTGGTCCAGAATTCCACGCTGTTCCCTCCTTGTCCCCTCTCGTCTGTCCGCTGGTCCCCTCGTGTGTCCGCCTCCCCAGTCCTCTCTCTGCCCCGGCCCATCCCCCCCTCTCTCTATTTAAGGCCTCGGCACAGATTCGTTGTCCTTCTGTTTGTCTTGGTGTGTCTCGCTCAAGTGCGTTTTTGTGTGCGTCTCTCTCTGCATGTGTCTGCCTATGTTGTTTCCGTGTCTGTGTTTTATCACTCATTCTTACCTGATGATGGCTGCTTGTTTTGCAACCGAAACGTCGTATTCTATTATTATTTGATTTTATTTTCTACTTGACTTTACCGAAAGAACCAAAGAGTAATTCCTGCAGTCACGAAAGCTTCGAATCCAGTTTTAGCCAATTCTTGCTTGTTCTCGCGTTTATTCATTCCACTGCATGTACAACAGAGCTCTCTTATCTGCAGCCACGTGGGACAATGCCGTTCGAAGATAACGCGTGAACTCTCATCGTGTGATAGTGATCTGAAACATCGCAGGTGGGGAAAATGACACCTGTAGTCACCCCATTGCTTATCTTGTTGTTGCAATGCCCGCCACGTGGGTTTGCTCTGTAAATGTGAACCGGCCTTCACCCTTCCCTCGTGTCCGCTGCGTGAGACGAAGCCTCCCACACGCGCTCTCGTCTCATCTTATACACAGCAACAACAGCAAACAAGAATAGGAGAGGTCATTGGGACGTTTAGATCCAACGGCAATGATGACTGGAGTCCAGGATAGGACCTGAACTGAGTTGTTGGCTTGAGCAGAATTCTCCAAGGATCACGTTAGGTTCCTCACCTGGGGAGAACCTTTCACCACGAACCTCTCCCCAGGAACCTCTCACCACGAAACTCTTACCACGAACCTCTCACCAGGAACCTCTCACTACAAACCTATCATCACGAACCTCTCACCACGAACCTCTCACCACGAACCTCTCACCACGAACCTCTCATCACGTAGCTGCTCGTTCTGACTGCAATGCAACTCAACTCTGGGTTATTTGCAAAAGGATGCCTGGTCAGGGCCACTTCTTGGCACGGTCTGCAAGAATGGATTCTCCTCACCACAGAACACCACAGTATTCGAAATTTCTGCAAATCTTACTCATTTGCCAACAAACATAAGCGCAAAAGACCGCGCAAAGCAGTTGTAAGATTGCACTTTTTTGTTAGTAGTATGTAAATTTACATTACTGTAAGACTGTACTGTTACTGTATTGCTTACGTTACTGTGCACTGAAAACACTTATTTTAACAGAAGATGTCTGTTTTGTATAGCTACCTCTGTAAAACAGGAAGCACACATTTTATTTTTTAATATTTTATTTATTCATTTTTACAGAAGTTGTAGCATATTCATTTTGTAAAGCTACAGAACTTGTTCGACTCAATGTTTTGTAAGTTTGAGCCATCTGTTTGTTAAGGTCTGAAATAAAACAAGATGAGAACTTAAATATTCCCAGCACTTTCTGTGATGTAGTATGCTTGCTTATCATAGGAAGTAATAAGAAATGACTCTTTACATTAAAGTAGTAGCCTAGTGAATAGGGTGTTGGGGGAATCACTTTTTTTTCTCTTTTTCATCAAACCGCAGTTTTTGCAAGTTCCCGCAGTTTTTGCAAGTTCCCGCAATTTTTGCAAGTTCCCGCAATTTAATCACATAAAATTGCATAAATATCCCGCATATTCCATCGCATTTTTTAAGAAAACGTGCCGCATAATCAACGATTTTTGCCCGCAACAATCACCAAAAAACTCCGCGTTTTTCTGGAGGGACTGCTAAGAGCGTCTTCTACAGGGGCCGCACTTGACACCGCTGGTACCACTCCTCTACAATTCCAACCAGCTCCACATTCTCCTGTACCACGTCAGTTTCTTCTCTAGCCCTTTCCGTGTCCATTAGCCCCATTTGTTTGGCCAACAGAACTGCTTGGGCATGCGGTAGCTGGGCAATGCGGGCTGCATGCTTCAGCCAACACCGTCTTGCCTGCCGTGACGAGCTCACCAATGGTACTGTCTGGATCTTTCAAGGATCTGTGAGCTCTTCACACAATCCTGTCTGGTTAAAGCCAGGATGGATCGTAGGCAGGTCAGCCTGAATGGTTAAACCCCGCACAGATCTCCCTTTAAAGGGCTCCACGTTTTGCAAGTGTAGTGGGTCCAACTGAGTCGCAGACGTTGTTCCTTTCGGAGGCAACACTTTTATTTGTAACACCGTAACACCGTAACACAAAGGGGTAACTGCCCCTTTACCAGACTACAGCGAGTTATTGCTACGAAGGGTCGATCCCTCACACGGATATCTGACCACGTGGTTGCCTCGTAGGACGGAGAGCTTCAGCTTGAGACGTAGAGCTTCCAGCTTGTAGATGTTGAGCTTCCAGCTTGTAGAATGCAGCGACCCCGGTCCCTCTCATGGACCCGCCTTATATCCCACTCTTGTCGGAGCCGCTCCGCCCTCGGCCCCACCCGCCTTCCCTCTCGAACCTTCTCAAGAGCTCTCTCCAGACACGTGATCACCCACCAATCCCCCCACCCAGAGCCCCCTGTGTAGGCATTCCGGATCACGTGTTTACAGGGTCAACCAGAGTGCCATGGCCTGGGGCAACCCTGCCCCTGGGCTGACACTCTCCCCCTTGGGAAAGCCCCCACCACACACTGTGTATGGTGCCCGCACTATCCCAATGCTCGCCAAGCCCCGCTAGGGCTGGTATTACACACAGCCACCCACACAGTGCTGTCCACGATGTAAGAACATCGAACGGCACGACCCTTCCGGGCCGGCACCATAGAGTGACATCCCCGATGTCACTACACAAGCATAGAGAATGGAGGGGATAACTGTGGCTGAGATCCAGAGCTTCATATGGAGCAATAGGCTAGGTAGCTTCCACACAACGTTAAGCAGCTGATGAAAAGATAATGCCGCTTGGCAAATTCGGAATGAGACCTCAGGTGCCAAACCGGAGCTGGCCATTTTCACACTGACCAGGTATAGGAACTTCTCCACTCTCTTCCCTCAAGGGGAGTTGAGGAGGTAGCATGTTTGGTGAGGCTAATAATAAGGCCCAACATCGTTGTGGCATGCGCCGGGTTAAGTCGTAGCATATCCAACTCATTGTCAGAGTGATCAGCAATTACCAGATTATCAGCATATGTTAACTAATAGGTAGCCATCCCCTGACCACACCCGGGCATCAATCAGCCTCCCATATTAATTTATATCAGATGGAAATTCTCACGGTACCATAAAAAGCTTATCGAACAAAATGGTCAAAGTCATTTTAAAATAATGCATGAGCCAGAATACATACCTGTCGCACCCCAAGGTTAACAGGGAATGGCTCTGACTCCCGGTCAATTAGCATTATCTAGGCCTGCCCACAGTCATGAAAGTCACTCAGGCACACAAATACATAACAAAGACGTCAAGACACGTATATACACACACACTGTAAATTTATAACTGATACGGTTTGCAATTATACAGTCAATATCACACTCGGTTGGCTATGCACAGTGCGAAAGACGTTCAACATACATACATAATGCACCCAGTGAAACACGTGGATATATAATGAGAAGTTGCACACCGAGGGTTCTCGTAGAAGGCACTGTGGCTGTAGCAGCTGCAGATGTCCGTGGGAGTTGCAATTAGAGATGTAGACGAGTCGCTGCTGGCGACACGCTTAGCGTCGAGAGGCAGCTCTTTCTGGCGGTGCATTACAGTCATCGCGATGCAATTCAGCAAGCGGGAGGTGAGATCCCGTCATTTTTTGTGTGCTAGTTTGTTGTCCCTTTCCCCCCGCACCTCCGATTAGCATGGTTGGCTATGAACGGTGCGAAAGAAGTTCAGCATATGTACACGTGTGGTGCCACAACCGCGGAGCAACTCCACAAGCGCCGCAATTCTTTCCTACCCCCACCCTGAGCACACTCACATGCATGCAGCACACACACACGTAGTGTCCCAGTGGGGGATCGCCTGGCACAACGGGTTTTCATCCGAAGGGTCCCTAGGTGGGTAGTCCAGCGGTTTCCTGGTGCCAGGAGATTGGCCGACCCTCACAGGACAAATCACATTGCGGCGCCCATAAATTGGCTTAAAATTTTATGGGCGCACAAAGGTTTACCGGGCCAGTTGCAATGAGTCACGCACGACATCGGGGAGACGGGCTCCCAGCCTGGTCGCCAAGACCCTCCCCCCCTGCCGTCTTGCCTCCTCGAGCCGCTCGCAGCATTCGTGTGATCTCAGCGAGTGCTGCTACGAGGCAGTGATAGGCGCGGGTTTTTTCGTCATCCTCCCTCCGACTCTCACAGCGTCCGTGCGACGCCGTGAGTACAGATGCTAGGTACGTGACATGGCGTGTAAGTGTTTGGGGACTTGGGTAGCAGTAGGCTAGGCTCTGCTCGCAGAATATTCCCTCTGGGCAGTGCAGGGTTTGCGCCATGAATAAAAGTTAGCACAGAGCATCGGTGTGGTGTCTGTGCTTCCTGTGTGGAGCGGCTGCGTGGGCGGATGCGCAGCGAGAGTGAGGGCAGAGCCGCAGCACGAGCGCTCGTTGAGATAATCGCCTGCAGGTGCGGGCGCGTTCGCGCAGCTGCTGCAGCGTCAGCTGTAGTGTGTGCGCGTGTTAGAATATAATCGCCCGCAGCCGCTCGCGTTAGCTGCAGTTTGTGTTAAGAGGAAACCGCTCGCAAGTGTGGGTGCGGTCACACAGATGTGCGCCGCGTATGCGTGAGTGTGTGTGCGAGTGAGGACTGACTCTGCACGGCGCACGCGCGGGGGGGGGGGGGCGATCACTCAGTCGGCGAGTGCCCGGCGGGAGCCGATCGACGCGGTGAGGGCGGTGGAGTGGACGCCGCCCCCCACACACGCATCAGTTCAGGTCCAGGTGAAGGCCGGCTGATGGCAGAGCTGCCTTGCGTCCGTGTGAGCGTTCCCACGCCGTCGTGGGAACGCGAGCAGGCGGCGGTCGTCCCAGCAGCCCACGGACTGTGACGCGCACGGTAAGGGCGTGGCTCCCGGCGTGTGGAGTGGGCTGCGCTATATAGGAGGCGTCAAATGGGTAGCAATGGGAGAGACTCTAGAAGCTGCTTGCCTGTCGCCATGAAGCTGTTGCTGTTCGCCACGCTGGTCGCCGGGCTTCACGCCGCCAATCTGGGTGAGTGCCGCTGGCGTTGTGCGCAGAGCAAAGCGCACGGGTGGCAGAGCAAAGCGCACGGTCTCACAGGGGCCGCGTGGTGCATCGGACTCGTCCGTATTCGGCCGCTGCACTTAAACACTCCCCCGCGTTTTCTCATTGTGAGCAGGAGGAGCTGCTGTAAACTTTGTATCTAATTCATGTCCGTGGTATGCTGCACAAGGGGTTTGGCAGCCACACACCCCAACAGCAACAGTAGCGGTACGCGCTATGAACCGAAACTCCGTTTGCCTGAACATTGCCCCCTGACACTCCCCTCGTGTGAATGTGCCGCACGGAAACTCATCCAGGTCCCTACGCCGACCCGCGCTACGTGAACAACTATGACCAGCTTCTGAACTTCAACTGCCCTTCCCACCAGAGCATCTCGCAAGTGCAGAGGTGAGTTGTTGCCCCATGCGCTCTCCGGACCAGCCACGTTACAGTGAGAACAAGGAATAACTTACAGCTCTGTCAGTCCACTGCTGGGTGGAGGCCTTCTCGCGACGTGTCGGTCGTGGGGATTGTTTGACCATACTTTACCACGCTGGTCAATGCGGGTTTAAAGTTTAAAATGTATTTGGTTTAACTAGGTGTCAACGCAAGACTGGGATCGGCTGCTTTGCAAGAAGTGACCTGGGGTTGCCCAAAATGACACCAGCAATAACATAAAACAATGACAGCAATAAGTGCAATAAAACAAATGCAATAACGTTACATAAACAAACATCGAATGAGTGCACGAGGGGTGATGTGCGGCGCGGCGCTCCGGTGTCGCCCCGCAGTATTCACGACAACGGCAAGGAAGACCGGATTTGGGACTTCCGCTGCAAAGGAACCTTCGACACGAGCCGCACTGTCACCTGCACGCAGAGCAACTACGTCAACAACTTCGACGAGGCCTTCTCCTTCACCTGCCCTTTCCACTCGGCTCTGAATGGCATGGAGAGCTACCACGACAACGGCAAGGAGGACCGCAGGTGCGCAGCTCCCACACCTCGACTCGCGTACGCAAACAAAGATCCCCCCAGTTTAGCCTTGCCAGACTGCTGGGGTAAGGGCTGTTAGCGAGCACCTATGAAGGCCAGAACGGTACACGAGAGGGTGGGTTGCCAGCACCACGTCCGGCCGCCTTTGTCTCCCCAGTGGCGATGTTTCCTATACACCGCACCAGGTACTCATGTGAGGCTGAGTCGTGCAGCCAGGCACGACTCGTCAAGTGCAGAGGGGGGAAATTATTTCCCCTGCTTCCCCCGTTCCTGATTGCAATCCAATCAATCGTTGCAAGAGACGCAGGCAAGTGCTTAGAAAGCGTCGGCTCCATACATTCCGGGAAGTGTCGCAATCGCTCATTTGGGTTTGATGCCTGGCCAGGAGGCATTTGGCAGAATTGAAATCAATTGAAGAGTTGGGAAGTCGTACTCGTTGATAAAAACAAGTCCGACTCTGTTTGACACGTAGTAGGGCTTTCGCGACCAACGTTATCCATAACAGAGGTTTGTTTTGGGTTAGATCGCATACATATTGATGTGTCGTTACATCCGCCACCACCACAATGTTGTGGGTTTACTGTCCAACACACCGGTGTGCTGAACTAGAATCTAACTGGTCACGTTTTGATTACTAATTGGCTGTGTCGGGTGGTGGTGGGTTTTAACGACACAACATTTATATTTACGCCCCCCCCCAAAAAAAACCTCTTGTGGACAACTTTGTTTCCAAGCGTGGAAAGCAGATACAGTGGAGACTAACCCCCGCCATAGGAAAGTGGAGTTTCCACCACTGGCTCCCCGAGAGAGACTGACACCACGTGGCACACCCTGCGCATTTTGAATCCGATTTGAGGCTCGGGGTTGCATTGCCCCGTTGTAGTAAACTCGGCCGTCCAGTCCTTCCCACACACGTGACGTTTTACAGTTAACCAGTGGCGGCTCCTGCAAAATCTCTCAGGGGGGGCAAATGTCTGGATGATTGATAAGGTCCACCCATGCAATGAATAAATTAACAGCTTAAGCATGTAAAGGCAACTTCACTTCTTTAATATTAATGAAAAATAAAGTGACTCTTACAATACATCTTGTTTGTTTATATACTCACTATTAAAACAAACCACTCAAGTTTATTTTATTAAAGATTCCACTAGGTGGCGATAAATTATATTGTTGGATGAAACGTGCTTACGTATGATGACGTTAGCACGTATGATGACGTAAGCACGTTAGTGCATGCCCTCCCGGAAGCCATAGAGAATGCATTGCAGCGCCCCCGTTCGAAAAAAATCATCTTTGAATGTAAGTCTATGGGGCCACTCGGGGCGATTCTCAGCCGTAGTGAAATCGCCCAAAAAGAGGCGGTACTCCACAGAACGTGACATGACGCTGATTGGACTATATCCAGAGGCTGACAGTGACGGCTAGCGTGACTCTGCGGTTGAATGACATTGGTGGTGCGTCGCCCAATCGCCCTAATGAAGAAACCGCCCCTGCAGTTAACACAATTGTATTTTATTCGCAAATAATGACACCGAACTGAGTCGTGGTCTCCTCCCGATGTAGGTGGAAGTATAATTGCTGCGCCCAGAGCAATGTCTGCTTCAGCGAGTGCTTGTGGACTGACTACGTCAATAACTGGGATGAGCAGTTCAGCTGGACCGTCCCAGACTCCTACTTCTTAGCTGGTGTGTCCAGTTATCACGACAATGGCAAAGAGTAAGTACAGCGAGTCACATCCTTAAGATACATCTCAATTGTGTTCATATTCACAATGCACACTTGATGCAGCAGCCGCATCATCGTATATTGTTACGTGAACATCACTTTAAACATGAATGAATCATCTTCTTGGTTCTTTCGGTAAAGTCACGTAGAAGGGAAGTAATAAAATAATAAAAATAAAACATAATAAAATATGTTTTATTTATTTTTATTTTTTTATTACTTCCCTTCTACGTGACTTTACCGAAAGAACCAAGAAGATGAATCCCTGCAGTCACGAAAGCTTTAAATTGAAATTAATGAATCATCATGACGAAACGAGCATTTAAAACCAATCAGAGCAGACTGAGACTTAGGGAGACCTGGGTTATGCAAACATCCGATAATAGAAGGCAGGTCGAAATATTAACCACAACAGAAACAGTAGCTTGAGATTATCTGAAGAAATTATCAAATAAAGAATAATGAAGTGATGTAACATGAAGATTGGATTGTAAAGTTGTTGTCACCTCTGCCTGCATCTCTGCCATCATTATACAGACGTCTTCCATCACAATCTGCTTCATCATCTACAGACAGCGATGTCTACTGCCACTCTTGATTTAAATATCACTAACGACGTCTTCCTACTTCTTTTTAGGGATCGTCGCTGGAAATACCACTTCTGCAAGAAGATATCTTGCTAAGTATTTAGCAAATGTGCCAACTGTGATACCGTGTCTGCAAAAGACAAACCGCATCAGAATAAATCATTGAAGAATACGTGATGTGTCTGTGTGTGTCGTTTGTGTCAGTGCTACGGGTAGTAAATTATATTGATGACATGAATAATATGGCCTCGATAATGTGGACTCAATTAGGAATGAGGGAATGTCTTGCGTGATTATGCGCGAGGATTGTCCAGCACTTTCGAGGCACCGGTTTGTGCACCACACACTGATTTATGTTATGTGGCCAACAGATGGCAGCAATTGAATGGGAAATCATTTGTCCGGAGCTTTGGGTGTGAAACTACTACTGGCTAGGCTGGGATCGAGGTCAGGTCACTGGGTTGAAATCGCATTGCGCGAACCACTGCACCACCGCTCCCTAATTACACAAATAAATTAGCACAACAAAGTTCATGTACAATATGTTCGCTAAACCATTGGGGATATCTGTCAAAAGGGACATAACTGGAAAACAGCAAAGTGTACCTAGGGCGGCTATTGGAGTCGAACTAACATTACGACTATAATAAGCCAAGAATGTGTGTCCCTGCGCGCGACGTCACTCCACATGAGGCCCACCCCCCCGCGTGACGTCACTCCACATGAGGCCCAACCCCGCGTGACGTCACTCCATATGAGGCACACCCCGTCATTAATATTCATGAGCGGGTGGATTTTTACATTAACGCAGAGGAAGGTCGAGCTGAATTAAATAATTTATTATGCAAAGTCACTTCAAATATGACGTTTCTTTACAGAAATTGACAGTAAAAAAATAAATCTACGCAGCAGTGCTACATCTGTGCGTGACGTCACTACAAAAGAGCTCCCCCCCCTTCATGAATATTCATGTGGGCGTGGGAATTTACACGAACGTACAAGGGCGCAAACTCCACATGCCGCACCCCTCCCCTCATTAATAATTATGAGCGGATGACGTCACTCGACATGCCGCACCCCTCCCCAATAACCGTTAACGGGTGACGTCACTCAATATAGGGCAACCCCCCCTCATTAATAATCATGAGGTGAACAATTTTTCGATTGAATATTTCAGGTTTACTGCAATATACAAAAAAGCTCGTCTTCAATAAATCGACAACAGCCAGTTTTAGTGGCGTGATGCCTCTTAATGCTGTTACTCAGGGGAACCTCCAAAGGGCCTGTCTGCTCACATTGGGGTTGGTGGGTCACGATCGGAGGGCGTCCACAGCCATTGGGAGCAGCGTGTTGTAAGTCGATGCAGGCCAAGCTGCGGCGTGCGGGTAGAGCCCTGGTCTCTGAACGTTCTGTAGAGGCCCGACCCATCGGGTTATGGGTGGGAGCTCGGGCGAATGAGGGATTCAGGAACCACGGTAGCGAGATGTGAACTACCTCGCCTGGTGTGCAGGAGGTTGTAGGTTTGATCCCGACGCAGACGCCTGCTGTTTGCTTGTCTTTCTCCTCGTGGTCGTGTGGAATTTTCTCTGGGTCCTCCGGTTTTCCCTCCGCATTTAAAATCAACATCACGCGTTATGAGTATTTGGCTGATATACATGTCCACGTGATAAGCCATTTCGTTGAGCTATCATTTGTGATAGCCAGGTCGCTTCTGAAATAGAGCTCCATAGCTTAGTAAAAATAAAAAAAATAGTATTGTACAAGGCATTGGTCCGAAGCGTTATGGGCTTTTTGTCGTATGGGATCCGAGAGCCAGGTGGAGGCGTCTCTCTAGCTTCTTCAAAGATGGCAGTCCGAGCCACAGTGGCGGTGTTAAAGAGGGTTGTAAACACGTTCGATTAAAAAAACCAGAAGAAATTTAAAGAGTACGAAGTGAGGGGGTGAAAGGAGTGGAGAATTGGCAGCCTTCACGCGGCCCCACTCTGTTGTTAAGTGAGAAATCGCGACGAATGCCGTCAAACGCGGCGACCGAAGATCGATGGTCGATCTCCCGGTCTCCACAGCGACAACAACAACAACACGAGCCACGCCAACGGCCCTCTTCAGAGCCAAACAACAACGGCGCGCCAGATCGGCCCTGGGACGAGGATCCTCCAACTGAACATTAACGGACTCTCGCGGTCGAAGTGCGAGCATCTTGCGAACATCATGAACACCCACGTGACACTGATGTCCTGATGGCCGACGTGCCAGTCGCTACCGCATCCATGGATACAACTTTCATGACGAGCCACCACCACGCCAAATATAGCTTGGGCCATAGACGTGATTGAGGTGAAAGTTATTGGAGCATGTGGGAAAAGCTCAAAACAAAATTATTGTTGCAAACACACCAGTCCCACCATGGACACAGACTCACCAGTCACACCATGGGCACGAGGCGACGTCCAGTCACCGGTTGGTTTCGCTTGGGGGTTTATTCTCAACCTCACCTCCAGAATTGGTCACTGTCCAATAGTGAAATAAACCACGGGACAAATTATACAACATCTCAGTTACTTTTGTCTCAAACAACAGACCTATCAAAATAACCATATTTCAGGGCAAGAGTCAAAGGCAAACAGAATAATAACACAAGTAGATTAGCAAACATTTCCAAGTGCTACAGAGCAATAAATAACGTAGGCTTTCTCGAACTTGCTTGGCCCGCTGATCACCCAGCCTCCCCCAGCCCTGGTGACTAAACGCTTTCACTTTATCTAAATACCAGCAACACTAATCATTAATATTAGCGGAACATTATTTTTTTACGCAGCTTTCAGGTTTTTTATAGGGAGCATTTAGATCTTAGGGTCGTCTAATCAGGGTAGTTTACCTAACCATTTTAAATTAAATATCATAGGTAAAATATTAATGTGCGAAACAAAAGGTAAAACGTCATTATTGTACGAATACATCTGCATTTGCATCACAGCCCCGCGGACCACCTGGAGGACCGTCGCGGACCCAGGGCCATATTATCCAATAGGCCACAGTAGGCACTGTGTCTAGGGCCGACTCACCCACCCACTCACCCACCCACCCACCAGGGTTGTATTATCCAATAGGCCACAGTAGGCACTGTGTCTAGGGCCGACTCACTCACTCACCCACCCACTCACCCACCCACCAGGGCTGTATTATCCAATAGGCCACAGTAGGCACTGTGTCTATGGCCGACTCACTCACCCACCCACTCACCCACCCACCAGGGCTGTATTATCCAATAGGCCACAGTAGGCACTGTGTCTATGGCCGACTCACTCACTCACTCACCCACCCACTCACCCACCCACCAGGGCTGTATTATCCAATAGGCTACAGTAGGCACTGTGTCTAGGGCCTACTCACTCACTCACCCACCTACTCACCCACCCACCAGGGTTGTATTATCCAATAGGCCACAGTAGGCACTGTGTTTAGGGCCTACTCACTCACTCACCCACTCACCCACCCACCCACTCACCCACCCACCCACCCACTCACTCACTCACCCACCCACCCACTCACCCACCCACCAGGGTTGTATTATCCAATAGGCCACAATAGGCACTGTGCCTTTGGGCCTACAAAAAAAATGTTGACTATGTCTTTAGTATGTATGATATACATTTTTTAAACCAAAATATCTTCTTGAAACAGGTCCCTGCGGGGTGGGCTGGTAGGAACGAACAAATGAATGGCTATAATAAAATGAAATGGCGGGGGTACGATACGAAGGGAGAGTTTGAGGCCTACTTCTAGGCTTTAGGCCTAGCTGTAGGCTTTAGGCCGCTGTGAGTTAATTTTTAATTTAAATGTTTTAATTAAAAACTATCTCAGGGAATTATAAGGGAACGTTACACTTGTTTAGCCAGGAAAGCCTCACTGAGTCTAAAGGTTTTTGTAGGGTTCTGCCAAGTGTTTGCAGTAGGGGGCGATGTTGCTACACCTAATCGGACATCGGACGGACGGACGGACGATATAATCTATTGTAGGCTGGTTCACTTCGTTCCTACCAGTATAAATATATTTATATAGCAAGGATGGGCACAGTGTTAATACAGAGGCAGAGTCGTGTCAATCGTTTTTTCATAAGGTGAGCGAAATTAACACCGAAGATGAACTTTTCAAGATTTTTATTGTAAAATAAGCAAATAACTTCTTCAAATTATGTTTTTCGCACAATCTCATTCTCAATAGAGAGTAGTTCAAGGGAAGATAATGCGACATTGTTGTTGTCCTATTGCTTATCGGAGACAGTTTTTAAAATCAGCTTTACCTTTGAAGAATAACGTCCCCTTTCACAATTCGTTCCCAAGATGGCAATATACATTCTTGATTTGAAGCTTTCGTGACTGCAGGAATCGATACTCTTTGGTTCTTTCGGTAAAGTCACGGAGGTAGAAAAAAATAGATCACGACGTTTCGATCGCAACAACAAGCGACCGTCTTCAGGTGAGAGAATCAGACTGCTGTGGACGAGGAATTATATTGACCCGAGGGGGGGTTGCTGCATCCGGCAAGAGGGTGAGGCCAGCGATTGTGAGAGATGGACTGTAGGGCATGTTGAGCTTGAGAGTGCAATCCAAAGGGCATGTGAGCATGAGGGGTGCAATCAAAAGGACCTGTGAGCATGAGAGTGAAATCCAAAGGTCATGTGAGCATGAGAGTGCAATCCAAGAGATCGGCTGTAGGGGGAAGAGAGAATGGGGGGGAGAAGGGGTGGGGAGAGGGGGCGGGGCAGAAAACGGGACTCTGCAACAGCACTTGAGTCACTGGGGGAGAGATCTAAGAGAGAGGCACAGAGATAGAGACACACAGAGAGTCGGTAATAACAGCTGACATAGGCAGGTAGGATGGAAACATCACCATCAGTTAAGACTTTACCTGGTTAATAACGTCCTTCCAATGATTGCTCAGTTTGTACCCATCTTCTCGGTTGAAATTGTGTCTGTGTTTATATATCTGGACTAGCAGAAGTACCCGGCGTTGCCCGGGTGAAAAATATATTTCTTAATAACCTTACATATGTAGTGGTGATACGCGCTGGGTGTATATGTCGTGTGCCAGCGCGTATGTACGGGTGTGTGTGTGGTGACGCGCGCTGACGGGGAGGAGCAGGCGTCAGTGCGCGGGTGGGGGTAGTGCTGCTGATTGGCTGTGTGCCGGTGACGCGCCCAGAGGGAGTGATCGGGTAGCAGCGCGGTGTGATTGGTCGGGGAGTGGAAACACGCGCTGAGCGGAACCGGATCGTAGGGATAGCGCGTGGGGATTGGGTAACTGAGGAGCGGTGCCGACGTTGAGGTCCGCATCCGCTCCGTCTCCCGGGAAGAAGGGGTATATAAGGTGATGCACAGAGGAGCAGGGGCAGAAGTGGAACCATCTAAGAATGAAGACGAAGGTGCAGAGATAGAGCCCGGAGAGGAGAGTAATGGAGAGTAATGGAGAGTAGAGGAGAGTAAGGTATAAGTGTGTAGCCAGCGAGAGAGAACGGTCTACACGAGCTGAGTAATGTATAGTGTGTAGCCAGCGAGAGAGAACGGTCTACACGAGCTGAGTAATGTATAGTGTGTAGCCAGCGAGAGAGAACGGTCTACACGAGCTGAGTAATGTATAGTGTGTAGCCAGCGAGAGAGAACGGTCTACACGAGCCGAGTATGCATACGGTGTAGCCAGAGAGAGAGGAAGGTCTACACGAGCCGAGTATGCATACGGTGTAGCCAGAGAGAGAGATGCAAAGTCTACACGAGGCGAGTGGAGAGTGTAGCAGAGGCGCAGAGTCTACACGAGGCGAGAGAGGAGTGTAGCCGAGGCGCGGAGTCTACACGAGGCACAGAGAGCCGGCAGCACAGAATCCAGAGTCAAGAGAAGCGCATTGTGAAGAAGAGAGGCCACGCGTTGTATTGTTACAAGTCAAGATTTAATAAAAGAAGTGTGTTCCCGTCAAGGAGTTTCCTGCCGTCATTTTCCAATACTTCATCTGGCGTCAGAAGTGAAACGGGCTTCCAAGTATGGAGACGAGGAAGACCCGTAGGACCCACGGGATTGACCGCGAGGAAGACCTGGACGACTCGGGGCCGCTGGTGGCGGGGGGTGAGGAAGAGGACTTGCCCACGCTGCAGGGTCCGTCGACGGCGCCGGCCGAGCGACCGGGGACAGACGCCGGGCTTCGTGAGGCGCACTCCCGACTGGCGGAGCTGCTGCTCGCCGCCGCGTCCATCTTGGCGGAGATCAGCTCGTCGGGAGGAGCGGGGACGGTGGGGGACATTTTACAAGGTCGCCCCGCAGATTCCCGCCAAAACGAATGGGGGATTCCCGCCATTGCGCCTGGGCCTACTTTTGGCGGGAACGGCGAGCGCCACGTGGTGGTGGGTTCCCAAGCGCGCGCATCGACGTCATCAGCGCGCGAGGGGGTCCGCCATCTTACGTCTGCTGCTGGAGCCGCCATCTTAGACACCGACGGACAGGCGGAGAGGAACCACGAGGCGGATGACTTCATTTTTCAGCAGCGCCTGCCCACGTTGTCAGCCTTCAAGGCGGAAGGCGGAGACTGGGGCCAATTTCAGCGAAGGTTTTTGGCGCATCAAGAGATGTCAGCGTGGTCCGATGCTACGGCGCTGCGGGCATTGCCCGCCATGCTGGACGACGATGCGCTCGCGGCCTTCAGGGCTGCACGGAAGTCGGACCGCTCCACGCTGAAGGATGCGCTGGGTTTGTTGGCCAGGGTCTACGGGCCTCCCTCTACGTGCCGCCATCAGTTCTACGCAAGACGGAAAGCGGCCACGGAGACCGCGCTGGCCTATCGCACGGCGTTGCTGGCTCTTGCTGATGCTGCGTTCCCTCGGATGGACGAGGAGGGCCAAGACGCGATGGTTTTGGAGCAGCTGCTCAAGTTGGCGCAGGACCTGGGGGTCCCTATCAACACAGCTGACGAGATTGATATTTCTTCTTTGAGAGTCGCCACGAGTATTCAAGCGCACGAGGCCCTACAACGGAAGCAAGGCGTTGGTTGCAACGTTGCTGTCGTCGCAGCCCCGGGTTTGGTGGTCGCCGAACCCCAAGTCGTCAGCCCACGAGAGGAGGCGTTCGCCACGGGACGACCAGGGGACTGGAGGCCGGGGGCCCGGTCGCCTCTGCGATCGGGCCGAAAGTCGGAGCAACCAAGATCTACTCCGACCCTCGTCACGTGCTATAACTGCGGCCTCCGGGGCCACGTGGCGTCCGGGTGCCGCGCTCCGCGGCAGCGCGCCATGGGAGCTCGGCTGGACGACGACCGAGAGCCCAAGTCATCTCTACAATCCCCGGCAAGTCGCGGCACCTCACACGCTCGGCCTGTTTATTCGGCACACATGGGACGCCGCGTTGCGGCGGAGGAGGGCCGGTTAAGGTTTGGGGATTCGGTTCGGCGAGGGGGGTTCGGCCGGGACCAGGGAGACATTGAATGGGCGGAATTGGGGCATAGAATTGTGGCTGCTTCGGCGGGTTCGTCCGTTGTTACGGGATCTATTGATGGGGTTGAGATTAGGGTGTTAGTGGACACGGGGGCATCGGCAACTATTATATCGGACCTCATTTATAATATTCTTCCGGTCCAATGTCGTCCGCTGCTTCCAGTGGATGTGCCATTTTACGCCGCTAATGGGGGATCGTTGGGCATTATCGGTCAGGTTAGGGCGTCCATTTGCATTGGAGATATCAAATTGTCGGGACCCGTTTTCGTTTCGTCTTCTTTGGCAGTTCCGTGTCTTTTGGGCACTGACTTTTTGGCTAAAATGCCCATTAAAATTCTTATCGATCAACGATGCATTGAACTGCCATCGGGTCGCCGGATTTCATTTTTGACGGGCCCTACTGACATTCGGACGGCGTGCGCTACGATACAAGCGGTGGCGACGCAGACAGTGCAGGTGCCCCCGGGTTCACAGATGTTGATTCCCCTCCGGTTGCGGAAACCATGGGTGAGGGAGGCTTCGGGACAGAGTATGCTTTTGGGTCCTTCTAACAAGGCTGTCGGGGGTCTTGATTTATCGGTGGCTCACACTTTGGTGCGGGCTGACAGGGATCCGTTTGTGATGGTTTTGAACGCGGGGTCGCGACCAGCTGTCATTCCACAGGGCACCGTGCTGGCTCACGCGGCGCAGGTCCCTGGGGATGATGGGTTGGTTGCGCAGGTGGGCTCGAGCCCCGCGCGGAACGTTGAGCCAAGGGAAGACCTTGAGTGGGTCCATTCGTTATGTGCCGCCTCGGACGATTTGTCGGCGGCGCAGTTGGGTGCGCTGCGCGAGTTGCTCATTGAATTCTCTGATGTATTCAGTAAACATAAGTATGACATTGGGTGCACGGATTTGTTGCACCATCACATTGAAACGGGCGATGCGGCGCCGGTCAGGCTAAATCCCTTCCGACTGAGTCCCGTGGAGAAGGAACATGTTCAGTCGGCTGTTAACGATATGCTAGAAGCCGATATTATTTCGCCCTCCTCTAGCCCGTGGGGAGCGCCTATTGTGCTGGTTAAGAAGCAGGACGGGTCCCTGCGATTCTGCGTTGATTTCCGTCGCCTGAATAAGATCTCTGTGGCTGACGCGTATCCGCTCCCCAGGATGGATGAGTCCCTCGATGCATTGTCTGGTGCGCGATATTTTTCGACTCTTGATTTGTTATCGGGGTTTTGGCAGTTGCCGCTCGACGAAGAGTCGAAACCTAAGACAGCATTTCGGACTCCAGGGGGGCTGTTCCAGTTTAACCGGTTACCCATGGGACTTCACTCCTCTCCAGCGACGTTTCAGCGACTTATGGAGCTGGTTTTGTCGGGCTTGCAGTGGGATACATGCTTGATTTATATGGACGATGTCATTGTTTTCAGTAAAACGTTTGAGTTACACCTCCGGCGATTGAGAGGGGTGTTCTTGCGAATGCGATCGGCTAAGTTGAAATTTAAACCGGCCAAATGTCACCTCCTTCGTAGGTCCGTTAGATACTTGGGTCACATTGTCGATTCTTCGGGGATCTCCACCGATCCCGCGAAGACGGATTGTGTCGGTTCGTGGCCGACACCTACGTCCGTTTCCGACGTGCGTAGTTTCATCGGGTTTGCTTCTTATTATCGGCGGTTCGTTGAGCACTTCGCCACTATTGCAAAACCCTTGCACGCTCTAACGGCGAAGGGAGTGAAGTTCAAATGGGGACCGGAGGAGGAGGCCGCGTTTCGCTCCCTCCGGGACGCCTTGGTGGGTGCCCCACCCTTGTGTTATCCCGATTTTGCCAGTCCCTTTTTGCTGGACACGGATGCTAGCAACACGGGCATTGGGGGGGTGCTATCCCAAGTCGTTGGGGGTGTCGAAAGAGTTGTCGCCTATGGTAGTAGGGTGTTGTCTCCGGCGGAGCAGCGCTACTGTGTCACCCGTCGCGAGCTGCTTGCCATTGTTTTTTTTGTGCAGCAGTTTAGGCCATATCTTTATGGTCGTCACTTTACAGTCCGAACGGACCACGCGGCGCTACAGTATTCATTGAGGGTCGCCCAGCCCTCGGGCCAGTTGTCGCGTTGGTTGGAAGTCCTCCAGGACTATCAGTTTACGACTACGTACCGTAAGGGGTTGCGACACACGAATGCCGATTGCTTGTCGCGGTTGTTGCCTTGTGATGAATGCGCGTGTTTGTCGGGATCGGCGCGCTGTAGACCGACGCTTGCGGGGGAGATGGGGGCACTGGCTGCGACAGCGGGCGCACCGATCGGGGATGATTCCACTGCCTCTCAGGGTCGGGACTCGCTGCTCTCGCTGTCGCTCAGCGAATGGGGCCGCCTCCAGATGGCGGACAGCTCGCTGCTAGCATTGCGCCGCAAGGTTGGGGGTCCTGAGGGGGACCAGGAGCGTACCGGCTCCTATGTACTTGAGCGGGGCGTGTTATTGAAATGGGACAGTTTGTCCCGGCGGAACGCACTCGTGGTGCCTTCCGCTGTGAGGGGGAGGGTTGTCTTGGCGGCACACGAACGCCTCTTGCACTTGGGAGTTAACAAGACGCTTGCCCTGCTTCAGCGTGACTATTACTGGCCGGGAATGGGAAGTGATGTGGTGCATATTCTGAAGGGGTGCGTTGAGTGCGCCAGGCGTAAACCACCGGCCGTGGCAGCTAATCCACCGCTGCAATCTATTCAGGTCTCGCGTACCAACGAGCTCGTTGCACTCGATATTTTGGGGCCCTTCCCAGTCACGCCGAGAGGGAATAAATATTTGTTAGTGGGGGTCGAATACTTTACCCGATGGCCTATGGCGTGGCCTCTCGCTAACCAGTCGGCAGCGGCTGTGACGGATGCCTTCGTCCAGGGCTATGTCCTGGACAAGGGGGCTCCCGAACGCCTGCTGACCGACCAAGGTAAAAAATTTTCGAGTAAATTGTTGCAAGAGGTGTGCGATCTGTTGGGTACCAAGAAGGTGCGTACCTCCCCGTACCACCCGCAGACTGACGGGATGGTGGAGAGACTCCACAAAACCTTGACTTCCATGCTGTGCCAGCAGGTGTGCGAGGCACATGTAGATTGGGACCTGCAGGTCCCGGGAGTCCTTGCCGCGTATAGAATGGCCCCCCATGCAGCTACGGGGTTTTCCCCATTCTATTTGATGTACGGTCGGGAAGCTGACCCGCCAATAGAAACGCAACTTGGCCTGTCCGCTCCACGAACTAATTCTAATTTGGCAGAACATATTAAGTTTAATATTCACAAGCTGACAGAGGCGAGGGAGGCCGCGCGGCTTAATTCGCGGGCTCGCCAAATTGCTAATGAACGGTTGCGGGCACGGAAGGTGTCCATGCACGAATGGAAACCAGGTGACAGGGCCTGGCTGCATTGCCCTCAGGCACCCTTGGCTACGTCGCCTAAATTGTTGAGACCGTGGAGGGGACCCGTGGAGGTCGTGCGCGTTGCACGGCCCCAGTGCGTTCAGATAAAGTGGGGAAAGCGCCGGTGGTACGTTCACCCCTCCCGACTGAAACCGTTCTCGCCTCCATATGGCCTCCCCTTGTGTCGTGATGGCCGGGCGTGTGACGTGACCAGCGACCCAGAGGGGGAAATGTCTCTGCCTGATCCACACGTATTTTCGCCTGATCTGCTCCCAGGTGTCTCGGAACTGACAGCTGCCGATCACCGGCGGCCGGATCTCCGCGGCGGGGCCGGCCCTTTCAGGCCCGTTCCGCGCCGTCTGGAGCAGCCGGAACCGCCGGACGGTCGTCAGTGTCCCGCCCCATACGATGGACCAGCCAGACGGACTCGCGCCAGGTCGTGCTACTTTGCATGACCTGCCTCGTGAGGAGTCGGGGCAGTTGGAGCGCCTCGTCAATGCGTGTAGTCGCAGGGACGTGGGGCGCGTTCGTTTCGAATTTGCTCGTATCGTGTTATTGTTGACTTTTCGGGTTCATTGTCAATCTGTACATAGTTATTCTTGTTGTTGTTGTTGTTGTGTTATGTTACGGGGCACACTCGGGGGGTTACGGGGTTTTTTTTTGTTGGTTGTCGTTTTATCGTCGCGGTTGGTTGTTGTTAGCAGCCGGGCCGGCTGCGAGCTATGTGGGAGGGGGTGATGTAGTGGTGATACGCGCTGGGTGTATATGTCGTGTGCCAGCGCGTATGTACGGGTGTGTGTGTGGTGACGCGCGCTGACGGGGAGGAGCAGGCGTCAGTGCGCGGGTGGGGGTAGTGCTGCTGATTGGCTGTGTGCCGGTGACGCGCCCAGAGGGAGTGATCGGGTAGCAGCGCGGTGTGATTGGTCGGGGAGTGGAAACACGCGCTGAGCGGAACCGGATCGTAGGGATAGCGCGTGGGGATTGGGTAACTGAGGAGCGGTGCCGACGTTGAGGTCCGCATCCGCTCCGTCTCCCGGGAAGAAGGGGTATATAAGGTGATGCACAGAGGAGCAGGGGCAGAAGTGGAACCATCTAAGAATGAAGACGAAGGTGCAGAGATAGAGCCCGGAGAGGAGAGTAATGGAGAGTAATGGAGAGTAGAGGAGAGTAAGGTATAAGTGTGTAGCCAGCGAGAGAGAACGGTCTACACGAGCTGAGTAATGTATAGTGTGTAGCCAGCGAGAGAGAACGGTCTACACGAGCTGAGTAATGTATAGTGTGTAGCCAGCGAGAGAGAACGGTCTACACGAGCTGAGTAATGTATAGTGTGTAGCCAGCGAGAGAGAACGGTCTACACGAGCCGAGTATGCATACGGTGTAGCCAGAGAGAGAGGAAGGTCTACACGAGCCGAGTATGCATACGGTGTAGCCAGAGAGAGAGATGCAAAGTCTACACGAGGCGAGTGGAGAGTGTAGCAGAGGCGCAGAGTCTACACGAGGCGAGAGAGGAGTGTAGCCGAGGCGCGGAGTCTACACGAGGCACAGAGAGCCGGCAGCACAGAATCCAGAGTCAAGAGAAGCGCATTGTGAAGAAGAGAGGCCACGCGTTGTATTGTTACAAGTCAAGATTTAATAAAAGAAGTGTGTTCCCGTCAAGGAGTTTCCTGCCGTCATTTTCCAATACTTCACATATATACACAGATGGGCTGCTACCCCTGCCCCCCCCCCAGCCACGATCTCCTCGGCCGCTGTGCAGTAATATGTACGGCCTATAGTGTGGTGGGGTGTCGAGGCCTAGTACCGTGCAGAGCCTCCGGCCTCGCCTAAATTGCCCACCCGGCTGAGGCTGGGTACTGTGGCCGTTACCCCCCCCCCCCCCCGCGCTACAATAATACTGTCTAATTGCTATAATTTTATTATCTACCGACCCTATAATAGTAATTGCACACATTGGGGTGGGGGGGGGGAGTGAAGAGGACGTGAAACTTTGATGAATTTTCCTCAGAGTCGCGTGTTAATGCGTGCGCATATTTTTAACGGGAATTAAAAATGGCGTCCACCCCGCAGCGAATGCGTCGCTACCCTTTGCCAGGGGCAACCGCCGTGGAAAACCAAACGGACCAATCGTGTCTCGCAAATCCCTGACATTTCGTCCAATGAAACTGCGTATGGTCCGGCGATACACAGACAGACAGACACACACACAGACAGACAGACAGACAGATTTGCGATTTTATATATATAGATGGCTTCGTGAACAAATCTCTGAAGGTAGCCGGTGGGTTTGCAGAGTACCTTCGTCTTGGAAAAATCTATTTCGTGTGAGCCCACAGCGTTAAAACAATGATCAGCAACGGCAGAGTTATTGGTCCTACCGTGTTTCAGATCTGCCTTGTGTTCACGAACGCGGTCCAAGACATGTCGTTTCGTTTCCCTAATGTAACTGCTGCCACAACCACAACTCAGTTTGTAGACACCTGGGTATTGCATGTCAGGAATCACATCCTTTACAGATGTGATAAAATCACGGATTTTGTGTACTGTGTAGAAACGAATCTTGTGTTTGTTTAAGATTTTGGAAATATTTTTGGTAACCCCTGCTATGTATGGTAAAGTGGATGGTTTTGGTTGGATCCTCAGAAGGTTGTCTCCCCATGGCTGAGGGTATCCGTTCATCCTGAGGGCTTGGTGTACGTGCTCCAACGCACTGGCTAGGTGGTGCTGGTCGGAGATGCAACGGGCCCTATGGTGTAGTGTTTTGATGAGGAAATTCTTCTGGGCTGGATGGTGGTGGGAGTCAGGCTTTAGATAGGCATCAGTGTGGGTGGCTTTCCTGTAGACAGAATGTCCCAACGAGCCATCAGGTCTCTTCTCGATCAAAACATCCAGGAATGGTAGCTTGCCATCCTTTTCCACTTCCATGGTGAATTTGATAAATGGGTGTATGGAATTTATGTGGTTGAGAAATTGGTTCAGTGCTGGCAGGCCATGTGGCCAGATGACAAACGTGTCATCTACGTATCTCTTCCACAAGGAAGGATGTAGAGTAGATGTCTTGGATGGCAGCTGTCTCAAATTTATCCATGAAACATTCGCTAACATTGGCGATAAGGGAGAACCCATTGGGGTACCCTCATTCTGTTTGTAGAATGTACCATTCCAGGTGAAGTAAGTGTTGGTAAGGCAGTGCCTCACCAGAGTTGGTACATCTGGATTCAGTCCTTGTTGGACAAAGTCTTCAATGATTGCAATGGTGTCAGGTACAGGTACCTTGGTGAACAGGTAAACTACATCGAAACTGAAAAGCAAATCATCTGGAGACAGTGAGATGTCCTTGATTAGAGAAACCAAGTGAGTTTGTCAGTCGTCCCAGGCAAGTCTGCTCAGTTCTCCTGTCACTCTTGGGCTCCCAGTCACTGTTCTCCCTCTGTCCTCTCTCTGTCCCCCTCCAGCCTGGCTCCTCTCCCCCCGTAGCTCGGCCACGGTGGTGAGATGTTAATTACCTCGCCTGGTGATCAGGAGGTCGTGGGTTAGATTCCGATCCTGACGCCTGCTATATATTTGGAGTTTGCATGTGTTATTTGGCTGCTATACATCTCAACATGGTAAGCCACTTCGTTGAACTATCATTTGTAGCCAGGTCGCTTCTGCAAAAGAGCGACACAACTCAGTGCCCCATTTCCGGTAAAATAAAGTTTAGTTTAATTCAGCAACATTTATGTAGCAGTTTCTCTATAAATACCATCACTCCTTGGAGTTATTTGTATTCTTAAAGGTGTACTATATTTGTTAAACGTAACTTGGTATTAAAAAGTACAGTACAGCTTCTCTGCATCATATTACATTGTCTCTCTACTGTTGGATGGATGCATCTCCACGCCATTGCCATTCGTCATGGAGCCGCAATGCGAAAATCCGTCGGGTTGTCTTCAGTGACGTCACACATTGTTCACAAGCAAAGCGTGAACGACAAGAATAACGCGCATGGAAACCTTTGATGTCTATTATTTTTATTTACAATTCGTCACCGTGGAAATATTAAAACAAGAGAGATGCAGTTTCCCCCAATAGTTTGCATACCTGTCACAATGATTGAAATTCCTTTAAAAAATTTACATTATTTTTGGCAGTGACATTGTGCTGTGCGGGCAAGCCCGGTGCAGCTCCTGGCCAGCGAGAGATCGGTAACCCCCCCGGTGATCCCCTCAGTAACCCCCTCGGTGGCCCCCTTGGTGACCATCCTCGCTGTGCGGGGTCGATGTGGGTCTGATGATGCCCGCTGGGCTCCCAAGTCCCCTGTGCTGCACCATTCGCTCAATCGGGACCAATCGCAGAACCTCGGGAGGCCAGGGAACACTTAACACAATACTTCTTGCAGCTCTTGTCGCTTCCACTTGACACACCAGAGATCGGGCGTAATACAAGTATTTCCATAAACAAAATAACTCAAATAAAATCACAAAAAACGAAACGGGAATGCAAACATAATTTAGAAAAATTGCCACATTTAAGTATTTTAGAGTAAGACTACAAGGCCCTGGGGCATTTTGCAACAAAATGTTGTACCGAGTAAGATTTATATCCGAAACTTTCATTCAATCCACTTCATAAAATTACTTTGCACAAAGATAATTGGAGAGTGGTTTAAAAGCGGTCCCATAAATGAATATGCTGTATCACGATTTAAATGCCTGCAATTGCACTACAATCTTTAAAACCAGTGCTTGATCTTAAACTTCCACAACAGTTTACTGGATGCAGGGTGCCTAAAACACTTTTATATCATTCAAATTTAAACGTTTAGCGGTGTATTAAATCACTCGTGTGCTGCATACAAAACTGATTCAATATCAACCGCAGGTTTATGAACTCTACCACTGGATAATGGGAACATTTGCCCTGAACAGCAATGATCTTTTTCAAGCCTTTGGTAGTCAGCAGAGAAACATGAGAGATGCAAGTTCATGTTGAAATCCAATTAGACTTGTAGGATAGAGGGGAGCAGTTTGTGAAGGATGGCAGAATGCCACTCAAATATCGTGGCCATGGTGTTAGGATAGTAGAGCTCCAATATTTGCTTACCCAGGTCATGGCCTTTCTTTGAAAACAAATTTCTGCAGAACTGCTTTGTGTTCAGTTTGTTGTCCTTCCCCCGTACCTCCGATTAGCACGGTTGGTTACGTACGGCGCGAAATAAGTTCAACATCGATAGTGTAGCTGGAGTGTGGTTCCAGTGTACCACGGCCCATGCTCATGTTAGATTTAATGGGATATTTTTTTTGCCAGTATCTATGTATGAAAAATAAGAATAGGTTTTACCATTTCTGGCAATAAAACAGGTGTTAAGATGTTCAAACACCAAATGGGTACCTTTTTCAAGGAATCAAGTCTGCATTAATCAAATGTACTTGTGGGAAAACATGCTCTGATAATTAATATATCTTCGAAACGGATTGGCCTAGTGTAGGCCAATCACAAAGGGTAAAAGCTATTCTTATGTCTGATACTACTCATGTTAGTTTATCGCTGGTCCGCTTGCAACATCGGGCACGACGCAATGCAGGGGCTTAGTTTGCGGGGGAGGGAGCGGGGGGGGGGAGCTTCGTCCAAATTGGACACGTTTATTAATTTATTTTCAATATCTTTGGGTCTTTCGGAAAAGTCACGTAGATAGGTTCAAATTTAAAAAAACCCACGACGTTCGTCATCTGGCCACATGGCCAACCAGCTCTGAACCAATTCCTCCACCAAATTCACCATGGAGGTGGAAAAGGATGGAAAGTTACCATTCTTGGATGTTATAATCGAAAAGAGACAAGATGGCTCAATGGGACACTATCTAGAAGAAAGCAACTCATACGGATACCTACCTAAAACCGGACTCCCACCACCATCCATCCCAGAAGAAATCCCTCATCAAAACTCTACACCATAGAGCTCGATGTATCTCTGACCATCATCACCTAGACGTGGACCAAGTTCTCAATATGGATGGATATTCAGAGCACACAATCCATAAAGCTATCACCCCAACCGTTGGGAAAGAACCATCTGAGGACCCAATAAAAATCATCACCTTGCCATACATAGCAGGGGTCACCAAAAATATTTCCAAAATCTTGAACAAACACAAGATCCAGGCTCGATTTAACACAGTACATAAAATTAGTGATCTGATCCCATCTGTGAAGGATAGGATCCCTGATAAGCAATACCCTGGCGTCTACAAACTAAGTTGTCTGCGGCAGTAGTTACATTGGGTAAACTAAGCGACATGTCTCGGACCGTGTTCGTGAGCATAAGGCAGATCTGAAACACGGTAGGACCAATACCTTGGTCGTGGCTGATCATTGTTTTAATGCGGTTGGCTCACACGAAATTGATTTCTCTAAGACGAAGGTACTTTGTAAGCCCACTGGCTATCAACAAAGATTCGTTCATGAAGCCATCCACATATATAGACACAATTTCAACCGAGAGGATGGGTACAAACTCCGAAATCATTGGAAGGACGTCATCAACAAGTTTAAGTCATAACTGGCTGTGATGTTCCTATCCTGCCACCTTCCGATGTTAGTTTTTATTTTCCCCGTGGCTTCGGCTCTCTTATTTTACATGAACAGGTTTACATTTCTCACACCAACGCAGCCACCGCCGTGCGCCGACCTCGACGTGGCGGTGGCTCTGCGATCTTACATTAACATGCTAATCTCACTTGATTTGAAGCTTTCGTGACTGCAGGAATTACTCTATGGTTCTTTCAGTAAAGTCACGTAGAAATGAAATAAATTAAATAATAGAATACAACGTTTCGATTGCAACATAAGCAATCGTCATCAGGTAAGAATGAATGAGAAAACAAACCTAGTAAACTTAGAAATATAATGCAATACAACACAGAGAGTCGGTTAACACAAGTTAACACCCTACCTGGTTGATTACGTTCTTTCAAAGATCGCTAAATTTGAGAGAGAGACAAAACATAGACACGGAGACACATAGACAGACACACAAGCAGAGAGACACAGAGACAGAGAGACACAGAGAAACAACGCCTCTGTGTCGAGGCATTAAATAAAGAGAGAGGAGGGGGGGGCAGAGAGAGGGGGGGGGGGGTAGAGAAATTAGCATGTCAATGAGAGAGTTGTGTGGAAGTCCTCCCTGTAGCGGCCGGAGGAGAGAGAATGGACCTATAGACAAGCAAGCCTGGCAAAATTTAAAGAGAGAAATAGGAAGTTTGAGAAAACAAACTTAGTCAAATTTGTAAATGTATTCTTGGTTCTTTAGGTAAAGTCATGTAAAAGGGAAATAATAAAATAAAACACAATAAAAATTCTCACGTTTCGGCCACAACGCAAGCAGCCGTCCTCAGGTGAAGAACAGCTGTCAGAAAGACAGCGTCCTAATTAGCTTGCGTTGTGGCCGAAACGTCGTGAGAATTTGTATTATTTCCCTTCTACGTGACTTTACCGAAAGACCCAAAGAACATGAATTCCCGCAGTCACGGAAGCTTTAAGTCAAGATTAATTTTCAATAGTTTAGAATTAGGACGCTGTCTTTCCGACAGCTGTTCTTCACCTGAGGACGGCTGCTTGAGTTGTGGCCGAAACGTCATGAGAATTTTGATTGTTTATTATTATTTTATTATTTCCCTTCTACGTAACTTACCGAAAGAACCAAGAATATGAATCCCTGCAGTCACGAAAGCTTTAAATCGAAAAATTACCCCTTGGTTCTTTCGGTAAATGAAATAATATAATACACATTAGCATCACTAGCCCCGCCCACTTCGTTCATGACCCTTGGGCTACACCCAATTTTAAACCTTTAAAACAGTTTGCCTCAGCAGCTTTCCCCCTCTCTTTTCCTCCTGATGACGATCGCTTGTGTTGTGATCTTAACGTCATGGTTTTTGTTAATTTTATTAATTTGAACCTATCTCCGTGACTTTACCGAACGACCCAAAGAATCTGAATTCCCGCAGTCACGGAAGCTTTAAGTCAAGATTCATTTTCAATAGTTTAGAATTAACATGAAAATGTAATTAATTACATTCACCTGCGATTCCTAATGTGACGGACAACGCGAACCCCTGTACCCCTCCCCCCCCGAATATAGAAGTCAAACTCCACCGATGCTGTCTGCGGCTTGCTATCTGGAGGGTTGCAGGTTCACATTCTGGATGGTGACCAACTCAATATCCCTCACGGATTGATATAAAAACAAAACGAGTATCAATCTTTTTTTGGGGAAGTCAACAATGGTTGTCCTGTGGGTAAACTCACCTGCTCCATACACACGTATGTGGAATTTCCACCACTCGCTCGAGCCTGAACGTGGATGAGAACTGCCCTCAAATGCTCATTTGAGCAGGAAATTGCCGAATTCACTTTGCAATTGTGGTGCCATTCATTGATTTACATGAATTCAAGTTGGTATTCTTTGTCCACAACAGTATCTTTAAAAAACACTATTCTTTACCTGGGATTGTGCATTTTAAATTATGGGAAAGCAATGTAATCCAACGTAAATAAAGTCAATATTACAATGATGGCTCTTGTGTTTGGTATTTTTCCTGTATCTAACATCCACATGTGTGTCATCCACGACTCTGAGCTGGGCCAAGGCATCCACAAGCAGGGCACCAGGAAGCCGTACAGCAAGTAGGTGGCTGTGGCATTTATCGTGTTAGCCCCTCATACGCAAGGGGTTTCTCCAGGCACTAGGGGGTTCCCTTCTACATTGCAGAGACACTGCAATGATTGGAGGGCCGAACATCGGAAGCAGGAGCCTCCTCCTCGTCGTTACGTCGCGAGACTGAGCTCTGCTGGGGCCGACGGACAGCAGCGTGGCTGCCACAAGGGCTGCGCAGGCCGCATCGCGACATCGCGGTCAACCAATTGGCAACAGTTGGTCAACGCGGGTAACAGTCATAAAATAACCCCATGAGATCTCATGGGTGGCCCGTTAAATACAAACGTTGGTGCAATTTAAGTGCATGAGGCGAAGCTCAGCGTTGGCAAGTGAGATGTTGCAGGTGTGCATGGACATTAGGCACAACACAATGCAGGGGCTTTACTTTGGCTCAAGTCCCATGCCTAGGCAGGGATTGAGCACTCCCCTCTCATCTCCTGGCGAGGCAGGCAGATGAGTTAAATGTGCCATCTCTGCCCGGAATCAACTGCTCCACTTGGACTCGATTTGCCATTGCCGTTTTTTCTGGTAGGATATGGAGGCAAAACTTAAGAAATTGTGAGTTAGATTACTTCGCTGCGAGACTAGCCTGCAGGGAAGACGGATCGTGTGACAGGCACACGAGGTGCCGTGCGCCCTTTGGGGATGGCATTGTGGACAGGGGCCTGGTGTGGGCTGCTTTGGGGCGTAACATTACAATTCCCAACATTGCCTGGCACGACTCGGTGCTGCAGTGGCCCGGCGCATCAATTTCCAGAGGCGACGAGGGTAAACACCGCAGTGCGACCCATCCGGCATGGAGAGCAGCATAGCTGCATGCGCAGGTTGCGACGACGGCCAGATGGATTGAGCAGTGAAGAACACACTCATGTTGACAGATATGACCTTGCATATATATAAACAAAAATAGTCCATACCCATTATGTACAATTCCTCACCAAACTTGAATAAAGTGGTTCTACCAAGAGTCATTAAACTCCAACGACCATAATTTTACCAATTGAAATCCCATACGCAGTGTGCATCGTACTGCATCATTACGCACACACACAAGAGGCAAACAGGGCAAGGTGATCAGCGCACCTGGTAACATTTATGACCTCTACAAATTGCATAATGCAGCTGTGGGTAAATTAGGATTTAAACCACAACTCCTTCACGGAGGCATCTGCTGTTGAGAATGTCACTTCATCTCTGATTTGTTGCAGGTGGCGATCAATAATGTTAGAATTTAATTTGCAAGATAATAAACACGTACGATGTTCACCGATAGAAAAATAAATTTACAGACAATCCCAAAAACAGTCAAAAACATGGATAGCCGTGTAGTCCAATGATTGATATCTGACCACCGCTAATGCATTAACAGAACAATGCTGCGTTCGGTAAAACACTAAACAAAAGCACTACACTCGATGAAGTCACCGACAAATTCAAAATGCCAAAAAAAATGTAAGCCATAAACTAAACAAACCCAGGCTTCTTTTGACGCACTGAATGCAGCTATTACCAGAATGAATAAGTCTTTTTAAAATAATGGGGAAGGCCATCGGCTGGGGCGCAGGAGGGGAGAAAGGACAAGGGCCGGCAACTGAGAAATCGGCGCCTCCGTCACTTGCACAGGTTCTCCAGGTGATCCAACAGCCGCTTCACATCTTTGATCTGCTTGGCGAGGCCGTGCACGGGCTGCATGCCCTTGTCCAGCTCCTCGGTGCGCGCCATCAGCGTGTACATGGCCTGAAACGACAACAATGTGCCCACCGCACAAAGACAAAGATTACCCCCCGTGTAGCCTTAACAGACTGTTGGGGCAAGTGCTGTTAGCGAGCACTTATGAAAGCCGGCACGAAACACGATGGGAGTGGGTGGCCAATATCACGCAGGGCCGGCCTTGTCTCCTTAGTGACTATGTTTACACACTGCACCAGGTACTCATTTGAGACGCTAGGAGAGACCCAAGACCAGTGCAGATATCGTCACTGAAGTTGGCCGTGGCCAGGTTCGTAGCGCAGCGCGCTCACCGTTACACCACCACACAGTACGGACGCACACACGCACACCCCCCAACACAGAGATTGCAACACTATCGTTATTGTAATTACTCTGCTTGGTTCATGAGAGATTTTTTGGGTTAGATAATGTAAATATATAAATGTGTCGTTAAAACCCGCCACCACCCGACACAGCCAACTAGTAAGGGTTGTCACGTAAACAGCACATGCCAATTCGTCACGAGTACAGCACACCGGTGTGTTGGAGAGCCAGGCCACAACATTTACAATCTGAGTACGACGTTTTGCCATTAATTACAACTAGCTTCATCAGGCGACAGCCAGATTTGTGGAGAAGTCTGTTTCGTTCCTTATATAGAGGCGTAGATGTGGTAACCACACTTCTGCGCTCTTGCACAAAGTGGGGGGGGATTAATGAGTCAACGCACATTATGCATGTGCATTATGCGAGCCCTTTGGTCTTGTTCTTCCTGTCTATTGCGTGTATTAAAAAAGCAGTACCAACAGTAATCTCTTGGTACAATTTGAGGTAATCTTTCTGATTGTAACTGTTGTGGCTTGGCTCTCCAACACACCGGTGTGCTGTACTAGTGACGAATTGGCATGTTCTGTTTACGTGACAACCCTTACTAGTTGGCTGTGTCGGGTGGTGGCGGGTTTTAACGACAAATTTATACATTTACACGATCTAATCCAAAAAACCTCTATTAAGAATATTGGTCGCGAAAGCCTACGTGTTAAACTCTGCTTGGTTACCCAGGAATAACTCACCGAGTCTCAAGAATTGTTCAAAGGGCCTGCCAAGTTTTTACAGTACGGGGAGGTCTTGTTACTGTATATGTAATCCAAATTAAGTAATTTGCAGGCAATTATCTAATTTGCCAAATTTGGACAAAGAACCCCGGCAACAAGCTGCGAACGCGAAACGGCTCTGTCGTATCACCCACTCCGCCATGTTGGATACAGGTATCTGTTTACCCTATCGACCACGTGACCCCATCCAGCCAATCAGAGCATGTGTTGTTAGCGCAACAGCTGCACATTTGAAACAAAGTTGCTCTGCGATGCAGACCCAAATGCAACTTCATTACATTGCACGAAGCAACACAGGAATGAATGTTGTTGCCTGCGATATTTCTGCAAGAAAAGCTCACTGTTAAGATCTGGCTAAGGTAGCAGCCAGGTGATTATTTTTTAACAGGTACGAGACACAGCAGCACGAAGTGGTGGTCAAGCACGGAGGCGTCTCCGGCACTCGCTGACACGACCTCTTGACCTTAAAAAAATCTAAGAACCTTACCTTGATGCTGAGGTCAACAGACTCTCCCAAACTGTCCACCGAATCACGATACGTCTGTATGTAGCCCACGCTAAGTGCTGTCATCTGCAGAAAACAAAACAAACCATGGTGATAAGACTACATCTTTAGATTTATAGTAGGGAATGTTATCAGTCGGGTGTTTATGACTAATTCTTGGTATCTGCAATACCAATAATACCCACATTTAAATGGTAGTGACCAGCTCTTTTCCAAATGGGTTAAATACCGTAATATAGGCCAACACCATGCCTAGCCGCCTTCGTCTCCCCAATGTTGATGTTTACATACCACACTAGGCACTTATTTGAGGCTGAGTCGACATAGGACCGGTTCGGATAATCGTCACCGATATTGGCTGTGAGTGGGAATCGAATTGTTCGTAACACACTGCATTAACCACTTATTTTATTACACTTCTTTATCCAGGAAAGCATTACTCAGTCTCAAGACTTTTGCTGGAGAGCCACACTAAGTTTTCTCAGTCGAGGGCGATGTTGCTGCTGTGCGTAATCCAAATTGATTAATTGGCAAATAACATTTCAGCATTGGGACGTTTCACCAATACCGGTTACATTGTATGTATTTTCTAGCTATTAGAGGAACCCAATGCACAACAGCGGGAGAACATAAAACTCCACGCAGAAAGGCGCCCGAGTCGGGAATCAAACCCAGGCCCTTCTTGTTGTGAGGCTCCCCACAGTAACCACTGCACACCTACGTTCTGGATGGTGGTGTTGAGGGACTTCATCATGCGGTCCACATTGGAGGCCAGGTCGCGGGCCTGGGCCTCCAGGTCGGCCAGCACGGCGGGGTCCACGGGAGGGATGTCGCGCCGCGTGAGGAAGCCCCGCGACACGGCGCCACCGGCCTCATCTGGGCAGGACACAGCACAATGCTACACACAGCACCACCACCACCACTGCCAACCGCCACCACAGCTCCACAGTGACATCGCCTCTTGTTTCTCAACACCTCGAAAATTCGCCTCCTTCCCATATCAGTATCTCCACATGAAGTAAACAAGGTTCTTTTGTTATATCCCACCAGCCACATACACACGTGACATTCTGGGAGTGATTTTCTTTAATAAGCAATGCTTTAACACAAGTTTTGACATTTAGTGTCTCATCAGCAGTCAGTCTTGCTGTCAATAGCAAGTCACGTCAGTCATGCTTACACCGATGATGGTGAAATGCCAATTGTTTATATGCACGGACCGTTTCTGTTAGATTTGGGTCCTCAACCATGTGGCGGATGGGGTGTGTAAAATACTTATTTTCATACGAAGGGAAAATATTGGAAGGATGTGTTTTGGCAGTTTATTTTGTTACTTATATTATCCCCCATGATTGCTGTGGTAATCAAATTTCCTCTTGTGTCTTCTTACTCCTCTCTATGTTAATTGTTTGGGTTTTGACCAATGATATGGGAGCCAAAGCCCAATAATTAAATTGGTTTGTTTTTACAATATATTTTTGGCAGGGAAAATTCTTTCGTTACGATGTATCCTATCTGCCTCTCCATCTTTCTGTAACATTATTGAGCGGGTACCGGACCCATCACACACATAAAATACAGTATCTAGTCTCATGATGGTAAACCACATACAAGGTTGTGGTTAAACAAATTATGTATCCACTTGATAAGTATACAAAACTGACCACACAATATACGGATCAGTTACCATTGAAAGTACAACATAAAGCTGGAATTTTCGTCTTTCAAGTATTTTAACATTATTGTATTCTGCTCAACGAAGGTAGATTTAACCAGTGTAACGGCAATGCATCAACAGATATTAAAGATCCATAAAATGTTTTTAATGGTTTACAAATCAATCAGAGTTGTAGAGAGCAAAGTGTCCTGACGAGTGTGGTATAAACTATTTTAACCACCCGCATAGAGCAAGTTGAGTACTTTTAAATCAATAAAAAAAATGTACATTTAGTTACATGGCTCAATTAAATTTATATCAGGGCTAATAAGATATGTTTTAGTTTTTCTCTGTATCGTACAGTGTAAATAGGCTATAAAAATCTAAATTTGCAAAACCAGGTTATCCAGTTTACCATGTTGTGGGTTTACTCTCCAACACACCGATGTGTGCTGAACTAGTAACTAATTGGCACGTTTCGTTGACGTGACAATCCTTACCAATTGGTTGTGTCGGGTGGTGGTGGGTTAACAACACATTTATATTCGCGAGATCTAACCCAAACAAACTTTATTATGATCATTGCTCGCGAAAGTCTACTAGGTGTAAAACACTCTCTTAAAAACATCTTATAAATCACGAACATTCCAGCAATAAATTGGCGCACGAAACGAATCGCCTTGAACGATGCTTCCATGTTCTATTGGGTCGTGGACGACCTCCGTAGGCGTGGCGGACAGCATGCGCGGGGGCCCTGCCGGATTGTCGCCCGTTGGTGAGAGACTTACCATCGAGGTTTCTGCTCGAGCTCAATTTGATCTTCTGCAGGAGGTCATCGGCCACAAAGTGGGTCAACTCTCCCTCGTGCGTCACGGTTCCTTCCAGCTCTAGCGCGCTGGATATGGTGGCACGGCGCCCGTCGGGCCGCCCCCCTTCCTTGGGCCGAGCCCCCCCGAGCACGTACAGCTGGCTGATGCCGTCCAGGCTGCGGCTATCCTGCATGCGCCACATCCCCCTGGGCGTGTTCGCGGGCCCGGCACCGGCCGCCGCCGCCCCTCCCTTACTGCAAACGTACACCTCTGGGAAGATGTGCTGCTGACGGGTGCCCGGCACGCCACTCGAGGGGCCATGACCAGATTCTCCAAAGTGATTTTCACAGATCTCCAGGTTGAGCTCGGCTTCGGGGATGTTATTAAAGGGGTTAATTCGCAGCCTCCGACTGGCGGGGCTGATCCATTTTGCCACGTCTTCGCCTGCGCAAACTACGCTGCCTAGGTCCTGCCTCTCTGCACTGCTGTCTGCAACGGCCACATCTGTCGAGTCGTACGTCGGCTGGAGAGGCGCCTGCCCTAACGACGCAGATTCCTTGACTTTGTGCGCGTTGTCAGCTGTGTGCCCTGTCCTGTCTTGCAAAACATCTTGTGCCGTTTGTGAATGTTTAACGCCACGGTTGATCTCCAATGCAACTGTAGCTTCTGCAGATGTCGTGTTATGTCCCTTTGTTGCATTTGCAAAGGATCGTGCATTGCCTTTGTCCTTGTCAATGTGCACTGTGGGCTCTAAGATTTGTCTAGTGTTTCCCTCATGTTCAATGGGATGCACACTACAATCCACACCTTCGGATGTTGCCACAGCTGTTGTATCCATGTTGTGATTTAAGCTGTCGTGATCCACACCTTCGGGGCATTTCAACTGGTAACTTACATTGTGCGAATCTACCTCCTTCAGTTTATCACATTCAACAGATGCTATACTCTGAGATTCATGTAAATTAGTTACATTATTCAAATCAAGTTTTAAACTACACCTCATATTGCGTGACTTGGATTGAAAGGCTGTATCAATTGACTGATCTACTGCCTCTTTCCCACAAGTATTTGGAGTTGAGACGTGGTCCACATTTTCAGTGTTGTATTCCTCATCCCGCTGTGCGTTGTTAATCTCACACATCCTCTGCTGGGCAACAGGATGACAAGTCTCCACGTTAACCGCAAAGTTCAAAGGTAACTCCTCCTGATCATCGCTACCAAACGAGCCGGGCAAAAGACCCTGCAGCGAGGCAGTCAGCCCAGGTAACCCCACATCATTCTCATCACCCGCACGGCCTAAGTTCTCACATTTTTTAATGGGCCCACTCTGTAATCCAACACTTTCAGTCTTCTCTTGCTTAGGCTCTGTGTCCATGTTTGACTCCTCAGAAGTGGGAGTGTCTGTATTCACACAGGCAGTAGAAATGGATGGAGCAATTTCAGTAGAAGGAACACCATCACGACCACCAGTAGTAGCAGCAGCGGCAGCAGGCACAGCAAGGTCAGCGCTGCCAGCAGGCTCTGTGTCTCTGTTTGCCACGTTATCTTTCATCCCACCCACACGAGGCTTCTCAAGACGACCAGTGCCTCTATCCAAGGACTTAGTGTCCAATCCCTCCTCCATGTCACCTGGACATCAACAAAACGAAACAGTTAGTGCAGAGCACGTGTTTGGCCGTTCGCAATTATTCAGTGCACATACGAAATTGGCACCTCTGAGTCGTAATCGCTCTCAAGTCATCGGGCAGATAAATAATAGCCTTGGTAATTTTTTTATAATGCTCTTCAAATAAAAAGTTGCATTAACTCTTCTATGGTACCCTCTGAATTACAACAAAGGTTCAATGGTGTGATTCCCACGTACGCATGGCATTGGTTTGGGACTGTATGGAGTCGGGGATAGAAGGGTGCGACAAACATAAGCCCTGTGTTGTACATATTGACAATGTTCACAAATATCACAAAAACATAATTATGAAACAATCAACCATAGGATCAGCAGGGTTGAGGAAAGGTGTCTCTTCCATGGATGGCATGCTATCATATTCTGAAAAATAAAAAAATATTTCAAATAATAATTAGTTATTTATTCAGGAAAGAGGGTCCTGCATTGTTTTTATTTTAATATGTTCTTAGATGATCAAGATATATGTGGGAGGACAGCGGACCTCCTGCATAAAAACCCAGACACGTGAGGGGGCAACACTCTATCCCCGTACAGATGGAAAACAATGGCGATTAGTTCACTTGCTGTACCAGCTTCTCCTGACGAGCCAGGGTATGGCACCTCCTCAACGCCCACGGGGAAGAGAGCTTCACATTTGTATGATCCACCAAACTAAACACAAAAAACACTCTAAAGAAATTAGTTTTCAATTTAGATTTAAAAGTGCATAGCTCCACTGGCTTCCTATCATCGGAAGAAAGAGCATTCCAGATGGCCGCAGAAGCGCATCGGAAAGCGTGCGATGCAGCAATCATCTTTGATCAATGGTTAGCCAAAAGCCGCTGCTGCGAGGATGACCGGAGTTTGGGTGAGGGTTTATGCTCCTCAATGAGATCACCAAAGTGTGGTGGTTCATTTGTGAGCGCGACCTTATAACTGCAACACAATACCTGCAAACCCAAGACTATTTTGGCCGACTTTAAGAGACCTGCAGATGCATTCAGCAGGAGCCGTACCTGCATCGTCCTCCGTGGAGGCTGCCTGGTGGTGGTGCGCCACTATGAAGCCACACGCTGCCTCGTCATGGCATTTCTCTTGCTCACCTCTATCTGCAAACTCGCCAAGTACAGCAAATAGGTTGAAAATAAACAAGTCCTTCGTAATGCTTACCATTATAAAAGCGATAACGCTTTAGCCCTCTCAGCTTGTAGCGGGGATCACGAGAACTCTCGTACAATAAGGAGTTATTGTTAATTTGTGTCACTGTTGAGGACTTAAACAATAAAAAAAAACAGGCAAATTAATATAAGAGTTGTCAAACATTCATGAATTAATTCACTGAGCGTTAATGTTTTAGGCCTCTTCAGCCGTCACACGCCATGGCTGATGACAAATTGACCTAACCTGGTCTCGCTTCGATTCCCCAGGCAGGGAAACTAGGTGAGGCAGGCTTTTTCCCCAAGCAATTTCTTACATATTTGACAAAATTTTGGGCAATGAGAGAGAATATTTAATGTGCAAAGCCATTCCCACAATGCTCTGCTTTTTAATGAAACCCTGCCAAGCACATCAACTGTCAATACACACCCTGTGGAAAGTGATCAACCAGGAACTCACAGGAGTAATTGGCTATAAAATTATAAAGGTGAGGAAATTACTCAAAAGATGCTAATTACTTTGACAACACGCCTCCTTCCCATATCTGTCTCTCCACATAAAATACAAATTTTACACATCCAATTTCCTATACGGCCTTCTGGGAGTGCATTTTTTCAGCAGTATTGGTTTAATTCAAGCACATTCTGAACCGTTTTGACTTTCAGCGTCTCAACAGCAGCCGGGCGTGCTTGAACTAATGCTGGTGAACTGCCAGACATTCATAGGAAAGGATTATGCTTTTGTAAATATATTCCACATTGACTACTAATATATCCAAAAAATGTTTTAATAACTCACTTCAATTACAGTACTCATAACAGAAAATTTGAACATTCAAGGAAAATGTAGCACATCTTCCCGACACACAACTACATTTGCTTTAAATCAAATCACTTTAACAACCGAGATGGTCTCGGTCTCACCTGCTGCTGATTGCTCATTCCTGGACATTCGGTATCCACGTGGTTCACTCCTGAGACAACTCTTCTCAGAACCCTGAAAACCGTAAACAAAAAGTTACATTCTCCATAATAATGTCAACAAGAGATAGGTGCACACCATTACATACAGATCCACACAATGTGAAGAAAAATATATCCAAAAACACAAGCGAAAAATAAATTATAATGCTGCAAACTGTACTTAGAACTTTGGTTCAAGCAAACCTGACACTGCTTGATGAAACACTTATTGTTAAAAATGGTCCATATTTTGCTTGTATTTAATACTGCTGCTGCAATTATGCACTCCCAGAGAAGGCCCGTGTGGGTGACAGGATGTGTACAAAATACGTTGATGTGTTTTTGTGTGGAGGGACAAACAAGTGGAGGAGGCGGACTGTCTGGGGCTTATCGTCCAGGGCTGGGATTGTTGCATCCTTTTCGCTTCGGCTATTGGTAGCGGGCGGCAGCAGCAGGAGTTGGTGGTGGTGGTGGCAGCAGCAGAGGGAGTTGGTGGTGGTGGTGGCAGCAGCAGAGGGAGTTGTTGTTGGTGGTGGTGGCAGCAGCAGCGAGAGTTGTGGGTGGTGGTGGTGGCAGCAGCAGCGAGAGTTGTGGGTGGTGGTGTAGTAGCAGCAGAGGGAGTTGTGGGTGGTGGTGTGGCAGCAGCAGCGAGAGTTGTTGGTGGTGGTGGCAGCAGCAGGAGTTGGTGGTGGTGTGGCAGCAGCAGCGAGAGTTGTTGGTGGTGGTGGCAGCAGAGGGAGTTGTGGGTGCTGGTGTGGCATCAGGAGCGAGAGTTGTGGGTGATGGTGGCAGCAGCAGAGGGAGTTGTTGTTGGTGGTGGTGTGGCAGCAGCAGCGGGAGTTGTTGTTGTTGGTGGCAGCAGCAGTAGTTGGTGGTGTGGCAGCAGCAGATGGAGTTGTGGGTGGTGATGGCAGCAGCAGATGGAGTTGTGGGTGGTGGTGGCAGCAGCAGATGGAGTTGTGGGTGGTGGCAGCAGCAGCAGCGAGAGTTGGTGGTGTGGCAGCAGCAGAGGGAGTTGTTGGTGGTGGCAGCAGCAGCAGCAGCAACAAGTGCTCGCGGGAGTCCAACAACGAGCATCTCCATCTTGATTTGAAACTTTCGTGACTGCAGGAATCCATACTCTTTGGTTATTTCATTAAAGTCACGTAGGTAGAAAACTAATAGATCACGACGTTTCGATCGCAACACAAGCAATCGTCATCAGGTGGGACAATCACAGCAAGAAAAAATGCTAGACTTTACCTAAAAAACCAAAGAGTAACGAGAATCTCCACATTTAGATTCATTGTTGAATCGATTTCCATCAACATCGATTTTGGAATTGCCACAAACTCTCTAAAACGGAATTAATCACACTGGGAATTATTTTTTTTTATTACTGTTTTGACCGTTTACATCAGTTGTATTTACTTTAAAATAACCACGGAATGTAATGCACATTACAAGAATTCCCTCCCGCGTGTTGTTGGTGGTGGTGATGGCTCCCAGGGCCACCACCACCACCACCAAGACGCGGGGCGGCTCCCTTGTCCGACGCCGCGACTTGGGGACACAACAAGGATTTAGGCGGACCTCGGGTCGGCGTATTAAAACATCAACAACAGCGTGGACTCGTGGAGCTTGCTGTGCTCACTCAAGATACAAAGTAGCCACAGGGAAGAGAGAGGTGACATGGGGACACACAGGGGAGACATTTGAGGCACAATGAGACCCGGAGAGACCGTGAGACCACGGGGAGAGACGGGGGGGGGTCAACGGGAGCAATTGGGAAGTGGAGACACAGGGACACAGAGAGACACAGGGAGACACACAGAGACACACAGGGACACAGAGACACACAGGGACACACATGGACACACAGGGACACACAGAGACACACAAGGACACAGAGCCACACAAGGACACACAGGGACACACAGATACACACAAGGACACAGAGACACACAGGGACACACAGGGAGACACAGAGACCCACAGGGACACACAGGGAGACAGAGACACACAGGGAGACATACACACAGAGACACACAGGGAGACACACAGAGACACGACGGGGAGACCGCCCCGGGCGCTTCTCGCCCGAGGCTTTACCCCTCCTCATGGGGCAGCGACTCTCAAGAGTTCGACTCCTGTGTGGTGACCCACTCGGGGTAACTCACTCGGGGTTGACTATCGTGGCGTTGACCCTGTAGTGAGACAGGCGCTCTCCTGGTATTGAGACTCAGGGGCGACTTCTCCCTCACGGGGTGGTTGACTCTCACTGTGTGGGTGACTCTCCCCTGTCTCTCACGTCGTGGTTGACTCTCCGTCTCGTCTCTCACGGTGTGGGCGGCTCTGGGTGACTATCTCCCCCTCGTCTCTCGCGGCGCTGTTCTCAGTTCCTCTCCTGGCGCTGCCTTCAGCCCACAAGTCGAGTCCCGCGCAGCTGAGCGCCGATCGGAGCGGCGCCGATTCGCGTGAGCGTAACAACGCGGCCCGGCCACGGCGCTATCCGAGAGCAGAGCTCTTAGGGGCGAGCAGGCGCCGCCAGTGAGTTGCGGGCGAGCGGCCGAGGGGAACCCCACGGGTTGCTGCCACCGAACCGCGGGCGGCCGCGGAGGTGACCGTGGCGAATCGGCCTCCGCGGTGTCGCGTGGCACTGCCCCGCCACGTGACGCGGATGCGGCCTAGACGAGGTGTGGCCTTGGCTGCGTACGCCATCTTGTTTAGTTCATGCCCACCGATTAGCGGCGCCATCTTATTTAGTTCATGCCTCCCCCCACCGGTTGCCCGCGCCATCTTGTTTAGTTCATGCCTCCCCCACCAGCTGCGCGTGCCATCTTGTTTAGTTCATGCCCCCTACCAGCAGGGCGCGCCATCTTGTTTAGTTCATGGGCCCGATAATTTTGAACGGGGACGACTCCCCCTGCCGTCGTGATTCGGAGACTCCGCTCGAGGGGTTTCCCACGCGAGCGGCTGCGTGGGGGCGCGCTGCGCACGGCAAGAGGCATCCTCCCGGGTGCCTCTGTGTGGAGTTTGTATTTCTTACTCTTTGGTTCTTTCGGTAAAGTCACGTAGGTATAAAATAAATCACAAGCGTCCGTCATCATCTTCTTTCCTGCTCTGCGTGGGTTCTTCCCCGGTGTCCTCCCATAGCTAAACCCCCACACGCAGTGGAACTGAATGAGAGCACAATATGTACGTTTACTGGAGGAATCCAATGAGCCATAAAGCTATATTTCACAGAACGTTACACCAACAAACAAGTACACGACATGAGTGAAAACCATAGGATAGGTAAGCAAATCACTTAAAAATATACAAAGCAAACTAAATTATATATTTTAATTTTGCCAGGCAAAGCCCACAGCTTATTGTTCAGAAGCGACCTGGCCACAAATGATAGCTCAACAAATTGGCTTATCATGTGTAAATGTACAGCAGTAAAATGATCTAAGTCATTTAAACGAATGTTACTGGCATTATCCAAAAATCCCAACGCTTGAAAAATTACTCAATTGATTACTTGAAAAATGACTCAATTGAAAATGACTAAATTTGGATCACACAGGGGACAACAACATCGCCACCACCCTACCGCGAAAACTCGGCTAAGACTCCCCCTGTAAGAGTTTGAGACTTCAGTCCAGTCCTGTCCACGCGTCTTGGTCATTGTGCTCAACTACCTGGCTTGCACCGTCATTTTTTAAAATGGAAACAAAACCCGATTCGATGACGTGCAGGGCCATCATTATATCCCTGCTCGCACCTGCACGAACATCGCTGAAACAGGGGACGGAAGATACTCTTAGTTCTTTCGGTAAAGTCACGTAAGTAAAAAATGAAATAAAAATTAATAAAAATTAAATAAAAAAAATCACGACGTTTCGGAGGCAACACAAGTCTCTGTCATCAGGTGGGACCGTCACAGCCAGATTTGCTGCATCAAGTGAGGCAGGGATTCAAGATGCAAGCTCTTAAATACAAGTTAAGGGGGAGGAGGGGGGGGGAGCTTATCAGAATGTGGTAGCCAATGAATGGAACGTATCGGGAGTGGGGGGGCGGGGCTAAAAGAGGGCACGAGGTGCTCGACGTGTGTTTGTGCGCAAGTCACTGTTGTTGCACATGATAACGTATTGGAAGGGGGGGGCTAAAAGAGAGCACGGGGTGCAAGTGTACGTGGACATGCCTGTGCACAAGCACCTGTTGATGCACATGATAGAAAAGAACGAAAATGCCCATGTTTATACCAGTGTTGGCTGACAAAGAGAGTACTGTTGAACGCTGGGGGATGTTAACACTAAGTAAAGTAAAATAGTGCCTGTCAGATAATATGGTCCAAAAATCTGTAGTTAAATCTTTTTTACTTGGTTAATAACATCTTTCCAATGATTACTAAGTTTGTACCCATCATCACGGTTGAAATTATGTCTGTGTTTGTATTTCTGAATGGCTTCGTGTACAAACCTTTGATGGTAGCTAGAGGGTTTGCAGAGCACCTTAGTCTCGGAAAAAACAATATCATGAGAGCCCACCGCGTTGTAGCAATGATCGGCAATGGCGGAAGACTCAATTTTACCGTGTTTCAAATCTGACTTGTGCTCGCGGACACGATCAGAGACATGACGTTTCGTTTCCCCAATGTAACAGTCACCACAGCTGCAACTCAGTTTATAGACTCCAGGGTATTGCAAGTCAGGGATGACATCCTTCACAGATGGAATTAGATCATATTTTATGTACTGTACTGAATCGGACTTGGATCTTATGTTTGTTTAGAATTTTGGAGATCTTTTTGGTCACGCCTGCTATGTATGGCAACGTGATAGTTTTGATCGGAGTTTCAAGTGGCTGTTTCTGTATGGTGGGAGAAACAGCTTGGCGGATGGTGCGTTCAGAGTATCCGTTCATCCTGAGGGCCCGATGTACATGTCTTAATTCACTGGCCAGGTGGTGTTGGTCAGAAATGCCATGAGCTCTGTGGTATAGCGTTTTGATGAGATAATTATTTTGAGATGGGTGGTGGTGGGAATCCGGTTTCAAGTAGGAATCTGTGTGGGTGGCTTTCCTGTAGACAGAATGTCCCAAAGATCCGTCAGGTCTCCTCTCAAACAGAATATCTAAGAATGGTAGTTTACCATCTTTCTCCACTTCCATGGTGAATCTGATGGATGGGTGTCTGGAATTGATGTGGTCCAAGAAGTGGTTCAATGCTGGGAGGCCATGTGGCCAAATGACGAAAGTGTCATCCACATACCTCTTCCACAAGGAAGGACGCAGGGTGGATGTCTGGATGGCGTCTGATTCAAACTTTTCCATGAACATGTTGGCTATCACTGGTGACAAGGGGGAGACCATAGGAGTACCCTCATTCTGTTTGTAGAAGGTGCCATTCCAGGTAAAATAAGTGTTGGTGAGGCAATGCCTAACCAGCGCAGGTACATCCGAATTCAATCCATGTTGGACCAAGTCCTCAATTATTGTTAGGGTGTCAGGCACTGGAACTTTGGTAAATAGAGATACTACATCAAAACTGACGAGGATATAATCAGGAGATAGTACCATGTCCTTGACCATAGAGACTAATTGGGTTGAGTTGAGTACTGCCGAAGAGGTCTTGCCTGTGAAGGGAGTTGATCGTTGACACGATGGGTTGTAGCGGGGTGCCTTCTTTATGGATCTTGGGAAGACCATAGAGTCTGGGAGGTCTAGCCGCCGAGGGTTTTAGAGGGACGTTTGATTGGTTCGATTAGGGAAGTCGAACTCGTGATGATCTTGTTGGTTTTTGTCGTTAGGCTGCTAGTAGGATCGCTTTTAATTTTGGAGTAACTCCCATCATTAAGTAGGTCCAGGATTTTGTTGTATGATTATTTATCCATGATGACCGTGGCATTGCCCTTGTCTGCCGAGAGGATAACTATATCATTTTTTTTTAGTTCGCAAGTTCAGAGCATTCGTTTTTGCTAATGTTACAAGTGGGTTTCTTAGTATTCTTAAGAATCGTGGCTATTTCAGCTCTTGCTACATCCGCATGGATGTGTCCTATGCCTCTGAGGGCAACATCAACCTGAGAAATGACATCCTCTACTGGTATATATTTAGGGGTGACAGCGAAATTTAGTCCTTTGGCCAGTACCGTTTTCAGATTGTCAGAAATTGGGATGTTACTCTGATTAATAACGGTCTTGTTGACATCCAGCGTTGTGATTTGTGGCTCTCATTTCTTCTTAGATAGGAGGTTGAATTTAGAAATCAGGTTGGCTTTGCATTTGGCTGACAGTGAGTCAGCAGAAGCAGAAGTTGTCAATGTGGTTCCAATCAGAAGGGGACATTTTTTGTGTTAACATCCAAGGCCTAAATATATATGTAAATATTTATAAGTAACAGTTTATAATATTTCATGCGAGACCTCATTCATTGAAATTTGTGCAGCAGTCTATGAGGAGTGATCTGCACATACAGATAATTGGTTGCTTATGTAGACAATGTACTGTATTTTATTCCGTAAACAATGTTATTGATTTATGAATTAATGTTCACGGAAGGTCTGCTTCAGTATGTTTGTCCACTTCTGTGACAGGAGTGTTTTGCAATTTCATGGGGCAATACACGCATCGGTCTACCAAGATAGGTTCATGAATCTACTTGCTGCACTCCCATCTGACCTCACAGCTCAGTAAGTTTTGGCGATTCACAGATCTGTCATCAACCCCAGCCTCGAAAGCACTTGGATATGGGCGAGTGCCGTGATGTTAATAGAGAAAGAGCAACATTCCAAACCGTCATGCTTTTTGTTTAAACTTTAATTATATCAAGACTGCCAAGTTGTGATATGTGCACAGCTAAAAGCACATGCAAGCTTAAACATATACACGACGATGTCAGACGTAAAAAAGCAATTTTCAATTCTATTTGAGTGTTTACAAAAATAACGACATGTGGCTCTTTTCTAAGTTCCCTTCACAGTGATTACAAAACAGAATTTCCCCACGTAATTGAACGGTGGTGAGAATTTAAATGTGTAAGCTTAAGCACAACCCACAAGCTCATAAAGCGTCTGTGCAATTGAACAGAGCCCAACACAATAAAGCTTTCATGTTTCTAGCCAAAGCTCTTTCACAGCGAAAAACGGCTGCAGTTGTGAAGCATATTGCGCGTCCCAAGCGTCCACCAGTATGATCGTACACGTTTAAGGTACCGATTAGGGCTGAACGATTTGGGCAAAATATCTAATTGCGATTTTTCTGACAGATATTGCGATTTGATTTACGATTAAACATTTTAAAGTCAAGCTTCAAGTTCAATATTCACTGTGTAATAGATTTAAAACACGTGATGGAGCATTACCACATGATACCATCAAAATATGAACTGCTCTATATATTATAATGCAAGGATGATAACTTCAAATAGATTACTTGCTTCCAACATGTATTTATAAAAATAATTTTAATTGAAATAGAACAAAACATAGAACAATTGTTAAGTTTAACACGTAGCCTTAGCGACCAATATCATCCATAAGAGGTTTTTGGGTTAGATCGCGTAAATATATAAATGTTTCGTTAAAACCCGCCACCACCCGATACAGCCAACTAGTAAGGATTGTCACGTAAACAGAACGTGCCAATTCGTCGCTAGTACAGCACTAACCGGTGTGTTGGAGAGCCAAGCCACAACATTTACAATCTGAGTATTCAGATTGTAAAGTTGGCTGTGTTGGGTGTTGGTGGGTTTTAACGACACATTTATATATTTACGCGATCTAACCGAAAAAACCTCTATGATGAACAATTGTTAAGTTAAATAAACAAAAGTTATAATAATAATAAAAACAATTCCAATAAGAAAGTAACAGGACTTCTAAAATTGCAAATAATCGCAGTCTTTGCAATTTGCTAATCGCATTTTTTCAAATTGCGATTTCGATTTGAAATCGAATAATCGTTCAGCCCTAGTACTGATATACTGATGTACAGAATATTCCACCGCTGAGAAGTTTCAGCTGCTGTGCGTTACTACAAATACGAGAGGTTTGGCGATGTTGTCCAGCTACAATGTAGAATGGATAAACTGTTAATTGCATGTTAAATTACTGACAATTTACATGAAGTAAACAACAAAAATATTACTCGACATTACCCGAAAGACAAACTGACTAAAAGGTTACTCAATATCTGGCTATGAAAGCCACACTTTTCATGATGATACTATAATGCATAGTGATGCGGATCCTTAATCTTTGCACTCTATTAGGTTCACAGGGGTTTAATTGAGGCTTTTGTAATGAACTGAATGCAATAAGATTTCCATGGCTGATACAGCACCAGATACACACACACAAGCACTCACTCGCACACACGACTGCGAGGTGGACTTCGTAAAACTAATTTATTATCATAGGCAATTCCGGGGTACTTCAAAAGGTAATCGGTCTGATTACTCACGTTCATAGATAAATTCTTATTTGCGATTTTACGAGTAATGTAATGTTTGATTACTTCAAATAAAGAGAGAAATAGTATTCGTTTATGTTGTGTGGAGCAGTGGCACAGTGCTTAGTGCACTGCACTATAAATCCTAAGTTCGATTCCGGGCCAGAACAACATCAGTGGTGAGTATAGCCCTCTGATGTGTTTTCAGATGTGTACCGAGTGTTGTTCGGTGCAACCCAAAAGCACACCAGAGCGCAAGCGAGCACAACTTGCGAAAACCTACACACGGGTAGAATCATTGGTGAGATATCCGAATCCTGGGGGCCCCTTTATCAACCCGCACTGACCTGCATGGTGAAATATGGTTAAACAATCCCATGACCGACACGGCATGGGGAGAGTTTCATCCAGTACTGGATTAATTGCTACGAATTAGTTTAATTTGCTTTGTGGTATATATTTTCCAACGATTGGTACCGATGTTTAATTAGCTTTGCATTGATGCCATCCTCGCATTAAACAAATGCTGTCAACTTGATTTCGCATTAATTGCTTGGCACAATCATTGTGTAAAACATTATAAAAGTAATCAGTTGATGCATGCCATGTAAAAATGACCGATTACACACTAAAAACAGGATACGGATCACTGCTTACGATGCGTAAAATATTACTGCCAAATTCTGGCTGTGCAGGACAATTTGACAGTTTAATTGTTGTCGATATGGGAGACCAGTTTCCATTTCAGATATTGCCATAACGTTTACAACACTTACATGTATGTATAAACCACTTCTGTGAATGAAAATACGGTACAAAACGCACTCTAACCTCAAACGATTCATGGAGGATATGAGTCATGGCAGGGAGATATTTTATCGGTTTAACTTTTTCAAAACCAACGATAAATACGCTTTCGGTTTTGAGGCAAATTAAACAATTTTCAAACAGTTGTTTCAAGCGACGTAACTTGCGTCTTAACACAGCACCGAACACTCAAATACATTGGGTGTCAGGGAGATTGTAATTTGGTGTGACAGAAACTGTTGGGAGGGGCTTAGTCCTATGTTTCAACTAAACATGCAGTTTCAAGACCAGGCTGCAGCCAGCCTGGAGCTGTCCTGGCACCATCCCAGCACCTTTTGGATACATCCTCTTGAACCGTGTGGTCCTAGCCCATTCCTCAGGCAGCAAATCAAAAGTCAAAGTGATATCCTGGAAAATGAGCATTGCGATGCGCTTCTCATCTCCTGTTTACAGCCCTGAGCCAGTGGTGGAAATCCTACATTACTATGGTGGGGGTGAGTCTGCCTATCCATAGGATAACCACTTGACCTCCCCACAAAGCGCGACTTCTTTTACTTTTACTAACCCCGGAGGGATGATGAGCCGGGTGAAATACTGACCAGAATTTGAACTCACACCCCTTCCATTTGGGAACCGCTTGCTCGACTGCTGAGCCACCTGGCTAATTTACGATTGGAGGACATTCTGTCGCAAGGTTTTCAAGGATGGTACAGAATCAAATTTTTATTTATACTGGAGGAATCCGATGAGCTATGAAGCTTTTTTCACAGATGTCCAGTAGGGGCGGATCAGAGAGATATAACGACACATGATACAAAAACACAATATGAGTGCAAGGTATAGGAAGGGTAAGCAAATCACTTTAAAAATAAACTTTTTATTTTACCAGGTAAGGCCCACTGAGCTATTAGTTTCTTTTTCAGAAGTGACCTGGCTACAAATGATAGCTCAACAAAGTGGCTTATCACGTGGAAATTTATATCAGCCAAACATTCTAAATAATCTATAACTGGGCATGTATGAATTTGGGACTTTCATTAGTTTTTGCATTGATTTCCGAGTTCTGGAAATGTGGTCGTGTGGGTGTGAGAGCGTTAAAAATTCTCTGGATGTAGGAATGTCACAGCGAACGCTCTGCGATGTGTAACGTGTGGCTGTACTGTCTTTCAAGGCTCTCATATTCATGAGATATGTAGCTCAAGTTCTCCGAGGGGGGATCCAATCGACTAGGATGGTATTTTGTTCAAATATAAAATGTGCTTTCAATTAAGAGTTACTGTGCTATATGCTATCAATGAGACATGCAATATTACCATCTTCCATCAAAAATAATACCCAGACACTTACCTTTGATGCATATCCAGTGCAACACGTCATACAGAATCTGGTCAAAAGCCCGAAATACAACAAGTACAGCCTTCAACCTGCAACAATGCTGCAACAGACTGAAACCCGTTAAAACTAAACACTGTATCTCTAGATCATGACAAACATTGCTTCTTTACCTGAACTGAGAAATTAAATGACAGACTAAATAATGTTCTCATCATTGCCTTGAATTAAACTGGAAACATTTCGATTTCATAATCTAAAGCAATTAAAGTAATTTAAAACATTTTCTTCTTACAATAGATAAACGTTGGGTGGAGCAATTACTTTTGGGGTAATAACTGTTACACTTTTTACAAGCAGCCTTTGTCAAGTTGTTACAAATGTAGCACTACCAGCAAGAATACAACTGAGCTTTTTATAGCTATAGCACACTGATCAGTAATTATTTTATCCATATCAGCATGACGATACCGGTTTAACGTCTTAGTGTTCTGTACCCAGCATTTTTGAATTTCTGACAACCCTAAGAATGCACTGAACATATTATGCTAGAACTTCGCTTGTGGCAGCACACATATGGGCAGTATTAATATATAGGCTTAATATATAGGCTGCCAGTCCTTATCACCCCACTCATCCCCCATCTTGTTGGACTTTTTCACTCCAAAGGTTATGCCCTTACCACTGCCACTGCCTCCTGGTTTGCTGCCTCCTCCTGCACCTGCAGAAGCGCTGCCCTCCTCCCCTTCGTCCCAGCTTTCTTCTACTTCGGTGCTATCTGGAGGAGAGTCGCACTGCAGAGGCTGCCAGCCCTCTGAACTCGTTTTGGGTTTTGTCTGTCCCTCTTCTCCAACAGACCGTGCTCCAAATGAAACCCAGCTCTCGGCTTTCGGAGACCGCTGGCCTTCCTTCTTTGCAAAAAACTCTTGGCTCACCGCCGCTTCCCCTTCTCCAGCTGCCGACCTGTGGAAAACAAAGCGATGGGATGGTGGAGGTCAAAAGTGAAATTTTGGGCGTGATTGTAGTAGGGTTTGCTACCTTTTTCATCAGACCAAACCCGGACATATTTCTCATGCGGCCTCCATCATCATCATCGTCATCACGAGCCATGGGCAGATAGCCCTGTAGGTGTCCACTGCACATTTAGTCATTTGTTTGCACTTTTCTCTGTCTTGTGCCAATATGCTCAAGTAGTGCCACATCTTTCTGGCACCAATCTCTTACGTGGTCGCCAAGCCATCCTCTGTCAGGTCTTCCTCTCTTTCCGGTTTCTTCTATTTTTCTGGAAAAACACACTTTTAATTTTCCTGTTGTTGTCCATCCTACAGATGTGTCCAAATGGTTCCAGTTTACTTCGCATCGCTGCCTCCATCATTAGGTCTTCTTCCATGGTGCGAGCTTTTTCTTACCTCTACTTTGGTCACTCAGTCAGCCGAGGTCTATCAAAACTGTGCAATGTACGTACTCTAATGAAGTTCATGACTTAATACGTCAGTTTCACAGACAATATTACAATTCAAAGTAGATTTTAGGTTAGGCAGTGTAAATGATCTGATCAAATCTCTGTAGTTAAGACCCTTCACCACCTCACACAACCAAGCAAATTAAATGGATCGTGTGCAAGCGTGTAACGTGCCAATTATGATTGTGTCAGCTCATTGGTAAGTTGAAGAGCAATTCTCACAACCGCATTTAACAAATGTCCCTTCACTGGCTCCCTGTCCGTACCCATATTGATTTTAAGATTATCCTGCTGGTTTTCAATGCCTTATATGGACTTACTCCTCCCTACATTCATGACTTCCTTTAGCCATATATTCCATCAAGATCATTAAAATATTAAGATTTTGCATTGCTCACTCTCCCACTGTCTAGGCTTCACACTTGAGGTAGCGGTGCTTTTGCAATTGCAGCAGCTAAACTCTGGAACTCGTTGCCCCGAGGTCAGGACTTCCAAGACATTTACAGATCTTCAAACCTCGACTAAAATCGTATCTGTTTCAAATGGCTTTCTCTCTCTTTCGTTATTTTCAAACGTCTCTCATTTCTTATTTCCTTGGTTGATGTTAAACTATTTCCGTCTTTCCATGCATAGCGATTGTTTAAGGGGCGCTTTATACATTTGATTATTAATTGCTATACTTGCTTAGATTATTCCGTGGTATAACCCAAAACGCAATTATTAATCAGCGTTTATCCTGTGGAGGGAGCTGGTCCCCATTATGGGAATGTGGAATTTCCACCACTGACTTAGGGCTGCCAACGTAGATGCAGACTGCCAAGGGACATGTCATGTATTTTCTTATCTGTGGATCTTCAAGTGTTTATAATTGTTTAATTGGATGATACATGACACCAAAGGCATGTTGTACGAATGATAAATCGTTCTTACAAAATTAAACAGCGCATTGCCCACGGTTGCTACTGGTCTGATTGCATTGTGGGAGAGGACGAACTACAATCTGCATTCTACCCCACTGTAACAATTCATCATCACTTTAACTCTTTCCCGTTCAGAGATGACTGCAAGTTGCAGGGTGGGATCCCATTCATCGCTGAATCTTGGAACGCGGTTCAGCGTTAACTTTAGAGATACATAGTGCCGTTGTTTTTAAAGCTGTTGTACTCACCACAGAGAACTGTAATGACACGACCGAACTCTACAATAGCTGGTGCCACACTGTGCCACACACTTTCCTGCATGGCCTTGTGGGAGCCTCGGTACCAATAAAGTTCATTAATTTTATTTTTTATTCCGATGATGTACACGTACGTGACATACACGTACGTCATCAGTTCGAAACAGGAGAAAACGGGAAAGGGTTAATACACTAGCCTCGCATTACAGGGGCAGCCAAGACCGCAGCTTGCTAGCCACATGCGGATCCCGAGCAGTTCCAGTGCGGCTTGATAGAGACGCAGCTCATGATTAACTTTTCAATACTTTATTTGAAACAAGATAAATTTGTAGAAGCGTGAATGGCGCAAGGTACTTGCCCCTGGCAGCTGTGCGGGACACAAGGACTCCCAGGGCACTCCCGCAAATGTCTAAACTCAAATTATCCGAACAGCCAATAAGTGTGAGTGAACCAGACGTGTGAGCCCCATGTGTGTCCTGTGGCTCTCGGCCATTTTCCTATGGGGCTCATAGGGGAAGGAAAGTTGACAACCTTCCGTGGCATTATTAAACAATTGCAATATATCACTGTATGTATATCTCAGTATTGCAATTCTGGTTGGCGTCAAAAGGGTTCTACTCAATGGTAAGGTTACGATTTTAAATTCTTGTAGAATAACACAGCCCATCATCTCTGTCAGGTTGATAAAATGAGTACCCCTTTCAGCAAAGTCAAAAGGAGTTTTCCTTTTCAGAGAATCACCCCCGATAAAGGAATGGAGAATTTCCGCCACTGGTTCAGGCTCCCCGTTTGAGCGCAGCACACTCGCAATCGTTTGAGTGCATGGAGATAGGTTCATCATAATAATTTAGAGTTTGTAACGTGCACAGTTTTCATTAACTTTTAGAACTGGCACAAACAGTTGCCGAAGCTCTGTGGCCCTATATTTGGATGCGTTGCCAATTCTATGACTGAGTGGTTATATATGTGGGAGGAAACCCTGGGATGAAAAGGGGTAACACTCAATCCCTATGCCATGATGAGCTAGGAGACAACCATCTAGAAACACCCGTTTAGAGTATTTGGCAGCTATAAATTTCCACATGATAAGGCACTTCATTGGGCTATCGATTGTGGCCAGGTCACTTCTGAAATAGAGCTACATAGCTCAGTGGGCCTTACCTGGTAAAAGAAAATAGTTTAAATCGTTTTAGTGGGTTTGGGAGTTTCACAAATGTGTGTGATCCACTGACCCTTGCCTCCCCCAGTGCTGTATCACAGAGCACGTACAGCACAGCCACCAGCAATATGACGTCAATCACAGCCACGGATGTGATGCTCACCCCTCCAGCAGAGGAGAGTCGTTTCCCGAGAGACGCTCATGGCCTCCGTGCTTATTCGAGAACATGGAGGTCACTTCCTTCCAGCCTTTCATCCCTTGTCCCTGAAAAACTACAAAGAACATTAAGAGGTAAAGGTTTCAGTGTTATTTTCCCCCCATCAAATGTTTCAATCTAAAGACAGCTTCACTGCTAAATTCCACATGCAGTGTTCCAGCATTTGAGCTGTGACTCCAGAGAAAATGTTTTCAAAAGCTTTGAGTTACAGGAAACACTTACCAATACATATTGTTGAAAGCACCAGCAGAAATCAGAAAAGAATTGCATAATTTTTGGTTAATGCAAGTTTACTCACCAAAATCATCCAAGACAAACACAACAAGAGGATCAAAAGCAAACGTTGTAATAGAAATGAGCAATAGAAAGTAATGAAAAATAGCAATATGTGTGCACGTGCCAAAGTCCTGATCACCCCCCCCCCCCTCCGTATTAAACCTGCACGCACATGTCCATACACTTTTAAGTCTTGTTAAGTCTAGGTTTAAAACTAATTTATTTAGAACTGCTTTTTGTGTTTAGTTTGTTGTTCTTCCCCTGCACCTCCGATGAGCATGGTTGGCTACATACAGTGCGAAAGAAGTTCAACATACAGGGAGGAAAAAAAGTATTTGATCCCCTGCTGATTTTGTACGTTTGCCCACTGACAAAGAAATGATCAGTCTATAATTTTAATGGTAGGTTTATTTGAACAGTGAGAGACAGAATAACAACAACAAAAATCCAGAAAACACATGTCAAAAATGTTAAAAATTGATTTGCATTTTAATGAGGGAAATAAGTATTTGACCCCCTCTCAATCAGAAAGATTTCTGGCTCCCAGGTGTCTTTTATACAGGTAACGAGCTGAAATTAAGAGCACACTCTTAAAGCGAGTGCTCCTAATCTCAGCTTGTTATCTGTGTAATGCGAGCAAGAACAGGGTGGTTGCTGGCCTCCGCGCCACTCACACGGCCCGGAGTATTGGGGGGCGGAGCCTGGTCGGCGGAGCGTGTGGGAGGAGCCACTGCTCACCTCGGCTCCAATGGGAGACGGGGTGAACGGGGGGCGGAGACGGGGGCAGTACGGGAAGGAGGAGTCAGGGTCACGTGATGGGGAGGATATAAGGAGAGAGCCGGAAGAGATCGAGAGGTTGGAAGAGAGTGAGAATAGAGAGGAAGCCACGCTGGGCAGTGGCGGAGAAGTGGCGCCATTTGCCACGTGGTCGGAGACCTACGCGCACCGTAGGCCAGTGGTGTGCGTGGGGTGCCGGGGCTAGCAGAGTGTGGAGGGGCTAGCAGAGTGTGCAGGGCACACGTAGCTAGCGAGTGGCTAGCAGGGTGTGCGGGGGCACACGGACCAGCGGTGTGGCTGGCAGTGTGTGCGGAGGGGCACACGGAGGAAGCAGAGCGGCCGCGGTGTGGGCGAGGGCCACAGGGAGCGTGCGCGGGGCGCACGGCAGAGGCAGCGCGGGTCCGGACGAGGACCAGCGGGGTGCAAGACAAGAACCCAAATAAAGGACGAACGGAGACCTACATCGCCTGACCGAGTCCTTTATTGCACTGGTGTCAGAAGTGGTACGTAATGTCTAAACATCTCAAGAAAAAGAACATACCTGCACCATCTTCTGAAGACAAAGACTATCTTCCAGCGGCGGTGGCGCTCCCGACGATGGAAGGCGGAGGCGAAGTGGGGACGGGCGACACGCCAGGAGTGCAAGATGTCGTCGGGGCGGCCGGGCCCCGTCTGCATCAACGGGCGCCGAGGAGGGCTGGCGACACGTGACGGCCCAACTTGATTCGCTGCGGGCCGTTTTGATGCAATTATGCACCCTGGTGACAACAGCGACGAGGCCGGATCGCCCAAGCGGGGAGCCTTCGAGTGGGGCCGAGCCGTCCACCATTGGGGCCTGCGCGACGCTTCCTGCCCGCTCCGACACGCGGCAGGACGCCGCCATCTTGGGCGTGGTCGGGGACGAACCGCGGGAAGCCGCCATCTTGTTGCCTCCACCGCGGGAAGCCGCCATCTTGACCCCGCCGCATGGAGACGCCATCTTGTCGCGACCGCGTGGAACACCTGCAGCGGGAGACGGCGACTCGGGGACCCGCAGCCATCGTCTGACGACGGTCAAGGAGTTCTCGATCGGCGGGGATTGGAGTGCATTTGCCTGCCGTTTTGAGGTGGCGGTTCGATCCGCCAAGTGGACAGATGCGGAAGCCTTGGAGGTCCTACCGACGCTCCTGGACGAGGAGTCTGTGAGGTTCTTCCGCTCCATCAAGGCCGCGAGGAAGACGACGCTAAAAGGGGTGTTCGAGGAAATGGCGGAGGCTTATGAGCCCCCGGACGACGCACATCGCAGATTCGTGCAGCGGCAACGGGCACCAGAAGAATCGCCAGTGACTTTCCGGGGCGCTGTGTTGGAGCTGGCTATGGCCGCATATCCGGACACAGAGCCCGACTTGCTGGAGCCTTTAATATTGGGCAAGATGTTGGAGTTGACCTCACGGATAGCGGCTAAGTGCCTAGACGCGCAATTCAACCTGCGCCGGTGGGAGCAGGTGACGACCTGGACGGCAAGCCCCAACATCGAAGGCGGTGCCACAGGGTGGGATCCGTCCAAAGCTGTCTACGTACGGGACGAGAAGGGGCCTGAGGCGCTGGCGGCAGCATCGACCCAATGGTCTACTCGAGGGGGAGCGGAGTTGCGCTCGGGGCCACCGTTGCGGGATCGCCAAGACAGAGGGGGTGCCGGATGACGAGCCGACTTGTCGTGCTTCCGCTGCGGCCGTCGGGGGCACTTCGCCAGGGAGTGTTGGGCTCGCTCTCGGCCGCCGCTCCAGCAGGAGGCCCCTGCCAAGGACGCGACACGGCAAGATAACCCACGACAGGCAAGTCGGTACGCATCAGACACCCGGCAAAGCCTGTCATCTCATGCATCACCATCGCTACGCGGTCCGGATGGCATTACTAACGGGGGGGCGCTGAGAGATCCGCGTTGCTCGCTGACGCAATGGCGGAAATTGGCGCGGAGGGTGGTTGCGCCGCTACTGGGTCGTCCACTGTGCCGGGTTCGATCCAAGGGGTCAACGTGCGCATTTTGGTGGACTCGGGTGCGTCTGCGACCATTATCTCCGACGTGATACTCCATCTCCTGTCCATTCCGCCAGGGCAGGTACGACTGGTTTACGACTCTTGCATAGCGGCGAACGGGGGAAGTATGGACATTGTGGGTCAGGTGGACGCCAGCATATCGGTTGGGGGTGTTTCGGCTTCAGGGACGGTGTTGATTTCCAGGTCCCTCGCGGTGCCCTGCTTGTTGGGGACTGATTTCCTGGCGAAAATGCCCATTCAGATAAGGGTGGATCAGAATTGTATCGAATTACCGGGGGGCCGCAAAATTTCTTTCTTTCATCCTGGGGGCAGTCCGCTCCTGACCGCCAGGTGCAGGCGCTATCCAAGGTATCGGTTGATATTCCACCTGGCTCGCAGATGCTTATTCCGCTGCGGTATCGGAAACCAGTGCTGGGAATCGAGGGTGCGGCGGGCGTGTTGTTGTCTCCGTCCAATGCTATAACGGGTGGCTTGACGCTGGTCGGGGCACAGACGATTGTTCGGCCGGGTCAGCCTCCGTTTTTACAAGTGTTGAATGGGAGCGCGGATAATGTTATTGTGCCGGCCGGAATGGTTTTGGCTCATGCTACGACTGCTTTCACGGCCCATGACGATCGGGGCCGCCGGGGCCTCATAGGGGGGGTCTCGGCCTCCACGGATCAGGATGATCGCTGGGTTGCCGAGTTGTGCCGGGAAAATGCGTCCTTGACTGAGGACCAACGGTCCGCGCTTCGCGCGCTGTTGGGAAAGTATTCCGACGTCTTTAGTTCGGACGATTTCGATTTGGGGCGCACCTCCTTGCTCTCCCACCATATTGATACGGGGGATGCCGCTCCGATTCGGATGAACCCTCATCGATTGAGTCCGACGGAGCGGGATCATGTACGCGGCGCGGTGGAGCATATGCTGGCCGCTGACATTATTTCCCCGTCCAACAGTCCGTGGGGCGCCCCGGTGGTCCTTGTGAAGAAAAAGGATGGGAAATTGCGATTTTGTGTCGATTTTCGCAAGTTAAATAAGGTGTCGGTTGCGGACGCGTACCCCCTGCCGCGTATGGATGATTCCCTCGATGGCTTGTCTGGGGAAATTTTTTTTTCTACTCTAGATCTCTCGTCGGGATTCTGGCAACTTCCCCTGGACGAGTCCTCGAGGGAAAAGATGGCTTTCCGTACGCCGCAGGGCTTGTTTCAGTTTGTCTTCCCATGGGCTTGAACGCCGCCCCGGCGACGTTCCAGCGGCTCATGGAGCTCGTGTTGGCCGGTCTGCAGTAGGACACGTGTTTGATATATTTAGATGATGTTATCGTCTTCAGCTGCACGTTTGAGGAACATCTGCGGAGATTGGATGCGGTGTTTGCTAGGATGCGTTCCGCCAATTTGAAATTTAAGCCCAAAAAGTGTCACCTGTTGCAGCGATCTGTGCGCTATTTGGGCCACATAGTCAGTTCGGACGGGGTGGCCACGGACCCGGAGAAGACAGCGTGCGTCCGAAACTGGCCGACTCCGGCCACAGTGGGAGACGTGCGTCGGTTCGTTGGGTTCACTTCCTATTACCGCAGGTTCGTTCCAAATTTTCCCACGATCGCTAGGCCGTTGCACCTCCTTACAGTGAAGGGCCGGAGGTTCAGCTGGGGACCGACGGAGGAGGCGGCGTTTCAGAGCCTACGCGATCGTTCGGCGTTGGCGCCGACGCTGAACTATCCAGATTTTACTCGCCCTTTTATTCTGGATACTGACGCTAGTGACACCGGGATTGGGGCCGTTCTGTCCCAGTCTAAGGGCGGCGTCGAACGCGTGGTGGCTTACGGTAGCCGCGTGTGTTGTCTCCGGTGGAGACCCGCTACTGCGTTACTCGTCGGGAACTCTTGGCCATAGTGCATTTTCTTCGACAATATCGGCCGTATCTTTACGGCCGTACGTTTATTGTGCGCATGGACCATGCGGCTTTGCAATATTCCCTGAGGGTTGACCAACCGTCTGGCCAATTGGCATGATGGTTGGAAGCCCTGCAGGAATTTAATTTGAGATTCAGTATCGTAAAGGATCGCGTCACGCGAACGCGGACGCACTCTCCAGATTGCCGCAGGGGTCCCCTTGCGCCTGCGCTTCGGGCACGAATAGGTGCACGTGGGTTCCGCTGCCACCTCGGCCTGTTATGTCCGCTGTGGAGGTGCCTGAGGCTCCCGTGTGTCCAGAAATGGCTGATGGGGTTTTGAATCTGCCGCGTTCGGTATGGGTTCGCGAGCAATTGCTCGATGAATCGCTGGGGGCCTTGCGGGGTCGGGCTGCGAAGGAGAGAGGTGGACCGCTGTCCGATGGGACGCCGGGAGCTGCTCTCGAGGATGGCTTGTTGATGTGGAGGGAAGGGTTGCACGATCGCTGGCGTCTTGTTGTACCGTCGTCGTTGCGATATGAGTTGATTCGGGCTCTGCACTCTAAGAAGTTGTTACATCTCGGGGTGCAGAAAACCTTGTTGACGTTACAGCGGGATTATTTTTGGCACGGCATGACGACTGATGTCGTCGGGCACATTCGGGCATGCTCCGACTGTGCCCGGCGGAAACCGCCTAAACACCCATATGTTCCACCAGTGCAGTCCATACAGGTGTCACGGATTAACGAGTTGGTGGCGTTGGATATTTTGGGACCCTTTCCGCCGTCCGCTCAGTGGAATACATTTTTGTTGGTTTGGGTGGAATATCTTTCCCGCTGGCCGATGGCCTGGCCCTTAGCCGATCAGTCAGTGGCGTCTATCACGGAGGCGTTCCTGTTCGGATACGTAATGGACAAAGGGGCACCGGAAAGGTTGCTCACGGACCAAGGGCAAAATTTTTCTTCCAAACTGTTGGCCGAGGTATGCGCTGCACTGGGGACCAAGAAGGTTTGGACGTCTCCCTACCATTCGCAAACGGATGGGATGGTTGAACGGCTCAATCGGACCCTGTCGACCATGCTCTGTCATACGGTTAGCGAAAAACAGGCTGATTGGGATTTGCATATCCCTGGGGTGCTCTCCGCATACGGGATGACGCCACATGCGTTGACGGGGTACTCACCTTTCTTTTTGATGTACGGTTGCGAGAATGTGCCGCCGGTGGACGTGCAACTGAGCACGGGGGCGAAGGGTCCTGTCAAGCCTCTCCCTGATTATATTCGAGACACCGTTCGTCACGTGGCAGAGGCGCGGGAGGAATCCCGATTGGCTATGGCCAAGACCCAGGCCCGGAATGAACGTTGTGCACGAGGCTCGCATTGTGAGTCCCCCTGGCGGGTGGGGGACATGGCCTGGCTGCACTGCCCGCAGGTACCGGTGGGGACCTCCCCTAAGTTGCACAAACCGTCGCAGGGGCCGGTTGTGCTTATTGAGGTTCCTAGTCTGCAGTCCGCGCGTGTTCGGTTCGGATCGTGGCGCTGGTACGTTCATACGTCTCGATTGAAACCCTATGTGGCCCCGCGGATGGATGCGTCATCTCCTAATGTTGCCTTGCCGGTGTCTGTCACGACCGACGCGCCACTGACTTTGCCTGTTCAACCTGCAAGCGCGCCTGTCGTGCCTCCTGTAGACGGACTGGCTGTGATCCTGCCGGACACGGTGATTCCTGCTCCGGGTGGGCCTACCACGGCGACGGGGACACTTGGCCCCGCTGCCCCTCCAACCCCGCCGCGGGCGCAGTTGGAGGAGGCCCCGACGACGGGCCTCTCTGGGGAACGGGACGCTGGGATTGACAGGTCTCCAACAGCGGCGGGCGGTTCCGGTCCTGCCGCTCCTAGAACCCTGTCAAGATCACGGTCCGTGCGGGGGCCGCCCCCCGTGCGGGACGGGCTGGCGACCCGCACTCGTTCTAAGTCCCTTCCCTTTCGTTAATTGTTGTTGTCCTAATATCCGTTTGTCTTGTGATTCCTGATTGTCATGTTGTTGCTCGCATTATTGTTGTTCTCTTGCAGCCGGGGACGGCTGGCTTTTTCATCAGGGTCATGTAATGCGAGCAAGAACAGGGTGGTTGCTGGCCTCCACGCCACTCACACGGCCCGGAGTATTGGGGGGCGGAGCCTGGTCGGCGGAGCGTGTGGGAGGAGCCACTGCTCACCTCGGCTCCAATGGGAGACGGGGTGAACGGGGGGCGGAGACGGGGGCAGTACGGGAAGGAGGAGTCAGGGTCACGTGATGGGGAGGATATAAGGAGAGAGCCGGAAGAGATCGAGAGGTTGGAAGAGAGTGAGAATAGAGAGGAAGCCACGCTGGGCAGTGGCGGAGAAGTGGCGCCATTTGCCACGTGGTCGGAGACCTTCGCGCACCGTAGGCCAGTGGTGTGCGTGGGGTGCCGGGGCTAGCAGAGTGTGGAGGGGCTCGCAGAGTGTGCGGGGCACACGTAGCTAGCGAGTGGCTAGCACGGTGTGCGGGGGCACACGGACCAGTGGTGTGGCTGGCGGCGTGTGCGGAGGAGCACACGGAGGAAGCAGTGCGGCCGCAGTATGGGCAAAAGCCACAGGGAGCGTGCGCGGGGCTCACGGCAGAGGCGGCGCGGGTCCGGACGAGGACCAGTGGGGTGCGAGACAAGAACCCAAATAAAGGATGAACGGAGACCTACATCGCCTGACCGAGTCCTTTATTACACCTGTATAAAAGACCAAAGAGCTCTCCAAGGATGTCAGGGACAAGATTGTAGACCTACACAAGGCTGGAATGGGCTACAAGACGATCGCCAAGCAGTTTGGTGAGAAGGTGACAACAGTTGGTGCGATTATTCGCAAATGGAAGAAACACAAAATAACTGTCAATCTCTCTCGGCCTGGGGCTCCATGCAAGATCTCACCTCGTGGAGTTGCAATGATCATGAGATCGGTGAGGAATCAGTCCAGAACTACACGGGAGGTTCTTGTCAATGATCTCAAGGCAGCTGGGACTATAGTCACCAAGAAAACAGTCGGTAACACACTACGCCATGAAGGACTGAAATCCTGCAGCGCCCGCAAGGTTCCCCTGCTCAAGAAAGCATATATACATGCCCGTCTGAAGTTTGCCAATGAACATCTGAATGATTCAGAGGACAACTGGGTGAAAGTGTAGTGGTCAGATGAGACCAAAATGGAGCTCTTTGGCATCAACTCAACTCGCCGTGTTTGGAGGAGGAGGAATGCTGCCTATGACCCCAAGAACACCATCCCCACCGTCAAACATGGAGGTGGAAACATTATGCTTTGGGGGTGTTTTTCTGCTAAGGGGACATGACAACTTCACCGCATCAAAGGGACGATGGACGGGGCCATGTAGCGTCAAATCTTGGGTGAGAACCTCCTTCCCTCAGCCGGGGCATTGTAAATGGGTCGTGGATGGGTATTCCAGCATGACAATGACCCAAAACACATGGCCAAGGCAACAAAGGAGTGGCTCAAGAAGAAGCACATTAAGGTCCTGGAGTGGCCTAGCCAGTCTCCAGACCTTAATCCCATAGAAAATATGTGGAGGGAGCTGAATGTTCGAGTTGCCAAACGTCAGCCTCGAAACCTTAATGACTTGGAGAAGATCTGCAAAGAGGAGTGGGACAAAATCTCTCCTGAGATGTGTGCAAACCTGGTGGCCAACTACAAGAAACGTTTGACCTCTGTGATTGCCAACAAGGGTTTTGCCACCAAGTACTAAGTCATGTTTTGCAGAGGGGCCAAATACTTATTTCTCTCATTAAAATGCAAATCAATTTATAACATCTTTGACATGCGTTTTTCTGGATTTTTGTTGTTGTTATTCTGTCTCTCACTGTTCAAATAAACCTACCATTAAAAATATAGACTGATCATTTCTTAGTCAGTGGGAAAACGTACAAAATCAGCAGGGGATCAAATACTTTTTTCCCTCACTGTAAACACGTATACATACATGAAAGTAGTTCAACATATGGACATACATGCATATTACCGCCACGTGCTGTTGCACACGGAGACCTAAAGCATTAACACGAGTGCAACTACGGTGTACCGAAAAATGTCAGCAGGGATGAATAATGAATGAAACACAAAGCAACGTGTTCGCTGTGGCATCGACGAGAGATCCCGCTGTCTCACGGACGTGGCATGCGGGAACTCTAAAGCGGGGTGCGCAATCAGAGTGAGTGTTGGGAAGTGAAGCTTTTGTGAGGCACCTGCTGCTTGTTTTTCCAGAGCTGCTCCGAGGCAACAAATCGGGCAGAGCACAAAGGCACCACGTGTCACCCAAGGCAGCAAGCACGAAGAGTAGGTTCCACAATCGCACGTAAATGGAGCACGTGGTGAGGATTTAACGCGTACGTGTTCACAGCTGCTTGATATTTAGGTGCAGTTTTCTGGGTTGGGTTGAGTGTGGAGCATTTTTTATAGAAATATTTCGCCACGCATACCTGCAGGCACTGTCTTAGCACGGTGACATAGTCTCCTGGTAGCGCATTTGCCGCTTGCTGCAGATGTTCACGGTGTGAATCCAGCGCCCGCCCTGATTAATATTGCGAGTGTATGAATCATAATAATACAAAACGTTCATCTGATTCACAGAGAACGTTAAAGATCCCATGACATCATGAACAAGAGGAAGCCGATGTGTGTTGGCGTCATGGTCAGAAATATAAACATTTGAAAATTACCCGCAAATTACCCCATTCAAAATAAACGCAGCAATCACTACCCTCGGCTGCAAAAATCGGGCAGGACCCTGCTGAAAGATGGCATGCGAATCAGCGAGGCTTTCCTGGGTGAACAAGTGCAGTAATAATTAAATAAATATTAATCTCGAATTAAACTCCTCGAGATGCCCACAGTAGTGCGTCATGGAAACAAGGGAGGAAATGCTGAACGCGCAGCCCAACCAGGAAACCACACTTGTATGGAGCGAAGGTCCCCTAGCACACGTTCAATGACGAATCGTAGCATGACAACGTTAAACGGTGCGAAGTCCCAAAGGTGCCGAGTGGTCCGATTGAACCGTGGGAGGGGAGAACCCTGCAGCGTGCAGTCTACTCTGCTATATCAATTCACCGTCACATTTCCTACGTCCACCTGAGCTTTACAGTCCCGTGGGGGAAGGAACGTAATATGAACATTAATGAATACACAATTACCTTTTGTGAGGCTTGGGATCCAAACTTGGCAGCCTGAAATAAACAGGAAAATTCAACTCTGAACCAAGCGCACCGTAATTTTGTAATAATTAGTTTTTTACATTTTCACCATTAATCTCATCAACATTCGTGTTTCTTACTTGCCTTTGGACAGTTTATAAAAAAAATGTGAAAACATTTTCCAAGGCCGATTTTTTGTATTCTTTATCCATAAATTGTACTCTGCTAATAATGATTCCATCTTGTAACATGCCGCACATTATTTGCACACTCTCGTGTGAGAACGACTCAAAGGCGCGAGGAGCAACCACAGACAAGCTGGACGGCTGCCACACCATGAGCCGGTGGTAATAATCCCCCAAGCTCAGTCGCCCTCTACATATGAAGGTGTTATCAGTCAATTAATGAGTGTTAACATGTGGGAGAAAACCGGAGCATCCGGAGAAAAGCCACACGTGCGACAGGAAAACACTCCATCTCATACAGACGGAACAGGTGGAGCAAGCTATTTTTAAATCCTTTATATTAAGTTCGCTTGCTTGCTTGCTTGCGTGCTTGCTTGCTTACGACCGTGCAAATCTTTCGGTCGTTTTTTAACCCACTTCCCGTGATCCAATCGAGCTGACATTTTGCACAGACTCGTTGTGCGTGACAATTTATTTTCGTGAATTTTTTTTTCCATAACTTTACACTTTTTAGGATTTTTTTTTATATTTAATTACCAATTGCTTAATGGTGGCAGGCAATCATCTGACCCATAGGTGGCAGCCATCTCAAGCCAGAGGACGAGAGGATTCTAGCCGCCACGCATATAAAGGATTTATAGTGAAAAACTTTGTTTTTACGGGTTAATTTTTTCTGTACTATCTTGCCATCCAGGGTATGGCTGATCGATGCCCCCAGGGAGTTTCACAACATGTGTACTATCCACCAACCCTCACTGCCTCCAGAGCGCTGGATTACAGGCGTGAGCCACCACTTCCCGACGACAATCTATACTTGCATGCCCATAGTCATTTGTGAAACGCGTGTTCATTGTTTTCCTTTTCAGTTTATCATCTTCTTATTTGAGATACATACAAAATTATCAGATTCCTATTTAAGTTAAGTCAATTAAGGGAGACTTTCACTTGTGTTTTAATGAAATTGGCCGATGGAGCCAAAGCCAGGGCATGAACGGAGGAGTTTGTTTTGGTTCAGTTCACATAAGGTTACGTTATTTCCCGTATAAACTGGAGTCGCTATGTACACGTAGCTTATTTAGGCTGTTTAGACAACATGGTTCGTGCACGTTTTCTTATTTGTTCCACGCATTACCCATATAGACCCTACTTCAGTATAATGTGTTCAGTGACGGTGCTGTCATCAAGAATATTTACACAACCAAGTGTGAAAGTGCTCCAGCCAATCGGGCTGAATAGGTCAAGCCGAATGAATAGGTCAGGCCTGGTAAATAGATAAGGTATGTGCGAGGTCAGGCATGACTTGCAGTAGCAATTAAGATCTACAAGCTGCAATATTCCTATTGAAACGTGCAATAACATCCAGAACATGTCTATCTGTCATGTGGAGCTGTTCATAAAACATGTGCACATATACCATTACATTTAAGCCAGGTCAGAGAGTTGGGACTTTACCAGAGCAACGATGAAAGTAATGTCCACCTTCTGAATAAAGGTGCACTTGGGAGAATGCCAGGAATGCCATGTAAGGATAGGGTCAGTAACTTAGGCGTTCGCAATCGAACATGGCAAGAAACCTTTGACGATGTAGTGGGGAAAAGTGGGCGGTGATGGACGAGACGTGGGCACAGGATGGAGGAGGGCAGATTACCGAGAACGGCATTGGAGCGGTACTCAGAGGGCGGCACTAAGATCGCAACGCATGTCACCACGTGGCGGCACACAAAGGGGGATGTACATCATGTCTTAATCAGCATAACAGATGCTACAAATGTATGGTGGGGAGGGGGGGGTTGAATGATACACGTGGGAAAGTGTGGAGTCAGAGAAGGCTTAATGCAGGAATGTTTCAGATTGTTTCAAGGAGGGGTTTTGTGGAATTTCATTTTTTATATATCAGTGCAGGAAAATATGCAAAGCTAAGATTATAAAAAAAAGGTTTCTCTGTTATTTGGTCTTAATGAAAAGCTAAACATGTCGTTCAAGACTAACACTGAGAGGTCATGTAACAAAATGTTTGTGATGCCAATGCAGATGATGGTAACGCTGATGTTACTAATCATGCTCCTTAGCCATGTATCAATTAAATCGTACAATCTGAAGATGGATTTTAATAAAAAATTATATATGTTTTAATTGCATTGATGATGTTTTATTTTATTGTCTATCATAGATTTTGAGAATAAGTTTTTCTCCTTTTATCTGGCAACAAAACAGGTAATAAAAATAAAACATAATAAAATAATTCTCACGACGTTTCGGCCACAAAGCAAGCAGCCGTCCTCAGGTGAAGAACAGGTCTGTCGATAAGACAGAGTCTGAATGACACGTCCTGGGCTTGGAGCGTCTAATTAAGCTGGGAGGGAGGAGGAAGAGCGCCTTGACAAAAGAATTTGCATATCAAGAGGAATTTTAGCATATTTATGTAATATTACACTATGTATTATTCTACCCACCCTACTGCACACCACACTGCTGCATATTCACCATACAACTACGACACCATGTATTACCTTGTACATTGTATTAAACATTACAATTTTATACTATTTATTATTATACAATCCGCTATACACTATACCATTGACCGTCGCGTGAAAGATACTAAGAGGAAGCAGCGAAATATGTCAATGGGAGAGTGGTGGTTGGAGACTTGCAGCGGAGCAAAGAATCCATTCCCTGCGGAGAATACAAGATATATAGTCAATGCCAGTGAGTGGAACGCGGTCTGAAAGTCACTGTAAACGTGAACACAATCAGTTAAGATCCGAAATGGTTTATTACATCCTTGCAATGATTATTGAGCCAGAATCCATCTTCTCGGTTGAAATTGTCTCTGTCTTTGTAAATGTGGATCGCCTCATGAACGAATCTCTCATGGTAGCCAGATGGCTTGCAGAGAACCTCTGTCTTGGAGAAGTCAATGTCATGTGAGCCCACTGAATTGTAACAGTGATCTGCCACGGCTGATGTGTTTGTCCTACCGTGTTTCAAGTCTGCTTCATGTTCACGGATTCGGTCCGAGACATGTCGTTTGGTTTCTCCAATGTAACTGCTACTACAGAGGCAACTTAGTTTGTAGACGCCAGGGTACTGTATGTCAGGAACCACATCTTTTACAGACGGGACCAGATCACGGATTTTATGTACTGTGTTGAATCGGACCTGGATCTTGTGTTTTATCAAGATTTTGGAGATCTTTTTTGTGACCCCAGCAATGTAGGGTAAGGTGATGGTTTTGAAAGGCTCCTCAACAGGATCCTTCTTGATGGTTGGAGTGATGGCTTTGCGGATTGTGTAGTCGGAGTAACCATTAGCTTTAAGAGCTTGGCGTACGTGTTTGAGTTCACTGGCAATGTGTTCCTGGTCAGAGATGCATTGGGCTCTATGGTATAGAGTCTTGATGAGGGAATTCTTCTGGGATGGATGGTGGTGGGAATCCGGTTTTAGTTAAGCATCCGTATGGGTGGCTTTCCTGTAGACAGAATGGCTCATTGAATCATCAGGTCTCCTTTTAACTAGGACATCCAAAAAGGGTAGCTTTCCATCTTTTTCGACTTCCATGGTGAATCTGATGGCTGGGTGTATGGAATTGATGTGGTCGAGGAATTGGTCTAGAGCAGGCCGGCCATGTGGCCAGATGACAAAAGTGTCATCTACGTACCTCTTCCATAAGGTCGGGCGTAGAGTGGTAGTCTGGATGGCGTCAGTCTCAAATTTCGCCATGAAAATGTTGGCTACAACCCGAGAGAGGGGGGAACCCATTGGGGTGCCCTCAGTTTGTTTGTAGAAAGTTCCATTCCAGGTGAAGACTCTATACCATAGAGCCCAATGCATCTCTGACTAGGAACACATTGCCAGTGAACTCAAACACGTACGCCAAGCTCTTAAGGCTAATGGTTACTCCGACTACACAATCCGCAAAGCCATCACTCCAACCATCAAGAAGGATCCTGTTGAGAAGCCTTTCAAAACCATCACCTTACCCTACATTGCTGGGGTCACAAAAAATATCTCCAAAATCTTGATAAAACACAAGATCCAGGTCCGATTCAACACAGTACATAAAATCCGTGATCTGGTCCCGTCTGTAAAAGATGTGGTTCCAGACATACAGTACCCTGGCGTCTACAAACTAAGTTGCCTCTGTGGTAGCAGTTACATTGGAGAAACCAAACGACATGTCTCGGACCGAATCCGTGAACATAAAGCAGACTTGAAACACGGTAGGACAAACACCTCAGCAGTGGCAGATCACTGTTACAATTCAGTGGGCTCACATGACATTGACTTCTCCAAGACAGAGGTTCTCTGCAAGCCATCTGGCTACCATGAGAGATTCGTTCATGAGGCGATCCACATATACAAAGACAGAGACAATTTCAACCGAGAAAATTGATTCTGGCTCAATAATCATTGGAAGGACGTAATAAACCATTTCGGATCTTAACTCATTGTGTTTACATTTACAGTGACTTTCAGACCGCGTTCCACTCACTGGCATTGACTATATATCTTGTATTCTCCGCAGGGAATGGATTCTTTGCTCCGCTGCAAGTCTCCAACCATCACTCTCCCATTGACATATTTCGCTGCTTCCTCTTAGTATCTTTCACGCGACGGTCAACGGTATAGTGTATAGCGGATTGTATAATAAATAGTATAAAATTGTAATGTTTAATACAATGTACAAGGTAATACATGGTGTCGTAGTTGTATAGTGAATATGCAGCAGTGTGGTGTACAGTAGGGTGGGTAGAATAATACATAGTGTAATATTACAATGTATAATATTACAATGTATAAGGTGGTGTATAGTAATCACAAGTAGTACTAGTCGCATATCTGCATTTCCCATAAATATTCTAAAATTCGAAGTTGTGTGGTGAATATGCAGCAGTGTGGTGTGCAGTAGGGTGGGTAGAATAATACATAGTGTAATATTACATAAATATGCTAAAATTCCTCTTGATATGCAAATTATTTCGTCAAGGCGCTCTTCCTCCTCCCTCCCAGCTTAAATAGACGCTCCAAGCCCAGGACGTGTCATTCAGACTCTCTTATCGACATACCTGTTCTTCACCTGAGGACGGCTGCTTGCGTTGTGGCCGAAACGTCGTGAGAATTATTTTATGTTTTATTTTTATTATTTTATTATTTCCATTCTACGTGACTTTACCGAAAGAACCAAGAAGATGAATCCCTGCAGTCACGAAAGCTTTGAATCGAAACAAAACAGGTGTTAAGTTGTTAAAACACCAAACTGACACCTTTTACAAGGAATCATGTCTGCATTAATCACAATACTTGTCGCCAAAATGCAAACAAAAAACACTCTGATAATACATGCATTGTCTTTGAAACTGATTGGTCCACACCAGAGACAGCTTTCTTTTGAGCCATATCTCAAATGGTGTTACACCAGAGGACGCCAAAATGCGTACAGCACAAAGACAATGCCACTATCAGAGTAATGCGAGCTCGGTGAGAGCAGCTACACCATGGGACCTCCTTTGCCAGTACCAAAATATGAGAATAAGTTTTTCCCCTTTTATCTGGCAACAAAACAGGTGTTAAGTTGTTAAAACACCAAACAGAAACCATTTATAAGTGTAGTGAGTCCAACTGAGTCGCAGACGTTGCTCTTTGGAGGCAACACTTTTATGTAACATCAACACCTAAGACAATGGGGGTAACTGCCCCTTCACCAGATACAGCCTAGGGTGGTGACCACCAGCTAACTACGCTTTCCTGAGGAGTTAAAGCTACGAAGGGTCAGGTCCTCGACCACGTGTTGATGTCTTGCAGGACGTAGAGCTTCAGCTTGTCGGATGCAGTGACCCCAGTCCCTCTCAGGGACCCATCTTATATCCCCTCACGGGTCGGGACTGCTCCGCCCTTGGCCCCGCCCGCCTTCTGGAGCCTTCTAGCTCCCTCTCGAGAGCTCTCCCCGGACACGTGATCACCCCCTGGGGGCCTCTCTGTGGACACTCCAGATCACGTGTCTGCGGGGTCAACCAGAGTGCATCGTGTGCCGTGGCCCTCTCGGGCCGGCACCATACGGTGACATCCCCGATGTCACTACACAAGGAATCATTTTAACACGTAGGCTTTCGCGACCAATGTTATTCATAATCAACGTTTTTTGGTTTAGATCGCGTTATTTATAAATGTGTCGTAACCCTCCACCACCCGACACGGCCAATCAGTAAAAATGTGTCACGTTGACAAAAGACAAATAGTTCACTGCTTTAGCCCACCGGTGTGTTGAAGCCACAACATTTACAATTTGAGTACGACGTTTCGCTGGTAATTGCATCCAGCATCATCGGGCAATTCGCCAGAATGGTGAGGCTCTGCTGTGTCTCATCAGGTGCACCTGATGAGTTAATGATGACGTCACCCTGCTGCTGCTCTATATAAGAACGGGAGACACAGCAGAGCCTCACCATTCTGGCGAATTGCCCGATGATGCTGGATGCAATTACCAGCGAAACGTCGTACTCAAATTGTAAATGTTGTGGCTTCAACACACCGGTGGGCTAAAACAGTGAACTATTTGTCTTTTGTCAACGTGACACATTTTTACTGATTGGCCGTGTCGGGTGGTGGAGGGTTATGACACATTTATAAATAACGCGATCTAAACCCAAAAACGTTGATTATGAACAAGGAATCATGTCTGAATAAATCACAACGGTACTGGCAAAGAAGGTCCCATGATGTAGATGCTCACCCCGAGCTCTCATTACTCCGATAGTGCATTGTCTTTGTGCTGTACGCCTTTTGGCGTCATCTGGTGTAACACCATTTGAGATATGGCTGAAAAGAAAGCTGTCTCTGGTGTGGACCAATCAGTTTCAAAGACAATGCATATATTATCACAGTATGTTTTTGTTTGCATTTTGACCACAGGTATTGTGGTTAATGCAGACATGATCCCTTGTAAAAGGTTTCAGTTTGGTGTTTTAACAACTTAACACCTGTTTTGTTGCCAGATAAAAGGGGAAAAACTTATTTTCATATTTTGGTACTGGCAAAGGAGGTCCCATGATATCATATATTTTGTATTGGTGGTTCTATTAGCCTATGAGGTGCATTTGCACGTAATTTGCATACATTGTAAATCATTGATTCGTAGATGCACGATGCGTGGCATACATTATGAGCATCGGAATCTAGGAGAGTGCGAGGAAAGTGACATTGGTATACATGCAGCTCTCACCCCTTCTTTGGCTGCAGCAGCGATCTTGCTGGCTCCCACCGCAAAGCTGCTCCAGCCCTTTCAAAAGCAACACAAATCATAATGAAACAACTTGGATAGTGCCAACCACTGTTTATTATTATTATGCTTGTTCACCCAGGAGAGGCTCACTTTAGTCTCAATTCTTTTTCACCAGGGACCTGCCAAGTTTTGGCAGTAGAGGGGTGATGTTGCTGCCGTGTGTGATCCCAATTGAGTCATTTGCAGGCAATCTTTCAGCATTGAGGGCGCCACAGTGGCAAGCTTTTATCTGCCTTGCCTGGTATACAGGAGGTTGTGGGTTCGATCCCGACCCTGACGCCTCTATATTTTGGACTTTGCACGTTCTCCCCGTGGTGGCGTGGATTTTTCTCTGGGTCCTCCGGTTTTTCCCTCCACATGATAAGCCACTTCGGAGTTTCCACTTGTGAAAAAGAGCTCGAGAGATCAGTGGTCCTTACCTGGTAAAATAAAAATTAGTTTAGTTTAAGTTTAGATGTTTGACCAATACCAGTTATACTATTGTGTTTTTTTTTGCTCTAAGAAGAAACCCGGAGAACCCGGGACAAAGCCCATGCAGAATGGAAGGGGGGGGGAACATACAAACTGCAAACAGAAAGACGCCCAAGTCAGGAATTGAACCAAGATCCTCTTTGCTGTGAGGCACAAGTGTTACCACTGTGCCACCCTGCCACCCAATAACATATGAATGTATGAGGTTGTTCGTCAACATCATTCGACCTGGTTTTGTGACTGTTGTTCCTATCCAAACACTTCCCCGTATAACCATCATCATGAATATCATCACCATCGTGGAACTTGGGTGCACAATTATTAATTATTACAGGTGCGACAATAACCCACATGTACGAGAACACAATGTACATCTTAGGTCATACAAATAACGTTGTTTAAATCTTTGCATACTAAAATTTAATTATGACAGCTCTATTGGATTTGTATGTTTTTTACCTAAAAGTTTCCCCCAAGGGACAGTTGTTGTATATGTCGGGTTATGAAATTTTGATAAAAATAATAAATATTAATCAAATGTAAAAAGAGTAATTCGCATAAATTATGCTAATGTATATAATTATATGCATAAATTATGATGATCACGGAGATAATCGTATTAATTTATGTGATTGCTTGCAATTATGTTATGATAATTAGGCTTAGCTTCGTTATCCAGAGTTGTATCAATCAGTTATAAAACGATTATCTTTGATTAAACATGTATTGATTATCTTAGTGTGTTTATATTATGTTAGGTCTCCAAATTCATATCTCAACGCAGGATACAGTTCTTATAAATAAGAGTTTTGCATGGACTTGGAAAGAAACACTCAAACGCTTTTGTTTAGCAATTTTAATTCTAAACAAAAATATGACACTAATATGCAAAGGCGAAAGCATACGTCAATAGATTCATGAGCAAGATTATGCAATTAACGAAAATGAATGACTAAAACACTTCTTATTCATGTAACTCGACGGCAGCAACTGCTTTGCACAATCAGTTGATATTGAACGCACCACCTTGAAATGGTAACCCTTTTCGAAACACAAAGATAACTTTTTGAAATAGTCTTCTTCGTGTATGTGTTGCGTGTGCGTTGTATTGTTCCCTTGATAACTATTGTTTTATGCAGAGGCAGGGCGCTGTGTCGGACCTTGTGGGGTGGGGGAGGGGTATACAACCAGCGGCCAGAGAGGTTCCCTCTCGCTTGGGCGTGGCCGCAGCGAGCCCGTCTCCCGGCTTTCTCTCTCCGCAGCTGGATTGAGCGGCGTTGGCACGATGTTCGCCGTCGTGGTGCGCGATGATTCCGTCGTCGGATAGCGTGCAGCTCCGCCACTGCTGGACGTCTTGTCTGTTCTCAGCGGATGCTGGTCGATGTGTGTGTGTATTAAACACACGGCGCATTCGATGGCGCTCTCCTCTTCCTCTCGGGCGGACGATCAGGCTTTTTCCTCTGTTGGATGACGGGTCGATAGGACGCTCGGTCGCTTGACGCTCGGTGACGCCCGGGTGGTGATGCTCGTGCGCTCTCTCTCTTCACTGCTAGATGAGTGGCGTCGGCACGACGCTCGCCGTCGTGGTGCGCGATGATTCCGTCGTCGGATAGCGTGCAGCTCCGCCACTGCTGGACGTCTTGTCTGTTCTCAGCGGATGCTGGTCGATGTGTGTGTGTATTAAACACACGGCGCATTCGATGGCGCTCTCCTCTTCCTCACGGGCGACCGATCAGGCTCTTTCCACTGCTCCGTTCTCTCTGGCGATGCGCGATGGCTCTCGTCGCTGATCCGCTGCTGTTGGTCCTCTGCGATGCTCGCTTGGTCGATGCTTGGCAATTTCCGCCCTTTTCTCCAGGTTGATTGCTTGTTGTCGCTCGTCACTCTCTCTCTCTCTCTCATTTTTTCCGTGCTCTCTCCTTGATCGCTGCCAGCTTCACACGGACACACGCCCTTGCGTTGGCCGAGGCTCTGGACGACGCGGCTGTGCGCGCTCACCGGCTTGGAGTGCTCTGGCGATGAACGATGCTCTCGTTCGTTGATGGGTTGACGTTGGGTTGATGTTGGGTGTCTTCGCTGGCTCGAGAATGATAACTGAAATCTCCGTCAGTTTCACTCGCACCTCTTAAACAACTGTGAAGGCTTAGTACAAGGCCACTTGTCGCAATTCTTGACTTTGCGAGCATATCAACACATCAGGGTAACTATAGCATAACTTTCAGCAATCCTCTTGTCGACTCAAGCTGAACCCAACTCTCAAACACCCATCGTTACTGCTCTTTGCGAGACATAACACCCATGATATATCGGTGCCCGGCGCGTTCGCGACGGCACCGCAAGCCTGAGTAAGGCTGAAGCAAGGCTCGAACCAGACTGCTCTGCGTGATGTGCGTTTGTGCTTAAAACCCAAAAACGTGAACCCCTCCCCTCTGCGCATCTATTGCGAGAGAAACAACAACAGAAAAACAGACGTCCCCTGAATGTCAGGTCATAAACCCTTTTCGCGACCCTCTTAACTCCCTTGCTCCCCCTGCGTGGGTCATCCCGAGGCCAGACCCCTCTACGGATTTGATGGCTGGCATGTTTGTGCCGAACCGTTGGAAGACAAAGGTGGCAGGGAGGTCCTGACGTTTGCTGTTTTTGATGGAATTCCACGTTTACCAGATGCATGGCGTGGAATGTGACGAGTAGTGGGTTGTTTTCATTATTTAATTAAAATATATATATAAAAAAAAATTTGGCATAATTATTCTTAACAGTCAGTGTTTGATAATTCAATGAGTTTAGGATATACAGTATAATTAAATAATGAAAGTTATAATTTACATTTCTTTTATTTCAAATAATTTGTTTTTATAATCCCGCAGAAGAAAGTTTGGTTTTAATTGCACATTTGTAATTTCAATTGATGTGTTGTTTTCCAATTTACACACACGCTACTAAATGTACATACCTCCCATATGGCTGTCGCGGATGGGATGTGTAAAAAAATACTTTTGCTTGTTATGTGGAGGGACAGATATGCGTAGGATGCACATCGTCTGCTTCGTCATTTTGTAACTTACCGAATGGAGTGAAGAGACACTGTTATTCGCCGCTTCCTCGGTGTTCTTCTCGGTCACCGTGGTACTGCCGAAGCCCACGTAGCGGCTTCCCTGTCCTCCATAGCCTGCGCCCCTGCAGCACACAAACCCAGCGGAGGCCAGGCAGCCAGCGCTACACAGTGGGATGCGGCCGATGAAAACAATGTCGCTCGACTGGATCGGGGTGACACCTCTGCTGCCAAACATGAGTAGGCCATATGTACTGTATATTGAACCTCTTTCGTACCGTACGTAGCCAAACGTGCTAATTGGAGGCCATCTGCACACTGCCCAGTACAAGACTTCTTCCACCCTCTCTAAAATCTCCCCATTATCCGTGAAGAACTGGGAGGATGGAGCGTTCAATGGGAGTGCTAATACGGGTCTTTAGCATTAATACAATGGTGATAAGGCACCATCTTATATTTTCACGGTTCAGGTGCAGCAGCGTTGCAGCCTAACCTGCCCACAATTGTGAAGGTACCAAAGGCACGTGGCAGCAATGAACATTTATGACTGTGCTTTACTGACGATTCCGAATGAGGAAGAAACCGTCTGCAGTTGTGTCTTTGTGTCACTGCTGCCTGTCGAGATGGCCACATTCTCAAATCTTTGAGATGGTGCTCTACATGACAAATATGGCAGCATAGTCAGTTCTTTGAGGTGATGGTCTCGATAATGCCAAGAGCTTCGGTAAATACAATGCTGGACACCTTTGTGTGTTTTTAAATCCTGATCATGAAGGTCCTTGCTTGTGAACAGGGAGTTGATGACCGTAAAGGCACGAAGAAAGATGAATACGCACAGATCATTGCGGCGTTTCACAACAACCAGCGCATTTGTGTGGCACGTACACAAGAAGCAGCATGCAGAGTTCACTCACTTTTGGAAGGAAGTCCCATCTTCATTGAGCCACTCTTCAAAGCCGTTGTCTGGGTTTGTCTGGGATGACTGCATAAACGGTGGACTTCTAAAATTTGCGACAAAGTCACATTCAACCAAAAGGTTAGATGTAATTTTCAGCAAAGTACGATCGATGCAATTTACACACAATCCATTCATCTTAACCCTGTACCAAGTAGTTACGTAGACTAACCAATCAGAATTCCAGTAGCTGTACACGAGTCTGACCTGTAGATCAGTTGCCAAGGGAATTGGAACAGGATACACAGGGCAGGGAATCTATCCCCACAATAGTTGAGACAGGTTTTTTTTGTCAAATCCTGGTTGGGAGATGACTCATCCCATCATCCCTCTGGGGTCAATAAAATGAATATCACTTTGTGGGAAAGCCAACAGTGGTTTTCCTGTGGATGGACTCATCCCCACCATAGAACGTACAATTTCTACCACTCGCTCAGTGCTTGATTTTTTTTACAGTCAACAGGCCATTACGGTCGATTATGTAGATGCCTCCACACCTGACCGTCGGTTCCTTCTGCCAAATCCCGTAGCCGTTGTAACCAAATACTGCGCTCTAACAAAATCACACCGCCGGGATGGTGGGCTTCCCTTGGTCTAAACTAAACACTAAACTATAAAAACTTTTTTTATTTATTTTGCCAGGTAAGGCCCACTGAGCTTCATAGCTCTTTTTCAGAAGCGACCTGGCCACAAATGATAGCTCAACGACGTGGCTTATCGTGTGGACATTTCTCGCAGCCGGATACTCTAAATGCATGTTGATTCTAAATGTGGAGGGAAAAACCGAAGGAGAAAAATCTGCACGACCACGGGGAGAACACGCAAACTCCAAATATCCAGCAGGCGTCGGGGTCTGGATCGAACCCACAACCTCCTCCATACCAGGCAAGGAAAATAACATCTCACCACCACGGCGCCAGTCTCGGTAACCTGCCACCCACTCCTAAACATGTGTCCCACCCACCACAATCTCCTCTTCCTTATTAAATATACAACACTTTGTTGTGAAAATTTTGGTTATTACTTGTATTACGTTATCTATGAAACGTCTAGCATTCTCCGCATGCACCTATATTCAAGGGCCAGACATTTATTTTCAAGTTACTTTGTTAAAGTCCAATTCCCTGACCCCAAACGAGTGGATTTTATAAGTCCTGGGCGTGTTCCCATTGTGAAGATGGTTTATATTGAAGGATGAGGGCAATTTCAGTTTTCAGTGTTTTTTCCCCATTATAAAAAGGTAATGATGCAGCCCTGCAATGTCTTGCTCACATCACTGCTGGCGGAAGGGCCTCCAAAGGAGGAGCCCTATAGAGCCTCTCTTAGACCCTATTCAGCCAAATCTTCCACGTTGGTCGGACATCTTGGAAGAGGTGGGAATAACCACACTTTACACAACGACCTGCCGACCAACTACCTCCTGCAGTGTCCCCATTTATTCTGATACATGTGTAGTAAGTATTCAGGAGGCTTTGACGACGGGGTCGGAGGCACACTTATTTATTAATACCAACTTGTGTACAGTAACGGGTACACACAACACTTGAAGGGGTATCGTCCCCTTCACTCGTCTATCAGGGAGACACCACGTCTAACCCCGCTAACCTACGCCCGAGTCCTCCACTACGGAGCTAGGGGAGGCTACCTATCCCAGCCCGGGTCAAGCTGGGATCCCGGCACCCTGAGTCTCCAGACCGGCTCTTATAAGAACGTCAGTCTGGGCTCTCGGTGCCACGCCACCGGCTTGCCCTGGTCGGTCCTGACAAGGACAGCGAGCCAGGGGAGCTCCGGGGCCTATTCTAGCTAGTCTTCACTCTAAGCTGGTTAAAGCTAACACTCTACCTCGAGCCCTCTGGCTCACCACCTTTTATAGCACTCGGCCCCCGGGAGGGGCCCGTGGGGGATGTAGGTGCGAGCACCTCCTCCGTGTACAGCCCTAACCACGCCCCTTGTGTTTGTTTCCCATCCGTGCCCATACATCTACACAATTACACCTCTACATCACCCCCCCCTGTACAGCCCGCAGCCGTCCCCGGCTGCAACAAAATCACAATAAAGGTGCATGACCCCCCAAACCCGTGTGTGCCTCGCGTAATTTTAACAAGAACAACAACAACAACCACAACAACAACAACAGGAAACAGGAAAAAAAATAACCCGACGCACCCCCCCGAATAAATACCCCATTCCGCAAAACCAACATATATACACGCACCCCGGACGCCTCCCCCCACCTTCCGCAAGGGCCCCCCAACGGCCGACCTCACAAAAGTCTGCGCGTTTTGGAGCGCGTTCTCGCGGTGGGCCCGTCACAAGGGCCCGTTCCGGCACGCTCAGTGGCGGTTGTCGACAGTCCGGGTGCGAGAGAGTCTGGCTTCGCTGCTGAGTGACCCCCGACCCCCCCGGGAGGGGTTGGCGGTCGTGGACCCGTCACTCCTGGTGCACCTGGAGATGGAACAGTCGATGTCAGGTTAGGCGAAAGCAGCGAAGTCGGGGAGTCGGCGGACCCCTCACACGTTTGGCCATGCGTGTGTGTGCGAACCACGGGGCGGCGCAATGAACGGTTTCAACCTGGAGGGGTGCACGTACCACCGACACCTCCCCCATTTGACGCGTACACATTGCGGCCGCAAGACCTGTACGACCTCCACGGGCCCCCGCCACGGCCGTACCAGCTTTGACGAGGTCGCCAGTGGCACCTGGGGACAGTGCAACCATGCCCTGTCCCCCGGTTTCCATTTGAACACATGTACCCGCCCCAGCCTAAGCCTTTCGTTCGCCTTCTGGCGGAGTTCAGAATTTTGCACGGCCGCTTCCCGCGCCTCAGTTAATTTGCCGATGTTAAATTTAACGTGTTCGGACAATTTAGACTTCGCCTGAGGCGCCGAGAGCTTCAGCTGAGTCGTCACAGGCGGGTTAGCCTCGTGGCCATACATTAAAAAGAAAGGTGAAAATCCCGTGGCCGCATGGGGAGCCATCCTGTAGGCTTGTAACACACCGGCAATGTGAAGGTCCCAATCTGTCTGGGATTCCGATACCTGCTGGGATAGCATGGACGTGATAGTCCGATGCAGCCGTTCCACCATCCCGTCAGTTTGTGGGTGATATGGGGAGGTCCGAATTTTCTCCGTACCCAAGAGGTCGCACACCTCGCGGAGGAGTTTCCCCGAAAAATTCTTACCCTGGTCAGTCAGCAGCCGTTCCGGAGCACCCTTGTCGAGGACATAGCCCTGGACAAAGGCCTCCGCGACGGCTGCTGCCGACTGGTTGGCCAGGGGCCAGGCCATGGTCCATCTCGTGAAGTATTCGACCCCTGTCAACAAGTACCTATTTCCCCTGGGTGTAGCGGGAAATGGCCCGAGAATATCCAGAGCAACGAGCTCGTTAATCCGGGAAACCTTTATGGACTGCAGCGGAGGGTTGGACCCCCTCGCCGGTGGCTTCCGCTGCGCACATTGCGTGCACGACCCCAGGAGATCCCCCACGTCCTTTGCCATGCCCGGCCAGAAGAAATCGAGCTGGAGCATGGCAAGGGTTTTGTGAGTCCCCAAGTGCAGGAGCCGCTCATGCGCAGCCCACACCACCTTACCCCTCAATGCTGCAGGCACCACGAGCCGTTGGCGGCGGGATTTCCTGTCCCAGTGCATTAAAAGCCCCTGGAACAACCCCCACGAGTCAACGTTCGCCGCCCCCTGACCAACCCCCCCGATGCGACGGCGCAGAGCGAGGAGGGAGGTGTCCTCCATTTGGAGGCGTCCCCACTCCGCAACGGACAACCCCAGCAAGGAATCCCTCCCTTCTTGCTCGATAGGACCCGAAGCTGAAGGCGCATCGGCGGCGGCCACGAGGACCGAATCCGTGGTCACGTTCGGGGGCCTACAACGCCCCGAACCCAAGAGGCAAGCGCACTCCGAAGTGGGTGGCAACCGTGACAGAGCGTCAGCGTTCGTGTGGCGGACGCCCTTACGATATGTGGTGACAAAGTCGTAGTCTTGGAGAATCTCCAACCATCGAGACAACTGCCCCGATGGTTGTTGAACCCGCAGGGCGTACTGCAGAGCCGCATGATCTGTACGGACGGTGAAACGTCGACCGTACAGATACGGGCGGTACTGCTGAATGAAATAAACAATCGCCAATAGTTCCCGACGGGTAACGCAGTACCGTTGTTCCGCCGGAGACAACACCCGACTACCGTAAGCTACCACATGCTCTACGCCCCCAATGAGCTGGGACAGCACGCCCCCAATGCCCGTGTTACTTGCGTATGTATCGAGCAAGAAGGGTTGTGAGAAATCGGGATAATTCAACGGCGGAGCCCCCACCAGGGCATCCCGGAGGGCGCGAAAAGCAGCCTCCTCCTCCGGCCCCCAACGAAACCTGACACCCTTGGACGTCAAGGCATGCAAGGGTTTCGCGATCGTAGCGAAGTCAGCCACAAACCGTCGGTAGTACGACGCGAACCCAATGAAACTCCTGACCTCCCCCACCGAGGTGGGAGTCGGCCAGGAGCTGACGCATTTCGTTTTGGCGGGATCAGTGCATATCCCCGAGCCTCCAACAATATGACCCAAATACCGCACCGATTCGCGGAGCAAATGGCACTTCTGCAGTTTAAATTTCAAATTGGCAGCCCGTATTTTGAGAAAAACAGCACGCAACCTCTGGAGGTGTTCATCAAATGTTTTGCTAAAGACGATGACATCGTCCAAGTAAATTAAACACGAATCCCATGCAAGCCCGCCAAGACCAGTTCCATTAACCGCTGAAAAGTTGCCGGCGCAGAATGTAAGCCCATCGGCAAGCGGTTAAATTGGAAGAGGCCGTGCGGTGTATGGAAAGCAGTCTTATGTTTTGATTCGTCATCCAGAGGAAGCTTCCAGAATCCAGAAAGTAAATCCAGGGTGGAAAAGAATCACGCCCCCACCAAGGCATCGAGCGACTCATCCATTTGAGGAAGCGGGTACGCATCTGCCACATAAATTTTGTTCAACCGCCGAAAGTCGACACAAAACCGCAGTGAGCCGTCGTGTTTTTTCACCAAAACGATCGGTGCGCCCCAGGGGCTGTTGGAAGGGGATATGATATCGGCGGCTAGCATGTCATCAACGGCCGATTTGACATGATCCTTTTCGGTGGGACTCAACCGAAAAGGATTTTGGCGGATTGGCGCGCTGTCACCCATGTCAATATGGTGTCGCAGCAATTTAGTACAACCAATATCAAATTTGTGTTGACTAAAAACGTCGGCAAACTCTTTCAGGAGAACTCGCAGCTTCCCACGCTGTGAGTCGGACAGGTCCACTGATCCCGCGCAAAGCGCATCCAGCCATCCATCATCACAGTCCGAATGCGGTCGCGACGGAGGATCGGTGCTAACCTGACCCACGAGTGGTTCCTCATAGGGTGCCGGCGTTGCGTGTGCAAGCACGGTCCCTTGTGGAACCACGGCCGTTCGCGATCCCACATTAAGGACTGCAATGAAGGGGTCCCCATCCCCTTTTACCATGGTCTGAGCCGCTAGCAAATCGGGTCCATTGACCCCGGCTCGAGATGGTCCCAACAAGACCCCCCGATCCGCAACCCCCTCAGCAAACGGCCGACGCAACCTAAGAGGGACGAGCATCTGAGCCCCCGGGGGTACGCGCACTGTTTTTTCCACGAGCGCCTGCACGGTCGCAAACGCCCGACGCTCCGTGGCGGGGGAAGACAAAAATGTTACACGTCGGCCCGACGGGAGCTCGATGCACCCCTGGTCGATCAAGATATGAATGGGCATTTTGGCCAAGAAATCCGTCCCCAACAGGCACGGAACTGCCAGCGAGGAGGAAACCAAAACAGGGCCGGATAATTTAATGTCTCCAATGCAAATTTTGGCGCGGATTTGCCCAATGATGCCCAGCGAGCCCCCGTTAGCAGCATAGCATGGCACGTCAACGGGGAGCAAGGGACGACTTTGAACGGGAAGGATGTTATAAATCAAATCAGATATAATGGTCGACGATGCTCCTGTGTCAATTAAAATCCGCACCTCTACCCCATCAATATGACCGACCACGACCGACGACCCCGCCGACGCTGCAACGACACGATGGGCGAGCTCCGACCACTGGCCCGGTTGGAGCGCTCGCCGCATTTGAGAACAATCCGACGCAACGGCCGTCGATTTGCGAGCCCTGTTCGTTTCAGCGCGTGAGTGTGTGTCGGATGTGTGCACAGGCCAAACGTGTGAGGTGCCACGACTCGCCGTATTTCTCTGCTGGAGCTTGGGTGTAGACGGCGCAGCGTCCTGACGAGGTGTCGCTCCGCGCTGACGGGGAGCCCGGCATCCTGAAGCAACGTGGCCCTGAAGGCCACAGTTGTAGCAGCGTGTGAGCGCCCCAGATGGCCTGGGCTGCTCCTGGCGGCTCGGTCCATTCCGAGCCTGTGGTCCCGCAGATCTCCATTCCTCCCGCCGCTCCACCCCGCAGACCTCCACCGATGGAAGGGCGGGAGCCGCCATGACATGGCCGGCCACCCCCTTGGCAGCCTTTCGACGCAGGGACCGCAAGCCCCCGTGGATGTGGCGCGCGACCAGCAGGGAAGACATCTCTGTGTCGTCTTGAGCCAAGACGGCGACGTCCAGATCATCCGCGAGTAGCAACAACTTTTCCGCCACCATAGCGTCCACTCCCTCCTCATCCATCCGCGGAAAAGCTGCCTTCGCCAGGGCCAGGAGAGCCGTCCGGAAAGCCAGAGGCGATTCGGTGGCGCCCCGCTGGCGATCGTGGAACAGCTGCCTGCAGTCCGAAGGCGGCCCGTAGACAGCGGACAGTAGCTGCAGCGCCAAGTGCAGCGTGGCGCGCTTTTCCTTAGGCGCCGAGGTGAGGGTAGCCAGGGCGTCGTTGTCCAGCATCGCTGGCAGCGCGCGTAGTCCGTCCAGTTCGCCATCTCCTGATGAGCAAGGAACAGTCTCTTGAAGCCACCCCAGTCACCGTCCGCGCCCACGAACTCTTTAAGAGGCGGCAGTCACTGCTGTAACGCGACGTCTGTGGTCGTGGATCGCGCTCCGTCGTTCCCGGCACACGTTACAGTGTGGGCGGGCTGCGAGCATAGCATCACCGGTCGCACCGTTGTTGACGTGCTGGCCGGCGTTGATGATGTCACGGCTTCTGCTTGGCCCTCAGCAGTCACCTGACGCGGGCCGGCCCCGCCCTCTGCTCCCACTGTAGTGATGGCGGGAAATTTAACCGCGAGCCGCGTCGGGGTGGCGGGAAACGGCGCCGCGCGTCGGCTGCCGTCGTCGTCCCGCGCAACCCCTCCAACCCCCAGCCGCGTGATCTCCTCCAATGCGTAGAGCAACTCCGCCAGGCGGGAGTGAGCCAGCCGAAGTCCCTCGGCCGACGCATCCCTCCCTTCCTGTCGTAGCGGTGCGGGTGTACTCGGCCCCGGCTGCTCCGATCCGACCTCGGCCATCTCTGGTGCCGATTCAGCCGAGGTGTCCTCCATCTCCGACTCCCTGGTACGCGTCGTCCCTCGTGTGTCCATCGTTGAACGAACACTTCTGACCTCAGATGTAGTAAGTATTCAGGAGGCTTTGACGACGGGGTCGGAGGCACACTTATTTATTAATACCAACTTGTGTACAGTAACGGGTAGACAACACTTGAAGGGGTATCGTCCCCTTCACTCGCCTATCAGGGAGACACCACGTCTAACCCCGCTAACCTACGCCCGAGTCCTCCACTACGGAGCTAGGGGAGGCTACCTATCCCAGCCCTGGTCAAGCTGGGATCCCGGCACCCTGAGTCTCCAGACCGGCTCTTATAAGAACGTCAGTCTGGGCTCTCGGGGCCATGCCACCGGCTTGCCCTGGTCGGTCCTGACAAGGACAGCGAGCCAGGGGAGCTCCGGGGCCTATTCTAGCTGGTCTTCACTCTTCGCTGGTTAAAGCTAACACTCGACCTCGAGCCCTCTGGCTCACCACCTTTTATAGCACTCGGCCCCCGGGAGGGGCCCGTGGGGGATGTAGGTGCGGACGTCGGTGCGAGCACCTCCTCCGTGTACAGCCCTAACCACGCTCCTTGTGTTTGTTTCCCATCCGTGCCCATACATCTACACAATTACACCTCTACACATGTATGGCTAAGCTTGGGAATTGGTGTACTTAAGCAATTTGAAGTTATATATGTTATATTAATAAAACATTTGTAATTTGCTTACCTTTCCTAAGCTTTGCACTCCTATCGTTATTATGCATTGTTTTTTGTTGTAACTTTCTGAGCCGCCCCTAATGAACATCTGTGAAAAATAGAGCTTCATCGCTCATCGGATTTCTCCAGGATAAATAAAGATTCTGATTCTGATCTATGTGCTGTAGTTTTCCCGGCATGAGTGCCTTAATGACACAAAACCAACCATGAGCTGGCTCTGTGTTGTCATTTCTACGATGGCAGGACACGACCTGGGCAGGCGAATGACCGTGAAACCGGTTCAGTGGCTGTGGTGTTTAGACTAGGAATGGTGCACGTACTTGAGTGTGGCTGATGGGAACAGTTTGGGTTGGGCGGGGAGCCAGTCTCTGGCGGGTGATGTTTCTATGGTCCACTCCCGACCTTCTGCCAGAGCGGCAATCTAAAACGCAAACACAAGCAACGGTTGCAACGCACGTAACCGCTGCAGTCGTCAGCGCTGGGAAAAACAGCTGAGACAATATCCTACAGAGATTACAAAATGCCGTCATGGAACTGTTTAAAAAAAGAATAGACGAGATGTGGCCTAAAATCATATAATAAAGAAATGGGAAACCGTAAAAGTGTGGTTTGTGTGAGTGTAGGCAGAGCGATGCCGAGGGCCTTGCCTTGTCCCTGTAGAGTGCTGCAGCTCGGCTGTTGTATTTGTCCTGCAGGGACCAGCTGGGATTGAAGTCCGGCTGCGTTTCCAGGAACTCGCGGAATTTGGAATTTCCTCCTACAAGCATCTTCTGCAGCTCCTTTTCCTTCCACTTGTCCATTGTCACAGAACGAACAAAGCTAGAAAACACAGAGAAAAACATCTCGGCATGTATTCCAACGGCGGTAAAATAATTTAACCTCACACTGACAGGCGAGGCACCGTGTCAATGGAAGAATTTACCTGCCATGACATGCGCGTTTATGATGCACGCGGTGGCAAGATGTTAACTCCCTCGCCTGGTATGGAGGAGGTCGTGGGTTTGATCGCAACCCTGACTCCTGTATATTTGGAGTTTGCATGTTCTCTCTGTGGTCGCGTAGATTTTTCTATAGGTCCTTTGGTTTTTTCCTCCACATTTAGAATCAACATGCGTTTAGAGTACAGTATTTGGATACTATACATTTCCACATAAGCCACTGCGTTGAGCTATCAATTGTGACCAGTCGCTTCTGAAAACGATCTAGATAGGTAAAGAAAAGAAAAACATAAGAGTCGACCTGCGTGTTTTCCTTCCACCCCTAGTTTTTTTTAAGTTCTTAATATTACATTGCCATGTGCAGGTAAGTGCAGGTAAGTGCTGAACGCGAGTTACGCATCGTAGTGGGGCATAGCGACCAACAGCTTCTCTCGCTCAATGCATCACTTTGCTCGCACCTATACTCCTGTAATGGGCTCAGATAGGTACACACAACATCTTGGGAGGCAACACTATTTATTAACACCAACAGGTTACACTTAACATAGGGTGGTAACCACCGACCAGCTCTAACTAATACACACCATCACTCGCTAACACGGACTCTCAGTTACAGCCAGGTGGGCTACTGGCGGGTACACTGATTGGAGGCTTGACTCTTCTTAGGAGGCGTCTTCACGATGCATCTTCTTTCTTGACACGAGCAGCCCCGAACCCAGTGGGGAGGCTGCTTATATGGGTCTCGGCGTGTCCGGGCCCCACCTCGGTGAAGGCGGGCCGAAGCACGCCGGAGGGCGATGGGGTAATGTTAACACAGGTGGGCAGCCGCGGCCCCTCCGGCGGGGACGGCGGGGCTGGCGGAGGTCCATGGGGCGACCTCCGCACCACCTGGAGCGGGACGTCCACACGAGCAGCTCCTGAAGGTATGGAGGGGATCACGGGTTCCAGTCTTGCGGGCGGGACCACAGAGCCACCCTGAGGGTACCTCAACAGGCGCGTCCCCCAGCTCGCCCGGCGTACCAGACACGCGGCCCTCGGGGATTGGGGATGAATGAACGCGCCGGGGTGGAACGAACGGTTTAAGCCGCGACGGGTGAACAAACCAAGACCGACGACCGAACCGTATTTTCACACACTGGGGGCGGTTGGCTACCACAACCTCGACCGGCCCACGCCAAGGTTTGTATAACTTTGGAAACGTCCCGACCGGCACCTGCGGGCAGTGCAGCCAGGCCATGTCCCCAGGGACCCACTGTTTGCCTGACACCCGACGGCCCCGCAAGCGTTCGTTGGCCCACTGCTTAGCAGCCAAATGTGCTCTGGAGGTCTCGCGCGCTTCCGAGACACGATGATGGGTGAATCGCATTGGATTGGGAATGGCCACCTTGGCCTTAGAAGGACTCACCTTGAGCTGAATGTCAATGGGGGGGGGGGGTAGGGGGCTAGGCTAAGAAAGAAGGGCAAGTAGCCCGTGGAAACATGGGGGGCCATTTTGTAGGCCGCAAGCACCCCCGGGACGCGTAGGTCCCAATCTTTGTGACTCGTCAACCTGGTGGCTCAGATTAAGCCTTTCCACCATTCCATCCGTTTGGGGGTGGTAGGGCGAGGTGCGAACCTTCTCGGTGCCCAGAAGATTGCACACCTACTTCAGCAGGCTGACCGAAAAATTTGTCCCTTGGTCAGTAAGGAGGTGCTCCAGGGCCCCTTGTCCAGCACGTACCTATGCAGGAACGCCTCAGCAATGCTGACAGCTGTCTGATTGGGGAGCGGATAAGCAGCAGGCCACCGTGAGAAATATTCGACCCCCACAAGCAAATATTTGTTTCCCCGGGCCGTAGTGGGACATTGTAATAAATTACAAGGGTGGGCAGCATTTAACAGGCGGCGGCTTCCGGCGTGCACACTGCACACAACCCTTGATGATATTCGCGACATCCGCCGCCATGCCGGGCCAAAAATAATATAATTTCAGGGCAGTAAGCGTCTTGTGCCGTCCCAAGTGCATTAGCCGTTCATGAACGGCGATGACCAGCCTACCTCTGAGGCATGTGGGTACCACGAAGTTATAACGCTGCAGCCCGCCGTCCTTTGAGGACGGCAGTAGCAACCTCCCGACGGCCTGCGGCATCACAAGGGACGGGAGGGCGGCGTGATTGGAGCGCACCTCGAAAGTACTGCCATATAAATAGGGCCGGTACTATGAGACATTTGTACCAGTTGAAAGGGTAAAAAGCTATTACTATATTTTGGCACTGGTAAAGGAGATGTCTCATAGTGGAAATGCTTACCCCGAGCTCTCAATACTCTGATAGTGCACTGTTTTTGAGTTGTACGCCTTTTGGTGTCATCTGGTCCAACACCAATGGAGACTAGGCTCTAAGAAAAGCTGTCCCGGGTGTGGACCAATCAACTTCAAGGACAGTGCATATCATTATCATTATCAGAGTTGTTTATTTTTGTTTGCATTTTGACTGCTTGTGCTGTGGTTATTGCAAACATGATGCCTTGTATAAAGGTGTCAGTTTTTGTACCAGTTGAAAGGGTAAAAACCTATTACTATAGGGCCGGTACTGCTGCACAAAAAATACAATGGCGAGCAGCTCCCTGCGCTTTACACAATAACGCTTCTCGGCCGGCGAGAGCACCCTGCTCCCGTACGCCACCACCCTCTCGACGCTGCCAATCATCTGCGACAATACAGCACCGATGCCCGTATTGCTGACATCGGTGTCCAGGATGAAGGGTAGGGAGAAATCAGGGTACCGCAGGGGAGGGGCGCGCACCAACCCATCCCAGAGTGCAACCAAGGCGGCCTCCTCCACACTCCAGTGAAATTTCTGCCCCTTCGCCGTGAGAGCATGGAGAGGCTTGGCAATGGTGGCGAACTTAGGCACAAAATGACGATAATACGAAGCGAAGCCGATACAACTGTGGACCTCACCCACAGACGTGCGGGTGGGCCATGTGCGCAGACATGCAGTTTTATCGGGATCAGTCGCGATGCCCGATTCGCTCACAATGTGTCCAAGGTACCGCACCGACTTTTGCAACAGATGGCACTTTTGGGGCTTGAATTTTAGATTAGCCCGTCTCATTTTGAGAAAAACAGCGCGCAACCTCCCGAGGTGCTCCTCAAACGTGAGTCCGAACACAATTACATCATCTAGGTAAAGAGTCCTGCCAAAACCAATTCCATTAACCTCTGGAAGGTAGCCGGGGTAAAGTGTAAGCCCATCGGAAGTCTGTTAAATTCAAACAGGCCTTGCGGCGTCCGAAAAGCCGTCTTAGGCCTGGAGGAATCATCAAGAGGCAACTGCCAGAACCCCGAAAGGAGATCCAGCATAGAAAAGAATTTGGCCCCTGCCAACGCGTCCAACGAGTCATATCTACAGGGCAGGGGATAAGCGTCTGCCACCGATACTTTATTGAGTTTGCGGAAGTCCACGCAAAAGCGCAGACTCCCGTCGTGCTTTTTCACAAGCACTATTGGGGCACTCCAGGGACTCGTGGACGGGGATATAATATCGGCCGCCAACATTTCGTCAATAGCGACTTGTACGTGTTCCTTCTCAGCGGGGCTCAGCCGGTAGGGGTTTTGTCGAATAGGGGAGGAGTCGCCGGTATCAATGTGGTGGCTCAAAAGGGTGGTACGACCCAGATCAAATTTCCCGTGACTGAACTCGTCCCCAAATTCCACCAGCAAAGCCAGCAACGCGGACCTCTGGCCATGGGAAAGGTCCCGATTCTCATTGCAAAGGGCGTCAGCCCACTTAGTATTGCAAGACCACGCGTGCACGCCACTGCGTGACCCATCAACAGCAGCAACACAGTCTGCCCGAACCACCCCGACCGACGCGTGAGCGAGTACCGTACCCGCCTGAATGGCAGACGCGTCCGAGCCAACATTTAAAACTTGAATAAAGGGCTGGCGGTCCCGAGACACCAACGTCTGCGCCTCCACAAGCGCCATCGCTCGGGCCGCTTAATTCGCGGGTGAAAGTACGGTATCCCCCTCGGTGGCATCGCGATCAAGTGGCTTGCGCAACCGGAGGGGGACGAGCATCTGTCCCCCTGGGGGAACCGTAGCCGTGTCCGTCACAAGCGCCTGCACCGATGCACAGCCCTTGGCTGTGTTACCAGGTGACGATAAGAATGCTATCCGCCGTCCCGAAGGCAACTCCAAATACCTGTGGGGCATCTTCCCGAGGAAGTCTGTCGCCAATAGACACGGCACTGCCAGGGAAACCGAAACCAAGACGGGCCCCCGCAGCGAAATGCCACCGATGGAAATCTCCGCGGCAATCCGTCCCAAAATCCTCAGCGAACCCCCGTTAGCCGCAAAATATGGAACGGGGATGGAACGTAACAGACGGCAATGAGCCGGCAATATATTAAAAAAGCAATTCCGAAATAATGGTGGCGGAGGCGCCGGTGTCAACGAAGATCTGCACATCAATGCCCTGAATGGTACCGACGACCGTGGATGACCCGACGGCCACGGCAACAACTCGACGGGCCAACTGCGACCACTGAGTGCGCACAAAAGACTAATTCTCACCTGATGTGGCGGAACCCCCGTGCGGCGCAACCCAACGTGAAGAAGCGACGACCGTGCGCGAATCGCCATGATCAAAAGATGGGTTAGGTGGGAACGAGGGCCGAATGTGTGGTGCACCGCGACTCGCCTGGGGACCCTTGGACGTCGAACGCAGGCGAGGAGACGAAGACGGCGGCCCAGGACGTCCTCGATGCGGCGCCCGGCACTCCACAGCGACGTGTCCTGGCCGCCCGCAGTTGAAGCAGACGCCGCGAGTGGAGCCTGGACAAGGAGGAACCCGCGGAGGCCGGTCGCGCCTCCCTTGGCGCTCGGTAGCTCGCCGCTGGTCTCGGCGCCGGTCACGGCGGCACAAACAGAGGCAGACTCGTCCTCCTCAGACGTCTCGCCCGCTGGTGTAGCACAAACCACGAGGCCCGAGCGTTTCTTCAACCCGAGGTGAGACTGGATACATCGCGCGATCACGAGGGACGTCGGGTCGTCGTCCTCGGACGCGGGCAGGGCGACGTTCAGCTCTTTGGCCAGCCCCAACAACCGGTCCAACATCAGGGAGTCGACACCCGTCGGCCCAAGATTCGGGTATGCTGCCTGAGCCAGCAACAAGAGGGCACTTCTAAAGGCGAGGGGCGACTCGGTTTCCCCCCGCCGTCGTTCCACGAATCTGTTGCGGATGGTGGGCGGCGGATCGTAAATGGTGGCCATCTCCTTAAAGGCCAACGCCAGCGTAGAGCGCCGTGCAGGCAGAATGGCGTAAAACGCCCCCAACGCGTCGTCATCCAGCGTCGTGGGGAGCGCTTTTTACGCTTCCTCGTCCGTCCACCCCGCCAAGGTGCAGCTTGTGGAGAACCGGCATTTAAACGCGATGCAGCGCAGGGACGTCCCGCTGCGCAGCTGGCGGGCGAGGGGAAATGGCGGCCTCCACGCCGCGCGTTCCCGCCAAAATGGCTGCCGCGTGGGCCGCCGGAGTGGCGGGAATTTTGCGCGGTCGGACCGCAGCCGCGGTAGCGGCGTCGCCATGTGGTCCCGGCCCGTCCGTCGACGGCTGGCCGACGTCGAGCTTGGCAACGAGCTCCGCCACGCCGCCCAGTAACTCCCCGATGCGGGCGCTCGTCGTCCGGTGATCGTCGGCCGGAGACGGGTCCGCCGGTCTGACCGCACTGCGCTGCTCCACCGCTGGTGTCACGTCGGCGGGGCCCTCCGGGGCTGCCATCCCCGGGGCTGTCGGTGGGAAGAGAGCTCCGTCGTCCTCTTCCTCTCCAGAGGAGTGCCTTGCAGGTTGCCTACGGCGTGTGGTCATAGCGCCTCAAGGTAAGTCTAACCTTAACGTTTGCCACTTCTGGCACCAATTGTAATGGACTCCGATAGGCGCACACAACTTCTTGGGAGGCAACACTATTTATTAACACCAACACGTTACACTTAACATAGGGTGGTAACCACCGACTTGCTCTAACTAATACACACCATCACTCGCTAACACGGACTCTCGGTTACACTAGCGTGACCCAGCCAGGTGGGCTACTGGCGGGTCCGCTGACTGGAGGCTTGACTCTTCTTAGGAGGCGTCTTCACGATGCATCTTCTTTCTTGACACGAACTGTCCCGAACCCGGTGGGGAGGCTGCTTATATGGGTCTCGGTGTGTCCGGGCCCCACCACGGTCAGGTCTTCCTTCGAGAACCCTCTCGAAGCTCCTCCGCTGTCCACGTGGCTCCCCAAGGTGCTCCCCGGGCCCCACCTTGATCCAGTCACGTGTCCAGCCGGGTTCACTCAGAGTGCCACGGCCTTACACAACCCCCGTGGCCTCACCCACGGTCTCCCGATCCCTGAACCGGCCCTGACGTCATTCCCGCCTCCAGACGGGATGACGTCATGTGTGTGTGTGTGTGTAAACCCGTGTGGTAATGACGCTCCCCCACATAGTGACGTCACACGTGTGTGTGTGTACACAGTAGCGACACTGCAAGTCACTACACTCCCACGCGTCATCCATGCTGTCCCCATCTCTCTCTCTCTCTGCAAATCTCTCGTGCAGTGCCTCTGCCTCTCTCACTCTGTGCATCGCCCATCCCACTCCGTATACCTGCCGCCTCTAACTCCACATGTTCCCCATGAAGAGTCTGTCTCGAGCTCCCTCCTCGTGGCCGAACATGCTCACTATCATGGCTCTTTGTGCCATATCGCTCTCCGCATCTCTCACCGTCTACTGGACATCTGTAAAAAACAGAGTTTCAAAGTTCACCGGATTCCTTCAGTCTAAATAAAGATACAGATTGTGATCCTCTGCACATCTACCATGCCTCATCTCTATATATCTGACTCCATGCATCTCCCATCTCTTCCTTTACCCACCAATGCCCCAAGGCATTATTTCAGGAGAGTCCTGCTCATTGATTTGGTCAATTCCTTAAGGATTTAGGCTTTGTGAATAAAAACCTTATGCAGTATTATTGTAGTAATCATTACGCTTGTTTACCCACACAATCTCAGGACTCTTTTTCAGGAGGATTTGGCCAACTTTTTACAGCTGGGGCTGTAAAGTGCCTTGGAATGAGGCGCTATATAAATCACGATAGGATAATCCATTTAGTGATTATAGACAAGAATTAAAATGGCATAACCTACTTGCAGTACTATCCTCCAACAGGCACCAGATTGCCCCGAAAGTGGGTGCCTCACCTCACAAGATGGCCCAATCTTTGTGCCGTGCCAAAGTCCGCAACGCGCTATCCCTAGTGCGTGGATCGCGGCTAAGCGCCTGTGCTACCACTGCCGCCACGCGGGGCCACTGCAGGTTCGACGTAGCGGCGCTGTGTCCGCGCGTTCACCTGAGGTGCACGCCGAGGCCCCGGTGCCGACCCGAGCACTCCAGGCAGACCCAGATGCCGTAGGTGACGCTTGCCCACTGCGCGCTGTGTGCACCACATTCGAAGCACAGCTGTGGCGGCACAGACGGCGTCGATTAGACAGCAAGGGAAGAGAACCCGAGTCTCTCAGCACCACGGACACCGCAGGTGTCCTATCCACGTATCAGATTCATGCCCAATCACAGAGCTTGCGTTTCAGTTGAAGTCGCTTCTTCAGTTCACATGTAGGGTTAAGGGTTACAGGTCAGGCATTGGGGATACGGTTTAGACATCGACGTTGGGGTTTAGGCGTTGGAGTTAGAGGTTGGGGATAAGGGGTTGGAGGTTAGGGTATGGGTTAGAAGTTACGGTTTATGCATTGGGGTCAGAGATTAGGATTTTGGCAAAGGAGATATGGTTAGGGTTTTGGCATGGGGGTAGGCGTTGGAGCTTAGGGTTGAGGCATATCTGATATGGTTTAGGGTTAGATTGCAGTTTAGAGTTGTGAATAGGTCTCGGGACAATAGTAGCTAAGGCCGCATTCCTCGCCATGCATCAATGAGGACAGCAGTCTTGGCCCACTGATAAATCTCTCTCCGTCCGGTACCCACGACATTCATGCGCGCTGCCATCCTTAACACAGCCTGCAGGGTCACCTTACACACACAACCTGTATGGTCTCACACACACACACACAGCCTGTAGGGTCACCTTACACACACACACAACCTGTAGGGTCACCTTACACACACACACACAACCTGTATGATCTCACACATACACACAACCTGTATGGTCTCACACACACACAACCTGTAGAGTTACCACACACACACACAACCTGTAGAGTCACCACACACACACACAACCTGTAGAGTCACCACACACACACACAACCTGTAGAGTCACCACACACACACACAACCTGTAGAGTCACCACACACACACACAACCTGTAGAGTCACCACACACACACACAACCTGTAGAGTCACCACACACACAACCTGTAGAGTCACCACACACACACACAACCTGTAGAGTCACCACACACACACACAACCTGTAGAGTCACCACACACACAACCTGTATGATCTCACACACAACCTGTAGGGTCACCTTACACACACAGCATGTATGATCTTACACACACACATGCATACGCACATGTTACACACCATGCAGGGTCACCACACACACACAACCTGTATGACCTCACACACGTTAACGTGGTGGTATGGCAACGTGGCGTGGTAACACAGTGGCGAGGTGGCATGGTAACGAGTTGGCATAGTAACGAGTTGGCATGGTAACGAGGTGCCATGGTAACGAGTAGGCATGGTAACGAGTTGGCATGGTAACGCAGTGGCGAGGTGGCATGGTAACGAGTTGGCATGGTAACGAGGTAACGAGGCGGCATGGTAATGAGGTGGAACGGTAGCGAGGCAGCATGGTAGCGAGACGGCATGGTAACGAGTTGGCATGGTAACGAGGTGGCATGGTAACGAGGTAACGAGGCACCGCTCACGCTGTTGTCGTCCACTGCCCTCGCGTCTTGCAGGACTCGGCGCGATTTGGGGCTCGCCATGGCCACACCAGCGTCTATGTGTCTCAATGTGTCTCTATGTGTGTCTGTGTGTGTCTCTGTGTCTCTGTGTGTCTGTGTGTCTTTGTCTGTGTCTCTGTGCGTGTTTGTGTGTGTGTCTCTATGTGTGTCTGTGTGTGTCTCTATGTGTGTCTCTGTGTGTGTCTCTGTGTATCTCTGTCTCTGTGTGTCTCTGTGCGTCTCTGTGTGTGTCTCTATGTGTGTGGCTCTGTGTCTCTATGTGTGTCTCTGTGTGTCTCTATGTGTGTCTGTGTGTGTCTCTGTGTGTCTCGGTGTGTCTCTGTGTCTCTATGCGTGTCTCTGTGTGTCTCTGTGTCTCTATGTGTGTCTGTGCGTCTCTGTGTGTCTGTGTGCGTGTGTCTCTGCGTGTCTCTACGTGTGTCTCTGTGTCTGTGTTTATATAGGTGTCTCTATGTGTGTCTCTGTGTCTCTATGTGTGTCTCTGTGCCTCTATATGTGTCTGTATCTCTATGTGTCTCTGTGTGTCTCTGTGTCTGTGTGTGTCTGTGCCTCTATGTGTCTCTGTGTCTTTATGTGCGTCTGTGTCTTTATGTGTGTCTCTGTGTCTCTATGTGTGTGTCTCTGTGTCTCTATGTGTGTCTTTGTGTCTCTGTGCGTGTCTCTGTGTGCATCTCTGTGTGCGTCTCTGTCTCTATGTGTGTCTCTGTGTGTCTCTATGTGTGTCTCTATGTGTCTCTGTGTGTGTGTCTGTGTTTGTCTGTGTCTCTATGTGTCTCTGTGTCTTTATGTGTGTCTGTGTCTTTATGTGTCTGTGTGTCTCTGTGTCTATGTGTGTGTCTCTGTGTCTCTATGTGTGTCTCTGTGTCTTTATGTGTGTCTTTGTGTCTCTGTGCGTGTCTCTGTGTGTACAGTATATCTGCGTGTATGCCGAGCTTGAACAGTTAACAGGACTTGCCCCAACAGTCTTCTAAAGGCGATACGGGGAAATTTGTCCCCATAAAGCCTGTGTGTGTCCTTGTTCTATATGTGTATCTATGTATGCCTAAGCATACGAGTAGGTACAGTATGCGAGTCTATGTATGCATGTCTGCATCTATGCTCCTAAGCATAGGCATGCAAGTACAGCTTACACGGTGCGTCTATGTATGAACACCAATGCAAGCATACACGATGTGCGTCTATGTGTATCTATGTGCGTATATCTATGTGTACATGTGTGTCTTATGTATGGAAATGTATCTGTGTGTGGTTGTATATGTTGAAGCATGTGTCTGATTTATTGTCTATGTATGTCGATGTACATGTGTCTATGTATTCTATATGTATGTGTACGTGTGTCTATGTATTGTATATGTATGTCTACGTGTCTATGTATTGTATAACCGTGTACGTGTTTCTATGTATTATCTATGTGTGTCTATGTCTACGTGTGTCTATGTGTGAGTTGTGTGTGTGAGCACAGGCCGGGCCGACGTGGGAGTATGCCGAGCCCCTTTAAAGGGCGGGTTCCCACGCCCCCCCTCCCCGCTCAGGGCTCGCGACCATTTGACGCAGATGATGAAACAGAAGGGGGGGATCAGGCAAGTCAGGCTTGCTCCTGGTCTCGCTAGGCCTCAGAGGCGGTCACGTTTAAAACAGCCGCAGTCGACGAGTCCCCGCTGCCGTCACCGTGAACGCGATTAGATCACCGTCTGTGAGGCGTCAGTCCTTAGACACGAAGGCGTCTCAGGGTTAGCTGCCCCTGCCCAGGCGGCCCGCGTCTTCACGCTCCACGGTAACTCGGCCGCGACACAGAAGCACCTCAGCGCTCTCCGCTCGCTTGTCTTGGGGAGGCTGCTGTGTTCACAACGCCAATCGGCGCGGTTGGCCACGTGCGGTGCGAAAGAAGTTCAACATAGTACACGACAAATCCTTTCTAGTTTTGCGTCGAACTGAGACCGAATCTCGGATTATTTATCCTGCACGAATCCGATGAAGCGCTTCCCCCCCCCCGGATGTCCTGTCGGGGCGGGTCAGAAAGTTGCAATTCCTCTACTAAAAAAGCTTTTAAATATCTGAGAGGGGTCCTTGCCTAGTAACCAGCAGTTGGCTTGAACTGTGCCGTGTTGAACCGAGGCTGCTGAAGACGCACCCCGAGAGAAAGTTTAGGTGGCTGATGGGAATGTAAAACAATTATTCACGTGGACAGGTAAGCGAGGCGTATTGCCTTATTAAGTGTAAAATCTGATGGCACGTCAGGGGGTAACACGGGGGGGGGGGTAGCACTCGGGTTCAGGAACCCACTTGCTGCCGTCAGCACAGCTCCAGGGGGTTGTGGGGAGCGTCGGCACCCTTCCCTCTGTGATCTACCCCCCCCCTTCGCCCTCTCTACCCGAGGCGACGTCTGGTGCGGTAAATGACCGCGGTCCCTGAGCTGCACGGGTTCGCCTATCCCTCCGCGTCCCGCGCCCCGGCCCGGGCAGTGACGCGGTGGGGGGCGGGGGCGCGAGAGGGACCCCCCCCGCCTCTCTATCCCTGGACCCCCCCCCCCGCCTCTCTATCCCTGGTCCCCCCCCCGCCTCTCTATCCCTGGACCCCCCCCCCCCGCCTCTTTATCCCTGGACCCCCCCCCCGCCTCTCTATCCCTGGACCCCCCCCCCGCCTCTCTATCTCTGGACCCCCCCCCCCGCCTCTTTATCCCTGGACCCCCCCCCCCCGCCTTTCTATCCCTGGACCCCCCCCCCCGCCTCTCTATCCCTGGACCCCCCCCCCCGCCTCTTTATCCCTGGACCCCCCCCCCCCCACCTCTTTATCCCTGGACCCCACCCCCGCCTCTCTATCCCTGGACCCCCCCCCCGCCTCTTTATCCCTGGACCGCCCCCCCCGCCTCTCTATCCCTGGACCCCCCCCCGCCTCTTTATCCCTGGACCCCCCCCGCCTCTCTATCCCTGGACCCCCCCCCCTCGCCTCTCTATCCCTGGACCCCCCCCGCCTCTCTATCCCTGGACCCCCCCCCCCCACCTCTCTATCCCTGGACCCCCCCTGCCTCTTTATCCCTGGACCCCCCCCGCCTCTTTATCCCTGGACCCCCCCCCCCCGCCTCTCTATCCCTGGACCCCCCCCCGCCTCTTTATCCCTGGACCCCCCCCCCGCCTCTCTATCCCTGGACCCCCCCCCCCCCCACCTCTTTATCTCTGGACCCCCCCTGCCTCTTTATCCCTGGATCCCCCCCCACCTCTCTTTCCCTGGACCCCCCTCCCCGCCTCTCTATCCCTGGACCCCCCCCCCGCCTCTCTATCCCTGGACCCCCCCCCCACCTCTTTATCCATGGACCCCCCCCCACCTCTTTATCCCTGGACCCCCCCCCGCATCTCTATCCCTGGACCCCCCCCGCCCGCCTCTCTATCTCTGGACCCCCCCCCCGCCTCTCTATCCCTGGACCCCCCCCCCCGCCTCTCTATCCCTGGACCCCCCCCCCGCCTCTCTATCCCTGGACCCCCCCCCCGCCTCTTTATCCCTGGACCCCCCCCCCGCCTCTCTATCCCTGGACCCCCCCCCCCCCGCCTCTCTATCCCTGGACCCCCCCCCCGCCTCTTTATCCCTGGACCCCCCCCGCCTCTCTATCCCTGGACCCCCCCCCGCCTCTCTATCCCTGGACCCCCCCCCCCCCGCCTCTTTATCCCTGGACCCCCCCCCCGCCTCTCTATCCCTGGACCCCTCCCCGCCTCTCTATCCCTGGACCCCCCCCCCCCGCCTCTTTATCCCTGGACCCCCCCCCCCACCTCTTTATCCCTGGACCCCCCCCCCGCCTCTCTATCCCTGGACCCCCCCCCCGCCTCTCTATCCCTGGACCCCCCCCCCCGCCTCTCTATCCCTGGACCCCCCCCCGCCTCTCTATCCCTGGACCCCCCCCCCCCGCCTCTTTATCCCTGGACCCCCCCCCGCCTCTCTATCCCTGGACCCCCCACTCCCATTGCCCCCTCACCCCCGCCCTTCACGATCACCGGTCGAGCTCTCTCGACACACTGACACACTGACACATTGACACACTGACACACTGACACACTGATACATTGGCACTGACACGCGCTACCACTGCCACACTGACACTGAAGCATGCGCTGACACATTGACACTAACACACGCGCTTCCACTGACACACACGCTGCCACGGACACACTGACATGCTGACACAACAACAACCGCCATTCGCCACTAAGTGGCGGTGACATCACCACCACGCTTGTGCCAGGCTATGTGCATCTTGAGGCCACGTGAAGTGTCGAACGCCCGCTGGCAGGAGGTCACGGGGCAGACCCAGGTGTCACGGGTCGACTGACTGAGATGACTGGCTGATGCACCACCTGTGCCCCCTACTGTGCCAACTTGCTGTGCTTTAGCCACCCGGCGCTCCGCTCATTGTTGTGAGCGTCGCTCCGCCGCCCTCCGTTGTTGTTGGAGGGCGACTGCCTCCAACTGCCCAGCAGCGTCCTTCACGAGCCACTTCCACAGAGGCCGATCTTGACACCGCTGGTACCAATCATCGGCAAGTCCACTCAGCTCCACATCCTCCTGTACCACGTCACTCCATCTCTTTTCTAGCCCGTGCCGTGCCCGTTTCGCCCCCTCTATCCGGCCGAACAAAACCTGTTTAGGCATGCGGTGACTGGGCATGCGGGCTACATGACCCTGCCAACGCAGCCTTGCCTGCCGGAGGATCTCACTGATGGGACTTTGCCCAGGTCTTTCTAGGATTTGTGATCTCACACAATCCAGCCTGGTTAAACCCAGGATGGATCTTAGGCAGGCCAGCTTAAATGCTTATATTCTGCGAAGATACTCCATTAGGGGGGTCCACGTTTCGCAAGCATAGAGTAGGGATGGAATGACTGTGGCCGAGAAGACTTGAAGCTTCGTCCGGAGTGACAGACCAGGTAGCTTCCACACAGCGTTACGCAACTGATGAAAAGATAATGCTGCTTGACTGATTCTGAGTGAGACCTCTGCTGTCAAACCGGAGCCAGTCATGAGCACACTGCCCAGGTATGGGAAACTCTCCACTCTCTCCACAACTGCCCCATCACCGATTGGGAGATGTGTGGGTGGGTTGCCCAATGGTACAAAATACCCAGGCAGGTGCTTAGTTTTGGTGGGGCTGATGATAAGGCCCCACCTCTTAGTAGCACGCTCCAGGTTCAGCATCAGCGCCTCCAACTCCTCCTCGGAGTGAGTGGCAATTACCAGATCATCGGTATACATAACATGGTTGATCAATAGGGAGCATCCCTTGACCGCATCCGGGCATCGATCAGCCTCCCATTGTATCTGTACCAGATGGAAATTCTTCTGGTACAGCCATCAAAGGCTTCACGGACTACATGGTCGAAAAAGATGTTAAATAATGTGGGAGCCAGAGGACATCCCTGTCGCACCCCAAGGTGAACAGGAAATGGCTCCGACTCCCGGCCACGTAGTTTTACCCGGGCCCGCTCACCATCATGAAGGTTCTTAATGATCGTGAGCAGAGGGTCAGGGACTCCGGAAGCATGAAGAACAACCCAGAGCCCAGGCCTACTGACGGTATCATTGGCCTTGACCAGGTCAATAAAGCAGAGATGTAGGTCTTGTTGAAATTCCCTACACCTCTGCTGTAGCAAACGGACAAAAAATACGGCATCTGTGCAGGACCGCCATTTCCTGAAACCACATTGGGGCTCCGCAAGCCTCTCCTCAGCGTGCCTGGCAAGGCGATGTTGAATAATCCTTGCCAGGACTTTTCCCGGCACACTGAGGAGTGAGATGCCCCTGTAGTTGTTACAGTCTGTGCGGTCCCCCTTAAAGAGGGGGGCCACAAGGGCATCCTTCCAATCCTGCGGAACCCATCCAGTGGTCCAGACTGTTGTTATGATGTCCGGCAGTCTGTGCACAAACGCCACCTTCCCTTAGCATTTCGGAGATCATCTCTGCCCGGTGCCTTTCCTGGTCTCAGACTCTGGATCGTCTTTAGTACTTCCTCAACAGATGGCACCTCAGCCAGCCACTCACAGGGGGTGACTTCTTCAAATATTTGAGGCACCGCAGGCTCAGCAGGGTAATCCCCACTTTGTCCCACAAATGTTTTCCATGTCGAGGGATTTCCCCTCCCCCACAACTTCACAGAAATGCTCAGCAAATCTGCAAACCTGTTCCTGGGGGTCGGAGATTGGATCACCGTTTTTTCCCCTAATGATCGTAAGAGGTTTGGCACTGCAGGTTACTTTTTTGATGGAGTTAAATAGGGATTTGTGATCGCGGGCCATTGAGGCAGACTCCATCTCCTCAGCAACCCGCGACCACCACCCAGCATTGCAGCGCCTCACGGCTCTCCGAACCTCCGAGCGAAGGCTGCGGTAAGCCTCCTCATTCTCTGATGTGGGATGCTGTAGATGATTGGAGTGGGCCTGTCGCTTTTTCTCAACCATCCTGAACACCTCTGTCAGCTAGGATCTCTGGGAGGTCTGGACCGCTTACCCAAAGCAGCCATTGCAGCTGCACGAGTCACAGTCCTAAACCTCGCCCATTTACCCTCGACATCAGGAGGAGTGGGGGACGATGCCAACCCCAGCCGCAAGCGATGATGAAATTCTCGCTTGCAACTTTCATCAGCTATCTGAGACCAGGCCACCTTAGGTTGCAATGGGGTCCTGGGTGTACACCCACCAACGCAGTGGAAGAATCGGCAGGTGCATCTTACAGATGACAAGTCAATGGTCAGAGGGCAGATCAGCTCCACGGTAGGTCCTGGTGTCAAGGACATGGGCTCGCATCCGCTGTTCCGTCACTATGTAGTCCAGCAGATGGTCTTGCTTGGATCCGGCATGCATCCATGATGTTGTGTGGATGCACCGATGCCGGAACAGCGTGTTGGTAATTACAAGCCCATGGGCTGCACAACAATCTAGCAGCCTCCTACTGTTGTTATTGAGCTGATCTGGCCCATGCCTTCCAATCACTCCAGAGCAGGTGCCAGCATCATGACCAACTCGGGCATTGAAGTCACCAAACAAGATGACTATCCCGAGGGGCCACTTTAGCCAGCACCTGTGACAGGAGGTCACAGAAGGCATCTGACTCATCGGCCTTGCCTGCATCTCTCCACGGATGTTCGTCTTCGGTGGGGGCATAAGTAACCACGACTACCACTCCTCGCCTCTGGTTGATGGGAAGGCGCATTGACAGATGCACTACCACTGACAAACTGACACTGAAGCATGCGCTACCAATGACACACTGACACTGGCACACGCGCTACCACTGACACACTGACACTACAACTGACCCACTACGTCACCACGGCGCTTGTGCCAGGCTACTTTGAGGCCACGTGAAGTGTCGAATGCTCGCTGCTGACAGGTCACAGAACACACCCAGGTGCCATGACTGAGATGACTGGCAGATGCACTAACTGGGCTCCCCACTGTGGCAACTTGCTGCCTCTTAGCCGCCCGGCGCTCCGCTCGTTGCTGTGAGCGTCGCTCCTTTTCCCTCCGCTTAGGCTACGTACGGTGCGAAAGAAGTTCAACGTACGTACACACACACGCACATTGTTCTCTCGTGCAGGTGGCCATGGGTGACTTGCTGGTGCTTCTGTGCGGAACCACGGAAGAGGATCGCTTTCCTCTCTGGATGAACGGATCCGTTGGCCACTGTTTTAATCAGGTGGCTTTGAACTTACCCTCGCATGCTCTCCTGGCCATGAGCTCGGCATTCTTTATGGGAAAATACAGGTATTTGGTTGTTTTACTTTAATATGCATTTATACATCAGAGAAGCTTTGTTTTTCAAATTACGTTGACTGACGGGTCAAAGCATCCCCATTTATAAATTGGGCGCCGCGGTGGAGCAACCACCTCGCCTGGTATATAGGAGGTCGTGGGTTCCATCCAAACCCCACGCCTGTATATTTGTAGTTTGCATGTCTCTCTCTCTCCCCATGGCCGTGTTCTGGTTTTTCCCTCCACATTTAGAATCAACATGCGTTTAGAGTATTTGGTGCCTTCAGACAATAGTGGAAGGTGCCATACAAATAAATGTAAATTATGAAAAATTGTCACATGATAAGCCACCTCATTGGCCTCGCGATTATTTGTGGCCAGGTCACTTCTGAAAAAGAGCTATATAGCTCAGTGGGCCTTACCTGGTAAAATAAAAAATAGTTTAGTTTTTAATTTAAATTAAGACTGAGCATATCATCCCCTTTGGTGGTTTTGATCCAGTAGTAGATGCTATTTAGAAACAGGAACACATTCCTGCGGAGGGAGCTGGTAGGAACGTTGGGTTGCTTGGTCAATGGCCAGGGTCAACGGCGGCATGGTGTATTCCGCAAATATGGCCGACTGTGAGGGCGGGCACAAGCCGGCGTGAGTAGGTTAAACGTTGAGTTTTATAAGGGCACCACGGGGTGACCAGCCCCTCCCCACCCAGCCCCTCCCCCACCCTCCCCTCTCCACCCAGCCCCACCCCTCCCATTTTTGGATGCACGACAGACGGACACAATCCCCTGTCGGCTGGTGTAACCAGGAGGTTCCTACCAGTAATATGTATTTCATAGAGAGAGGCAGTCAATCCCAGGCAGGGAGTCAACAGCATAGGTGGCAGGAGGAAGGGACTCCCAGAAAGACCAAGGGGACTGACACAAGGACCTCGTGACTGGTGCGGACTGTGAGCTAAGGACATGTTTACGTTCCTTTATGCAGTTTAACACGCAGGCTTTTGCGACCAATATTTTCCAAAACAGAGTTTTTGTCGGGTTACATCGCGCAAATATAAATGTGTCGATAAACCCGCCACCACCCAACACAGTCCATTCGTAAGGTTATGTCATGTAAACAAAACGTGCCAATTCGTTGCTGGTTCAGCACACCGGTGGTGTGTTGGAGAATAAACCCGCAATATTTACAATTCGAGTATGACGTTTCGCTGGCCATGATAACCAACCTCATCAGGAGATAGCCGGAGTTGTGGAGAATTCCTCTTATTGCTTTATGCAACCGACTACACGGAATGTTTGTGGACACTAATTGACTCTTACTCATCTGTACTCTGTTACATTATTGTCATGCTGAGAATAGGTTTTCCCCTTTTTTCTGGCAACAAAACGGGTGTTAAGATGTTAAAACGCTTTTTGGCATCTGGTCTAACACCATTTGAGACAAGGCTCAAAAGAAAACAGTCTCTGGTGTGGACCAATCAATTTAAAAGACAATGCATATATTATCAGAGTATGTTTTTTATTTGCATTCTGACTACAAGGTTTGTGGTTAATGCAGACATGATTCCTTGTAAAAGGTTTCAGTTTTGTGTTTTAACATCTTAACACCTGTTTTGTTGCCAGAAAAAAGGGGAACACCTATTCTGATATTTTGGTACTGGTAAAGAAGGTCCCATGATATTGTCATGCTCTTTTACAACACTTTAATTTAAATCGATTATTGCTTTGCACACAGTTTGTAACTTGATGTGAATGTTTTCCTTTTTAAGTTTAGCCAGAAATCAATCTCTCTGATTATGTGTGCAAGACTGTTGCACAACAGTCTTATCTAGCAGGCACTGACCTGTCATGGAATCACTAAACTGGAAGCTTTTCGGTGCTAAAATTTTCTTTAACTCAGAAGAATTATTGCTGTTCCACAAGCAACAAATTCCACTGAAGTTGGACTCCTGTTGTAATATCTGGGGTGAAGCACCCAGTTCCTGCCTCACTCTACTTGATATAATTAAACGTAAAGCAATCAGGGTGATTGATCATCTGGCACTCAGTGATTTTTCTCCAGTCATTTGGTCACCGGCAGTCAACTGTCTCCATATCCCTCTTCTTTTGCTATTGCCATGTACAGCACTTCACTCATTAATTCTTCACATAATGAGGGATCAATCTACTGACTGACTGTTGCGTCTCATCCACACAGTGCCGGATTATCCTAGTAGCAAAAGTAGCATATGCTACGGGTTGTGCATCACTTTCAAGGGCCCTCTGCGCTTGCTCTATTACTATAGTACTATACTGCCTTCAATTTTTATGAATGACTGGGTGTTTAACGTTAGCGATTTGTCGTATTGTCTGATTGTATAGCAAATGAAAAAATACAATTATTTTACTATGCAAGTGTTGAGGTGCAATTCACGACTCGGAGGCAGGTTGCTGTTAGGGGCTCACGCCACGTTTATTTCACGGCTTACGCCAGGTTGTTAAGGGCTTACGCCAGGTTGATAAGGCTTACGCCGAACCAACACCCCCCTAGCCAATAACTCCCCAGGGGACAGGGTACTGGGATCCCTACACCCCGGCTAACCCGGCTCTCCACCCTGCCCCAGCCCGGGACCACCCTCAACCTCGGCCGGTCGGGCGGAGTAGCCTCCCCTAGCCTTGTGTGAGGACCAACTCCCCGAGTCCCCACTCCTACCCCCGACGAACCCCGGTTCCATCCCGGGTCCCCCTTTAAATACCCCCCTGGGGGCATGACGTCACCATCCTCCACGGCCCGCCTGACGTCACGTCCCGCGACGCCACTCTCTCCGAGGGCGCGCGTGACGTGATGTCACCCACTACACCTCTACAGAAGTAAAGAATTTGTGTTTTAATATTTGTGGTTTATTTATTTAGGGCCCCTTTATAACATATGTGACAGGCCCCGCACTAGCTTAATCTGGCACTGCATCCACACTATGTTCAACCACCACACTGCAGGTCACAACAACCCACTCACCTTCTTACCCAACTCACTCACTGCACTGCAGGTCTCACCAACCAATACCAATATTTCGCCATTGGCCACCAATTGACGGTGATGTCACCACGGTACCTGTGTCAGGCCAGGTGCACTTTGAGGACACGTGAATTGTCGAAAGGCTCTCTGACAGGAGGTCTCGGCACAGACCCAGGTGCCATGGGTTGGCTGACTGAGATGACTGGTGGATGCACCAGCTGTACCCCCTACTCTGCCAACTTGCGGAATTTATACTCTTTGGTTCTTTCGGTAAAGTCACGTAGGTATAAAATAAAATAAATCACGACGTTTCGATCGCAACACAAGCGGTCGTCCTCAGGTGGAAAAAATATAATCCAGCAGTGGAACTGCTGAACCAGCGAGAGAGCAGTTACAACAAGATTATATATGTGGCGATCGGCAAGCAAGCGGGGTCTGAGCTGGAAAGGAATTCCATCCACGGACCCAAGCACGTCAGTTGTGTTAATGGGGGAGATTCGGGAAAGAGGGATTAGGGAGGGAGAATAGCATGAATGAGCTTCCGTCGCCGCATAAGAGTATCTTGCCCGCATATGCGCACAACAGCAGTGTTAATAAGAGATTAGAACCATGAGAGTGCAATCCAAAGGATGTGAACATGAGAATGCAATCCAAAGGGCATGTGAGCATGTGAGTGCAATCCAAAGGACATGTGAGCATGTGAGTGCAATCCAAAGGACATGTGAGCATGAGAAGTGCAATCCAAAGGGCATGTGTGCATGAGAGTGCAATCCAAAGGACGTGAGCATGAGAGTGCAATCCAGAGGACATGTGAGAGATCGAAGAGAGAGGCATAGAGAGAGAGACACAGAGTCAGAAATAACAGCTGACATAGGCAGGCAGGATGGAAACATCACAGTCAGTTCAGAATTTGCCTAGTTAATAACGTCCTTCCAATGATTGCTCAGTTTGTACCCATCTTCTTGGTTGAAGTTGTGTCTGTGTTTATATATCTGGATGGCTTCATGAACAAATCTCTGAAGGTAGCCGGTAGGTTTGCAGAGTACCTCCGTCTTGGAAAAATCTATTTTGTGTGAGCCCACAGCGTTAAAACAATGATCAGCAACGGCAGAGTTATTGGTCCTACCGTGTTTCAGATCTGCCTTGTGTTCATGAATGCGGTCTGAGACATGTTGTTTTGTTTCCCCAATGTAACTGCTGCCACAACCACAACTCAGTTTGTAGACACCAGGGTATTGCATGTCAGGAATCACATCCTTTACATATGGGATTAAATCACGGATTTTGTGTACTGTGTTGAAACGAACCTGGATCTTGTGTTTGTTTAAGATTTTGGAAATATTTTGGTAACCCCTGCTATGTATGGTAAAGTGATGGTTTTGGTTGGATCCTCAGAAGGTTGTCTCCCCATGGCTGGGGGTATCCGTTCATCCTGAGGGCTTGGTGTACTTGCTCCAACTTACGAGCTAGGTGGTGCTGGTCGGAGATGCAACAGGCCCTATGGTGTAGTGTTTTGATGAGGGAATTCTTCTGGGCTGGATGGTGGTGGGAGTCAAGCTTTAGATAGGCATCCGTGTGGGTGGCTTTCCTGTAGACCGAATGTCCCAACAAGCCATCAGGTCTCTTCCCGATCAAAACTTCCAGGAACGGGAGCTTGCCATCCTTTTCCACTTCCATGGTGAATTTTATCGATGGGTGTATGGAATTGATGTGGTTGAGAAATTGGTTCAGTGCTGGCAGGCCATGTGGCCAGATGATGAACGTGTCATCTACTCTGCAAACCTACCGGCTACCTTCAGAGATTTGTTCATGAAGCCATCCAGATATATAAACACAGACACAACTTCAACCGAGAAGATGGGTACAAACTGAGCAATCTTTGGAAGGACGTTATTAACCAGGTAAAGTCTTAACTGACTGTGATGTTTCCATCCCACCTGCCTATGTCCGCTGTTATTTCCGACTCTCTGTGTGTCTCTCTCTCTATGCCTCTCTCTTAGATCTCTCACATGTCCTTTGGATTGCACTCTCATGCTCACATGTCCTTTGGATTGCACTCTCATGCTCACATTCCCTTTGGATTGCACTCTAATGCTCGCATGTCCTTTGGATTGCACTGTCATGGTTCTAATCTCTTATTAACACTGCTGTTGTGCGCATATGCGGGCATGATACTCTTATGCGGCGACGGAAGCTCATTCATGCTAATCTCCCTCCCTAATCCCTCTCTCCCTAATCTCCCCCATTAACACAAGTGACGTGCTTGGGTCCGTGGATGGAATTCCTTTCCAGCTCAGACCCCGCTTGCTTGCCCATCGCCACACAAATAACCTCTTGTTGTAACTGCTCTCTTGCTGGTTGAGCAGTTCCACTGCTAGATTATATTTTTTCCACCTGAGGACGACCGCTTGTGTTGCGATCTAAACATCGTGATCTATTAGTTTTCTACCTCCGTGACTTTACCGAAAGAACCAAAGAGTATGGATTCCTGCAGTCACGAAAGCTTCAAATCAAGATTGCTGAATTTAGCCACCCAACTCAATCACCACGCTGCAGGTCACAACACTGTTCTTTCCGCATCTTCCCTTGCACCGCTCCACTTTGGAATTCCCTCCCATTGGTCCAATTCGCCTAATAACTTTGCTCAATTCAAAAAACCTATTAACTCTTACCTTAACATGAGGTTTTTGCAGCCAATATAACAATTTAACTAGTTTGGCTTTGTTTGGTGGTGGATGGTTCTTATGCCTGAAATTTAGCTAGATCATTGTGGCCTAACCCATAATGCTTGTCGAGTACAACTATATTAGTGAATTTTGTTGGTGGTGTTTTGGGCCTTTTGGGCCTTTGCAGCAACTGTGATAAATAATAAATAAATAACACACAAACCCAATATAAAGTGGACTCTGCGAGTATGCGATATGTATGTCAATGGTGTATAACGTGTGTAAGATGGACTAACCAGCGAGCGTGCGATGTTGTGTTTGTGTGCAGACGTGATAGTCACGTGCCCGTATCGTACGGCTGGGTGCTGAGAATCCTCACGTCGGCTTTGGTGGTGGCACTATTTTTCTGCGACCTCGTGTCGCTTTCCTTTGACTTTGATGTCAAAACGCGACACCTGGACGTCATGGCTGCATGCGTTGCAGCGTTCGCTTGGCTGTGCCACTCCCTGGCACTGTCCTCCGTTGCTCAATCTGAGCTGTCCTTTTCCCGGGGACCGCCGCTGATCATCGTTGTCTGGCTCGCAACAATTCCCTCCGCAGTCATAAACGGAGTGGCTTTCTTCACGAGGCCCGAGTTCTGCCTCCTCGGGGCTGCAGCTTGTATGCACAAAGTGGTAATGTGTGGCGTTCCAGTGCTCATGGCGGTTTATTTAATCTCACTGATTCCGTCAAATCGTCTTGTGGCCGTTCATGAGGTGGAATCCATTAATGATGCAGGTGAAAGGACTGCGCTCTTAGGCAGTCGGAAAAGAAAAACTGAACAACTTTTCCCTGATGCTCGTCACCGACAAGCGGTGACTGAAGATGGTAGTGGCTTCATCTCAAAACTTTTTTACATTTGGTTAAACCCAGTAATGAAGCAAGGTTACAATGGAGAATTGAATAGCCCTGATGATATCCTTGAGTTGCCTGAAAACATGAAGGTATCATTTGTGTCTCAAGCATTTAAAGACGTTTTGTATGCAGACAGTAACCAAACAAGGGATTGCATTCCTGAGGATGTCAGCAAGAGTAGCCCAACTGGGAAGAGATTGTGCATCAACAAAGACACGCCATTACCTGATAGCCAGCCGAGACGCACTCTCTTTTGGTCCCTCTACAAGGTTTACGGCGTTCGCTATTTATTGATTGGTCTTCTCTACTTGATTGCTATTGTGCTCGGTCTGCTAGGCCCTGTCATTCTGCAATATTTGCTCTCCTTTATGGAGAACAGACAGGAGCCTGCCTCTCACGGCTACTACTACATTGCCGGCCTCTTTGGGACAACATTTTTTGGGGCTTTTTTCAACAATCAGTTCTCCTACCGGATCAACAAGATCGCCTTGTGCGTACGCGCAGCCCTGGTCACGACGGTTTATCGGAAATTGTTGCGGGTCGGTGCGTCCTCCCTGTCCGAGTTCAGCACAGGAGAGATAGTGAACTACATGAGCACCGACACGGACCGCATCGTCAACTTCTGCCCAAGCTTCCACTCGTTCTGGAGCTTGCCTCTGCAGGTGGCCGTCTCTCTCCTGCTGCTCTACCAGCAGGTCGGCGTCGCCTTCCTGGCCGGCATCGCCGTCGCCATCTTGCTCGTCCCGCTGAACAAACTGATTGCGAACAAAATTGGAGGATTCAGCCAAGCGATGATGCACCATAAAGATGGAAGAGTCAAGGTTGGTTTGAACAATATTTTTTTTATTTGACCAGGTAAGGTCCACTAAGCTATTTAGCTCTTTTTCAGAAGCGTCCTGGCAACAAATGATAGCTCAACAAAGTGGTTTATATTTTGGAAATTGATTACAGCCAATTACTCTAAACGCATGTTTAGAGTATTTGGCTAAATGTGGAGGGAAAAACCGGAGCACACGGCAAAAAATCCACGCCTCCACGACCTCCTGCATGCCAGGCGAGATAGATAACATCTTGCCACCATGGATGTGATGCATAATGACCACTATCGTCATTGTACAGAATATTAAAAAATTTAATAAGCAGACAATATGCCTCCTTCACACATCTGTACCCTCCAAATACATTTTTTAAAACATTTATTTTGCACATCCTTTCAGCAACATGGCCTTCTGGGAGTGCATAATTTCAGCAGAATTGATTCAACACAATCAAAACGCTGGACCAGTTTTGACATTTAGTGTCTCATCAACAGTCGGGCTTACTAGAACCAATGCCGGTGAACTGCCCGATGTTTATAGGCAAGGACCCTCTCTATAATGATTGTATTTTCAATCGGCGCCAAATTGTCTGGCTCTCTTATGATTTAAGTTGTTTAGAAATAAAGTGGGTTCGTCACATATAAAACTCAACACCATGTCGGCGATTCACAGCTCATGACCGAGATTCTCTTCGGCATCCGTGCAATCAAGCTGCACTGCTGGGAGGAGAGCTTCTCGCGCAAAGTGAATGGGTTTCGCTCGGATGAGTTGAAGGGCCTCTCGGGCATGAAGTACCTGGACGCACTGTGCGTGTACCTGTGGGCGGTGACGCCGGTGCTCATCTCCATCCTCACGTTCGTGACGTACGTCAGCCTTGGCAACGCCCTCACCGCAACGAAGGTAGGGGAGCGCGCTCGGTCGTTTCGTTGAAATAAATTCTGATAAAAGCCACGGAGTATGTGTGTGGTTTTGTTTTTTGCTGAAATCCACCTGCACATAAACACAAGGGTGTAGTGAATCAGCATTGAGGCCTTTCGGGTTTGATATTCAACTTGAAGAGATTTTATTTCCGGTGAAACTTCGTTCCGAAGAACGAGACGTCCTGACGGGTTTGGGTGACCAGCACCGAAAGATGAAAATACAAACCCTCCAGAGCTGAAGGCTTCTTTGTCACCCTTTCACCACGAAGCCTAATGTAACATTACAGTACGGGGGCAGGCTCACGTCCCAAAACAAGACTGAAAAATAACGTGAGAACAGGAAGAAGGTGCAAAATAATCAGAATGAGCTACATCATGGGACCTCCTTTGCCAGTACCAAAATATGAGAATGAGAATGTTTATTAATACTAGAGGAATCCAATGAGCTATAAAGCTCTTTTTCATATGTCCAGCAGAAGAGGGGATGAGAATAGTAGTGCCCGGCTGAGAAGGGAGGCGGTGGAATCGAAAGGTTAATTCTGCCGATCATACATACGTACGTATGTATCTTGAACTTCCTTCGCACCACACGTAGCCAACCATGATAATCGGAGTTGCGGGGAAGGACAACAAACCTAAATACAAAAAGCCGTTCTAAAGAAAAGGAGTCTGGTGCAGACCAACCCCTTAATGCACCACAACTCGCAGACCCTCCACAACAGGAGACTGCACCCACTCTGCCTCAGATGGAAGAAGGGCCTTTGTCCAAATCGTTGCTTATTATTATATACAGATATACCTCAGTTTAACACGTAGGCTTTCGCGACCAATATTATTCATAATAAAAAATGTTTTTGGGTTAGATTGCAAAAGTATGCTTAGGACACATTTATAACGCCCTTTTTTATGGATGGAAAATTCCTGAGCGGAACAGCCCCCCATATATGGAAGAAAGTGGGCATGGCGTTGCCCGTTGGGGCGTGTTTCAGCCCATATAATGGTCTTGTGGAATCTGAATGGAGGTGCCTATTGTATCGATTTTGCTCATAGTCGATGCGATAGCCACGTTAGAGTATCGATTCATCCAGGGTTCATCGCGTCATCCATTTATTGGTGATCCGTGGCTTGAGTAATCCAATTTGTTAAAATAGCTTCCCATGGAGCGTGTGTTTACGGCAGACAGTGTGTAGAAGTCTTACTGTTTTGTTCCTTATATAGAGGCCTAGATGTGTTGACCACCCTTCTGCGCTCCTGCACAATGTGGGGGGGGATTACTGAGGAAACGTACATTATGCATGTGCATTATGCGAGCCCTTTGAACTTGTCCTTCCTGTCTATTGTGTTTATTAAAATAGTATGGATATTGTCCGTGAAAGCCTACGTGTTAAAAGTGATTTTGTTTGTTATAAATGCTTTAATACATTTATCATGTGGACAGTATAATTCTTAAGGCTATTACTGATTCCCCAATGAAGCTTCCCCAATGAAGCCCTCATATCGCTCATAGGTAAAAAGTAGCGGTCGGGAACGCATCCCCATTGGAACCGTGTTTTAGCGCTGTTTTCTATAGCGATTAATTTACCAAGACTGCATTCTTCAGCGCTATAGGAGGTATGCCTGTATATATTTTAAGGCCTCGGTGTTTTTGAAAAATGTGTTCAGTTTTATGTCCTTTTACAATATTTCCACCGCTCACACCCACTTGTACGCGAAAGACGTATCGTGAGCTTTAGAGTGAAATCTCTTGTAAATTTGATCTGGTTTCATTGGAAGCTTAATTTACACAATGCCGCTGTCCCACACACGCTCTTTGCTGCCAATATCCAAACTGCTTTGAGTGGCTATAACATCCCTTCTCACAGGAGATGTTGCCACTGCCACTCCACAACTGTCACTCGTAAAACAGTAATTTCAGGGTCATGATTATCTAAGTCATGGTTGACTACTACAGGGCGAAAGAAGTTCAACATACATACGTACACTGTGGTGACTTTTGATAGCAATGGTCATTGATCCCAACCTTGATTTGAAGCTTTCGTGACTGCAGGAATTACTCTTTGGTTCTTTTGGTAAAGTCACGTAGAAAGAAAATAAATTAAATTATAGAATACGACGTTTCGATTGCAACACAACCAATCGTCATCAGGTAGAACAAAATTTGAGAGAGAGACAAAACACAGACACGGAGACAAACAGACAGACACACTATGTTGTGTCTCTGTGTCTCTGTGTTGTCTCTCACTGCTTGTGTGTCTGCCTGTGTGTCTTCGTGTCTGTGTTTTGTCTCTCTCAAATTTAGTTCTACCTGATGGCCATTGATAATAATTTTAAACAACAATTTAATGAGAACCCCTCTGTGAATGTATATTGAAGTCTTTTCACAATAGCGATAGATTCATGCATTGTACTTGCAATTATTTTTGGCTGGAGAGAAATTGTGACTTGCAGTGCTTTTTAATTTGCAGAATACCGATGAAGTGATAATTGGATTGTGAGTAATTTTGGGTTAATTGGAAGAGGTGTGCATAAATAGAATGAAATAATGTTTGCATTTGTTCTTACACTTGTATTTCCTGCAGGTTTTCACAGCTGTGGCTTTGATCAACATGCTGATTACGCCTCTCAATGCCTTTCCGTGGGTGCTAAACGGACTCATTGAAGCACGGATTTCTTTAAGGAGACTTGAAACATTTTTGTCCTTACCAGAGTTCAGTGCTGAAACATATTACTGCAATAGCAAGTCATTTTACGGTAATGCTCCATCATAGAGTCTGTAAAGTGGAAACGTTGAGATATCCTGGAACACTTGTGCCACACATCGAACCTCTTTGTAAAGCTTTTATGTTCTTTCTGTGTCCCAGTTGGATTTCCTCTGGGTTCTTCCATTGACTTTCATAGCATCAAAAGACCCATTCAATGTAACTGGTATTGACAAACATCCCCAATTCCTGAAAATGACTGAATTAGGTTTACAAAGACAAAGATCCCCGATGTAACCTTTAGAGGTTGTAGGGGCAAGTGCTGTGAGCAAGCACCTATCAAGGCCGGCACCGCACATGAGGGGGTGGGTGACCAGCACTACGCCCAGCCGCCTTTGTCTCCTTAATGGCGATGTTTACACACCGCACCAGGTACTCATTTGAGGCTGAGTTGACCTAGGGGAGGCCCAGGACCTGTTCAGTTTATCGTCACCTATGTGGGCTGTCAGCGGGAATCAAACCTGGGCCGCCGGGTTCGTAGTGCAGCGCGCTCACCGCTACACGACCGCTCCCCATTAATTGGGTTTACACACGCACACAGCAGCAGCAACATCGCCCCCTACTGCGGTAACCTGGCAAGACCCTCCTGAACAAGAGTCTTGAGACTCGGTGTGATTTTCCTGGGTAAACAAAGGTTGGCAACCAAGGAGAACTGCAACTGCACGATGGGCCACTGGGAATAACGTGTGGAGCCTGTCGGCACAAGCCTTGTAGGGCCAGGGGCACTTAAGCGATGCTCTGCTGAAACAGAAAGGCTGTATCTCCGCCTCTAACCTCTCTCCGTGTCTCCTCTGGCCACGCTGCCCAACTGTTCAACAAGGTTGCCATGTCGCTGCATAGTTGTGGTCACTTCCCTGTTCCAAATTTTCAGTTTGACACATGCACCACCGGCCCTTTGGCTGTAAAAGGGAGCTTTGCACCGCCTCAATGCTCATGTGAGCAGGAAATCACCCCAGCGTTCCCCCCCCCCCCCCCCTTCCGTGCTGAGCAGAGGAAGCGCAGAGCGGCGAATGGGAGGTGGCGCTGTGCCGAGCAACGCTGTCGTGGGGCTCGCTGCTGTGCCCACCGCGGCAGCGCGGCTCCCCGGACCCTGCCGCGGAGGGCTTCTCCCTCAAACGTGTGGAGTTCAGAGTTAAGGAGGTCAGCTGGAGCTTCGTCGCGTTTCAGACATGCGTTATGCCGCTCGCTTTGCAAGCCGACATTCTAGTTTTACAGTTTATAATGATAAACGCTTCAAGGCCGGGATGTAAAACCGGGCAGTGCTGTTGATGCCGCTAGAATTCACGATAACTTCCTCCTGCCGAATTGCACATCCTGGACAGGCCCGACTCGGCTCCTCCTGGACAGGGGGCCAGTCGAACTGTGGTGTGCGGTGATAGACTGCCAAGGAGAGTGAGCCTGGGTAGTGCCAAAGGGACAATTGGTGGTGCAGGGCCCATCCCAATTCCCGCCTAGCGCCCGCGCTGATCCAGGTCACTGACCCCTGGTGCCATTTCAGTGCCCAGCTCGTGAATTCTCCATCCCGCAGCCATGCCCCACCCTTGGCCATCTCTTCTTCTTGTCTACACTCTGTTCTTGCTATGCTCTATTCCAGACTTTCAATTTGCTTGTCACATCCTGCGATCATATCCCTTCAATTATCTGTATTCACCAATATTCACATGGTAAAAACTTATTTTCTAGTTTTCTGTAATCTTGTCTTTACTGAGATTTGAAGTTTCCCCTGCCTCAGTTTTCTTTTGGCATTTTAATCCCATTTCTTCCAGTTGGACATGGAATGCTCCACCGCTGTCCACGCAGCTGTGACGTAGCCATGGTCATACCCAGATTGTACGTCGGCCGTCTATACAATTATATAATGAGAGATCAATTGGGAATGTCTCACCAGATGCTGGAAACCAGGTTAGCTGATTGCTGCTTGTTCACCCTCTTCCCATTCCGAGATGTCTGCAAGTTGCAGGGTGGGGCGTCCCGTTCACCTCTGAATCTTGGAACGCGCAAGCGTAGTGCCGTTGTTTTTAAAGACATTGTACTCTCTGAAGATAACTATATCGACACGGCCGCCCTCTATGATAGCTGGGGCCAAACTGTGCCACGCACCCTCCCGCATGGCCTTGTGGGGGGAGCCTCGGTAGCGATAAATTATTTTATATTAGTTTTTCTTCCGGTTCCGTTCCGATGACATACATTTGTATGTCATCAGGAACCGACTTGGAAGGAAAACTTGATGACCTACATATGTGTAGTGAGTTCAAGGAGATGTAGACGACGTAGTCGGAGGCACACTTATTTATTCAACCAAAGGACAGAACACAATACTTGAAGGGGTAACGGCCCCTTCACCCGTCTAACAGTGAGACACCCCTAGCGCTAGCCCGGCTAGTCTGCTCCCAGGTCCTCCACTAGAGAGCTAGGGGAGGCTAGCTGATCTGGCTCTGGCCAAGCTCGGATCTCGGCACTCTTAGCCAACCAGACCGGCTCTTATAAGAGCATTGGCTCTGGGCTCTCAGGGCCGCGCCGCTGGCTTTCCTTGGTTGGTCCTTATGTAATGTGAGGATATATCCGGCTGAATGACGTATCACAACTCGTCATGATGATTGGCTCTGCCGGTCCTGGTTTATAACTAATGGGGGGAAGCCTAGGGGCGTGGCCCTGACGTAATGGAAAGGTGACAGCTGTAAGTAGGGGATTGGTTCTGGTGGCTTTGGCCACAGCCAATGGGGACATGAGTCAGGGGCGTGGTCCCGGCAGCTTACGAGGGGGCCTGGAATATTCCATGGAGGCTAACCAGGATTGGGGGAAACGTACCACGTGACCCGGGTATTAAATAGGGGTGGAGATGAACGACACGTGGTCAGAACGGGAACGAACAGAGGAAGGGGGCCACGCGGGAGCGGGGCTCCGGGTTGCCACGTGGCAGTGTGTCTCTCTCTCTATCTGTCCCTCTCACGCTGCCGGTCAGCAGCGTGAAGGAAAAGAAGCTGTATACAAGTTGAATAAAAGACGGATTCCAGAAGTCGCCTCAACGAGCTTTATTACACTTAGAAGGACAGCGAGCCAGGGGAGTCCCAGGGCCTATCCTGCTGGTCTTCGCTGGTTAAGCTGTAATACTCGACCCCGAGCCCACCGGCTGCCCGCCTTATATAGCAATTCCCCCCCAAGGGGTGGGGCTGTGGGGGATCACAGCGCCGCCACAGCCCCCCAGGGCTAACTGTTGCGGACGTAGATGTAGGCACCCTTACGCGTGCGGGCGCAAACGCCCCTTGTGTGTTTGTTTGCTCTCCCGTAACACCCCTACATCACCCCCCCCCCCCCCCCCCCCCGTACAGCCCACAGCCGTCCCGGCTGCAACAAAATTCAACAATAAAAGATGAAACCCCCCAAAACCGTGTGTGCCTCGCATTAATGACAGCAACAAGAACAACAAAAATAACAACAACAATACCGAAAAAAGAAAAAAAACGACGTACCCCATCCCATATAGAAACCAACATATATACAATACATGTCTTCCCACCCCGAACGGATTTCTCCTGTGACCGCAGCAAGGGCCACACAAGAGGCCAGCCTCACAAAAGTCGGCGCGTTTTGGCGCGCGTTCTTGCAGCGGGACCGTCACAAGGGGCAACCCCGGTCGGCCCGGTGGTGGGTGTCAACAGTTCAGGTGCGAGAGCGTCTGGCTTCGCGGACAAGCGACCTCTGAACCCCCGGGGAGGGGTTGGCGGTTGCGAGCGCGTCAGTCCCGGTGCACCTGGAAGTGGAAGAGTCAGTGGTAAATCGGGCACATGCAGCGAAGTCGGACTCCGGGAGTCAGTGGACCCCTCACATGTTCGGCCATGTGTGTGTGGAGTAGGAACATGGGGCACGACGAACGGTTTCAACCGCGAGGGGTGCACGAACCAACGACGCTTCCCCCACTGAATACGGACACATTTTGGCCGCAAGACCTGCACCACTTCCATGGGCCCCCTCCACGGCCGCAACAGTTTCGACGAGGTTGCCAGCGGAACTTGGGGACAGTGCAACCATGCTTTGTCGCCCGGTTTCCACCGGTGCACATGTACCCGGCCCAGCTTGAGCCTTTCATTCGCCTTTTGGCGGAGGTCTGAATTTTGGATGGCTGCCTCCCGCACCTCTGCCAATTTAGAGATGTTGAACTTGACATGGTCGGCCAATTTGGATTTAGCATGCAGCGTGGAGACCCGCAGCTGGGTCGCGACAGGCGGTTCAGCCTCACGACCATACATTAAAAAGAAGGGCGAAAATCCGGTCGCCGCATGAGGAGCCATCCTGTAGGCTGCCAAAACCCCCGGGATATGAAGGTCCCAATCGGTCTGGGATTCGGACACCTGGTGAGACAGCATGGACGTGATAGTACGATGTAGACGCTTCACCATCCCATCAATTTGCGCGTGATATGGGGAGGTACGAATCTTTTTCGTATCCAGGAGCTCGTACACCTCGTGGAGAAGTTTACCAGAGAAGTTTTTCCTTTGGTCGATCAGCAGCCGCTCCGGAGTGCCCTTGTCGAGGACGTAGCCCTGGACAAAGGCCTCGGCGATGGCTGCTGCCGACTGGTTGACGATGGGCCAGGCCATAGGCCATCGCGTGAAATATTCAACGCCAACCAATAGGTACTTATTACCCCTAGGTGTAGTAGGGAATGGACCCAAAATATCAAGTGTGACGAGTTCGTTAACCCGGGTAACCTTAATAGACTGCAGCGGTGGGTCGGACCCCTTTGCTGGTGGCTTCCGTTGCGCGCACTGAGTACAGGACCCTAGGAGATCATCCACGTCCCTTGCCATGCCCGGCCAAGAAAAATCCAGCTGGAGCATGGCAAGGGTTTTGTGAGTCCCCAGGTGCAGGAGCCGCTCGTGAGCAGCCCACACCACCCTACCCCTCAGTGTGGAAGGCACCACCAGCCTGTGGCGGCGGGACCTCCCATCCCAATGCATCAGGAGACCCTGGTACAACCCCCATGAGTCGATATTCATCGCACCCAGAACAGATCCCCCTACGCGATGGCGCAACGCGAGGAGGGAAGTATCCTCCATTTGGAGGCGCCCCCACTCCGCAACGGACAACCCCAGCAAGGAATCCTCCCCTCTTGCTCAATAGGACCCTCAATTGAAGGTGTATCAGCGGCGGCAGCAAGGACCAAATTAGGGTTCTCATTCGGAGGTCTGCAACGCCACGAACCCAGGAGGCAAGCGCAATCGGAAGTGGGCGGCAATCGCGACAGAGCATCTGCGTTCGTGTGGCGAACACCCTTCCAATATTTAGTCTCAAAATCGAAATCTTGAAGAATCTCCAACCATCGAGACAATTGTCCCGAAGGCTGTTGAACCCGCTAGGCGTACTGTAATGCCGCATGATCTGTGCGGACGGTGAAGTGGCGACCGTACAGATATGGGCGATATTGTTGAATAAAGAAAACGATTGCCAATAGTTCCCGACGGGTGACACAGTACCTTTGCTCCGCCGGAGACAAAACTCTACTGCCATATGCCACAACATGCTCTACGCCCCCAACAACCTGGGAAAGCACACCACCAATGCCCGTGTTGCTTGCGTCCGTATCGAGCAAGAAGGGTTTCGAAAAATCGGGATAACTTAATGGCGGGGCCTCCACTAGGGCGTCCTGGAGGGAGTGAAAAGCATCCTCCTCTTCCTGGCCCCAGTGAAACTTGACCCCCATCGATGTTAAGGCATGTAAGGGTTTAGCGATCATCGCGAAATCGGCGACAAACCGCCGGTAATACGACGCGAATCCAATGAAACTTTTGACCTCCCCCACCGAGTTGGGAGTCGGTCAGGAGCTGACACATTGTGTTTTGGCTGGATCTGTGGAAATACCTGACCGTCCGACAATGTGACCCAAATACCGCACAGATTCGCGGAGCAAGTGACACTTTTGTGGCTTGAATTTCAAATTAGCAGCACGCATCTTGAGAAAAACGGCCCGCAACCTCTGCAGGTGTTCCTCGAATGTTTTACTAAAGACAATATCGTCTAGGTAAATCAGAAAAGTATCCCATTGCAAGCCAGCAAGAACCAATTTCATTAAGCGCTGGAAAGTTGCCGGAGCTGAGTGGAGCCCCATCAGCAAGCGGTTAAATTGGAGTAGGCCGTGCGGCGTTCGGAAAGCCGTTTTTGGTTTAGATTCATCATCCAGAGGGAGCTGCCAGAACCCTGACAGCAAATCGCACGTGGAGAAGAACCGTGCCCCAGCCAGGGCGTCAAGAGATTCATCCATTCGAGGGAGCGGGTATGCATCGGCCACCGAGATTTTGTTTAGGTGACGAAAATCGACACAGAATCGCAAAGAGCCATCGTGTTTTTTAACTAACATGATGGGTGCACCCCAAGGGCTGGTAGAAGGGGATATAATGTCTGCAGCTAGCATGTCATCTACAGCCGATTTGACATGATCCTTTTCGGCGGGACTCAACCGAAAATGATTTTGGCGGATTGGTGCGCTGTCACCAGTGTGAATATGGTGTCGCAGCAGTTTAGTACAGCCAATATCATATTTGTGTTGACTAAAAACATGGGAAAAATCGAGCAAAAGGGTTCGTAATTTGGCACGCTGTGAGTCGGACAGGTCCGATGATCCCGCACAAAGCACATCCAGCCACCCCTCATCACGGTTCAAATGCGGCTGCGACGGAGGAGTGGTGCTCACCTGCCCAATGACTGGTTCCTCACAAGGTACTGGCGTTGCGTGTACAAGCACGGTCCCTTGAGGAACCACAGCCGTTCGCAACCCAACATTGAGGACTGCGATGAAGGGGTCCTTGTTCCCTTTAACAATGGCCTGGGCCGCTATCAAATCGGGTCCATTGACCCCGGCCCTAGATGGTCCCAACAAAACACCCTGATCCACAATCCCCTTAGCGAAGGGTCGACGCAGCCGAAGAGGCACGAGCATTTGAGTTCCCGGCGGTACGCGTACCGTTCGCGTAACGAGCGCCTGTACCGTCGCAAAGGCCGTACGCACAGTAGCGGGGGAGGACAGAAACATCATTCATCGGCCTGAAGGGAGTTCAATGCATCCCTGGTCGATCAGTATTCTAATTGGCATTTTGGCCAAAAGTCCGTCCCCAACAGGCACGGGACTGCCAGAGAGGAGGAGACTAACACCGGGCCGGATAATTTGATGTCCCCAATACAAATGTTTGCGCGGATCTGGCCAATAATGCCCAACAAGACCCCGTTGGCTGCATAACACGGAACATCGACCGGGAGCAGAGGGCGACTTTGAACGGGAAGAATGTTGTAAATTAAATCGGACACAATTGTTGCTGATGCTCCCGTATCAACCAAGACCCGTACCTCCACCCCATCGATATGTCCCACAACGACCGACGACCCCGCCGACGCAGCAACAACACGGTGGGCCAACTCAGACCACTGGCCCGGTTGGAACGCCCTCCCCATTGCGGCACAGTTCGACACAACAACACCCGATTTTCGAAACCCGTTCGTTGCAACGCGTGAGTGAGTAACAGGTGTGTGCGATGAGAGGGTGGTTGCAGCCACGGTGTGCCCGGCCGCCGCCTTGCTAGCTTTACGACGTTGGGACAGCAGGTTAGCGTGGATGTGCCGCGCGGCCCGCAGGTAACACATGTCCTTGTTGTCCTGCGCCAAGACGACGATGTTCAAATCGTCAGCCAGCAACAAGATTTTCTCCGCCACCATAGCGTCCACTCCCTCTTCAGCCATACGCGGGAAGGCCGCCTTCGCCAGGGCCAGGAGCCGTGCGGTATGCCAGGGGCGATTCCTTTGCGCCCCGTTGTCGGTCGTAAAATAGTTGTCTGCAGTCGGAAGGTGGCCCGTAGACTGCAGACAGGAGTTGAAGCGCCGACTGCAGTGTAGCGCGCGCCGATTTCGGCGCCGTAGTGAGGGTGGCGAGAGCGTTGCTGTCCAGCGTCGCCGGGAGTGCACGTAGCGCCTCGTCGTCCGTCCATCGTGACATTTCCTGGTGGGCGAGGAACCGTCTTTCGAACGCTCCCCAGTCGCCCCCATCCGCCACAAACTCCTTCAAGACCGGCAAACACTGCTGGAACGTGGACTCCGCCGCCGAAGATCGCCAGCCGCCGTTCCCGCCATTCTCTACAGTATTGGAGGGAATGGCGGTCGCCATCGGCGGTCGCACTGCTGGTGACGTGCTGGCCGTTGATTGGCGCTCGCCACAGTCGGCCGTTTTTGATGACGCGGCGGCTGCTGAACAGAGGCAGCAGTGATCGGCTCTCGTTGATGACGTGGCGGCCACTGGTTGGTGACCACCGTCGATATGGCGGGAACGACCGTTGAGTGTCGCCCGTCATCGCACCGTGTTGCTCCTCCAACCCCAAGGCGAGTAATTTCTTCTAGCGTGGCGGCCCCCACCCGTCCGGCTGCTGTGGTGGCGGTGGACTCGGCAGCGGTTGCACGGACTCGTCCTCGATGAGTTCAGGCTCCGAGTCGGCCGAGGTGTCTTCCTCTCCAGGTCCCCCGGTACGAGTCGTCCGTCTTGTATCCATTTGGTAACTTTAGAAGACCACTTCTGACTCCAGTTGTAGTGAGTTCAAGGAGACGTAGACGACGTAGTCAGAGGCTCACTTATTTATTCAACCAAAGGGCAGAACACAATACTTGAAGGGGTAACGGCCCCTTCACCCGTCTAACAGGGAGACACCCCTAGTGCTAGCCCGGCTAGTCTGCTCCCAGGTCCTCCACTAGAGAGCTAGGGGAGGCTAGCTGATCCGGCTCTGGCTAAGCTCGGATCTCGGCACCCTTAGCCAACCAGACCGGCTCTTACAAGAGCATCGGCTCTGGGCTCTCAGGGCCGCGCCGCTGGCTTTCCCTGGTCGGTCCTTAGAAGGACAGCGAGCCAGGGGAGTCCCAGGGCTTATCCTGCTGGTCTTCGCTCTTCGCTGGTTAAGCTGTAATACTCGACCCCGAGCCCACCGGCTCCCCGCCTTGTATAGCAATTCCCCCCCGAGGGGAGGGGCTGTGGGGGATCACTGCACCGCCACAGCCCCCCAGGGCTAACCGTTGCGGACGTGGATGTAGGCACCCTTACGCGTGCGGGCGCAAACACCCCTTGTGTGTTTGTTTGCCCTCCCGTAACACCCCTACATATGTATGCTATCGGAACGGGAAAGGGTTAAAAGGCACCTCCCACAGCTGCCGCTGGTAATGCCGGCGCCGTGTTGTTCACCAGGGTCAGCTGGTCGGCGTAGTTGGAAAAGTCGGAAGCGGGAAGAGCTCCCTACTTGCGGCTATAACCGGTGACCTCTTCAGGTGAGATTCCATGCATTTGTTGGTATTCATTGACATTCATGTCCAAACTCGCCTGAAATGCTCTGAAATAAGAGCGTTCTCATACTTGATTGGTTTGTTCCTCTGGCTTTTTTCTGTGTTTTGATGACGCAATACTGGAGTTCAATTAAAATGCTTGGAACATTACGGCGTAGCGTACCGTGGTTAATGTAACGAGGAGCCATGTCACCGTTGCCAGCTGCACAAGCTGGCACGCGACTGTCGGTGTGAATTGAGGCTTCAGGTGGGAAGGCATTGATCGCTTACTCCAACCACTCGGTTTGGTTGTTTTTAGGCCTGCAGGGAGGGCTGTTGTGCAACCACCTTTTTAGCAAACTGTGATTGCGGTTGCATGTTTCATCGTAGAAATATTCCACCTGCAGGAACGCCTCTTTGTTTGACCTGAACAGTCCGGGATTTGCCATCTGTGTTTGGGTGACCGTTATCGATTCTTACTGAAATCTGGTGATTTCCTGTTGAACATTATTCGAGTGCACTGCACAGTCATCATACACCTAGGCTGGGAAAATATGTGCGGGTTTGGTCTGTGTAGTTTGGTGGCGAGATGTTAACTCCCTCACCTGGTATTGTAGGTGGTCGTGGGTTCGATCCCGACCCTCACGCCTGTATATTTGGAGTTTGCATGTTCTCCCCGTGGTCGCATGGATTTTTCTCCAGGTTCCCCGGTTTTTACCTCCACATTTGAAAACATTCTTTCAGAGTATTTGGCTGCTATAAATTTCATTGGAACTATCATTTGTAGCCAGGTCGCTTCTGAAAAAGAGCTATACAGCTCAGTGGGCCTTACCTGGTAATGTAAAGATAATTTACAGTTTAGTTTGGTTTTAGTGCATTTATAAAAATATGAATTTTTAAGCACCAACGAGTCCATCTGGTGTTCTGCGGGTTAGTGGGACCGATTGGTGGTGGGTGTTGAGACACGGGGGCTATGTTCGCATAGGTAGCGGTGTTCCTGGCCCCCTTGCTTCCCTCACGTGCGGCTTCCCGGCAGGTGTCGTGGAGGGGTCCTTGTGAAGCGACTGGAGGAAGGTTTCGGATTGTTCACCCAAGAGACGTGGATCCAGCATGGGACTGTGCGAGACAACATCCTCTTTGGCAGTCGCTACGATGAAGACAAATACCTCTCCATCATTTGCGCCTGCGCGCTGTCGGAAGACCTCAAGGTTTGCAAATATTTTATGACAACACCTCATTTTGTGCATTTTATACAGCAGTGATCGATGTGAATAATTCAGGGGGGGCACTTGTCTGGGCTTGACCAGTCAGTCCGGTAATTGGGTGACAGGACTTGACTTGTACCGAGATCTGGTACCAGTCTTGTGTTGAACTTTATTACAGTTTACTGCACAGTTTTGATTCTAGACCCAGGCTGATGGAGAAGAATGCCCGGGTTTGGTTTGTGGACAAGGTGGCGATCCCAGGAGAACTGCTTTGCCACATGCTGCCTGTATGGAGTTTAAATAATCTACATATTGCAGTCTGGCAGACCTGCGGAGCTTGCCTGTTATACCTCCTGGGCAGGGCCGTCCAGTCGGGTACCAATTTGACATGGAGGATAAAAAAAAACCATAATAGGTGACATCTTGGGCAGTGGCCCGTCTTCAAAGCACGTGTGACCTCTCTATCTGTGGCCTCTCTATGGCATCTCATCTATAACTTCACTATCTTTGGCTTCTCTTCTTTATGGGCTCTGTATGGCCTCGCTCTCTGTGGCCTATCTGTGTGCTGTAAATCTATGTACTTAAATAAGGGTCATTGCCCGACACATCACCTGTTATATATTTTGTTCCGTTTAAGGCCACACTATTATTGACGAATGTTAAGTGTTTTTTGTGCACTGCTGTCAATGCTGTATTTACAAGTAACGTGTTTTCATTTTCAACACACATCAAGCTTAGTTTCTTCATGATTTTTTTTTTTATTACCGAGCGATTATAGATTCTATGGATTATTTTTTTGTTTGTGAAAAGCCAAACCTGGCGCAGTGGCGGTGTCGGCACATTGAGATGCTGGGCATGGGTGACCAGTGGCAATCATGGCCATGCAGCCTCTGTGTGGTTTTGGTGGCTACGGTAATGTTAAGTTTTTCGTATTAGAGGTTTTTTTGGGTTAAATCGTGTAAATATGTGTCGCTAAAACCCGCCACCACCCAAGTTATCAACAGAAGGTATGTACAGGATTAACTGCACCTTGTGGCAAATGTTATGTTGGGCAAACAGGACGAATGATCAGCATTAGACTAAAAGAACATCATAGAAATATTAAATACTCCCAAATGCAACTGTCAGCAGTAGCAGAACACCTGTGCCAACAAGGACACTCAATTGATTTAGATAATGTTGAAGTTCTGTGCAAAACTAGCTACTACTGGCCAAGACTAATTAGATAATATTTCGAAATTGAAAGAAATACAAATAAATTTAACCGTTCGTATAGCAACCGACTTAGTGCTGCGTGGAAGCGAATAATCAAATAATACATTGTTTAAATGCATGCCTATACAGGGCACTATACTTCAATAGGGATTTCCATTGGTACGGCTATTTTAATACACACAATGGACAGGAAGGACAAGTTCAAAGGGCTCGCATAATGCGTATGAATAATGTACGTTGACACATTAATCCCCTCCCCCCTACTTTGCGCAAGAGCGCAGAAGTGTGGTCACCACATCTACGCCTCTATATAAGGAACGAAACAGGTGGACTTCTCCACAAATCTGGCTGTCGCCTGATAAGCTAGTTGTAATTACTGGCGAAACGTCGTACTCGGATTGTAAATGTTGTGGCTTGGCTCTCCAACACACCAGTGTGCTGTACTAGTGACGACTTGGCCACGTTCTGCTTACGTGACAACCCTTACTAGTTGGCTGTGTCGGGTGGTGGCGGGTTTTAACGACACATTTATATATTTACGCAATTTAACCGAAAAAATATGGATGATATTGTTCGTGAAAGCCGACGTGTTAAACAGAAGTTTTTAATCCGAGTAAATTACTGCTCTTCTTCCTCTTCCTCTCCTTCGTCCTCTCCTTCTTCCTCTTCTTCCTCCTTATTGCGTATGGCTGCTGATGTAGATGCAGAGAAACAATTACAATTCCACATTCAGGTGGTGAAGCCCAGATATCCATGTCAGGAGCAGTGGCGTTAATCATCGCCTTGATATCTCCTTTGTATTTTAATTACCCATTGAGCTATGTGGCGAGTTTGTAAGGGTGACTCGAACAGCAGACAGACATGGCAGCAAGAGTGACAAATTAAGAAGCAAACACGATATAAAATATAAATAAGGTAATTAAAACCAAATTATGGATCCTTATTTAAAAATGTGATTTGTAATGCCAGCACTGGGCCGGTGATATGTAAACAGTGGCGCTTTGTGGTTTGCTTGCAATGTGGATCAGTGACGTGAGGTCAATGGCTGGGGAGGCACTGGCTTGTGTCAGAGCCAGATTCACACACTGAGGAGGGCGTGGCCTCACGGAGGGGGGCGTGGCCTCACGGAGGGGGCGTGTTCTCACTGAGGGGGGCGTGTTAGACACGTCCCCCTCAGTGAGGCAGATGTGATAGCTGCCTCCCCTGGTGCTTTTTCATTGCAGTTTCATGACGAGACCAGCGAGCCTAAATATCTTTATACACATACGTGAAATAAGTTACCTGGAGTATGGAAGGCGAGGACATGAAATTAAGGGGTCTACAAACATTACATTGGTGACATACTGAGATAGTAACTGGCACACGCTTATTGCCCGCGCTCCATCCAGTTACTGAGGGGTTCTGCAATCAGAGGGGAGGCTGAGCTCGTCGCTTCCTCACCTCTTGTCTCTTCCTGTATTTTCAGCGGAGCTCTGCAAATTTGGCGATTTTGACTATAAAAATGATTGGAATCGTACATAAATTACATTTATAACACAGATCAGTGGAAAAATCTGCATATTTATTTTATTTATTATTTTATTATTATTTTTATTACTTTCCGTAACAGCTATTTTCATTGGAGTATGACAGGTGAGGCTCTGCCTCCCCTGCCTCCCCTGACCGCACGTCCCTGATGTGGATGTGTTGTTGTTGCTGTTGTTATTGATGCGTGTGCAGACCTTGGTGAACGGGGACCGGACAGAGGTCGGGGAGAATGGGGTGACTCTCAGTGGAGGCCAGAAAGCCAGGATTGCGCTTGCACGGGTGGCCTACAGCGTGAGTTTATTCTCTCGATCGATTTTTATTAAAACATTTCACCTGGAAAGTCCCTCGAAATGGAATTTTTTTGTCTGCAACGGTGTCCAGGGGTGTCAAATGACACGCACACAGCAAGCATGTGATGACATGTGTACACGCATGTTCACGATGTACCAAACACACACTCATCCACTGACAATCATCGTTTCCTCTCGGAGAGATTGTAAGTGTATATGTTGAACTTCTTTTGCACTGTACGTAGGCAACCGTACTAATCGGATGCTGTATTTTGTTACAACATAAAAGGTCTTTCGGCTTTACGTATGACCAAAAAAAAATACAGCCCTTTGATAATCCAGTACTGGATGAAGGCTTTTTCCCATAGCGTCAGAGGTGGGGGTAGTTTGACCATACGTCATCATGCTGGACGATATGGGTTGGTGAGGGTGGTTGGTAGGACCAATTAAGAAACAACTCGCCACTTTTGTTAGCCGTGTCCGGGAATTGAACTCAAAGAGCCGGGTTCACCACTCCATCGCATGTTGATACGTGGGTTTCTGATTCACACCTTATTGACCTTATTGATGTACAATCAATCGCTTTAATAGATGGTTCGGTTTATAAGTCATGTAGCACTCAATCTTAATCATGTAGCACTATCAGAACATCCGTGAAAGTTTACAGACCTGAGCTTTGGTGCCATATTCCATGGGCACATTCATCAGCAGGATCATTGTTAATACGTGTATTTACACGTGGTGTTTCAAGGCCAAACATAACTCGTCGTATGCCAGCCCTCTTAGCGGCGGTGGAGATATGTTAACTACTTTGCCTGGTATACAGGAGGTCGTGGGTTCGATTTAGACCCCGACGCCTGTATATTTGGAGTTTGCATGTTCTCCCCATGGTCGTGTGGATGTTTGTCCAGGTCCTCTGGTTTTCCCTCTACATTTAGAAACATGCGTTGAAGAGTATTTGGCTGCTCTACATTTCCACGTGATAAGCCACTTAATTGGGTGATAATTTGTGGCCAGGTTGCTTCTGAAAAAGAGCTGTATAGCTCAGTGGGCCTTATCTGGTACAATAAAAAAATTATGTATAGTTTTCAAATCCGATGTTTATTGTGTAATTTTTCCACTTATGTGGACATATCTGCATCGTTTCCTGTTACGTCAGCTCTAGTTGCTGGTTGAACAAGTTGGTGTGCCAGTTGGGGGTATGACTCGGTCATCTTATGTGGGTATCATGTGCCTGTGTAGCCCAATCACCTTTGAGCATGTGAGCTCCCCCGGCCTTAGTGGCGCTCTCAGACTGTGTAGATCGACGCGCTTGACAAGAGAGTTCTGGTGCAACGGTTAGCGCCGCGCTGCGCTACGAACACGTTGACCCGAGTTCAAATCCCGCTACCACCAACAAACAGTGCGATTATCTGAACCCGGTCCTGGGTCCCTTTCCTAGGTCGGCTCAGCCTCAAACAAGTACCTGGTGTGGTGTGTAAACATTGCCACGAGAGAGACAAATGTGGGCGTGATGCCAGCCACCCACCCCCTCGTGTTTGTTAAGGCTATACGGGGGATCTTTGTCTGGTTGCCCCGAAAGCCTCTCGCCTCTTCAATGAAATGACCAGACTAAGTTCACAGCTGGAGAAGGCGGAGCATGCAGGAGGCAAGATGCTTGGACGGCAGGGTGGCGCAGTGGTAACACTCGTGTCTCGTATCAAGAAGGACCTGGGTTTGATTCCCGACTCGGGCACCTTTCTGTGTGGAGTTGTTCTGTTCTCTCTCCCCCTGCATTGCATGGGGTTTCTCCAGGTCCTCTGGCTTCCTCCCACACAACTGCAAAAGCCTCGCAAGGCTCTCCTGAAGAGGAGTCTTGAGACTCGGTGAAGCGTTCCTGAGTAAACAAGCGCAATATTAATAATCGTGATATTGCGTCATGGTCTCTTGCAGGACAAACCCGTTTGTTTGCTGGACGATCCTTTAGCAGCCGTGGATTGTGATGTTGCTGCTCACCTGTTCAGCAAATGTATCAATGGGCTTCTGCAGAAGAGGACCAGGATCCTGTGCACTCATCGCACCCAGTATTTGGCCGCAGCCGACCTCGTCATCCTGCTCGACAATGGCATCGTCATCAAAGCGGGTACCGGATTTTGGCGTTGGGAAGTATCCGTAGTTCGTGGCATTTTTAACACTGTACAAATGCTGCGAGCCAGTCGTGTGGCTCAGCGCTTGCGATTTCAGATCTTGATAGCGGAGTTCACTCGGCCCATCATCCCCCTGCGGGGAGTAAAACGAGTTCCACTCTGTGAGGAAGTCAATAATTGTTGTCCTATGGATGTGACTTGCCCCCATAATAGGAATGGGGAGTTTTCACCACTGGCTCAGGGCTGTGAACTGAAGTAGAGCGCAGCCTCAGTGCCCATTTGAGCAGAAATTATCTCCCCCTGTGGGCACATACCCTGCACCGAGTCATCTAAAACACGTTTCTTACACCTCTAGAAGCTGGACTCGAGTCAGCTGGAAGGTTACCAGAAATGTATCAATTATTGTGCATTTAAAAGTGAACACAGTTCACGTGCCAATTAAGTAGTGCCGCGGTCTAACTGCTCACAGTGTTAACTATCAACTGTAAGGCGATATACTTATCTGTTGTATGGAATTTGGTAAAACCCATTCGCTTGGATGCCTCAGTGGTCCACGCTCTCTGCCAGTGCTCGCTCTCGCGCTTATCACTTTTATTTCACTTTCATTTTACAAAAAACCAAAGTTAATTCTTCAAGCCCTCCAACGAACCGCAACCATCATCTACTTCTTCATGGTGATGTGATGAATGACTCAGATTCAGTGGTTTTATCAAGGTTATTAGTGTTTCCCATCACATTGTAAATACGTAGTTAAGTGATATGAAGTGAAGTGTTAATTGTCTTAGGTGTGTCTATGCCAGACATCCCTAATAACAGCCACGTGCCCTCCTTTGATCGGTTTACCTGCGTTGCCTTGGCCCCACTCGTAGAGCGTCCTTGAGCGGGGGTGAATCCATTATGAGCCATGCTCGAGTGACAATTCAGCAAACAGCACTCGTTAAGCATATGTTTAAAACAGTCTTAACCACTCAACATTGAGGCGGAGTATAACCGGCTTGCTGTACGTGGCCACCGATGTCGTTTGCCGTCCGCTGTGCGTGTAATTTATCGGTGTTGCTATACAACGCCAGGCTGTGCCGGCCTGTGTGTATGTGCGTGTGTGTATGGACGTGTGTATGTACGTGTGTATGGACGTGTGTGTGGACGTGTGTGTAGACGTGTGTGTGTGCATGTACGTGTGTATGTACGTGTGTATGTACGTGTGTATGGATGTTGAACTTCTTTCGCGCCGTACTTAGCCAACCATGTGAATCGGAGGTGTCTGTGTTGCAGGACCGCCCCACGCGGTGCTTCCGGCCGGTAACGCGCTTCCTGATTGGCCCTTGGCCGTCGAGGCTGAGCCACACTCAGATGGTAACCGCGTCTCCCCCCCCCTCCCATTTCCCCCCCTCCTCCTCCTCCTCCCCTCCCCCACCTTTCCTCCTCTTCCCTCTCCTCTTCTCTCTCCTCATCCTCTTCCCTATCCTCCCCCACATACAGTGAGGGAAAAAAGTATTTGATCCCCTGCTGATTTTGTACGTTTGCCCACTGACAAAGAAATGATCAGTCTATACTTTTCATGGTAGGTTTATTTGAACAGTGAGAGACAGAATAACAACAACAAAATCCAGAAAAACGCATGACAAAAATGTTTTAGATTGATTTGCATTTTAATGAGGGAAATAAGTATTTGACCCCTCTGCAAAACATGACTTAGTACTTGGTGGCAAAACCCTTGTTGGCAATCACAGAGGTTTGCACACATCTCAGGAGGGATTTTGTCCCACTTCTCTTTGCAGATCTTCTCCAAGTCATTAAGGTTTCGAGGCTGACGTTTGGCAACTCGAACCTTCAGCTCCCTCTACAGATTTTCTATGGGATTAAGGTCTGGAGACTGGCTAGGCCACTCCAGGACCTTAATGTGCTTCTTCTTGTGCCACTCCTTTGTTGCCTTGGCCGTGTGTTTTGGGTCATTGTCATGCTGGAATACCCATCCACGACCCATTTTCAATGCCCTGGCTAAGGGAAGGAGGTTCTCACCCAATATTTGACGGTACATGGCCCCGTCCATCGTCCCATTGATGCGGTGAAGTTTTCCTGTCCCCTTAGCAGAAAAACACCCCCAAAGCATAATGTTTCCACCTTCATGTTTGACGGTGGGGATGGTGTTCTTGGGGTCATAGGCAGCATTCCTCCTCCTCCAAACACGGCGAGTTGAGTTGATGCCAAAAAGTTCCATTTTGGTCTCATCTAACCACAACACTTTCACCCAGTTGTCCTCTGAATCATTCAGATGTTCATTGGCAAACTTCAGACGGGCATGTATATGTGCTTTCTTAAGCAGGGGGACCTTGCGGGCACTGCAGGATTTCAGTCCTTCACGGCATAGTGTGTTACCAACTGTTTTCTTGGTGACTATGGTCCCAGCTGCCTTGAGATCATTGACAAGATCCTCCCGTGTAGTTCTGGGCTGATTCCTCACCGTTCTCATGATCATTGCAACTCCACGAGGTGAGATTTTGCATGGAGCCCCAGGCCGAGGGAGATTGACAGTTCTTTTGTGTTTCTTCCATTTGCGAATAATCGCACCAACTGTTGTCACCTTCTCACCAAGCTGCTTGGCGATGGTCTTGTAGCCCATTCCAGCCTTGTGTAGGTCTACAATCTTGTCCCTGACATCCTTGGAGAGCTCTTTGGTCTTGGCCATGGTGGAGAGTTTGGAATCTGATTGATTGCTTCTGTGAACAGGTGTCTTTTATACAGGTGTAGAGAGAGGTATTACGTACCGGGGTGTAGCAAGCCGTTACGTTGGGGTGTCTACATCAACGTCCGTACGTGGGGTGTTTACATCAACATCCGCATACAGCCCCGCCCCTCGGAGGGGCAGTTGGGTATATAAGGCGGTGCGCGAGAGAGCTCGAGCCAGTCGTTGGAGCAGAAGAGCCAGTGAAGACTGAAGACCAGCTAGCTAGCCCTGGGACTACCCTGTCTCGCTGCTCTTATAAGAGCCGAGCAGGGCAAGCCAGGGGCGACCTCAGAGCAGCGAGGTCTGTGTCCTTGTGAGGGCCAGGTTCGTGTGGCTGAGGGTCGGACCTGAGCCGAAGCTGGGCCAGGTCAGTTAGCCTCCACTATGATGGTCTGGGTTAGAGGAGTGTAGGAGCTAACTGGGAAACGTTAGCTGAGGGACACTGCCTCAGATAGAACCGGGTGAAGGGGCCGTCACCCCTTCCAGTGTTAGGGTGCGCTACGTGCTGTATAGTAGCAACTTACGCCGTTACACAGGTAACAAGCTGAAATTAGGAGCACTCCCTTTAAGAGTGTGCTCCTAATCTCAGCTCGTTACCTGTATAAAAGACACCTGGGAGCCAGAAATCTTTATGATTGAGAGGGGGTCAAATACTTATTTCCCTCATTAAAATACAAATCAATTTAATAACATTTTTGACATGCGTTTTTCTGGATTTTGTTGTTGTTATTCTGACTCTCACTGTTCAAATAAACCTACCATTAAAATTATAGACTGATCATTTCTTTGTCAGTGGACAAACGTACAAAATCAGCAGAGGATCAAATACTTTTTTCCCTCACTGTAGTCCTGCAATGTGTGCACATTTGCTCATGTGAGCTGTTGGAGTCTTGCCTGCTTTCATAAACGTGTTGTTGAATATTACGCAATTATAGCAGGTAATAAATCACAGTCATTTGTCAATTAAATGGTGGACATGAAGGCTTCTTTGGATCAAAATTGGCCACGCTTTGTCAGTGCAGGTTGGTAGGGGTGGTGGGCAGGCTCGGTTCACATGTAACTCGCCACTGATGTAATCAGTTGACTGGGAATGGAGCTCAGGTAGAGAGGTTCGTAGTGTGGCACACGGAAACGCTGAATCGCCGCTGCGCGGCTGAAGCTTGCATGCTCAGTGGCCCGAGTTCAGACTTTCATCGTCATGAAAAAGTTTCAAAAAGGGCCTGAATCTAACTTGGGTATCATCTATTATTACGCAACGAATATGTAAGCGCACTCCAAGAGAAGCAAATTTCCACCAGGAGTGTGACACCATAGACTGCTGTTGTATTCTACAGCCATTGTTGCTTTCGCTAAACTTTTATCATGGACTTATATGAATATAAACATATGAATAGAACATGAACACAGGCCATTCTATTCAACTAAACTATAAACTATTTTATTTTACCAGGTAAAGCCTACTGAGCTCTCTAGCGCTCTTTCAGAAGCGGCCTGGCCACTAGTGATAGCTCAACAATGTAGCTTATCAGGTGTAAATTGATCACAGCCACATATTCGAGTAGACGCAGAGAAAAATCCACACGACCACTGGTACAGAGACACGCAAACTCCAAATATACAGATGTCAGGGTCAGGATCGAACCTATGGCCTCCTGTATACCAGGCGAGGTGGTTAACATCTCGCCGGCTCATTATTTGTTGATGTTTCCTTGTGCACGCGTGGCATGTGATGTCATTGCAAGGGCTGGGAGGCCTGCGTCATTTACAAAGGGGGTTTTCACCGAGTCTTGGGGCGACCCTTTGGTAAATGTGCCCGGGCGTCTATCGACTAAGTCCCTCATAGCAACACGACTTTATAATGAAGTTTTGTTCATATTGGATCTTCTTTACTAACGTTAGCGTTATCGTGACCCCCGCATTACATCTTGTTTAGAACGTTGTTGATGCTGACCAATGATACGTTGTTCTTCTATGCAAGCTAACAATTCTGCAATGATGATTTCCCTGTGTGATAGAAGGAGGAGGTGGAGGAGATGAGTGTGAGGGTGATGCTGATTGTGTGGCTGGCGCTGTGGCTGCAGGAGCGTGTGGTGGTGGTGTGGCTGAAGGAGCAGGTGGTGGTAGTGGTGGTTGCGGTGTGGTTGCAGAGGTGCGTGGTGGTGGTGTGGCTGGAGGAGCGGGTGGTGGTGGCGGAAATGTTGCTGGAGAAGCGATTAGTGGTGGTATTTGTGGTGTGGCTGATGGAGCGGATGGTGGCGGTGTGGCTGGAGTAGTGAGTGAGCCGCTGGTGCAGCAGGAGGAGAGGATGGTGGGTGCCGTGGCTCTGGGCGTGTGGCTCGCGTACTGGCGCGCCGTCGGCTCCTGCCTCTCCGTTGCCGTCATCCTTGCGCTCTTTCTCATGCAGGGTGAGTCTTGTGCTTGCTGGGTGTTGATGACGATGTGCAATGTTGATATGTGAGGTTGTTACCACGCCAGGGCGCCTTGCACACTGCGAAAACCTAATGCTCACCACGTACTAGGTCTGTAAAAGTAATTAATCTCATACTTCTCAGTGAGCCACCATTTATTGCAGTGGCATTAGAAGATGGATATTAAATTTTTTAACAGTGTAGCATTTAATTTTTTAAATATATAACAGGACGTCCACCTCTGCTTTAAGGCCTACGGTGCTACTAAGAGCCCATGGTTTAGGGCTGCTCTTCGCGCTTTCAGGGTTTCATGAAGCGATGGCCCCTGAGTTGTGCGCTTGGCTGAAATGAACAGCAACTCCTACGTCTATGTCCAAGTCAGGAAATTCCTGCGTACGGCGTGTGGCAGAGACGTGCAACTGAATTTTCGAATAGCAGCACCATTATAAGTTGGCGTCTTTAGCCGTGCAGCTGTGCTGGCTGTGAGCTCAAGAGTTTCTGCCATTCAGCAGTGTTGACGAGCAGCGATCGACCACGTAGCGCATCGGTCTGATGAGATAAGGCATAACAAAATAAAGGTGGCCTGGTTGGATGTGCTGTTCTGGAATAGGATGATAAATGCTCTGTAAGTGTCGGTAGTTGAGATATATGGTGATGATAAAATGTATCCTCATGGAGGTTATTTTCCTGTTTCTGCAGCAACTCGTCATGTTACAGACTGGTGGCTGTCTTACTGGATCGCACATGTACAGGAACATAAAAATGCAAGTTTCCACGATAATTTCGAGAGGTACGAATATTACACATAGCGTTCGATGCCATGTGGTTTTGCTGAACGCCGTGTGCACTCAGTTTTCTTTCCAGCGAGAGGCGCTGAAATCGGTCGACCCCTTGCAGACACGGTGGGGGGGTGTCACGGTGGCTAGGAGATGTTAACTACCTCGCGTGGTATACAGGAGGTCGTGGGTTAGATCCCGACTCTGACGCCTGTATTTTCGGAGTTTACGGTGTCTCTTTCCCCGTCGTTGCGTGGATTTTTCTTCGGATCCTCCGATTTTTCCCTCCACGTTTAGAATCATGGGTTTAGAGGATTTGGCTGCTATAAATATAAGCATGATAAGCCTCTTCATTGGGCTATTAATTGTGGCCAGTTTGCTTTCTAAAAAAGAGCTATATAGCTCAGTGAGCCTTACCTGTTAAAAAAAATAATTTTTAGTTTATAGCCGTTCTACATCTCCCTCACACAGTTCTTCTCCTGCAAGGTTGTGAGTTCCTGAGGCCATTGCCCAAAAATTGGTGACTTTGTCATGACCCCGTAACCGCGTTCGCATACGTGGGAGCTAAAAAATCCGGTTTAGCACAACCGTTTACCAAAAACACTCACCACTTGTGACATTATTCTGATGGATAAGCCACATTTGCTGGCATAGAGGTGTAGCGGCATCATTGAAGGTTGTGTGTAACTGCCGCTACTTATGGCCTGTAATCTCAATTTCGGAGCTTTCGTGACTGCAGGAATTATTCTTTGGTTCTTTCGGTAAAGTCACGTATAAAGATAAAATAATAAATTAAATAATTATGGCCTGTAGTTACGGCCTTGAGCCAACAGGGGGGAGAAAGGAAGCCGATGGAGATGAGTGAGGCCGCTAGGCCAAGGTAAACCCCAGTGTAGCTCGGGACCAGGGGTACAGACCCCAGACCCCCAAGAGGGGGGCTGGGGGATAACGTCACGCTCCAGGCCCCTCCAGACGGTTCCAGAAGGGGGGAGTGGCTAGGGGCGGAGTGAGCTAGAAAATGGTATAAAAGCCAGTCCCCTGAACGGGACCGGCGGTCGTCGTTTACCTGAAGACCGAAGAGCCACCCCAGAGACCTGGAGCTGCCACCTGGGAGACCCGAAGTGAAGAGCCCAAAGGGCAGTCCCCGAACCCCTGGCTAGGGTCGGGACAAAAGCTTAACCAGGCAGGGTTAGAGCTTAACCAGGGCAGGGTTAGAGCGTAACCAGTGTGAGGGCAGAATAGTCTGGATGAAATACCTCCTTAGTGTATTGGGTGGAAGGGGCCCCTTTGTGTAAATGTAAATGTTACATAAACGTTGTGCCTCCAGAAGAGAGAAGTCTCCTCAACTTTTGTACCCACTACAAAACAGTACAACTCTCTCAATTTTACAAACTACGCGTAAATTACTGAATTGCAAAGAGTCACATCGCAGCAATTCCCACGAGTGGCGGATTAACGCCCGCTTGCAAGGTCAGTGCTGCGTTTACCTTGTGCCACACAGGGACTGCTGCCATGGGGGGGGGTTCCCTTGGCTAGACTGCAGAAGGGCATTGGAGCGACTGAGATGGAGGGGGAGATGTAAGGAGCTCTGAGTTGCTTGGGTGTTTAAGCGAGCGCCACTTTTGTCAAGGAGCATAAACCGTCGAGCGAACTGCGGTCGTCTTTGTTCAATGGCTAGCCATCGAACAAAGATGGTCACTGTATCGCACGTGTTCAGATGCGCTTCTCAGGCCATCCTTCCGATATTAGGAAGCCACTGGAGCTATGTACTTATAAAGTAGAGCCGACATGAGGTTGGAGGTTGGGGGGGGGGGTGTTTGTCGTTTATTTTCCCCCAGTCCACACTTACCCACAGCCCTCTCACAATCTGTTCCCCGACATAATTCCCCGAGCTCGCCTGATGCCCCCCTCCTCCTATATCTCCTCACCTGCTCCTCCCCTCTTCCCCTGTTCCTGCTCCACTGCCACCCTCCTTTTGGCGGGAATCCTCTCCATGCCGCTTAACCCACTGTCCATCTCCATTCCTACCCCTGACATCCCTTAAATTAACCCCCCCCTCCCCCCCACCGGGGGATACAAAAAACGTCCTCGGTTCTGCCTAGCCCCCAGTACCCCTACAATAACAACATCAACAACATCAATTGAATGGTCTGCCCAGGTCTCCAGCCAGTGCCCTGTAACAGTCCGGACATTCACAGGCTATAGATGACCGCGGCGGCTCCCTCCGTCGGAGCCCCTCTTGTCGCGGTCCTCGGTTCGGTGGTGCCGGCGTTGCCTCGTCCTGTGCGTGCTGCCATCTCTCCAGCCCCTGTGACCACCGGTCTTGCTGCCTCTCTGTCAAGCCTCACATGGGGTGCTGTAGGCTACAAGGGAACACAGGGCACCGAACCCCCCTCAGGTCGGCGAGTAGAGGCGGGCGACCTTGGCTCGGGCGGCGGTGATGATGATGGCGGTGACGATGGCGTTGCCTCAGCAGAGGATGATGGAGGTGATGGAGGTGAAGAGAGATATATCGCTTAAGGCAGGTGGGGTGCACAAACCATCGGCGCTTACCCAGTTGGACCTGGACGCACTGAAGTAGGAGTGCTTTGACGACCTCGACCGGCCCTTTCCAGGGTCGGTGCAGTTTCGGTGAGGACAGTGTAGCCATGCCCGGTCCCCGACTTTAAAGGGCTTGGCTATCACCGTCCTCTCCTGTATCTGTACACTGCTCTTTGGACTATCGGCTGATGCAGCCTCGGCCACTTGGTGTGCCTTCCTCAAATAAATTGGGGAGATCTTTAGTGCCTTTGGCCATGCGTTTACCCTCGCGGGGATGTCCGTCAGCTGCACCTCAATATGCTGGATGGGGTCTTGTGTGTACATAAGGAAAAACGGCAAGAACCCCATCACCGTGTGTGGGGCCACCCTGTACGCCGCTAAGACCGACGGGATGTGGAGGTCCTAATCGGAGTCGTTCTGGTCCACCACTTGGGACAGCATGGCCGCTATGGTGCGGTTAAGTCATTCCACCATGCAATTGGTCTGGGGATGATACGGAGATGTTCGGACCTTCTTAGTGCCCCAGATAGAGCAGACGTCCTTTAGCAGCTGTGACGAGAAATTCCTCCCTTGATCTTTGAGCAACCGCTCCGGCGTCCCTTTATCAAGAACATAGCCCCCAACGAAGGCACCAACGATGGTCTGTGCATTTGGTCCAGGAGGGTGCTCGGCTTACCCGGGGTGGTGACATCCGCCACGCGCATTCGACGCAGGTTGCAACCCATCGGTGCACGTCAGCAGTCATACCTGGCCAAAAGTCCTGACCCTGTAATGTGGACAGTGTCTTCTGCTCGGCCAGGTGTAGCAGCTGGCGGCAGTGCACGTCCATGGCCAATTGTTGACGCAGCGACTCCGGTACCACCAGGCATTTCTGGCGTCCCGCCGGGTTCAACCACATGGGGAGGTCCTCCCATACAACATACTCCTCCCCCCCTTTCTCCACTGAGGTGCGTAGGGCCCGTAGGGGGGCCTCCTCCTGCTGCAGACATCTGCAGTCGTCCAAGGTTAGCCCCAGGTCGTGGTCGGTCAGCTGGACCTCACCCTGTGTGCCATCTGCCGTGTATATGGGAGCGATAACCATTCCCTCCGGCATCGCCTCCTTGCAGCGTGCCACGCCTGTAGCGCATGTACAAGCACCCTGGGGCGCCAGCTGGGACTATGCGTCTGCATTAGCGTGTCTTGTCCCCTTGCGATGTACCACCTGGTACCTGTACTCTTGCAGGCGCTCTATCCACCTGGCCAGCTGGCCCAAAGGCTGGTCAATGCGGAGCAAATACTGCAAGGCCGCGTGGTGGTCAATGCAGAACGTAAATTTGCGATCATAAAGGTAGGGTCGAAATTGCTGCATGAAGTGGACGACCGCCAAGAGCGTCCTACGGGTAACGCAGTACTGCTGGGTGACAGCACGCGACTGCCATAGGCGATAACCACCTCCCGACCGTGCTGGATTTGTAAAAAACGCTGCCAATGCCTACATCGCTGGTGTTCGTGTCCAGGATAAAGGGGAGGCCGTAATCTGGAAAGGCCAAGGGTGGTGCGTCCGTCAGACACGAGCACAGCTGCTGGAATGCATCCTCCGGGGGTTTCCAGTAGAACCTCTGGTTCCTAGCCATCAACGTGTTTAGCGATGGTTGCAAAATTGAGCACAAACCGGCGGTAGAAGGACATAGAGCCCACAAACCTGTGTACCTCTGGAACTGTCATGGGAACGGCCCAGGCCCTTATACAGGCCGTCTTCTCCAGGTCCGTAGCCACTCCAGTCTCACTGACGACGTGGCCCAAGTAGGGTACCGACGACTGCATGAGGTGGCACTTCGAAGGCTTTGAGCTTCAAGTTTGCTTTCCCGAACCGCAGGACCAAGGTTCCTGACGTGGCTGCTACCACCCGCCTTACCAGCTTCTTCCATTGCGTGGCCACTGACCAGGCACTGGCTCGCTATCCTGTGGTGTATAGCAAGGCGACGGGGGATGGAGGTGAACGGCCCGAAGATGTGGTTCCCTCCCTTGGGGTGTGTCTCAGCGGGATGAATCGGCCCTTGTTACGTGTGGTGGATTCCCAACTATGGTGTGGGCTGGGCCCCCCATGTAGTGCAGGGTGGCCCCCACTGTGATATGGGATGGGCTCCTAATGTGGGGTGGGCCCCCCATTGTAGTGTGGAGTCGGCCCCCATTGTGGTGGGGGGTGGGCCCCCCATTGTGGTGCAGGGTGGACCCCCCGTATGATGTGGGGTGGGCCCCCCATGTGGTGTGAGGTGGGTCCCCCATGTGGTGTGAGGTGGGCCCAGAATTGTGGTGGGGGGTGGGCCCCTCATGATAGTGTGGGGTGGGCCCCTTATTGTGGTGCGGGGTCAGGGGTGGGGGTGGGCCGAGTGCCTTCCCTCCCATGGGCCCTCCCCTCCCGTGGGCCCTCCCCCTCACCCCTCCCCTTCCCTTGTTGTGGGGGTGTGGGCCCCCCCTGTGGTGTGCCCTTTTCGGCCCTGTCTCACTCCACCACATAGCGAGGGCGAGGCGGTGCGCGAGACGGCTCCGCGGCGCACCGGCGAGCGCGTGTATCGCTGCACATGCAGTAGTCTTCAACTTAGGATACTCGTCTACCACATTGTCCATGTCTCCGCATAGCAGCACATTTTCAAGCTGCTGCAGCTTGTGGAATCCAGCTTGATCAAACCTCTGTATGAATTGAGTATTCACTGTGTCCAAGGCATTGTAGAAGTGGGCTTTGTACAAAGACTGGGCTTCCGGATGGATATGGGCTGCAGCTTGACCGGTGTCGCGCTTTGTAGGTTTGCGGATATGAGGCATCTGAATCGGTTGTAGGTCCAACTTTGTTGCCACAGCAGTTGTTTTTGCGAACAAGACATCAAAGTGCTCCTCCGTTCGCTTGTCCTGCATGCTTGTTTTGACATGGTCCACAGCCTCCAACATGCCTAAAACAGTCTGTTTCCTAAGCTACAGGGAGGTGTTCAGGCACTCCAAATCCCCCATCAGGTCTTCAGCCATTACAAGACCGAGCACAGTGTTCCCTTTTAGAAATGTTCCATGAAGACCATTGGCCTTAGTTGAAGTGTCAGATGAGCTGCATGATGCCATTTCTTCAAGGGCTGTCAGCACTGACTCATACTGGCTGAGAACTGAGCGGATGGCAGGGGTGCGAACAGTCCGCCTGGTGGGACAGAGAGGTTTCAACGAGGTGAAACCATGCTCTGATTTTGTGATTTCCTGGAAAATCACTTTGAACTTGCCAGATTGAGTAAAGAACCCCCCCAATGCATGTGTAATAAACGACTGGACCACGATGTCTGGCTCAGTGTCTTTTATTCGGTTCGTACTGTACTCCCACACGGCTGTCTCTACTCTGTAGCTTCTCCACGGTGCTGACTCCGATGTCGGCCCGATCCACAACAGCAGCCCCGCTGCTGTTACTCTCACACAGCCCCCTTGGCTGTACTCGCTGCAACTCCTCTCTCCTTCGTCCTCTCTGCAGCTCTGACAGCCTCGTGCTGTCTCTCTCTCTTCTCTCCCGCCACACCTGGCAGCCACACCGCTGCCTCTAACACGCAGCTCTTCTGGCTGTCTTCTCCGCAGCTGCACACCACTCCGTAGCTTCCGCCTGTCTTCGGGGTTGGCTCCCGATGGCCGTCGGTGCCCCCCCTCTTCTCACTCGCCCGCGTGGCCTCTCTCTTTTCCGCTCACACCCCGACTCCCTTCCCCTTCCGGTTTACCCGCTTAAGGACCCGAACCTTCCACCCACGTCACATGGCTCCACCCCCCGTGACGTCACATCCGGAAGGTCGCTTACGCCCGCATTACACCACCCTCCCCCGTAGAAAAATCCCAGCCGACCTCGGCTGACCAATAGCAATCGTAATGCGGCGAATCGACCTACCCCCCTAAAGGACACTAAGCATACAATGTAACAGCAAGAACAACAACAACAACAACGCAATTAACATCAACGAACGTACAAAAAGCATGCAATAAATACAACCGTAAGAAAAAGATAAAAACACAGCAACAATCAACGAAACGTAAGCGATTTGGAACGTGTGCGGGTCGCCGGCCCGTCCCGGACGGTCGGCGGCCCACTCGCAGAACGGGAACGCGATGAAAGTCGAGGAATGACAGGGGGTAATCTCCCTGCCGCAGCTGGAAGTCCACCAACGTCCCGTGTCCCTAAAGAATTAGTCTTGGGCTTGTCCTGTGACCGTGCCCGCAGCTGGGTCGGAAGGGCTGCAGGGCTCGAAGGTCCCGCAGACCTGGCAGGCGTCCTCCGAGCAGGGCCCCTCGTCCCCCGCAATGTCACGGCCGGCCTGTCTGGAACAGGTACGACAGGCGCTCTAGCAAGATCAATGGACGCAGGCAGGGGAGAGTCAGCAGCAACAGACCCCGGCAAGGCAACATTGGGGGATGACGCATCATGTAAGGGAGCAACATATGGTTTCAAGCGCGACGTATGCACAACCCAGCGACGAGACCCAATTTGTACGCGTGCTGACTGTGGGTTGGGAACCGCAATGAGGCGTACGGGACCATGCCAGGGTTTGTGCAATTTCGGCGAGGTCCCCGGACGTACCTGTGGACAATGAAGCCAGGCTAGGTCCCCAACCTTCCAGGGGCACTCCCCCTCGGACCGTCACGCATATCGCTCGTTCCGGGCCTGGGCTTTGGCCGTAGCCACGCGGGCATTCTCCCGCGCCTCCGTGACTCGGCGAACCGTGTCCTGAATGTATTCAGGAAGTGGTTTACGAGGTCCCTTCACCCCAGTTCCCAATTGCACATCCACCGGCGGCACGTTTTCCCGACCATACATAAGGTAAAACGGCGAATACCCTGTAGCCGCATGAGGCGTCATCCTGTACGCCGAAAGCACTCCGGGGATGTGCAGATCCCAATCTGATTGTTGTTCGCTCACGGTATGGCAAAGCATGGCAGACAATGTCCTGTTCAGCCGTTCAACCATACCATCCGTCTGCGGATGGTATGGGGATGTCCGTACTTTCTTAGTCCCAAGGCCCGCGCACACTTCCGCCAATAATTTAGAAGAGAAATTCCTGCCCTGGTCCGTGAGGAGTCTCTCAGGCGCCCCCTTGTCCATAATATACCCAAACAAAAAGGCGTCGGTAATGGCCGCGGCCGACTGATCGGGCAACGGCCAGGCCATCGGCCAACGGGAGAGGTACTCAACCCCTACCAGTAAATATTTATTACCCCTCGCCGATGGTGGAAAAGGTCCCAATATGTCCAGTGCCACCAATTCATTGACTCGAGACACCTGAATCGACTGGAGAGGCGGCACGTAAGGATGTTTCGGCGGCTTACGTCGTGCACACGCAGGGCACGCGCGCACGTGCCCTACGACATCTGTCGCCATGCCGTGCCAAAAATAATGACGTTGCAACGTCAACAAGGTCTTCTGCACCCCTAAATGTAAGAGAGTGTCACAATGGAGAGTTCTAATCAACTCGAATCGCAAGGACGTTGGTACCACCAGGCGCCAACGTTCCTGGAACCCCTCCCGCCACATAAGCAGACCATCTCGGAGAGCGGTTTGCGGCCCCACAGCCGTACTCGGACTCCCATTGTCCCTAGCAGACCGCTTCCGCAAGGACACCAACGACTCATCCATCATCTGTTCCCGGATCCAGACAGACCGCGGCAGATTCAAAACCCCGTCAGCCGGTCCCGGTTCCATCGGAGTATCCGACTTCTCGACGGCCAACGTAAGCGGCTGAGGGGGGTTTGGAATCGGCGAACACCTATGCGTCCCCGACTCACATTTACAAGGGGCGCGCCGCGGTAATCTGGAAAGTGCGTCAGCGTTCGCATGGCGCACTCCCTTCCGATGTTGAATTTGGAAGGAAAATTCCTGTAGCGTGTCCAACCAACGTGCCAACTGTCCGGATGGCTGGTCAATTTTAAGGGCATATTGCAAGGCCGCATGATCCGTACGCACAATTAAAGAACGACCGTAGAGGTATGGTCGAAATTGCCGTAGGAAAAAAACAACCGCCAATAGTTTTCTGCGAGTGACACAGTAGCGGGTTTCCGCAGGAGACAAGACTCGGCTACCATACGCCACGACACGCTCTACACCCCCTTTAGACTGTGATAATACCGCCCCAATACCCTTGTCACTCGCGTCCGTATCAAGAATGAATGGGTGATCGAAATCGGGATAATCCAATGTTGGGGCCGTGGCCAATAGATCACGCAGACTCCGAAAGGCCGCCTCCTCCGGCTGTCCCCAACCAAACTTCCGTCCTTTACCCGTAAGGAGATGCAAGGGCCTCGCAATCGTCGCAAAACCCGGCACAAATCTTCGGTAATACGAGGCAAATCCCAAAAACCGCCGAACATCCCCCACGGTGGCCGGAGTCGGCCAATCCCGGACGCACGCCGTCTTTTCCGGATCCGTGGACACCCCCTCAGCACTCACAATGTGCCCCAAATAGCGGACGGACCGTTGCAGTAGGTGACATTTCTTTGGTTTGAATTTCAATTTGGCAGAACGCATCCTCGTGAACACTGTCTCCAGCCGCGTCAAATGTTCATCAAATGTGCGGCTGAAGACAATAATATCATCCAAATATATAAGACACGTCTCCCACTGCAACCCCGACAAAACGAGCTCCATCAATCTTTGAAATGTAGCAGGGGCCGCATTCAATCCCATCGGGAGACAGTTGAATTGAAATAACCCCTGCGGCGTATGGAATGCTGTTTTCTCCCGTGAGGACTCGTCAAGGGGAAGCTGCCAAAATCCCGAAGAGAGGTCCAGTGTGGAAAAGAACTTAGCCCCCGACAATGCGTTGAGGGAGTCATCCATACGCGGCAGGGGGTACGCATCTGCCACCGATATCTTATTCAATTTCCGGAAATCAACACAAAATCGCAATTTGCCATCCTTTTTCTTAACCAAGACGACCGGAGCGCCACATGGGCTGTTAGATGGCGATATAATGTCCGCAGCCAACATGTCTTCCACTGCCCCCCGCACGTGTTCTCGCTCCGCAGGACTCATCCGATGCGAATTTAATCGAATAGGGGCAGCATCGCCCGTCTCAATGTGATGGTAAAGCAACGATGTGCGGCCCAAATCCAAATCATCGGAGCTGAACACATCGGAATATGTCAACAACAATTTACGCAGCGCACCACGTTGCTCCATGGACAGGGAAGAATTTCCGTCACATAAATCAGCAACCCAACGATTATCCGAACCCCTTGGCTCGGAAACCCCAGCAACCACTCCCCGGCTATGCGGACAATCATGCGTCGCAAACGCCGTAGTGGCATGTGCCACAACCGTACCGGCCGGAACACGGACGTTTTCCCCCCCCGCATTAAGCACCTGTAAAAACGGTAATTGATCCGGCCGGACGATGGTCTGTGCCCCCACTAACGCCAACCCGGTTGTTATCGTGGCGGACGGTGACAACAAGACCCCTACTGCTCCTAGCCGATCAGGCAGGGGCTTCCGATACCGCAAGGGTATAAGCATCTGTGTACCAGGTGGGATGTCCACAGATGCGACGGACAGCGCCTGCACTTGTACGGCCGAAGCAGGTCGCCCCCAGGGCGACGGCAGAAACGAGATTTGACGGCCCCCCGGCAGTTCAATACAATTCTCATTGATTTTGATCAAAATGGGCATCTTAGCTAAAAAATCGGTGGCTAACAAACAAGGAACCGCCAAAGATCTCGATATTAACACAACGCCCGAGGCCGACACATCCCCAATAGATATCTTAGCATCCACCTGGCCCACGATACCCATGCTACCCCCGTTCGCAGCGACGCACGACCCATAAACCGGACGCACAGCCCCCGGCGGGATGCCCAACAGATGGAAAATGACATCCGAAATAATAGTCGCAGACGCGCCGGAGTCGACCAAAATGCGTACGTCCACCCCTTGTATAGACCCCGGTACAGTGGACGAACCCATAGCGGCCGCGACGACTCTCCGTGCCAACTTGCGCCACTGCGTGACCGAGCGACAAGGCCCCGTCGAAGGGCTTTCTTTAACAACAACATTAGGATGGCACAACGAAGGCGATGGGTGAGGTGTAAAGCCTTGCCGGGTGTCTGGTGCGTGCCGACATGCCTGTTTCGGAGGATCTTTAGTCGACTTGTCCGGTACCGAGGCCTCCTGCTGCGGCGGAGCCGGGAAGCGGGCCCAGCAGTCTCTGGCGTAGTGGCCCCTACGCCCGCAGCGGAAACATTCGGACTCGTTGCGCCGAAGCGTAGGCCTTGCCTCCTGACGGCCCCGTTCCGGTAGCGCCGCGCGCGGCCTCGGCCCGCCGCGTCCTGTCCATGGAGCGGAGGCGGCCGTCAGCTGTTGAGGGCCCCGGTCATCCGGAACGTAGACAGCCTGCGCAGGGTTCCACCCCAGCGCATCCCCTTCTTTGACGGGCCCCCCCGTCCACGCCGTCACTTGTTTCCAGCGACGGAGGTTGAATTGCGCATCGAGACACTTAGCAGCCGTCCGGGAAGTTAGCTTCTCATGCCCACACACAGGCATGGGGATCCCTAGATCCCGAGACAGCTCCAACATTTTCCCTAATATGAGAGGCTCGAGCAGGTCCTGTGGCGTCTCAGGATAAGCTGCCATGGCCAGCTCCAGCACTGCACCCCTGAACGCCACGGGCGACTCCTCTGGTGCTCGTTGTCGTTGAGCGAATCGCCGATGCGCATCATCTGGTGGCTCATAAGCGTCGGCCATTTCTTGAAAAACACCACATAAAGTTGCCTTCTTATCGGTCGTTATGGAACGGAAAAATCGGACAGATTCGTCGTCCAGGAGAGTCGGCAACACCTCCAAAGCCTCCGCATCGGTCCATCTTGCTGTGCGTACCGCCGCCAAGAAGCGGCAGGCGAACGCGCTCCAGTCCCCACCAACGGAAAATTCTTTAACCGTGGTAAGGTGGCGACTCCGACTCCTCTTCCCGCCGTCTTCCAATGGTGGTGGTTGTGGTGGCAAATTCAAAATGGCGTCGGCCCGCGGCGTGGCCAAGATGGCGGTTTGGCGCCGCGGAGCGCGCAAGATGGCGGCTTCTTGCCGCGTGGCCAATGGCGGCGGCAGGACAGGCAACGTGGCGGCCCGCGGAGCACCAACTGCGTCCTCCATCGTCCCTGGCGCGACGAGATGGCATAAATGCGTCAGGACGTCCATAAGTGCCTCCAGTTGTACCGCCATCTCTTGCCATCGTTGATCAGCGTCTGATGATGTCGACGGACCCGCCACCGCGCCGACATCCTCCACTCCCGTTCCCGTGCTCGCCTCAGCAGGGCTCTCCTCCACCACCCCAACAGAATCCGTGGTTGGAGGGAGTTCGTCGTCGTCGGACGAAGAAGCCGATGCAGGCGCCGGATTAACTTTCTTCCTCACTTGTTTCGACATGCCGTTGCACTTCCGACACCAGTGTAATAAACGACTGGACCACGATGTCTGGCTCAGTGTCCTTTATTCGGTTCGTACTGTACTCCCACACGGCTGTCTCTACTCTGTAGCTTCTCCACGGTGCTGACTCCGATGTCGGCCCGATCCACAACAGCAGCCCCGCTGCTGTTACTCTCACACAGCCCCCTTGGCTGTACTCGCTGCAACTCCTCTCTCCTTCGTCCTCTCTGCAGCTCTGACAGCCTCGTGCTGTCTCTCTCTCTTCTCTCCCGCCACACCTGGCAGCCACACCGCTGCCTCTAACACGCAGCTCTTCTGGCTGTCTTCTCCGCAGCTGCACACCACTCCGTAGCTTCCGCCTGTCTTCGGGGTTGGCTCCCGATGGCCGTCGGTGCCCCCCCTCTTCTCACTCGCCCGCGTGGCCTCTCTCTTTTCCGCTCACACCCCGACTCCCTTCCCCTTCCGGTTTACCCGCTTAAGGACCCGAACCTTCCACCCACGTCACATGGCTCCACCCCCCGTGACGTCACATCCGGAAGGTCGCTTACGCCCGCATTACACATGCACCCAACCCATTGATTATCTTACTACTGGAGAGGCTACACAGGCAGCCTGCGTAACTAAGTTCACATAGTGTGGACCACAGTGACAATACATAGCCAGCGGTTCTATTCTTAAAATGGCTTGCACCCCCTGCAATCGTCCAGCCATATTTGTGGCACCGTCATAGGTTTGTCCTCCAAGTTGGGACAGAGGAAGGCCTAGAAGCATCATCACATCACATGCCATCTTGGCTATATTTTGCCCTGTCGTTGATGACACTTTGTAGAGTCCCAGGAATTCTTCCTTAGGTTGTAGATCTGCATCTACAAAGCGCAAACATTGATTCCTGCTCAACTCCTGACATGCCCTGGGTGCCATCAATGATAAGTGCGAACTGGACCACTGGCATTGATGTTATTTCCGAGACAATTTTTTCGACGATTGTATTGCCCACCAGCTTCATTTTGCATTTGGGGACTGGTGAAATCAAAGTGACCTTTCAGCCAGGTGGTCAGCTCTGCATCGCCCTCTGTATTGTACTTCAGAAGCTGGCTGAAATTCCCACTCTCCTTATCGACACCTCGAAAAGCCAGAACTTGTCGTGCCAAGTACTTTCACACCCCCAACAATCTTCATAATATTTCTCCTCGCTTGTTGCTGCTGTCTTTCAAGCTCACGTGAAAGTTGCACATTAACAGGTTTTGGCTCCTGAATCCGAGTCATCACAGATAATTTGTGACACTGGCTGTCTTTATGTGCACTAAATTTCTCCGGTGCCTTCTTCCAATTTTGAAGGCTTGTCTTGACAAAAACTGAATCTGCTTTTGATGCAAGCTTAGACTTGTGTGTTGCAAAGTATTTAGCAAAATAGAAACAGAGGATCCCCTTTAAGGAGGGGCTGTAATGGAGCCAAGTATAATCTTTAAACCATTTCTCCTAAAAGTAGTGTCCTATTTGATAGGGTTAGACTAGGTATGACATTAACATTTGGCTGATTTGAGCGAGGTCCAAGCTACTCCCCTCCCTCTCCTGCACCTTCATCTTCGCTTGCCTGTCTGCCCTCTCTCTCTGTCATTGTCTCAAACTCGCTCTCCCTGCTTGATTGTATTATCTGAAATACACATGAGAAGCCATACTTACAGGAATATCTCAGCTTAAATGAACATTATGATTAGACTGTTGTGATGTCATTATTCGGTCTTAACCATCAATATTTGCTCCTTTTCGCACTCACCTCCATGTCATCTGCTCTCCCTGCTCTGTCGGCATCCTCATGCCCTCTCTCTCCCTCTCTCTCTCTTTACTCTGAATGCACCAGAGTGAACATGAAATAAATATTATCAGTAAACAATTGGTGTTTCTTGCCACGATGTTCAGGAATAGATCTGAATGGCAATTTTTATTATATCGAGAAACATTGACTCATCTCTTGTACTACTGTATACTCCTATCATCTGACTGGTACTCATTTTCTCACTGCTCTAAACTTACTTTTATTCTTTTCTGAGGCTGCCCAAAAAAACTGACGAATGTTACTGCCACCCTTCCTCTTGCTCATGATGACACTCACTGTGAATGAAAGCTGACTGTAATAAAACTGCTTGCACTTTAATCAAAGAAACACTAATAATGCTTTATATTTTTATATATTTTATTATTTCCCTTCTACGTGACTTTACCGAAAGAACCAAGAATATGAATCCCTGCAGTCACAAAAGCTTTAAATCAAAATGTAAAACTAATAATGCTATTTATCATAAGCAAGTACAGCTATACACTATACTATACAAATATGCAATAAATTAAAGTTACTACTGTCTACAAATATTACACATGCAGCGCAACATCAATGATTGACACTTTACTCAGACTTCACGTGGGCTTTCTGACATATATAACGTAATAAAGACATTTACGTTAGTTGAATACGCCCATGAGCTCCATTGTTGGTAGCTGGATGAATGTGTGGCTAATTAACTTTCCAAGTAACTTATTTAGCTATGATAGCTCACGTTAGCGATGGTTGATTGATTAGCAATCGCAAAACTTTGTTTCCACTCGACAGTGGTATAGCCTACGTAACACTCATATTACATTCTAGTTTTCCACTTTTTGATACATTTTAATGTAATGAAATGGAGAGACAGGACAGTGTTTGACATTGATTGTACCTACCCACAGCAGTCGAGCAACGGCTTCTGCTGGGGTACGGCAACACCACTTGGACAAACCACACACTGAACTGTACACTGTAATACGAGAACCGGTAGTAGTAATAATGGCAACTTTTGGCCTCGCCCCCCCTCCCTCCCGATACGTTCCTTTCATTGGCTACCATAGTCTGATGAGCTCCCCTCTCCCTCTCCCTCCCCCCTCAACTCGCTTTTAAGGGATTACATCTTGAATCATTGCCTCACTTGATACAGCTAATCTGACTGTGACGGTCCCACCTGATGACGGAGACTTGTGTTGCCTCCGAAACGTCGTGATTTTTGTTTTTTATTTTATTTTACTTTCTACGTGACTTTACCGAAAAAACCTAAGAAGATGATTCCTTGCAGTCACGAAAGCTTCAAATCTAGAATTGTTAAGTTTAGTTATGATTATGATTACATTTGCTAATGATTATTTCGGACGGCGGTGCGTGGTTGCCTGTTGTAGCATAGCAATTATTGATTACAAATATTTTTATATCAATATATTGGGGGGGGACATTTTGAGCATATATATTATAATTACGGTCTTGCTGTAACTGCTCCTCCTCTCCCCACCATACAGGAGCAGTGCCAATGGGAGTGACCCGGTGCAGTTTTATCTGTCCGTGTACGGAGCGCTAGCGGCAGGGAACACGGTGTTCACACTACTCAGGGCCTTCTTGTTTGCCTACGGTGGGGTCTGCGCTGCCAGAAACATTCACAGTGCACTGCTGCACAAGGTCCTGCAGGTAATGCCGCATGTCCCTATGTAGCGACGTACTGCTTCGCGACATACCGTTGTGCTTTTCTTAAAGTGGTTGACCGTGTGGGTGTCACTGGTGTTAGAGGTTTGGTGTCACTGTGTTAGAGATTGGGTGTCACTGGTGTTACAGTTTGGGCGTCACTGTTAGAGTTTGTGTGTGACTGTGCACTCTGAGTGGGTGATGAGTTTGGCTGTGCGGCCACTGCTTCTCGGCTGTGGAACTCTGTGAGTTGCTTTCGGGACCGTTGTGATGGGGTAGGTGCTGGGTCATGCTGTGGATCGCTCCACATCAACGATCTCAAGCGTGTACTCAGCCTGCCCTTGTTATTCCCCTCTCCACTTCACAAATAATTTATCCTCAGAGAGAGAGTTTCACCGACTCTGAGAGTGTTTAAAAATGGCACGTTCGCTGCAAAATCGTGCTTATGGAAGAGGGTCAAAATCCTCACGCCGCCAATATTGTTGAGACTGGATAATAAAAATATTGCTTGTACTTCAGATAACTGGAATGACGCCATTATTTAATATTAACTGCATGTTATAATGTTATATTTGGATATGAGCATTCGTAGCTATAAATATATTTTACTTTGTGATTAAGCTGCATTCTGCCCGGCAGTCATAACAGACTCGCTTGGTATCGACATTTTTTGTAAGCTACGTATTTGAAATGGTTGAATGGGTGATGTTGCTCAGCTGTTGATCGTTATTCCCCGTCGCATCCGGTGTCGTACCTTTTCCCTCTAGGCTCCGGTGTCGTTCTTTGACGCCACCCCCACCGGGAGGATCATGAACCGCTTCTCCTCTGACCTGTTCACGGTCGACGACTCCCTCCCCTTCATCATGAACATCTTCCTGGCGCAGCTCTTTGGGCTGGTCGGGGCAATCGTAGTCATGTGCTACGGCCTGCCCTGGATGGCCCTGGTGCTGCTGCCGCTCGCCGGGGTCTACTTCTCCATTCAGAAGTACTACAGGTTCACGTCGAGAGAGCTGAAGCGGCTGGGCAGCATCACCCTGTCCCCTATCTACTCCCACTTTGCCGAGTCGCTGTCCGGACTCGCCGTCATAAAGGCGTTCAGGGCCACCGACAGGTACGGCCCGCCTGGCTCGCACGCCCGTTGCTGACGGTCGGGGTTTATTCTCTCGCGTGTTTTTCGAGTTCAGCGCGGCATCGGACAGCGGTGGGGTGTCCACCGTCGTGTCGTGGTCACGCTGCGTCCTCGTCGTCGTGCAGGTTCACCCGGGAGAATGAGGCTCGACTGGAGCTGAACCAGCGCTGCCAGTTTGCGGCCGTGGCCGTGATGCAGTGGCTGGACGTCCGCCTGCAGATGATGGGCGTGGTGATCGTGGTGAGCCTGGCGGCGCTGGCAGTGCTGGAGCACCACCTGCGCGGCGTGGACCCAGGTGTGGCGACGCCTCGGCAGGGAGCGCCACCGTGTCGGCTTCCCCCCACCCCCATCTCGTTGGGGCCTTGAGCAACGTCTCCACCTTAGCTTGGCCGGCACTGGGGAGAGCTGGGATGGGCTCTCCACCACCCATTGTCCCATTGGCACCACCCAAGTTGACTCTTTCGCAACACATGCCTAGTCATGAGCGATATTAAATGAGCACATTCGTTATTAACGCTGTGGCCCTAAAGGGGAACAAAAATATGTCATAGGTAATGATCGAGCAGTGTTCCTTCTTTATAGTAAAAATAAAAACTATTATAATAAACTGTTTTATTTTACCAGGTAAGGCCCACTGAGCTATATAGCTCTTTCAGAAGCGACGTGTCCACACATGGTAGCTCAACCAAGTGGCTTATCATGTGGACATTTATAGCAGCAGCCAAATACCCTGAACGGGTGATGTTGATTCTAAATGTGAAGGGAAAAACCGGAGGAGCCGGAGAAAAATCCACACGACCATGGGGAGAAAGACATGCAAACTCTAATTATACAGGGGTCAGAGTCGAGCTCAAACTCACAACCCCCTGCATACCAGGCGAGGTAGTTAACATCTCACCACTGTGACCATTACCCAAAACATTTCCTATTATTTGTTTGTTACCTTTCATGGCCACTGTGATATCGACAAATGTATGAAAAAATAAGAATAGGTTTTACTATTTCTGGAAATTTGTAGCTAAGCTGCTCACCCCGAGCTATAAATGCCCTGATAGTGCATTGTCTTTATGCTTTTGACGTTCTCTGGTCTGACACTGGTAAGACTAGGCCATAAAGAAAGCTGTCTCTGGTGTAGGCCCATCAGTTTCAAAGACAATGCATATCTTATCAGAGCATGTTTGTTTGCATGTTCACCACAAGTACGTGTGGTTAATGCAGACATGATTCCTTGCAAAAGGTTTATATTTGTTGTTGGAACATCTTAATACCTCTTATTGCCAGAAAGGGTGTATTGGGCTGTTGGTATCCCTGCTTGTGCACTACTGCCAATGCAATGTCACTCATTATTTTTTTTCATTAAGTGACTACCATTTCTTTCCACAATAAAAAAAAGTTAAGATAACAAGAGGGGAGAATATTGCTCTGTTTAAGTGGTTTATTTACACCGTCACCACTCTTCACCGCTCTTGTTATCGTGTACGTAGCAGGTCTCACTACATGTAACACTCGTTCTCGGGCAATGCATACGCATTCACACTCTGATCTACAGATATTGACATGAACAGTTATCAATACGTATGTATATTGAACTTCCTTCGCACCGTGCGTAGCCAAGCGTGCTAATTGGAGGCGCGTATGTAAGTAGTGACGTTAGCACATTTACAAGCTCACCCGTGGGTGTGTGTGTGGTGCTGCCACTCCTCAGGCCTAGTGGGCCTCGCCATCGCCTACGCGCTCAGCATCAACGGCCGCCTCTCAGGCCTCGTCTCGAGCTTCACACAGACGGAGACGCAGATGGTGAGCGTGGAGCGTGTGCAGGAGTACCGCGGCATCGACAGCGAGGAGGCGCACCGCCACCCCACGCACGTGAGAGCACCCCCTTCCCCGTCCTGCTGCAGCAGAGAGCAGGCATCAGCCAGCAGCCCAGCTCCCAGCCGTCACGGGTTTGCCACCTATCCGGGAGTCTGTTTGAGTGGCAGGAATTGACCTGCATCGAGACCTCGTGCCGCTGCTACGTTTAATTTTATTCCGGTGCGCTGCACACCATTTGGTAGCCCTACGCCGGACCCAGGAACCTGGCACGGTTTTTGCTCTGTGGAAAAGGTGGCGACCCCCCCCCCCCCACCCAAGTAAGACGCCACTCGCGTCACGTGGCAGACGTCATGTCAAGTCAAACCATGACGTTTCGCTGAACCCGACACTGGATTATACGGATTGTGGATCATCGGGGGGCAGAATGCGATTAACGGATGATTTATGGAGGAAAGCTCTCAGTGAGGTTACTCTGCGTAAACTTATCACGGGCTGGGCCCACTCTACGGGGGTGCAGCTTTTATGAGCTTCCAGTGCTCTACAGGTCAGCAGAAAATGTACTATTGTTGTACATATGCAGAGCTTTATTTAACCACTGCTGGATGAGGTCGTGGAGGTTATTTTACCATACTTTACCACACTGGTTAGTGCAAAATTGGTGAAGGCAGGGAGCTTAGATGTCGGAAGTACAGGACAACAATGCATTTTGCTGTCCGCCAATGGTACGGGAGTGGCAGGGTGCTGGGTGATTATTTGAATCAGTCCTGGGCTTTCCTTAGGTCGACTCGGCCTTAAATGAGTACCTGGTACAGTGTGTAAACATCAGCACTGGGGAGTCAAAGGTGGCCGGCCATGGTACTGGCCACCCACCCCCTCATATACCGGCCTTCATAGGTGTTCGCTTACAGCACTTTCCCCGAAATTAGGTTTAAAACTATACAGGGGGAACCTTTTCTTTGTTTTATCTCTGTGATCATCGGTGCTACTCGCTAACAGCACTTACTCCTATGGTCCGTTAAGGCTGTACGAGTGTAGTAACTGTGGTTGTCACTGTATGGTGCCGGGGCTTACGAAAGCCACGGCGGACAATGTGTTGTCATGATGGGCAGCCCGGGTTATGGGGTGTAGTACCAGCCCTAGTGGGGCTTGGGTGAGCGCTGGTTAGCGCGGGGGCACCGCGAGCAGTGTGCGGTGGGGCTCCCGGTGAGGGAGCGAGAGGGAGCGTCAGCCAGCCGGGGTTACGTTGGGGCATGATACGCTGGTTGACCTGCTGACACGTGACCGGATGATATTGGATGGGGGGCCACCGGTGGACGGGGGCCGCGGGCGGTCACGTTGTCCAAAATAGCTCTTGGGAACCTTCGAGAAGGAGCTCGAGAGACCTGGAAGGTGGGCGGGGCGAAGGGCGGAGCCAGCCCCAGCCCGGGGGCATATAACGAGGGCCCCGTGAGGAGCTCGGGGTTCTTCGTGTGCTGGTGTTACGAAGATCCACGTCGGGGAGAAGAAGCCTGTAGCTATGCGGTCCTGACCCCATTTGTGGTCCGGACCGGGATAGCGAACCATGTCTAGTTCTGCCGTAGCATGGTTAGATGGGCATTCGAGACCCGAGTGTAGATCGTGTTGTGTTACGTGCTGTTGTATAATAGTGTTGCTCCCAAGATAACATCTGTGACTCAGTTGGAGTCACTACACGAGTAATCTCTGTGATCAAGTAACAGAGAGCATGTCTGTGTGAGAGTGCCTGTGTATGTGAGAGTATAACTCTGAGAGTGTCTCTGTGCGTGTTAGAGAGTGCTGAATGGAAATTTACGAATAAATAGTTTTTATCACCGGAGGTAATATCTTTTCTATGTTCTCACAGGTGTCTCCTGATTGGCCCCAAGGTGGTGCACTGAAGTTTGACAAAGTGTTCCTCACTTACCGGCCAGGGCTGCCCTTTGCTTTAAATGGAATTTCTTTTTGCATAAATCCATGGGAGAAGGTGGGGATAGTTGGAAGGACTGGCTCCGGGAAGTCCACTCTGTTTTCAGTTCTCTTCCGCATTGTGGACGTACAGCACGGAGCAGTCTACATTGACGATCAGGACATCTCAAAACTCGCTCTCAAACAATTAAGGTAATATTCGAAATTATTTGTTTGTGGGAAGTGTAAAAAGTTATGGAAACCTAACTTGGTGCTCTTTATTGGTTAAGCATGTTTCAGGCGGCAGCGGTGGACACGCTCCCCCGCACGCGTGCTGATGAAAGCCCTCGTGGCAGAAATTTGTCACAGTCACTGCAGTGCCCGGCGTGACCAATAGCCATGTGCAGATCACATGGCCCTGTCAGTTTCCTAGATTTCTGGGGTGCTCATCCAGAAGTGGCGTCAGTCCCCACGAGCTTTGGAATTTCTAAGGGCTCACAACGCTGGGAAGCTCCCAAAGCGAATCTTCCGCCTCCACCTCGTGGATCGACTCATTCCCCATTTTTCGATATTTAATCCCCCAATGTTATCCCGATTTGCGCTATCGGCGTCACGTCATGAGATACAGTATCCCCTCAGGTGTCTCACGCCCTCCGTGCTGGAGAATGGCGTGTGGAAGCGGACGCCACAGAGCTACCTCTGAGATCAAGTTGACTTCTGGTCCACACAAAGCCGAGATAGGATGGAGTGGATCACCGAGATGACTCTCTGAACTTCTCAGACCGTCCCAGAAGGCTATCATTTAGAATTTTGGGGGAAGGCAGATTCCAAGATTCCTCAAGGTCATTTTATTCTGGAAGCATTGGAAACTGAAGTGCCAAGGCTTTTGTAATCTTGTTACCTTAAAATATGACCCTTGGGAAGAGCGTGGCCGAACTGTTTCCTCCTGCGTTTCTCATGCCGAGGAGGCCATGGGTGTCTTTGAGCCATGCTTGACCTCTATCAACTGAACAAACACGTTGCATGCAGGAGGCTACCAATGTAAAGCATTATGAGCTGGACAGAGAGGAAGATGTACGGGGAGAGAGATCCTAAGGTCAGAGGATGAAAGACGCCACAATTAATGAGGAGTTCTAAGATGGAAACAGATGGGGCGTGTCGTAACAATAATTGAAGGGCAGACCAAGGGAAAGAAGACGGGAGAAGTTGTCAGCAACGTCTCGGTAGCAATAAGAAAAACGCAGCCGTGACATCGTACACAGAATCGAAGGAAAGGCCCTCGATATAATCCAGAGGCAAAATGATGGATAGCAAAAATATAAAAACGGGACTGACCAAACGGCTGAACACGTAAAAGAGGTCAAATGTGTATGTATATGTTTTTACAAATAGAATGAGAAAATATAACGTGTAATGTAATTATTTATGTTTTAGGTCTAACTTGGCGATAATCCCACAAGACCCATTCTTGTTCAGTGACACAGTTCGGAATAATTTGGACCCCAAAGGTTCATACCAGGACCATGAACTGTGGGAAGTGTTGGAGAAATGCCATTTGAAAAGCTTTGTCCTTGATCAGGGTATGTATGTGTGTGCATTCTCACATATTGTGCGCTATGTAAACACCAGCACTGGGGAGACAAAGGCTGGCCACACCACCCCACACCACCCTCTCGTGCATCATGCCAGCCTTAATAGATGCTCACTTACAGCACTTGCCCCGACAGTTTGTGTATGTACGCTATACAGGGATATTTATCTTTGTCTCTCACATTGTACGGATGTATACACGTAGAGTATGTAGAAACTCTTTAACTTTTTTTAACTAATACATTCTGAACAATTAACCAGAGTGTCACCGTCTTCAGCATGCCACTAAAACACGTGGAGGGAATTGGCCTCGAGAGATGGGTGTGGGTGGTGAGGGTGGTGTTGGTGGTGTTGGTGATGTGAGTGGTGTTGGTGATGTGAGTGGTGTTGGTGATGTGGGTGGTGTGGGTGGCGGTGATGAATGCTGTGCCTGGGGGTCAGAGCAGAAGGTTCGCACTGCCCAGATTCAGAGACCTAACTTGGCAGACTCGAATGAAGCAAATCATGTCGACTTGTCCTTCAGAGCTGTAGTGCAGATGTTCAAAAAGCGTTACATGTGGGAGATATTGTGTATCAGAATCAGAATATGTATTTATACTACAGGAATCCGATGCGCTATAAAGCTCTTTTTCACAGATGGCCAGTCGGGGCAAGGCGTAAGAATATTACAACAACAAACAGCACAAAACCACGACAGTCGTGCAAAGTACAAGATAGGCAAACAAATCACCCAAACACAAATACAAATAAAACTAAACTATGCCCATCATACCAGGCAAAGCCCACCGAGGTATTTACTTATTAAGCAACCTGACCACAGTGTCTGCAGATTTGACACCCGTTACCATCGATATTGCCAACACCCTTGTCTGCAGTGTAGTCGGGTCTCGCCTCGACTACCGTCATACCATTCTCTCCAAGTCATCATCAAGCAACATCCTCAAATTGCAACGGTTACAGAACAACTTTGGTCGTGTCGTCGTTTGTGTCTATCATCCAGAGGTGGAACAAAGTCATTGTTATGCAAGTCCAAGTCGAGTCGCAAGTCATCAAATTCATGACTCGAGTCTGACTCGAGTCCAAGTCACATGACTCGAGTCCACATCTCATAGGTGGGACAAAGTCATTGTTATGCAAGTCCAAGTCGAGTCGCAAGTCATCAAATTCATGACTCGAGTCTGACTCGAGTCCAAGTCACATGACTCGAGTCCACACCTCTGCCATCATCTATGACTCGACTCGGCCACCGCTCTCCGTACTCTTCATTGGCGCCCTTTTGCCAGCAGGACTAATTTTAAAATTGCGCCTGCCTTGGTCATCGCACCTTCACCACTGGTTCCCCACCAAACTACTTTCGCCTTGCACTGAAGGCTCGGTAGAACCCTCCGCAGCAGCCTCACTCAAAATCTGCTTCGGACACCAAGGTCTCGAACTGTTACAGCCTCACGTCGGTTCTCTGCTGTCGCCCCCTCTGTGCTTTGCACATCTGCAACATCAAATGCACGCTGACTACTTTCAATAAACATCTAAAAGGCCTCCCCTATCTGTCTGGTCAGGTTTTCAAGCAACCCTGAGCTTGGCTCCAGGCCTCTGAGTACCGGTAATTGACTTGTCTGAAAATTCTGGCGTGTTATAAATGTCATTATTATTATTATAAACCAACTTAGTCAATTTGATGTTTGATTTCAGCAAGTGCATACTACAGAGTCGATTATTTCCCAGAGTTGATTTGTTTCTCCAGCCTCACGTTACAATGCCGAACCCTCATCCTGACTAAATTGATTCATTCATCCACTGGATGTCACTGAGGAACACACAATGCAGTGTCGTTACTTATGAGAATACCCCCACAACTGCTTCATGCTGCCCGTCCTTTAGCCCACAATACCAAGGCATGCGAGTGTACATCTCTGTACTCTTTGGTTCTTTCGGTAAAGTCACGTAGGTATAACATAAAATGAATCACGACGTTTCGATCGCAACACAAGTGGTCGTCCTCAGGCGGAAAAAATATAATCCAGCAGTGGAACTAGGCCTCGGCAAGGTAAGGTAAAAGTTAAAAGGTAAAAACAACGAGCCTACCTTTTACCCTACCTTTTACCCTTACCCCATACAAATTACCCGATTACAGGGTAATTACTGGGGTACTACTACACATAAACAAGGTTTATAACGGTAAATGCTAGGTAGAGCGCTTTATTCATATAGAATACTCTCGATGATTCCAATTTTACACGCTTTCTTTGAACTCACGCTGTCTGTTGTTGTCGTTATTGTTGTTGTTGTCGTTGTTGTTGTCGTTGTTGTCATTGTTGTCGTCGTCGCTGTCGTATCCTCAAATCTTGTAACTCAATTTTACCCACTTCCTAATGTGGTATCGACTGCAAACTTGGTATACGTATGTCATACTGATGACAATACTATGTTATATCACTAAAAAAAATACATATTTTTAACGATCTTTTGTTTACGTTATGTATCGGCTTGGGTCTAATTGTCCACGCTCAACTGACGTTGGCTTTAAATCACCACGGTCCCTTACGTTGTGGCAAGCTTCGGGGTCACTTCCTGGAGTCGTGGAGTTCTGCCATTACTAGTACATTTAATAAAAGCGTGTTAAAAAAAAAGTTGTTTTAAATATTACTTGTTAAATGGAGGCCACGGACTGCGCCACGGAGCTTTTAGTGGTAAACAAGGCACCGTATTTACCGGGTAATACTTCGCGTATCCTTTACCCTACTGGGTAATTCTTCCGAGCTACCTTTACCCTTCCTTTTACCTTACTCCTTGGCATGTCGACACCTTTACCCTTTACATTTACCCTTTTACCCGGTAAAAAGGGTAATTTACCTTACCTTGCCGAGGCCTAAGTGGAACTGCTGAACCAGCGAGAGATCAGTTACAACAAGAGGTTATTGATGTGGCAATGGGCAAGCAAGTGGGGTTTGAGCTGGAAAGGAATTCCATCCACAGACGTAAGCACGTCAGTTGTGTTAATGGGGGAGATTAGGGAGAGAGAGATTAGGGAGGGAGATTAGCATGAATGAGCTTCCGTTGCCGTAAGTACCCGGCATTGCCCGGGCGAAAAAGACAGACACACACATCGACTTACACACACTTTAAATGTACATGAGTTTAGCGGAAGAAGCAAGGAACAGAAATATAATTTGTCTGCACACAAACATCATGATTGTATTATTTGCCAGGTGATTATTTTATAAATAGGTTTCTATCAACGTGATTTGACAAAAAAATAAGTAAATAAATAAACACAGAGCAAATTATTAATAAATTAATAGTTGTGAGCACACAAACGAAAATATGTGAATACTAGCAAGGTGATTATTAAAATACCAGGTTTCTGTGTACATGAGTTGAGTGAATGAAGCAAGGAATCGAAAAATGAGTTGTCTGCACACAAACATAATTAATGTACATTTGTAATGCGAGCATAAACGGGGTGGTTGTTGGCCTCCGCGCCAATCACGCGGGCCGGAGCATTGGGGGGCGGAGCCGGGTCGACGGAGCGTGTGGGAGGAGCCACTGCTCATCTCGACCACATCAATTCCATACACCCAGCCATCAGATTCACCATGGAAGTCGAAAAAGATGGCAAGCTACCCTTTTTGGATGTCCTAATTAAAAGGAGACCTGATGGTTCAATGAGCCATTCTGTCTACAGGAAAGCCACCCATACGGATGCTTACCTAAAACCGGATTCCCACCACCATCCATCCCAGAAGAACTCCCTCATCAAGACTCTATACCATAGAGCCCAATGCATCTCCAACCAGGAACACATTGCCAGTGAACTCAAACACGTACGCCAAGCTCTTAAGGCTAATGGTTACTCCGACTACACAATCCGCAAAGCCATCACTCCAACCATCAAGAAGGATCCTGTTGAGCCTTTCAAAACCATCACCTTACCCTACATTGCTGGGGTTACAAAAAGATCACCAAAATCCTGATTAAACACAAGATCCAGGTCCGATTCAACACAGTACATAAAATCCGTGATCTGGTCCCATCTGTAAAAGACGTGGTTCCAGACATACAGTACCCTGGCGTCTACAAACTAAGTTGCCTCTGTGGTAGCAGTTACATTGGAGAAATCAAACGACATGTCTCGGACCGCATCCATGAACATAAAGCAGACCTGAAACACGGTAGGACAAACACCTCAGCCGTGGCAGGTCACTGTTACAATTCAGTGGGCTCACATGACATTGACTTCTCCAAGACAGAGGTTCTCTGCAAGCCATCTGGCTACCATGAGAGATTCGTTCATGAGGCGATTCACATATACAAACACAGAGACAATTTCAACCGAGAAGATGGATTCTGGCTCAGCAATCATTGGAAGGACGTAATAAACCATTTCGGATCTTAATTGATAGTTGTTCACGTTTACGGTGACTTTCAGACCGCAGTCCACTCACTGGCATTGACTGTGTATCTTGTGTTCTCCACAGGGAATGCATTATTTGCTCCGCTGCGGGTCTCCTGCCACCGCTCTCCCATTCACATGTTTCGTTGCTTCTACATACTATTAACATTCCCTCCCTTTGTTAATGCTACCCCCTACCCCCTCCCTTTGATGCTGCTAATCCTGCATAATGCATGGGCATAATATGACTTTGAAACCCCCCCGCCCACCTCCTACGCATTTCCCATAAATATGCTAAATTCATCTTGATATGCAAATTATTTTGTCAAGGCGCTCTTCTTCCACCTCCAACCCAGCTTATATATACGCTCCAAGCTTGGCAGTGTTTCATTCTTCACCTGAAGACGGCTGCTTGCGTTGTAGCCGAAACGTCGTGAGAATTATTTTATTATGTTTTATTTTTATTATTTTATTACTTCCCTTCTATGTGACTTTACTGAAAGAACCAAGAAGATGAATCCCTGCAGTCACGAAAGCTTTAAATCGAAACCAATAATATGTTTTAACATCCCTAGTCTAGACTAGAACCACTCTACCCACCGTCCTGAGTAAAACCCTACTCGTGATGTTACCCATCTCCCTAATTACAGTGCTAGGACGTTGGACTGGCACTGCTGTGTCTGCAAGTGCAGTAATATCAATTTAACCCTTTCCCACTCCGAGATGTTTTGCAAGTTGTAAGGTGGGGTGTCCCGTTCACTGCTGAATCTCGGAATGCACAAGTGGCTCGGCATTAATTTAATTTAGAGAGGCGTAGCGCCATTGTTCTTCAAGACGTTGCACTCACCGCAGAGAAGTGTAGCGACACGACCGCACTCTACGGTAGCTAGTACCAAACTGTGCCACACACCCTCCTGCATGGCCTTATGGGAACCTCAGTATCGATAACGATATTTTAGTTTGGTATTTCTTCCCGTTTCGTTTCAATAACGTACACGTACATCATCAGAAACGGAATCGGAAGAAAAACTGATGATGTGCACATGTCATCGGAACGACAAAGCGTTAACGAATGAGTGAATGCATTGCGGAGCATCCAGACTTCCCGCGTGTCTGACAGGTGGCCTCCAAGCGGAGGTGGCTGAGCGAGGAAGAGACTTCTCCTGTGGTCAGCGGCAGCTGCTGTGCCTGGCACGTGCCATGCTCTTCAAGGCCAAGGTCGGCATCTGCTGCCGTTTGCTTCATCTGCCTTTGCAAATTGATTCCGATGGAAACCGTTTGCTTTCCGAGTGAAATAAACTCCATCCAGTTTTCACTATCACAGCTGTTGAGATTTTGCCTGTGTTTGTAACCCCATAATCTGTATATTTACCGAATTGTCAAACAAAGTTATTGATTTACTTTGCAAAAAGGTCACACATAATTATCAACAGCAGCTTTTTATCTACTAAAAGGAAAGTCCTCGCTGATATATTTGTGAAATTATAATTGCCTGTCTTTTAATGTCAATTCAGATTCTGTGCATAGATGAAGCAACTGCGAGTGTTGATCAAGACACGGACGTGCTGCTACAAAAAACCATCAGGAGCGAGTTTGTCAACAGCACAGTGCTGACTATTGCACATCGGTAAGACAACTAAACACTCGGACACAAATGTTATTACGCAATGCGCTTCGCTCCAGTCGGCATGAGGACGGGCTTCTTGCATTGTGTATAGCAGGTGACAGTAGGACTAATGATAATGCCCTCTACCCAGATGTTCTTGAGTCTCAGGACTCTTTTTCAAGAGGTTTTCGAATGAGATGTTTGGCCAAATCCGTTAAAGAGCAATTGGCCTACAGAACGAACCAAACTGTGTGCAGAAAACACATGCATACGTATGTATGTACTTACGTATGTAGCCAACCGTGCTAATCGGAGGTGCCCGGGGAAGGACAACAAACTAAATATAAAAAGCAGTTCTAAATAAATTAGTTTTTAGTTTTCAATCTATATTTGAAAGTGCATAGTCCCAGTGGTTCGAACACTGAAATCTCCACAGAAATAGATTCAAGAATGCTTTGCTGTATTGTGATCTTTCCACCTCACAGCTTGAGCCTACAACAGCTGGTATCCATAGGTACCTGCCACCCCGAGTGCTACCAAAGCGCAACTCCGCTAAGCTTCCAAGATCTGTGCACAACATGGATTTGAGATTTGAAGCTTTCGTGACTGCAAGGATTCATATTCTTAGGTTTTTTCGGTAAAGTCACGTAGGTAAAACATCAAAATTAATAAAAATAAAATTAAATAAAAAAAATAAAAAATCACGACGTTTCGGAGGCAACACAAGTCTCCGTCATCAGGTGGGACCATCACAGCCGGATTAGCTGCATCAAGTGAGGCAATGATTCAAGATGTAATCCCTTAAAAGCAAGTTGAGGGGGGGAGGAGAGGGGGGGGGGGAGCTCATCAGAATGTGGTAGCCAATGAATGGAACGTATCGGGAGGGAGGGGGGCGGGGCTTAAAGACGGCACGGAGTGCCACGTACAACGCATCGGGAGGGGGGGCGGGGCCAAAAGGATGGACGGCCCCGCCCCCCCTCCCCCTCCCCGATGCGTTGTACGTGGCACTCCGTGCCGTCTTTGAGCCCCGCCCCCCTCCCTCCCGATACGTTCCATTCATTGGCTACCACATTCTGATGAGCTCCCCCCCTCTCCTCCCCCCCTCAACTTGCTTTTAAGGGATTACATCTTGAATCATTGCCTCACTTGATGCAGCTAATCCGGCTGTGACGGTCCCACCTGATGACGGAGACTTGTGTTGCCTCCGAAACGTCGTGATTTTTTTATTTTATTTTATTCTTATTAATTTTGATGTTTTACCTACGTGACTTTACCGAAAAAACCTAAGAATATGGATTTGAGAGCTGAATGGTCACCATTGTGCCTACCTTCCTTAGTAGATGTCCTCACGAGTGTTCATATGTAGAGCAAATGACAATTCCTCCTCACCAGAAGGGGCTGATCTATTTCAAATGAACATCTTTTTTGCCCATAATAGAGGTTTTCTGGTGAGTTCGCGTAAATATAAATGTGTCGTTAAATCCGTCACCTCCCGACAGCCAATTAGTAAGGTTTGTCATGTAAACAAAACATGCCAATTCATTACTAGTTCATCACACCGGTGTGTTGGAGAGTAAACCCAATACAGCATTGACAATTCGAGCACCGTGACGTTTCGGCCGGTAATTATAGCAACCAGTCTCATCAGGCGACAGCCAGAGTTGTGGAGAAATCCTCTTTCGGTCTTAAATAGAGGGATACATGTGATGTCTTTTTTTGTCAGCCAATCAGGTGCAAAGAGAAGTGGAGGAGGGGGGTTAGTGTTCGTATAAAATTACAAACGATCTAACCCAAAAACCTCTTATGGATAATATTGGTCACGAAAGCCTGCTACGTATTAAACTGACTAACGTTTATTTTGGTATAAACAGGGTGACGTTATATAAAGTTTCGTCTGCTTACCTCTTACCGATTCTCGGCACTGATTTTGAGACCATGCCCGTCTGGTTGTGTGCTTCATTGCTTTGGTTTTTTGAGACCCAACACGATTCTGGATTCCGACCGGGTCCTCCTGCTGCGAGGCGGGCGAGTGCTGGAGTTCGCGTCTCCCCACGACCTCCTCCAGGATCCGCGGTCCGCTCTGTCTCGCCTCCTCTCGAAAAGCCATTTACTGTCTTGAAAGCAATTGCTCACCCAGGGGCAGGACAAGGAGGGGTTTAGTTGAAGGAGGGGAAGGTGATGTTTAGAGTGCTGTGAATGTTTGCAATAAGGGTCAATAGAGTCCAAGTTAACATTGACGCGTCGTTTACTCGAGTAGCTGCACTACATAGATGTGAACAGCCCGGTCTCCCATATCGAATGATAAAAATTAAGTATTTGGTCTTCGCGCTATTCCCGTCGCGCAAGGTTATCACGAAGGCGCTATGTTACACAGATGTAGTCTGCAGTTGCGTCATAATTGGGGGCGATGTTGTCGTGTGTAATTCACAATTGAGTGATTTGTAGGTAATTTTTCTATATTTGGCCAATGTGGGCCAAAAAATGCTGGCAAACAATGGCCGAACCCGTTTAGAATGACGTCGGGGCATCCTGAACGTTCAGTGTGAAACAGGCGGTGCGTACGGTGCCGTACGTTACAGCTTAGACCCCTACAGCGATAACCAGGGCAGCCTGCCGCTCTGCACCAAGGAATGAACGTTGACCTGGCTTGGCCACGTCACCGCCTCTGGCATTGTACCACCGTGCCGATGACAAGAATGCTGTGCAAAGGTTTAAAATGTACACTCCCAATGTTCACAGTAATATACTGACATGTACAATGTGAATAAAGGTCGACGTAACATATGGCTGGCTGTTTGATATGCCCACGTTGAGACATCACATCAGTTATTACACAATTAATCAATACACATTCTCCAGATGGCAACATGTATGTACTGTATATTTGTAATTAAAGTAATTGTATACTTTTATATATTCATTTATATTCAGAATGAGAATATTTATCTATACTGGAGGAATCCGATGAGCTATAAAGCTTTTTCACAGATGCCCAGTAGGGGCATGGGGTAAGAACGACAAATACAAAAACATGATAGGAGTGCAAAGTACAAGAAAGGTAAACAAATCACTCAAACACACAAATACAACCAAGCCAATCCCATCCTACCTGGCAAAGCCCACTGAGGTATTCACTTATTTTTCAGAAGCAACCTGGCAACTGTCTACAGAGTTTGCCGTCGTGTGTAGTTATAGATTGATGATGTTCACCAAGGTTATGAACCAACTTAGTGAATGTGATACTGGAGAGTCGATTATTGCCCAGAGTTGATTTGTTTCTCTGGTCTCGCGTTACGATGCCGAACCCTCATCCTGACTAAATTCATTCATCCACTGGATAAATGAATTCGACGAGCTATGAACATCTTTTTCACAGATGTCCAGTTGGGGCGGGTTAGAAAGTTACAACAACAAAATACAAACACCGATAGTGCAAAGTATAGGAAAGGTAAACAAGTCACAATAAATAAAATTAATCAAGAAAAAAGTACAAATTGCAAAAGTGTATTAATTCCTGCCGATTTTTTGTACAATCGATGCAAGCTTTGGGAAGATAGAACAACAATAAGCCCAGACCACAGCACAATCGCTCAATACGGTAACATGTAACTATCGATACACTTCTGCCACCAATTCAGACAGACTGCGTCGCGTGACAGATTGGTGTCCGAAGTGGGATTGCCAGTGCTGTTGATAGGCAATGTTGCTGTGGGCTGGTCTGTGTATGTTGTGTGTGTGTAGTGGGTTCGAATTAGGTGCACACACACGCAGCTTGGAGGCAACACTATTTATTAAACGGTAAGTAATATAACACTGTACATGAGGTGGTGACCACCTTCCTCAACTCACTAACACTCTGGAACGCGACACAGACTGGACCAGGCAGGCAACGGCCTGCCTGGCCCAGGACGACGACTCGGGACTTGACGACCGATGATGTCTTCACTTCGGAGTACAGTACAACAGCCTCGCTCTGCGTTCACACCACGCTTATATCTGCTTTGGCGTGGCCGGCTCCGCCCAGGCGTGGCTGGCTCTGTCCAGGCCACGCCTCCCTTCCCAGGCCACGCCTCCCTTCCCCTACCTCTGGGAAGGTCCGGATCCCTCCACCACGTGACCCCCCAGGCACCCCCTTGGGGCCCCCAGCCCTCGTACGGGCCGACACAGTAGTGACCGTTCTACGTCACTACATCACCCCCCCCTGTATTAACACACAGCCGTCCCCGGCTGTAACACAACTGTGAAACATCGAAAAGGTGTGCCTCCGAACCAGCAACATCAATAAATAACCGGCGACCGATAAGAAATACAATCACGTAATATACACAGAATCGACGAGGGTGAAAGGAAGAAAACCGCATAGAAAATGGGGAATTAACAACAAATATACATGAAAACTGGCTAACCCACTTACGCTCCAGCACAGCCTTCCTGTGAGAATCACTCATGCACCGACATGTAAGTGTGGCCATAGGAACGACGGCGTAGGCAATGAGCAAGGAGTCTGAGAGGCATGTAGAGCAGCCAGTCTTCAACGAGTCCATGTGGCCGGGCCTGGGGAACCAGAAGCGGCCCAAAGGGCACGGCCCCTCCCCCCAGGAGTCAAGAACAGGAGGAGCAGGAGTAGCTGACGCATGCTCCACTCCCTCCCCCCCCAGTCCGTAGCCGGTCGGCATAACCGGCGACTCCAAGGTGCCAGGTAGATACTGCCGCCTGTGACGAGAACCAAACCCTCCTGAGGCATCACTCAACGAACACTCGCCTCCGCTCTGCGGACATGACAGTCACCCAATAGCACCCCCCCCGCCTTTCCGACATGGCGTCTCCATCCTAAAACCCGCGCACGTCGGCCATATCGGGGGGGGAATTTCCATGTTACAACCCCACCGCCTTTCCGACGCGGCGTCACAACCAGTAGCACGCGTCGGCCATATCGGGGGGGAATTTCCATGTTAGCACCCCACCGCCTTTCCGACGCGGCGTCACAACCAGTACCACGCGTCGGCCATATCGGGGGGGAATTTCCATGTTAGCACCCCACCGCCTTTCCGACGTGGCATCACAAGCAGTAGCGCGCGTCGGCCATATCGGGGGGGAATTTCCATGTTACCACCCCACCGCCTTTCCGACGCGGCGTCACAACCAGTAGCACGCGTCGGCCATATCGGGGGGGAATTTTCATGTTACAACCCCACCGCCTTTCCGACGCGGCGTCACAACCAGTAGCACGCGTCGGCCATATCGGGGGGATTTTAACCCAGTCTCTCTCCAAGACTCGCATCGCAGCATATAGCTGTACCGACCGAGCTGAGACGACCCATCGTTCACTCACTGCACAACATGCACCCTAAAAACTGAGGGATACAGTCCCAACGTAACGGGACAACTCCACCTGAACACTACGAATCTCCAGCCCACTTTTTCAACGCGCCTCGGAGTGTCTCACTCTCCGGGCCGTCAGGTCAAGCCATCAGACACAGCATGATGGGACCACACTCTCTTAGCCATGTGAGCGCACAGCCCACTAGGCTAGACAAGCCACGGAGTGTCTCGATCTCCGGGCTGTCAGGTCAAGCCGTCAGACACAGCATGACGGGACCACAATGTTCGTGTTAGACACGCAACTCTCACTGGGCCATCCTGGTCAGGATCTGCACCCCAAGATAAGTGACAGCCAGCACCACAATTCCAAATCCCTGGCAGCATGTCACCATCGCAATTTAACACCATCACAACACATACAATTTGAATTATGATCCCCCACAGAACTGATCCAATGCCGAACAGGTACGCACAATTTGTGACGATCCCGAATATTCAATGGTCACAACAATACACCTCACATCCCGTATCCGTACACATCATCTCCGAGACTCGCATTGCAGCATGCAGCTGTACCAACCGAGTGGAGAGAGCAACGCAATTTGATGGCAATTAACAGAAACGCACCCCCGGTCCATGTAGAACACAAGGGGCATTCCCGCACAAAATACATCATCTGTGCAACAACGGACAGGAACCAACCAGTGAGTTTGAAACAAACCGAACCTGTCATTTCAAAATCCCCTTCAACATTAACCATGGGACTCAGGGCATTCGAATTTTGAGAGCAAAAAAACTAGACACAAACCCCAAGAATCGCCGAATTGATTAATACAGTATATGCAGTATACGAAGTTCGTACAGTCAATCATTTGGCACAATGCTCCATCCAGTCCCCACATGGCAACACACACAATCAATACTCCAGACAATCCGTACATAGTAAATAATCACGAGCAAGTACCCAACAGTCCATACACTGTTAACAATTTCAAGCAAAGCTCCATACGGTCTGTACATTGGCAACAATGACGATCAAAGTTTCTGACAGTTACGCGTGACAATCACGAGCGAAACTCCATACAGTATACACAATAACAATGGCGATTTCGCAACAAAACGACGTAACAACACGAGTCATTAACACGGCAACCTACAGGATATCAACGGAGCTCGGGACACCAAACAACAAATTAATCATTAACTACACCCAGAAGATACCGATCTCACCGCCGTAATTAACAACACTGTTACAAGCAGATACCCGCATGGAAGCCGCGTCAATTTATCACACACACAACCGGACGAACACGCTCCGCAAACCAGCGAGTTAAAAAAAAAAACACCCGTGATCGCAACCCGGCACACGCAAGATGGGTGAAGATATTATTATTTTTCTTGGGGCCGGGTGCTTGTCATGTCTCGACTCGCCTGGCAAACTGTGAATAGCGGAGGGCGGCAAGGTGGAGCACTGGGACGGCCTGAAGAATCTTTCATGGTGAACACGGCCTGCTCTTGCGAACCCATCCACCTCTCGCGCTCGAGCAGAAGGCTGGAACTCCCCCTCTGCAGGCGTTGATGTCGGCGGGAGCGGCATTTCGGCAGCAGGAGCGGCGTTTTGGCGGGAACCGCGCCCCGACCAGCCGCCGAGTTGGCGGGAGCGGCGTTTTGGCGGGAACCGCGCCCCGACCAGCCGCCGAGTTGGCGGGAACAGCGCCACGATCAGCCGCCGAGTTGGCGGCCCCACCGTGTGGCCCGCATGCCCGGGCCTCCCCCCGCTAGCCCCCGCAGAGACGACGGTGTCCTCTCCCCGCGGCTCCATCGCTCCGTTCCCGATGGCGGCGAAGCAGCGGTGCGATGCCAGTCCCGCCGCTCCGCGTGCAGCGCCATCTCTCTCTCTCTCTGTCACCGGGGCTGCCATCCCCGGGGCTGTCCGAAGGATGGTCGTCACACCATCCCCGTCGTACGAAGGCGTCCAGATGAGTTTTGTATTTGTTTTTCGTGTGCCCATTTTACTTCCCTAGGATAACACCTAGCAATATTTATATTTCCACAACTTCTGACGCCAAATGTAGTGGGTTCGAATTAGGTGCACACACACGCAGCTTGGAGGCAGCACTATTTATTAAACGGTAAGTAATATAACACTGTACATGAGGTGGTGACCACCTTCCTCAACTCACTAACACTCTGCAACGCGACACAGACTGGACCAGGCAGGCAGCGGCCTGCCTGGCCCAGGACGACGACTCGAGACTTGACGACCGATGATGTCTTCACTTCGGAGTACAGTACAACAGCCTCGCTCTGCGTTCACACCACGCTTATATCTGCTTTGGCGTGGCCGGCTCCGCCCAGGCGTGGCTGGCTCTGTCCAGGCCACGCCTCCCTTCCCAGGCCACGCCTCCCTTCCCCCACCTCTGGGAGGGTCTGGATCCCTCCACCACGTGACCCCCCAGGCACCCCCTTGGGGCCCCCAGCCCTCGTACGGGCCGACACAGTAGTGACCGTTCTATGTCACTACATGTGTATAAGTAGATGCTCGCTAACAGTACTTGCCCCAACAGTATATTAAAGACTATATGGGGGGGTCTTTGTGTAACAGTGTCATCACGTGTCTGCTGTGTGTCAATAGACACGCTTGAAAACGAGATGTTCCATCTCGCGATTTTACAGGTGAAGTATTTAAAAAAATAAAGTATTGCATGCTGGTGTTGCCACTTCGAGTGACACGTGACTGACATTCTAACTCACCTTACCTCGTCCGCTCCAGAACTGTCTCGGTCCCGTGACACCCCATGAACACAACGCGATGCCGCGTTCACAACACAGACAAGGTACAGGTGCAGCCATGCAAGTGCTTGCTCACGCCGCTGCTAGCAGAAGGGCTTCCACAATATACGTGTTGAACTTCTCTCACACTGTATGTAGCCAACTTTATAGGAGGTGCGGGGAAAAGACAAGAAACTAAACACAAAGTTCTGAAGAAATACATTTTCAGTGGGTTTTGCGTGGGTAATGAACTGACTACACAAGAGGAGACCTCTAGATGCAATTTGGTCTCCTCTTTCACGCTGGCCAGACGCGACGTGCGGCTCGACACTGGTGTGCCCATGTATATTGCCAGTTGGATAGGGAGGAGGGGGATTTAATAAATCTGCGTCGTTGTTTCAACTGCCGCACTGGGAGATTGAACCAGTGCGCGAGCCGCTACGATTGGCGATCTGCGAATTGATTTTGGTTTTTACATTCTTCACATTGACGCTAATTATTATTTTGTGTCATGTACAATATGAAACTATTAAACTAGTTTTTATTTTACCAGATAAGGCCCACTGAGCTACGTAGCTCTTTTTAAGAAGCGACGTGGCCACAAACGATAGCTCAACGAAGTGGATTATCACGTGGCCATTTTAATAATGTGGTGGGCAAAACCAGAGAAGAATCCACGCGACCACAATATGCAAACTCCAAATATACAGCAGGCGTCAGAATCAGGATCGAACCCACGACCTCATGTACACGAAGCAAGGTAGTTAACATCTCGCCACCGCCAGCGGCGCCCGTATATATACAGGGTGTTTTAAAAAGATGGACCCGATTTGAAATCGATATATCTCTGCAACCACGAACCGCCCATGAATGAAACTCATTCATGGGCGTTTTGCGTTCTGCAGTTCGGCAAGACTGAATCCGTAATTGCGGTGCAGTGTGCGTTTCAATGGCGTTTTGGCATTGGTCAATGTCAAAGAGCATTCGTTGTTGGTACCGACAATTTGAGGAAAAAGGCTGTTTATGTAAGGAGAACAGCACAGGGCGACCACGCACCTCAGGAAAACGTGAGAAGAATTCAAGAGAGTTTTCTGCATAGCCCGCGCAAGTCCACTCGTTGTGCCAGCCGAGAACTTGCGATCCCTCCTCATACGACTGTCTGGCGACTGTTAAGGCGACGTTTAATCATGAGGCCATACCGGTTGCAAATGGTCCAGGCTCTTCGTGCAGGTGACAAAAGAAAGCGTTTAGGACAAATTCAACTATTGTCTCGATGTTGTCCGTACAGCAGGTGGAGGGCACATAAAGCATTTATAAAATGGTTCGTAAAACTCATTAAACCGTTCGTAACTTTTTGTGTAATTGTAACATGTTGCCATCGTGGCTGATGGCATGTGTAAAAATCGGCATACTGTACTGTTTATTTGATGTGGAGGCTGTTGTGTATGTACCCCCTTTTTAATTTTTTTAATATTATTATTTTTAAGAATTATTCTGCCAACAGATATAATATCGTTTTTAATAGACACGGGGCAACGTGGAACGAACACGCCCCCACACCTCCACAGATGCACATTCCTCGCCTTTCAAAAAGACTAAAGGGGGCAATCAAGGTCATAAAACTCCCCGAATTTCACACAGGAGGAACAAGGGAGGGGGGAATGGCAGGCGGGGGGTTGGAATGACACCCTCTCGGAAAAAGCCTTGCAGGGCCGGGCACCACGGAGGAATATATAATTATATTCTTAACAAAGGAAACAACATTGACGATAAAAAACACAGACGGGTTTTGAACCATGTTAGATAAAGAATTACCAACTTAGCCATGAAGAGTAAGCAAACAGTATCCATCCTTACTCCAATTGGAAAACAGACTACAGTCTACACCAGAGTCGCGATTCATCAATTGTTAATTAAATACGGACATTACTTACCTTAAATAATTTCTACGCGGCCGGGCCGATGCACCAAAGAATAATTATGACTTGAGTCACCCCAAAACAAAATTCCTAGACGGGATACCAAATTAAATAATCACGAAGTCAAATAATAAGTACGGAATTAAAGAAGAAGAGGAATCAAGGGCGGATAAGGCTCTCAAAATTAACCAAACACAACACCCATGGGAAGCGAGCAACACGACCGTCTTTGTCTTTCCGAGAGGATCTCCACACGCAGGCACAAAAGCGAGGAAATGACACCCATAAAGGGGGCAATGGCTCAAAGGAAATTAACACGCTCTCGGAAATAAATAAATAAGCGCATGCGCCGGGTGCTTCCACCGTGGAAACAACCGTCTTTGTCTTCCCACAACACGGACAGCAAAAATTGCACACGCAAGGAAATAACATTTCCATGAGAGATCGGGTCACGATGAAACATCGGGAACACGGTTTCGGCATAACTGGGGCATAATGGAAATAAGTCGCATTTCAACTTCCAAACCAAAACAACTTAAGCTGTGTGAGACAAAAGATATGATCCCGAGCAAGGGAGGGAATAATTAAGCTCGCTTAACGCGTAGGTTTTCGCGACAAATATTATTCAGTAACAAAAACATGGATTCGAATATTTATTTTATATATATATATAACTCGACACGAATCATCGGTCTGGCTAATGGATAACTTCGGTGGCGCCGTCACGAGGCCCCCAGCCCCCCCCTTCCAGAACGACACACAGCTGTGTCTTCAAAGCTAATAAAAACACGGACAAACACGCACGCGGAACACACGGACGGACACGCACACGACACACACACACACGGATGCAGATGGTCCCACCCAGGGAAGGTTTTATGACAGACTTTGAACAACTCGGGAAACTGAGTGGATTTTCTCAATATAAGCCGGAAAAAAATCCATTCAACACAGATCATCCGGGCCACGGGCCCCACCACACATCGCCAGGGGCTCTGAGCCCCACATCGCCACCAGAGATCATCCGGGCCACGGGCCCCACCACAGATCGCCAGGGCTCTGAGCCCCATCTCGTCGCCAGGGCTTCGACTCCACCACAGATCGTCAAGAAGTTTTCGTCATCCAGAATGACGAGGTTCGCGGGTTAGCGACGTGCCGCTACAAGCCGAGGTCTGCACCAACTGAGAAGAATCGCTACCCTGAGTCGCAGAGCTGCGAGTGAAGCCAACAAAGACGCCAACGTCCACCCTGCCACGAACGAAGCATCGCTCCTCGTCAGAGTGACGACCAGCGAACAACCCGCAGGAAAGGCAGAGATCGCTGAACGCGCACCACCGCGCGCCACCGCGCGCCACCGCGCGCCACCGCGCGCCACCGCGCGCCACCGCGCGCCAGCGAGCGTCAACGAGCGACAACGAGCGACACCGAGCGACACCCAGATCGACCAGCATCCACCAAAACCGACTCGTCATCCCACCGTGGAGGAAAAGAGTCAAAGTCTTCTGAACGAGCGCCGCCGCTCACCTCACAGCGGAGAAAGTCTCAGCTGCCGCTCGCACAGACAGCAGAGAGGTCGTATCGCTCCCCACATACAGACTCAAGGAAACACAGAGGAAATCTTGTCAAACCGGTTTCTTCTGTCATAGAGTCTCGCCGAACAATTAATTAAAACAGAGCCAGATTAGCTCTCCCGCAACACGCCCTCACCCACCAGTATATACATACACTTTCGCCTCTGGGATACAATAAGTTTTTTTTTATTACCGCAAAATGAAGTGTGTCATGCTTGTTTCAAACTCGGCCAGTCGCCGATTGTGATCGATAAAAAAAACGAACTAATGAGATGCCTGGTTGTTAGGAGGGTTTTGAGTCATTCATTTTAGTCAAATGCATAGTCTCGTAATTGCATAAGAATTTTAGTTATTCATATTAATCGAATGCATGATATCGCAAATGCATAAGTGTTTGGTTATTCATGAATTATTGACGCATGTTTGACCTGCATGATAGAATGTCACATGCTTGTTAGAATAAAATTGTTATCACAAAAGCATATCGAGTGTTCCTTCCAAGTCCATGCAAAACTGTCTTGTTCTTGAGTACTGTATCCTGTGATGAGATCTGAAACTGGTGACCTAAAATATCATAACACACACTAAGATAATCGGTAAACGTTTAATCGATGATAATCGTGTTATCCTGATTGATATTACACTGGATAAACGAAGCTGAGCCTAATTATCATAACTGCACACATTAACATAATCGCAAGCATCCGCATAAATTACTACGATTATCTCCGCGATTATCATAATTTATGCATATAATTACACGCATTATCATAATTTATGCATATTAATACACACATTAACATAATTACTGCGATTTGCGCATTTTTCGGAAAATTATAAATTTTTATTATTTTCATCAAAATTTCATAACCCGACACATACAACAAGGCACTGGAGGGACAGATAATGAGGCGGTGTAACGTTCAGCTAACGAAGTTGTTCAGAATAATGGGTTTTGTTTGAATTAGATCGCGTAAATATAAATACGTCGTTAATCCCGCTACAGCGAATTAGTAATGGGTTGTCACGTAAACAAAACGTGCCAATTAGTGACTACTTCAGCAAGCCGCGGTGTGTTGGAGAGTAAACCCACCACATTTACAATATCAGTACGATATTTCTCTGATTGCAACCAACTTCATCAGGCAATTTTCCAGATTTGTGCTTGGCACGTGTTGTTTACATGACAAACCTTACTAACTGGCTGTATCCGGGTGTTGGTGGGTTAATGACACATTTATATTGAGGAATTCTAACCCAAAACCTTTTCATGATATTGCTCGTGAAAGCCTACTTCGTGTTAAACTGATCAACCGCCATCCACCGATAAATACGACGCATCAATCACAACCTTTGTACGTAGTAGGTTTTCGCAGGCGATATTATGATTCATAATAGATATTTTGGTTCGACCGGTTGTGTGTTGGAGAGTAAACCCACGAACAAACGACGACGTCGTTCTCTCTTCTCCACGTGGGCGGGTGTCCATATTTGGTGACGAGACGGGGGAACCCCCCCACCCCTCCCGCCCCGAAGTGACGCGGCTCTCCTGGAAGGAATCCCTCTGAGCTGGCGTCGCCTCCGCGCCGCGAATCGGCCGCTGCCAAACGCGCGCCCTGGTCCGTGCGTTCAGGGTGTGAGCACGTGCGCGGTCACACGCACACGTGGCAGGGCGCCCTGCACGTCCCCGGCCAGCGCACCGCAGCAAGAGCGCCCCGCGCACCATCTACCCGGCAGGCGAGCGACACCGCCAGGCGCCGCGCTCGTGCTCGTGCAGACGCAGAGGGACAGCGGCGGGGTTCCGTGCGGAGTATGTGGGGGGGTGGGGGGGTCGCGTCCCCCATGCGGCTCCACGCGGCGCCGTCCCGCCTGGGCGCGCGTCCCCGTGGCCCCGAGCCCGTGCAGTGGTCGCGGGACGAGCGCGTGAGCGTGAGCTCGGAGCGCGGAGTCCGCGTCGCCGACATCCTCCTGCTGGGCGGGGGTGAGGAGGAGGCGCCCGGGGTGGGCGACCCGCGGCCTCGACTCCGCGTCACCGCGCTGCAGGTGCCGGGGGGGGGCAGCCACGGGGCATCGCCAACAACAACAACATCACAACCACCACCACTAACATCACCACCACAAACATCACCATCACCACCAACATCATCAACACCACCAACATCACCACCACAAACATCACCATCACCACAAACATCATCACCACCAACAGCAGCACCAACATCATCATCACCACCACAAACATCACCACCACCACAAACATCACCACCACCACAAACATCATCACCACCACCACCACAAACATCACCACCACAAACATCACCACAAACATCAACACCACCAACATCATCACCAACATCATCATCACCAACATCACCACCAACATCACCACCAACATCACCACCACCACAAACATCCCAGCACCGCGTGCGTTTGTTTCCGGCGTTGCGCGTGGTCCCCACAGATCCCCTCCGCCACCTCCGCAGTGTCCGTGGGGCAGCAGCTGCAGCAGGAGGAGGAGGAGGCGGCGGCGGCGCGCGTCCACCTGGAGGAGGCCGGCGAGGAGGGGACGCTGGGAGCCGCAGATCGCCACGAGTTTGCGCTGCACCGCGGCTTCACACGCACGCACGGTTCCAACGTGCCGCTGCGCGGTGAGCATCGATGCACAGAGCTGGAATTTTCCAAGTTGTGTGAAAAAAAACCGATTTATTAGGATGGGGACCGGGCTGAGACTTGTCAGTTTGCTACACCTCTGATTAGCACGTTTGGCTATGTACGGTGCGAAAGAAGTTCAAGATAATTCATACTTCAGAAGTTGGTTTGACAAGGGGTGGCTGAAGTCTGGATATGAGTGACGTGAGTGGCTGTGTCTCACACTGGTGGCTGTGTGAGTGACGTGAGTGGCTGTGTGTGTCTCACTGACGGCTGTGTGAGTGACGTGAGTGGCTGTGTGTCTCACTGATGGCTGTGTGAGTTACGTGAGTGGCTGTGTGTGTCTCACTGACGGCTGTGTGAGTGACGTGAGTGGCTGTGTGTGACACTGATGGCTGTGTGAGTGATGTGAGTGGCTGTGTGAGTGACGTGAGTGGCTGTGTGTGACACTGGTGGCTGTGTGAGTGACGTGAGTGGCTGTGTTTGTCACTGGTGGCTGTGTGAGTGACGTGAGTGGCTGTGTGTCTCACTGGTGGCTGTGTGAGTGACGTGAGTGGCTGTGTGTCTCACTGGTGGCTGTGTGAGTGACGTGAGTAGCTGTGTGTGACACTGGTGGCTGTGTGAATGACGTGAGTGGCTGTGTGTGACACTGGTGGCTGTGTGAATGACGTGAGTGGCTGTGTGTCTCACTGATGGCTGTGAGTGTGACGTGAGTGGCTGTGTGTGTCACCGGTGGTTGTGTGTGTGACGTAAGTGGCTGTGTGTGTGACGTGAGTGGCTGTGTGTGTCACTGGTGGTTGTGTGAGTGACGTGAGTGGCTGTGTGTGACATTGATGGCTGTGTGAGTGACGTGAGTGACTGTGTGACACTGATTGCTATGTGAGTTACGTGAGTGGCTGTGTGTCTCGCTGATGGCTGTGTGAGTGACGTGAGTGGCTGTGTGTCACACTGATGGCTGTGTGAGTGACGTGAGTGACTGTGTGTGACACTGGTGGCTGTGTGAGTTACGTGAGTGGCTGTGTGTCTCACTGATGGCTGTGTGAGTTACGTGAGTGGCTGTGTGTGTCTCACTGACGGCTGTGTGAGTGACGTGAGTGGCTGTGTGTGACACTGATGGCTGTGTGAGTGACGTGAGTGGCTGTGTGAGTGACGTGAGTGGCTGTGGGTGACACTGGTGGCTGTGTGAGTGACGTGAGTGGCTGTGTTTGTCACTGGTGGCTGTGTGAATGATGTGAGTGGCTGTGTGTGTCTCACTGGTGGCTGTGTGAGTGACGTGAGTGGCTGTGTGTCACACTGATGGCTGTGTGAGTGACGTGAGTGACTGTGTGTGACACTGGTGGCTGTGTGAGTTACGTGAGTGGCTGTGTGTCTCACTGGTGGCTGTGTGAGTGACGTGAGTGGCTGTGTGTGTCTCACTGGTAGCTGTGTGAGTGACGTGAGTGACTGTGTGTCACACTGGTGGCTGTGTGAGTGACGTGAGTGGCTGTGTGTCTCACTGGTGGCTGTGTGAGTGACGTGAGTGATTGTGTGTGACACTGGTGGCTGTGTGAGTGACGTGAGTAGCTGTGTGTGACACTGGTGGCTGTGTGAATGACGTGAGTGGCTGTGTGTGTCTCACTGGTGGCTGTGTGAGTGACGTGAGTGGCTGTGTGTCTCACTGGTGGCTGTGTGAGTGACGTGAGTAGCTGTGTGTGACACTGGTGGCTGTGTGAATGACGTGAGTGGCTGTGTGTGTCTCACTGGTGGCTGTGTGAGTGACGTGAGTGACTGTGTGTGACACTGGTGGCTGTGTAAATGACGTGAGTGGCTGTGTGAGTGACGTGAGTGGCTGTGTGTCACACTGATGGCTGTGTGCGTGACGTGAGTGACTGTGTGTGACACTGGTGGCTGTGTGAGTTACGTGAGTGGCTGTGTGTCTCACTGATGGCTGTGTGAGTTACGTGAGTGGCTGTGTGTGTCTCACTGACGGCTGTGTGAGTGACGTGAGTGGCTGTGTGTGACACTGATGGCTGTGTGAGTGACGTGAGTGGCTGTGTGAGTGACGTGAGTGGCTGTGTGTGACACTGGTGGCTGTGAGTGACGTGAGTGGCTGTGTTTGTCACTGGTGGCGGTGTGAGTGACGTGAGTGGCTGTGTGTCTCACTGGTGGCTGTGTGAGTGACGTGAGTAGCTGTGTGTGACACTGGTGGCTGTGTGAGTGACGTGAGTGGCTGTGTGTGTCTCACTGGTGGATGTGTGAGTGACGTGAGTGGCTGTGTGTCTCGCTGATGGCTGTGTGAGTGACGTGAGTGGCTGTGTGTCACACTGATGGCTGTGTGAGTGACGTGAGTGACTGTGTATGACACTGGTGGCTGTGTGAGTGACGTGAGTGGCTGTGTGTCACACTGACGGCTGTGTGAGTGACGTGAGTGGCTGTGTGTCACACTGGTGGCTGTGTGAGTGACGTGAGTGGCTGTGTGTCTCACTGGTGGCTGTGTGAGTGACGTGAGTGACTGTGTGTGACACTGGTGGCTGTGTGAGTGACGTGAGTGACTGTGTGTCTCACTGATGGCTGCGTGAGGGACGTGAGTGCCTGTGTGTGACACTGGTGGCTGTGTGAGTGACGTGAGTGGCTGTGTGTGACACTGGTGGCTCTGCAAATGACGTGAGTGGCTGTGTGTGACACTGATGGCTGTGTGAGTGACGTGAGTGGCTGTGTGTCACACTGATGGCTGTGTGCGCTGGCTGCAGGTGGCTGCGTGTGTGCACGCTGGAGCCCCGTGGGGTGCGACGTGCGTGGGCGCTCTCTGCTCGTGTGCCTCTCCTCGGAGGGCTTCGTCTCGCTGTGGGTGTGGGCCGAGCGCGACGTCCACACCTGGTCGTGCCTCGCCGACCTCACCCAAATGTACAGAGACATTTTAAAGAAGGAAAATTACCACGCAGCTGATGGGGCCTCCCTCAAAGACTTTGACGAATTCAAGGTTCGTCCCACGCATGGCACCTTGTTTTGCTTCACCGCCAGTTTCCGCTGTCGGTGATGCATCGACATGAACTTTGTTAATCTTGTTCTTTTTACATGTGTGTAATGCAGCTCCAATACCATTGAGCTAATTGTGTGGATACTTTTGTTCGTGAATCTTTGCCGCGATCTTCAAATGTTTCGCATGTCGATGCAAATCAGTTCCTCGTGTTTTTCATTTCAGTTTCAGATTATGGAGCGATTTAAAATCAAACATATCCCATGTCCACGGGCAGAAGTAAAGGGATGAATGAAGTAGTCTGGGAAGAGGCTCCAGCCCCAGCCTGCTCCCTTGCCTGGGGTCGGCCTGCCCCAGGGATGCCCTACCTCGGATCTATGCAAGGAACGGCTTCCACTCAAAGCATTTTAGAGCAGTAATTCGAGTTTAAATAAAACAACCTAAAGGAAGCCGGTGGATAGGTGATTCAGCGGTTATCACGCTTCGCTTTAAAATCAGTTGCCCGAGTTTAGTTCTTGGCCACGGCTACCACAAGTGGCAAGTCGAATTTGAACCGGGCCTAGGTTCCTCTTCACCTGCCCGCACTGACCAGAGAGGCTGTTGTGCTTCTTGAGGTGTGGTGAGCATCTACCACGCAGGCACTTTGGCCTTATCCCCCAGAGCCTCCCGGCCACCTCCCACATGCCATGGCTGTGGCCCTCGCTTCGCGCCGGGGTATCTGCCGGCGTGCTGGGCGTGAGCGCGTGAGTGAGCGCGTGTGTCGGTCCGTGTGACCGTGCGGGTGAGCAGCTGTGTGTGTGGTTGAGCGTGCGCCGGTTCGAAATATTCAGGTCGGCCTGCCTACGATCCATCCTGGGTTTAACCAGGCTGGGTTTTGTGAGGAGCTCTCGAATCATTGAAAGATCTGGTCGCATTCCCATCGGTGAGCTCCTCTGGCAGGCAAGACTGTGTTGGCTGGGGCATGTAGCCCGCATGCCCAACCACCGCATGTCAAGCAGCTTCTGTTTGGCCAGATAGAGGGGGTTAATTAGGCACGACACGGGCTAGAGAAGAGATGGACGGATGAGGTATAGGAGGATGTGGAGCTGAGTGGACTTGCCAAAGACTGGTACCATCGGTGTCAAGATTGGCCTCTGGAGGAGGCTCATGAAGGTCGCTACTGGGCAGTAGGAGGCAGTCTTCCTCCAGCAACAACGGAGGGCAGAGGAGCGATGCTCACGACAACGAGTGGAGTGCCGGCTGGCTAATATGCAGCAAGTTGGCACGGTAGGGGGCACAGCTGGCTCTGTCCCATGACCTGTCAGTGAATCTTCAACACTTAATGTGGCCTCAAAATGCACCTGGCCTGGCACAAGTGCCGTGGTGACATCACCGCTACTTAGTGGCAAATGGCGGTTGTTTTTGTGTGAATATGATTGTGTGTGTGGGGAGCGGTAGTGTCACGGTTTGCGTGCTGCGCTCCGAACCCAGCAACCCAAGTTCGATTCCTGCTCAGGGCTAACACCAGTGACGATTATCTGAACCAGTTCTGGGCCTTTGCGAGGTCGACTCAGCCTCAATTGAGTACCTGGTGCGGCGTGTAAACATCGCCACTAGGGAGACAAAGGCGGCCGGACGTGGTGCTGGCCAGCCACCACCTCATGTGCCGTGTCGGCCTTCATAGATGTTACTCGCTAACAGCTTGCCCCAACAGTCTTTTAAAGGCTATATGGGGGATCTTTGTCTTTCTGTGTGGTTGTGTGCTCCCAGCGGAGGAGCCAGATGCAGGCGCCCGTGAGCGTGGAGTGGTCGCGCATGTTCACGACGACGCGCGTCAGAGACAAGACGGGCACCTGCGAGGAGATTCGCTTCGCCCTCCTCGCCATAATGATGGCCAGCGGCCACATCGTCGTTTGGCAGGTACCGAGGCACCGGCTCGCAACTCCGCCGGATCTCTTTGTTTTTATTATTTATATTGTATTTCAATATGTAGAGGAGTAGTGGGATGACGTCATGTCATCTGTAGAGGAGTGGGATGACGTGATGACGTCATGTCATCGAGGCGGCGGGGTACTTAAGGGGGACCCCGGGATGAGGGCGGGGTCGCCGTAGAGAGAGTGAAGTGGCCGCCATGGGAAGAGGAACGAGAGCTTGCGTGGGGACACCCCAGCCGTCGAAGAAGGGCTAGAGATGTAGAGGTTTCACCTCGTCGCCGGGCAGTGTTGGATGAGCCCCCGCCCGGGGCAGACGAGGGGGTAGGCATAAAGGAAGCCATACCAGAGCGTAGATAGCTGAGGGATGTCCCCTTAAAGGACATAGTTCTGACGTGCGCCATTACGGATGTAAGCGTCGAGGGTAGAAAGTGTTAACGGTGTATAAGAGTGTGCAAGAGTGTGAATAAACGGCAAGCAGCCCTATGTAAGAATCCTCGTCTCCATCTTCCTCTGCAAGTTTTCTGGGTGTCAAGAGTTACTACACAACAAACATGAGCCCGATACAAAGCCTATGGATCGTGATGATGATGAGAGTGACCAAGGTAGAAGTAATAAATAGGTTGCCCCATAGAAGAAGACATGATGATGGAGGCAGTGATGAGAAGTAAATTGTGGAACCATTTCGACACATCTATAGTAAGATGGACAACAACAGGAAATTAAAAGTGCGTTCGGAAAAATGGAAGGAACCGGAAAGAGAGGAAGACCTGACAGAGGATGGCTTGGCGACAACAGAAAGAGGTTGATGCCAGAAAGATGTGGCCACTACTTTGAACATATTGGCACAAGACAAAGAAAAGTGGAAACAAATGACGAGATGTTCAGTGGACATCAAGATACATGGGCTATTTTCCCATGGATCGTGATGATGATGACAGATCACAAACCACGACGTGAGGAGGCTGGGCACTGAAACTCCGTGGACAGAAGAAGTCCCCAAACTCTGTGTAGCTGGGTTTAGAGGAGGGGAGACATTGGGCTCACTGCCCCACCCTGGTGGGAACCGCGAGCGTCAGAGTTTTTATGGGGGGGAGGGAAAGCCAAGGGAGGAAGAACTGAAATTGGGGGTAAAGGGGATGGGGAGAAGGAGGAGGTGGTTGTCTACGTATGGTGCGAAATAAGTTCAGCGTACACACACGTACCTCGTACTCGCCAACCAGTCACCACTCGGTTTTCCGCTTCTCACCGTACGTCCTTTGCAGGTGTTGGTGCCGGCCAGCACGAGTGCCCACGTGGTGCTGGGCTCGGTGCTGGAGTCGGGCCTGGCAAACCCGCGCTCGCTCAGCTGGTGGGCCTGCCACGTGGGCTCGCAGAACATCAACGGACTTGTCGTGGGAGACTCCATGGGGCAAGTGCGCCTCCTGCCGGTCAATCTCTCTGCTGTCAAGGTGCTCACCAGCAGCATGGCTGTCATGGTTGTCTCTCTTTACTTTTCTGTCACCGCTTGCCGGATCTTACACGCACATTGCATGGTTCTCAACGGGGAATGCAAACTAATGCAGTGCGGGGGTATGTCATTGTTGCCACCACCACCACATTGCCCCTTCTGCGCTACTAAAGGGCAGGGATAGTTGCGAATGTTTGTCTTGTCGACTTGCAAAGTAAAACGCAGACGCGCCTTGTGCATTATTGTGCTGCAGGGCTACTTCACACTGCGGCAGCCAGTGACCCTGTGGTCGAGCCAGGATGGCCTGTCGGTGAACTTCATCCGCACGCTTGACATGGTGCCCTCGGGCGACACGAGCGTGCACGGAGCGAAGCTCCCCTCCTCGCAGGGCTCGGGCACGCCGGCCGCTCGGCACGCCGGGGGCATCGGCGTCACCGAACAAGTGACCGCTCCCAAGGCCGCCCCCAAGGCCGCCCCCAAGGCCGTCTCCCACGCCCGGGCGAGCCCCCACGCGGGCGCGCTGCCCTCGTCGACGTCTCAGTGCGGCCGCACGAGCGTGGTGCTCGCCGCCCGCGGGCCTCACCTGCTGGCATGCGTGGTGTGCGTGAGCGGGGGAGGAATGAGCGTGCAGACGGCGCACGTCACGGGCCTGCACCCGCAGCCAATCTGTGGCATGGCCGCCGTCTGCTCGAACCGTTGGGGCGACGGGGACGGCGGAGGCGGCGGCGGGGGGGTGGTTTACACCGCCTCCGCCGACGGCTCCCTGTGCTGCGTGTGGCCCGTGCTGTGCAACAGCGGCGGCGAGGGCGACGTCAGCGTCAGCATCCCCGCCGCCGCGGGACAGAGACGATGGGTGCGCTTCGAGAAGCGCGTCATGAGGCTTCCGGGCCCCCTCGGCCACGCGCGCGTCCGCGGCCTCGCGGTGTCACCCAACGGAGCCTTCCTCGCCCTGCTCACCACGGAGGGGCTGTCCGGCGGGGACAGCGAGGAGGAGGAGGAGGCGGCACCGGGCCAGGAGGGCAAACCGGGGCGAGACGAATCTGCCGAGAAACAACGGACTCGGGGAGACGGCGAAGATCTGGGCTTCGGAGACGCCGGCGAGCGAGACCCGGCCGCGGAGGCGGCGCGCCACCACAAAACACCGAACCCAGACGGCGGCCACACGGACGGCGACTTCCCCGTCACTCTCGGCCTCCACCCTCCGCAAAGGACGTACTCGCTCGCGTTCGTCTCGCTCGTCAACCCGGACGAGGCCTTCAGGCGCTTGGTCTCCGTCCCGCCGCCCGACTCGCCCTCTTTGTCCGCTTGCGGCCTGGCGTTTTTGCGGGCCGACCTGCTGGAGGTGCTGCGCTCGCACTCGCTCGACGTCGGAGGCCGGGTGCCCGCCACCATGCTGGCCGAGTTGGACCGCCTGACGGAGGCGAAGGAGGGTGGCGTGCGCTCGCGGGACCGCGGCCGCTGGGCCGCCTACCTCACGCGCGTCAGGCTCTATCTGCTGCGCTTCGCCATCCACGCCCGGGGGAGGCCGCGGCCACGCTGGCCGCCGGTGGGGGCGGAGGCCTTCGCTCGGCCTCGTCCAGCCACGGGAACCGGTCCAGACGGGGCCGGCGACGGCGTCCCGTCCGGCGTCAAAGACGAGAGCGTGGACGGCATCAAAGACGAGGAGGACGATGACGACGATGACGACGGCGGTAGTAACGCAGGTGGGGAATTTAACACTGCAGACGCCACAAGAATGAAGAGCACGGAGGCTGTCGGTGAAGGTGGGTGCCAGCGACTTGTGCCAGAGACTTGGATATCGCAACGCCGATGATGGCTTGGTAACGTTTTGCTGCGTGTATCAGCAAAACATACAATAGCAGCAGCCGTCTCGTTCACTGGAGTTTGATGGCAGAGGCTCGGGTTGCTTGATCCCTGGAAAGTCAACAAAAGCACTGTTAGTATCGTCATATTTTTCAAACTGTGCTTTTCAAACTAAAACCTCTGTCAACAACGCCTCTGTGTATTCTATATACACCACGGGAGAGCAATGCTTCGCATACATTGCCAATTGTGCACATTGGGTAGCTGTTAGCGCGATGCGCTACGAACCCGGAGACACAAGTTCGATTCCCGCTCACGGCCAACATCAGTGATGATTATCCGAGCCAGTTCTGGGCCACCCCTAGGTCGACTCGGCCTCAAATGAGTACCTGGTGTGGTGTGTAAACATCGTCACTGGTGGAGACAAAGGCGGTCGGGCGTGGTGCTGGCCACCCACCCCCTCATGCGCCGTGCCGGCCTTCAGAGTTGCTCGCTAGCAGCACTTGCCCCAACAGTCTGTTAAGGCTACATGGGGGATCTTTGTCTTATTGTGTAAATTACGTAAATATTTTAAGTTTTGTGAATCTACACAATATTTGCACTGGGCCCTACATTTCTTAGAGGATGAACGGCCTCAAACATTCTATGATTGAGACTCGAAAGAATAACTCGGTGGTGTGTAAGGCAAAAATGGCTCCTTCAGAGCGAGGGTAAAACGCTTGGTCACGTGGAGCCAGTGTCAGGTGTCATGGTGTGATTAAGTAACGTCTCACAACAATCTTCCCTTTTTAAAACGAACCCATGTCTGTCTCTACACATAAAAAAAAGACATTTTATTACACAACCCATCCGGGGTGCATCTGATGTTTGGGAACGGGCTGCGGCCGATGTCAGAATCTGAATATGTATTTATACTGGAGGAATCCGATGAGCTATAAAGCTCTTTTTCACAATGTCCAGTAGGGGCACAGGGTAAGAACCTTACAACAACAAAAAATACACACGATAGTGAAAGTACAATAGAGGGAAACAAATCACCCAAACGCATACAGACACAACTAATCCATCCCCATCCCACCAGGCAAAGTCCACTGAGGTATTAGATTATTTTGCCTAAGCGACCTGGCCACAAATGACAGCTCAACATTGTGGCTTATTATGCGGAAATTTATAGCAGCAAAATTATCTAAATGTGGAGAGACAAACGTGGGAAGGAGGCGAGTAGGAAGAAGTTAGATCTAAGTGACCGTACAGATAGTTATAGGAGTGCCTACAACTGGTGCAAGAATAGGCAAATAAAGTGTAAGCAGGTGACTTGTTACAACGTGTCGGTGCGAATAATTTTTGAACACACTACACTAGTACAGCACACCGGTGTGTTGGAGAGCAAAGCCACAACATTTACAATCTGAGTACGACGTTTCGCCAGGAATCAAATCGCTGGCGAAACCCTACGTGTTACTATTCCATGTGTATATGTCTATTCGCAGGTGCTGAGCGCGAGACGGAAGCCGACTGGCTTCTGGCCGAGATCCGGCGCAGGGAGAGGGTGCTGGCCCGGGGAGCGGCGTGCCGTGTCCTGGAGAGGGCGTTCCTGTGCACGCGCTTCGACCTGCACTTGCACCTGCCAGCGCGCGGCTTGCTCGGCTTCATCACCAGCGGGGACACGAGCGCGCACGCCACCGACGCACAGGCACGTTCCCGCGGCCGTTTGTCGTGATGGGCCGTGCGTGAGGTTCTCGTGTTCCATGTCGTGCCTGTTGGTCAAGTCGAGTCAAAGAGCGGTCGTGGCAGCGACATCAACAGCAGCGGCAAACGCTGTTCGCCGCTGAGTGGCGGTGATGTCACCACCGGCGCTTGTGCCGTGCTAGGTGCACCTTGAGACGACGTGAAGTGTCGAAGGCTGGTAACCCCCTCCAACTAAATCACCTTTACCAATAAGCACAGTGATGACACCAAACTAACAGTAACAAAGACAACGCTGTCTGAGAGTGAACGTACACACACACGCAGTAAATACTCGACGATTAGTGCGGCTTGCACGCTTTCTCTCTCGCAGGTGATGCCAAGCCTCGAAATAATTCTGAAAGTAAATTTTTTGTCCGTTCTTCCACAGGTTCAATCACCTTTCTCGATTTGAGTCAGTGGCCTAAATACTTAAATTTTGTTTTAATCACGTCGATTTAATCACGTTTATTGGTGGTTCCAAACCTTTATGGGTACTGCGGCCCACTGTCAAACCCTCAAAACATTTACTCGTACCACCGTGCAGGAATGGATCTGGCGCCTTGTGAAATGTGTTGCATCAGCAACCGTTCCGTGGACCACAGGTTGGGCAGCAGCGTAGGGCAGTGGTAGCACTGGTGCCTCGCAGCATGAAACGCCTGGGTTCAGTTGCCATCTCGAGTGCCTTTCTGTGTGGTGTTTGTATGTTCTACCCTGCCCTGTGTGGGTTTCCTCTATTCGCCGGTTTCATCCCATCAGCTAAAAAACATCCGTATAGTGTAATTGGTATTGGAAAAACAACTCGGTGTTGAAATAATACCCAATTAGTATTACACACAGCAACATTTCCCCCTCCTACTGCGAAATTTCGCAGGACCCTCCTGAAATGGAGTCTTGAGACTCAGTGAGGCTCTTCTGGGTAGACACTCACGAGATTAAAGGTAGGGAAGCAATTCTGTAGAGCTGGACTAAAGAAGAATGTGTGTTTTATCCTAAGGGTCACTGAGCTACGTAGCTCTTTTTCAAAATCAACCTGGGCACAAATGATAGCTCGACAAAGTGGCTTATCATGTGTAACTTTATAGCAGCCAAATACTCTAAACCCACGTTGATTCTTAATGTGGAGGAAAAAACCTGAGGACCCGGAGGACCACGGAGAGAGAGAGAGACGCAAACTCCAAATATACAGCAGGCATCAGGGTCAGGATTGAACCCATGGCCTCCTATATACCGGGCAAGGTAGTTCACATTTTATAGCCACCATGACGTCGCGAAGCTTGTTGCTTGTTGTTGCTCTGCGGGAGCCTGGGCGCACGAGGTTGTGCCGTCCTGTGAGAGTGACGGTGACGGCGACGTTCCCGGATGCACAGGTGCTGGCTGCGAACATCCTGAAGAAGATCGGCAAGCAGGACATTCAGGAGAAGTGCGTGCTGTGTGCCGCGGTCATCCCCTTCGTGTCGCACGTCCAAGCAACCTGTGCCAATGGACATCAGTGGCTCAGGTGAGCGAGCGCATGGGGTCCCAAGACATCAAGCGGCCAGCAATAAAACAGCACTGTCGAACAAAATGACACCTTTTTTACAAGGAGTCATGTTTGCATTGACCACAATACCTGCGGTCGGAATGCAAACAAAAAACACAACTCTGATAATGTATGCACTGTCCTTGAAATTGATTGGTCCAAACCCGAGACAGCTTTCTTAGAGCCTCGTCTCACATGGTGTTGGACCAGACGTCAAAAGGCGTCATCTGGTCAAAACGCGTCATCTGGTCCAACACCATGTGAGACGAGGCTCTAAGAAAGCTGTCTCGGATTTGGACCAATCAATTTCAAGGACAGTGCATACATTATCAGAGTTGTGTTTATTGTATGCATTCCGACCGCAGGTATTGTGGTCAATGCAAACATGACTCCTTGTAAAAAAGGTGTCATTTTTGTTGCCAGATAAAAGGGTACAAAACCAATTATCATATTTTGCTACTGGCAAAGGAGGTTCCAATGGAGCACTGTCGAAGTTGTTAATGGGGAACACGTTTGTTGAATTGAGCCAACGTTATTACAAGAGTTTGGTAAAAGAGAAGAAGACGGTTGGAGGGAATTCCAAAGCGGTGCAGTGTGAGGGATGATGAGGCCGTTTAATGTGCCGAGGAGTTCCTTGAGTTTTTCTCTCAGCCATCCCTTTTTGTAATCCCTCGCAACCCACAAAAGGGAGGCTTAAGTCGGATGAAGAGTGAGACGCATTTATATCTACGCAATCTAACCCAACAGAAAAAGTACATTTATTATGGATGGCGGTTGAGTTTGCTGGAATGCCCACGCCAGTGATTTCTGGCGGTCGCGTGCGAGGTGCCCCGTTTCAGCACGACGGCCATGTCGTCTCTCCGCGCGCAAAACGCCGCGGTGTGTCTGCTCTTCCTAGGTGCGCGGTGACATTCGCAGCTTGCCAGACGTGGCGGTACCGGCGGTGCATCCTCCACGACAGCGTGGCGGCCTTCCCCAAGGCCACGGGTAACTCGCACAACACGGACGCAGAGTAGCAGCTATTCCGCGCTACAGCCACACCCACTGCCAGACAAGTGTCGTTAGTAAGAAGCTTGGGGCGGCACAGTGGCGCAGTGGTAACACTCATCGTGCCTCGCAGCGAGAGGGGCCTGGTTCAATTCCTGACTTAGACATCCTTCTGTGTGGAGTTTGTATGTTCTCTCCCCCTGTTCCGCAAGGGTTTCCTCTGGTTCTCCAGTTTCCTCCCATAGCTAGAAACACAAACAATGTAACCGGTATTGGCTAAATATCCCAATGCTGGAAAATTACTCCATTAGGATTACACACAGCAGCAGCAACATCGCTACCTACTGTGAAAACTTGGCATGGCCCTGCTGAAAAAGTCTTGAGCCTTTCCAGAATGAAAAAGCGCAATAATAAAGATAAAAACAACCCATTTTCAAGCGCTTATAATCAGATACTATATATTAACTCCATGCAACACGATTGCTGCCACTGTGTACGTACATGTCTAACTCTCAGCGCACGTCTCTTGTGTCCACCGCGTCACAGATCCCGAGTGGATGAAGCAGCACCTGGACAGCCCGTGCATCTACTGTGACTCGCCGTACTTGTGAGGTGCCACGTTTACAAAACCGTGCAGCCTCTAGGCCCAGCTCCGCGTTACTCCCCCCCCCCTCCACCCCCGCGTCTCACATCGCATTGTCTTTAACGGGGCTGCGCTTTACAGCTCCAGTTCTAATGCCCCCACTGATGATAGGTTCCTATTTCTCGACCGATCGGACAGCAATAAAAACAACTTTTAAAAGTTTCACCTCCTTGTTCCTGCGTGCGTCCGCCGGACGGGAGGCGATGGGCGTGGCTTGTCGCGGGGGCGTTTCCTGCCGTCAGACCACAAATGACCGATATCTTCATGGGAACTGCCGACGTTAATCTTCGCTTCAACAATGTTTACACGAGCATTCTAAACTAAATTATAAAAAAAATTCTCACAGGTAAGGCCAACTGAGGTAGAACCGACCTGGCCACCAATGATTGCCCAACGAAGAGGCTTATCGTGTAGAAATGTATAGCAGACAAATACTCTAAATGCATGTTGATTCTAAATGTGGAAGGAAAAACCAGAAGACCCGGAGAAAAATCCACGTGACCACGGGGAGGGAGAGCGATGCGCACAATCCAAATATACAGTATTCGTCAGTCTGGATGGAACCCACGACCCCCGGTATACCAGGCAAGGTAGTTAACATCTCGCAACCGCAGCGCCCATTCATATTGACCAAGGAATTCATGGTCACTGTAGAGATCACCGAGATTACTCAAGCAGATCGAGAATGACTGGGCCCCATTTGCCTGAAGGTGCAATTCTTGCATCCACGTTTGGGAATAGTCTTGTGTTGCAGAGCGGTCAAGGCACACGCACCGCTCTTGTGTCTCACACAGCTCTGTAAACACGTTCACTCGTGTCTCTCGCACCCAGTCACACCCAGTCACACACACAACTGTCTCTCACACCCAGTCACATGCACACTTGTGCCTTACACACCCAGTGGAAGTCTGTGCAGATAGAGTCCACATTTTTTCTAGACCACCAGAGGAGAAGCGAACTCGCCCGATGATTTCCGTATGATCCCCGTCTCTTCCGTCTCAAGAGACAATGTTCCTCAACTCTCAGTAATGAGCAGGTGGTGGCACCCTTCTTTATGGAAGACAGAAAAGATCATCGTCCGACCGTCTGATACGGTCTCTGCAATCCATCACATCCTTCCAGAAGGTGTCTTCATATTCTGTCAGCAGATCTAACAGTTCGTGCTTTGACCTTCTGCTTACCTCACATCTGTAAATATCGATCCCTGATAGACCAAGAGAGGCCAGCCTATGCCTTAGGCTCATCCGTACAGATCCATGGAGTTCAAAACTTTTTTTTTCCTTGGATGCCCTGAAACAGGTCTCATTCCTCCTCAGCTCGGGATTGTCACACGTCTGCCAGCTCACTACGTCGTTAAAGCATTCTTACTTTTTGAGATTCACCACCATCACGGGGACCCAACAGTCGCCCCACAGAGGTGTAATAACCCTTGGTAGGGACCTCGCCTTCATTCTCTCTACAATACCACTGCGTTTATTTCTGAATTGGGTGTACTTCACATAAGGCTTCCCCAGACCGAATGTTTCTCGCCTCTGTAAAAGCATCGAAGCCTGCGCCAAATTCCCACTCCTGAGCCAAGCCACCCCCTCCACCTGGTCAGATTACCCAGGGGGTCCACCTGGCGCTCTGCCTTGAGATGTCATTAAACATGTCCCTCGGGAGATCTTATTGCAGCATTGCTCCCACCTCTGAGATGCTTTTAGCATTTCCTTGATGGCATTTGACTTCGCCGTGATGTCGTTTATTTGGCCCAGGACAACGCAAGTCGGTACAATCGCATCCCAGTGCATCGGTGGCATAGCGCCGGGCCATGGACGCACTTCCATCGCGCCCGCAACCCACCAAAGCCCACTCGATTCTCCGTTGCGCCAGGTTTAGGTCTGCCCATGCCAGCTGTCCGCTCCGCATTTTTAACTGATAATTCGTGCCATTGATTCCGAGTCTTTGCAACGCCCTTTAGCTCTACCCGGGCCCCCAACGTTGACCACAGTGTAAAAAGAGCTCGCTGAAAAATGTCAACTCTCTTGAGACTCCTGGATCACTTGAGTTGTGTGGGGCCCTCCACGAATGTCCCTTGGATCTCAACATGCAGTTGTTGTAGCTCGACCTCCTGCTCAAGGGGATTGTCATGAACGCCCACACGGGCCCCCCTCTCTGTGTGTGCGTAAGTGCCGGCGGCACGAGGGTCTCTCCAAATTGTGTGGCCCAACTGCGGCTCGCCCATTGCCCGTGGGGCAACCCCACTTCCAGTGACTTCTTGCAAAGCAACTCACTGATCTCGTCAAGAAACGTCAACCGTCACGCAAAACTCCATTCATCCTCGCAGCAGCAGCGGCGGCGGCGGCTTTTGGCTAACCATCGAACAAAGACGGTCACCACATCGCGCGCTTTCGGATGTGCTTCTGTGGCTGATTAGCACGGTTTTATACGTACGGTGCGAAGGAAGTTCAACATTACATAGGTTCGTCCTTGTGCAGTGCATAAGTGTGGTGTTCCCTTCTTCCCCGCATACGCCACACAACTTGCTGTGCTGTTCCAGACATTTGCTTGCACCTGCTATGCCAGTAATCTATCCAGCCTGCTCAGAATCTTTATCCGGATATTCATTTATCCTGGAGAAATCCGATGAACTATGAAGCTCTATTTCACAGATGTCCAGTGGGGGCGAGTCAGAAAGTTATTCAAGTCTGCTGATCAGCCTCCTAATGTGCAACATGTTGGCGGTCTCCTGACCTGTGGGTCTCCCGAGTTCATTGGTCCTGTTGAGAGTCTCCTCCAGAATCTTCTGGGCACCGAGGTACTGGCTTACTTTGTTGAACATTAGCAGCAGCATGGCTTCTTCCAGACGGTTTCTCTTGTCTATTTGATGTACGTTGTTCTACCGTTCCTCAAGTGCTGCTCTAGCCGCCCTTGGACTTCCCTGTCAGTCCACTTTTCTGCTGCTTTAAACTGGAAGATCCCAGAGAGCACTGGATCCAGACAGTGCTTCGTGGACATCACTGCCACCTCTTGGCCCAAGTCCTCAACACTGCGACTCCGCCTCTGCAGGCACTCTGTCGCTCCATCAATTGATTTGTTCAGCCACATCCAAAAATCCATTACCCCCTCCTCTATAATTGGGAATGTGTTACAATGTCTGCGAGGGCCATTGCAGAGTAGGGCAGCTTGCTAAAATTCCGTTTTAAATTGTCGAAAAGGCTTTCGGGTTGCTTTCTTTGGAAAAATGTTAGACTCCCACGCAATTAAATGTTCACCGTATCCCAGGTTTTACCCAGCAACCTGGAAATTGCCTCTTCCGAATATGTATTCGCTGGGTATTGATGCTTCTTAAGATAGGTCTCCACAACTTCCTGCCAATTCCTGGACTGTGTACTTATCCGACCCATCATCCCGAGATGAAGATTCCTTGGCATCGGTTTGCAATACCAACTGAAACCTGGATAAATTCAAAGTCAATAACTGGTCGTCCCCAGAATGTCCAGTGACACGCAGAACGCTGATGTCAAATGCTCTGCCACTCAACTGGAGCTGTATGCTCACCGATTGACCAATTTGGTGTGCCAGCTAGTTAATTAGATCGCTGAGCTCATACTCCCAACCTGACCTTCACGTGATCCTGTTGGATTTTGTCCGGGCGTCAGAGTGCTCACAACACCTGCAAGTGGGACATTACATCGTCTTATTTGATGTCGACATGGCATGCCAACACCATTTCCTCTACGCCTGTTGGGCCGGTGTGCACCCATGCACCTATTGGTGTCACTGGTGGCGCTGATTTATGCTTATCCAAAGACAAAGATCCCCCTATAGCCTTAACAGACTGTAGCAGCAAGTGCTGTTAGCGAGGACCTTCAAGGCTGTTACGGCACACGAGGGGGTGGGTGGCCAGCACCACGCCCGACAGCCTTTGTCTCCGAGTGGCGATGTTTACACGCCGTACCAGGTACTCATTTGAGGCTGAGTCGAACTAGGGGAGGCCCATGACCGGTTCAAATAATCCTCACTGGTATTGGCCGTGAGCGGGAATCGAACTCGGGTCGCTGGGTTCGTACCGCGCTACCCAATATGCTACTGTTCCCCATTCTGATTATCTACTATTGAACCCACACGCAATTAGACAAATTGTGTGCAACAATTCCCGACAAAAACATTAAAACAAGAAAATTATTGTTGCGCCAGAAAAATATGACGAGAGAAGGGTGGCTTTTTGTGTTACTCTGCGTGTGCGACGCTGCTGCGAGTTAAATAATTTCACGATTTATTTGCGAACGAGCCACCCGCGTGTGCACAGCGAGCACCGGGGCAGCCCACAACGACGGCTGGTTCGTTGCCTTGTGCCGCGTTCACGTCGCCCCCGCGGTATCGCGCGGCCCGACTGAGACGACCGGACGGACACCTGCACCGAGTGGGAGCACGAGTGGGCCACGGGACGGCAAACACTTTGAGTTCAAAAAGTGCTCCTCTGGGTCGCATTCGTTGTCTGCAAAATTGACCGAGAGACACCACATCGGCCCACAGAACACCGGACTGCTCGAACCCCCCCACCACTTTCACTCAGCCTGCCCAGCAGTGAACAGGGCCCATCTGAGCCATGACTTGCTGCTGCTGCTGATGTTTAAGCGTGGCCTATTGCAGGGGTTCTCAACCGGGGGTACACGTGGCATCGTCCCAGGGGGTTAACGTGAGGTGATTTATAAATGCGTGAAATTATATCATACATGGGAGTCATTGGTGAATAATCATGTTGTACGAATCTGCCGACATAAAATAATTACCATAAAATGTAAATCCATATGGTAACCTTGAACGGTATAAAAAGTATTTCTAAACTCACCGATCGTAAACAATGTGGTTTACGAGAGTAACCAGCGAGCGCGAACACATCACGTCACCCATGCAGAGCGTCTGTTGAATTCACTTGCAGTTACTCGCTAGTTAGGATACCTCACAAGATGGACAATTGGTTAACATATTGAGGTTCATTATTCGTACATTTATTTCTGAGAACCGTGTTGGGGTCAGGCAAGGCGGGGGGGGGGGTTACTCGGTTGAAACAAAATCCAACAAGGGGGGTAACAGGCAGTAGCCAAACAAGGTTGAGAATGACCATCACTGGCTTGCACCTACCTGTCAACCCCTTATCAGTGCCTACCATATTACATACCGATTCAGACCTTGTTGGTCACCCCGTGCCCTTACAAATCTCAACGCTCATCCTACAAAGCCCCATCACAAGGGAGAAACAAATAAATTGACAAAACAAATGTTTTACTCATTTTCCCTGTGCAAGAATACGGGTAAGGCGTATGGATTGCATCCCGTAAACCCGCGCCTGATCTACAGCGACCGTGTGGAGCACAAGGGCTCCTCACTCCACTCAGCTATTTGACAAAAGACACAAACAGCGGCGAGGTGCGGTACAAAAACATTTACTTGCCACATCCAGATATATAAACACAGAGACAATTTCAACCGAGAAGATGGGTATAAGCTGAGCAATAATTGGAAGGAGGTTATTAGCTAAGCAGTCGTAACTTGCTGTGGTGCTTCCATCCTTCCTTCCGTTTGGCTGTTATCTCCGACTCTTTGAGTTGCATTGCCCTGTTGGGTGCCTCTGCATTAACCGGCTGGGGTCTCTCTAACACGGCCACCTCTGCTCCCTTAGCCTCGATGTATCGATGGTTCCAGCTGTGTGATGGGCTTTGTGTCTCACTGGCGCAACCACCGTTGCGGTGGTTCTCTTACGTTTACGCGCTTGCCTCTCACAGCGCAGTTGGCAGCGCCGCAGCTTGTGTTACACATAGACATGACATTAACTTGCTAATCTGCCTAATCTCCCTGCCTAATCTCTCCCATCAACATAGTGCTAATCTCCCATTAACACTGCTGTTGTGCGCATATGCGGGGACGATACTCTTATGCGGCGACGGCAGCTCATTTCATGCTAATCTCTCTCCCTAATCTCTCTCTCCGTAATCTCCCCCATGAACACAACTGATGTGCTTGCGTGCGGGGATGGAATTTCTTTCCAGCTCAGACCCTGTCTGCTTGCCCTTCGCCACATATATAACCTCTTGTTGTAACAGCTCTCTCGCGGTGTTCTTCCTGGTTCAGCAGTTCCACTGCTGGATTATTTTTTCCGCCTGAGGACGACCGCTTGTGTTGCGATCGAAACGTCGTGAAATGTTATTTTTGTATTTTATATTTTTCTACCTACGTGACTTTACCGAAATAACCAAAGAGTATTCATGCTGTCATTAGTTACTCTTTGGTTCTTTCGGTAAAGTCACGTAAGTAGAAAAAAAAAATCATATCACGACTTTTCGATCACAACACAAGCGGTCGTCCTCAGGTGGAAACAAATATAATCCAGCAGTGGAACTGCTGAACCAGCGAGAGAGCTGTTACAACAAGAGGTTATTGATGTGGTGATGGGCAAGCAAGCGGGGTCTGAGCTGGAAAGGAATTCCATCCCCGGACGCAAGCACGTCAGTTGTGTTAATGGGGGAGATTAGGGAGAGAGATTAGCATGAAATTAACTTCCGTCGCCGCATAAGAGTATCGTGCCCGCATATACGCACCACAGCAGTGTTAATGGGAGATTAGCACTATGTTGATGGGAGAGATTAGGCAGGGAGATGAATGTCATGTTTATGTGTAACACAAGCTGTGGCGCTGCCAACTGTGTATATGGTTAGCTTGGTGTGTGTGTGTGTGGTTAGCTTGGTGTGTGTGTGCTTAGCTTGGTGTGTGTGTGTCCTTAGCTTGGTGTGTGTGCTTAGCTTGGTGTGTGTGTGGTTAGCTTGGTGTGTGTGTGTGTGGTTAGCTTGGTGTGTGTGTGTGGTTATCTTGGTGCGTGTGTGTGCGCTTAGCTTGGTGTGTGTGTGCGGTTAGCTTGGTGTGTGTGTGTGGTTAGCTCGTTGTGTGTGTGTGTGCTTAGCTTGGTGTGTGTGGTTAGCTTGGTGTGTGTGTGGTTAGCTTGGTGTGTGTGTGTGTGTGGTTAGCATGGTGTGTGTGTGTGTGGTTAGCTTGGTGTGTGTGTGCTTAGCTTGGTGTGTGTGTGTGTGCTTAGCTTGGTGTGTGTGTGTGTGCTTAGCTTGGTGTGTGTGTGTGTGCTTAGCTTGGTGTGTGTGTGTGTGCTTAGCTTGGTGTGTGTGTGTGTGCTTAGCTTGGTGTGTGTGCTTAGCTTGGTGTGTGTGTGCTTAGCTTGGTGTGTGTGTGTGTGCTTAGCTTGGTGTGTGTGTGTGCTTAGCTTGGTGTGTGTGTGTGCTTAGCTTGGTGTGTGTGTGTGCTTAGCTTGGTGTGTGTGTGTGCTTAGCTTGGTGTGTGTGTGTGTGCTTAGCTTGGTGTGTGTGTGCTTAGCTTGGTGTGTGTGTGGTTAGCTTGGTATGTGTGTGTGTGCTTAGCTTGGTGTGTGTGTGTGCTTAGCTTGGAGTGTGTATGGTTAGCTTGGTGTGTGTGTGCTTAGCTTGGTGTGTATGTGTGTGGTTAGCTTGGTGTGTGTGTGTGTGTGGTTAGCTTGGTGTGTGTGTGTAGTTAGCTTGGTCAGTGTGTGCGGTTAGCTTGGTATGGGGGAGCGGTGGCGTAGCGGTTAGCGCTATGCTGTGCTATGAATCCAGCGACCCGAGTTCGAGTCCCGATTAATTATCCAAACTTGTCATGGGCCTCCCCTAGGTCGACTCATCCTCAAATGAGTACCTAGTGCGGTGTGTAAACATCGCCACTGGGGAGACAAAGGCGATCGGGCGTGGCGCTGGCCACCCATCCCCTCGTGTGCCGTGCTGACCTTCACAGGGGCTACTCGCTAACAGCACTTTGTCTTGTTAACTTGGTGGGTGTGTGCTATTATTCCTGGTGTGTGTGTGTGAGAGAGTTGCGTGCCAACGCTCACACAGCAGCTGATGCAGCAGCGAGGGAGGGATCGCTCTGCCACGAGCGTGACTGGGCACATCTCGCGAGTCTGGCGCAGTCGGCGAGACGCTCACCACCTCGCCCGTGATACAGGAGGTCGTGGGTTTGATCCCGACCCTCACGCCTGCTGTATAATTAATTGGATTATGCGCGTCTCTCTCTCTCTGCGTGGTCGCGTGGATTTTTCTCCGGGTTTTCCCTCCACATTTAGAATCAACATCACGCGTGTCGAGTTAATGGCTGCTATATAAATGTCCACGTGATAAGCCACTTCTACATCAGCTTATTGTAGAGTATATTTAGTATACTGACGTTACTATGTAGTTTATACTTTAGTTGTTTACGTGGTGGTTTTAGTTACTGCAGCTACATACTATTAACACCCCTTCCCTTTATTAATGCTACCCCTATCCCCCTCCCTTTGATGCTGCTAATCCTGCATAATGCACGGGCATAAGTAGTACTAATCACATATCTGCATTTCCCATATCCCCTCCCTTTGATGCTGCTAATCCTGCATAATGCACGGGCATAAGTAGTACTAATCACATACCTGCATTTCCCATAAATATGCTAAATTCCTCTTGATATACATATTCTTTTGTCAAGGCGCCCTTTTCCCCCCTTCCAACCCAGCTTATATATATGCTCCAAGCACGTGTGCTGTTTCATTCAGACGCTGTCGCCTCGACAGACCTGGTTTTCACCTGAGGATGGCTGCTTGTGTTGTGGCCGAAACGTCGTGAGAACTCTAAGGAAAGCTGTCTCGGGTGTGGACCAATCAACTTCAAGGACAGTGCACATTATCAGAGTTATGTCTTTTGTTTGTATTATGACTGCAGGTATTGCGGTCTATGCAAACATGACTCCTTGTAAAAAGGTGTCAGTTTTGTTGCCAGATAGAAGGGTAAAAAACCAATTATAATAATTTTATTGTTTTATTTTATTATTTTATTACTTCCCTTCTACGTGACTTTACCGAAAGAACCAAGAAGATGAATCCCTGCAGTCACGAAAGCTTTAAATCGAAAATTATGAGGATCGCCAAGGGTTTTGCTCAATGGCAGTTGTCTTTCTCATCAAACTGCAATTATAAATAGTGGGTTTAACTCCCTCGCTTTTCATCATCTGGCCACATCTTCAACACTCACATCCAGCCGTGTGACACCACCATTCACCCCCCCCCCCTCTCACGAGCAATTACATTTCCTGCCAATCTCTGAATGTGAAGGCCTCGCCTCGTCCCTCACGCTATGCGCTTCCTCTGCCGACGCTGCCGATGGCCCACCTGCTCCGCCTTTGCCCTGCATGTTGTAGAGGACTTCATTGCCCGCACGCATTCAACATTTACATTCTCGAGGCATCCATCCGTCGTCCCCCTTGAACGGGAGAACTGCTCGAGAACGCCCTCGCCATGAAGGTGGCGCGCGATAAGACGACCCCAACAAATCCCGCGCGATACCAATCCCCCCCCCCACCCCCTATCGCGCTCTCTCTCTCGTCAGCATCTTGAGAGCGCCGAGGGGCAGTTTCAGGGCGTCAAGTTGAAGATGACGGCGGCCCTCTTGCCCCGCTGCTGTTGTTTTACTTCGCGTCCGGCGCGTGGTGCCAAGGGCAAGGGGCCCGGCGTGCGGGGGGAGAGGTGGGGGGTTAGGAAAGGGTGCGTAGGGGGGGGAGGTGTGGAAGCGGGGGGCAAGAGCGCGGGTAGATGGGGGGTAGGCGAGGGTGTGTGGGGGGTGGGAGGCGAGGGGGGGCACACGGGGCGATGGGGGGGGACACGACGGGAGAGTGGGGGGGGGGCGAGGGGGGTACACGAGGGGGGGGGGTACACGAGGGGGGGGGGACACGGCAGGGTGTTGGGTGGAGGGATGTGGGGGATGGGAGGCGAGGGGGGGTACACGAGGGTGGGGGGGGGCACACGGCAGGGTGTTGGGTGGAGGGATGTGGGGGATGGGAGGCGAGGGGAGTACACGAGGGGGGGGGGGCACACGGCAGGGTGTTGGGTGGAGGGATGTGGGGGATGGGAGGCGAGGGGGGTACACGAGGGTGGGGGGGGTCTTAGCGACAGCGACTTCTATGAGTTTTAGGGATGCGATGATGAGAACCTTCCAACGAAATCGATGTCTCCCTAACATTTGTCTCTCCATTGCAATAATTGCACACCGCTGCATAATAAACACTTGGCAAGACCTTCCTGAAACGTCTTGAGACTCAAATTTCCCTGGACCTTCCTGTCGTACGGCTGCTGATGTAGATGCACTGGCTGCGGATGGCAGGAGCTCTCTTCTCTTCGTGGCCACGATTGGCGCGTCACACAGTATCCCACGCACAACCCCTGCGGCAGACACAGGGAGATAGAGAGAAGGCAGGGGGGTAGAGGGGGATAGAGGGGGAGAGGTTGGGTTTTCAAAGCTTTTGTCCAAAATAGGAGCGCCACCACCTCCCCCCGAGCGACGCATACACAGAGGCCCACTGCACTCTTATAATAAAAAAACTCTTCCCCAGCACACAGAGGCCAGATTGTCCTGGCGATGTCTTTATCCCCCATTCAGCCATTCAGATGACATCACACCCTCCACCACTACCACCACCCCCGGCTCTTCATCCTCTCCGTGCACGCTTCACTACGCCCATTTCACGACGCGCGATTGTGCGCATCAAAAACAAAACGGGGCCCGGTTCACAGAGCACCTCGCTCCGTCCCTCGGAGGGGCCACACCCGCGCGCACGGCGCCGCAAGAACTCTGGACACTGTTGCCAATTCCACCGATAACTCGTGCCGATGACAAACGCGGGCTTCATGTTCGAGCGTTAAATATCTTCGCTACTCGAGGGCTTGATGGCAGACCGAATGGACTCTACGTGGAGCTCGGCTGCACATTAGCTGCTGCGTGACTCGCTCGCGGCCAGTTTAATCGAGTAGCATAGTAAGAGTGTAATGCCGGTTATGTACTTACTAGCAGGTTTGCCCGTCCTGGGACGGAAGCTGTGATATTTACGAAAGAATTGAGCAGAGTATAATTGTATCTTGTGCAAATCTAATGGCAGTGAATCTTGCACGAATGTATGTCATTCAACACTTCACGGCATTTCACTGTAGTACTGCATTAATGGCAGTGAATCTGCCACAAAACGAAGTCATAAAACACTTAATTTAAATTCACTGTATCACCTTATTAATGGCAGTGATTATTGCACTAAACTATATCATAAAACACCTCACTTCATGTCACTGTAGCACTGTATATAACTGACTTTCAATTTTTTCAAATGTTTTATCTCCTGAACATACTATTCTCTTCTGCTTCCCGTCGCTGAGGTTGAAATAAATTTGAAATCGATACAATACCTGGAAATACACCGATACATTTATATTTTACCATAATGTCTCAAGTGCTGAAGAAATAAATAAATACACCAAATCTAATCTTGATTCGAGGCTTTCGGTAAAGTCACGTAGGTATAAAATAAAATAAATCACGACGTTTCGGGCGCAACACAAGCGTCCGTCATCAGGTGGGAAAGCATAGTTTGCTTTGGATTGCACTCTCATACATGTCTTTTGGATTGCACTCTCATACTCACAGGTCCTTCGTATTACACCCGTTGGGTTGCACTCCCTCGTCGAGGAGGCCCACCTCTTCTTCTTTTCTACAGTTACATGCTTATTTCTCACTTTAACATCATGCACTTCCGTACTATAATTTCTCACTTTAACATCATGCTAATCCCTCACATTAACATACCCACTTCCGTGCCCTCGTCTAGGAGGCCACTCTCCTAGCTACTTTTACACGCTCATTTCTCACATTAACATCATGCTAATCCCTCACATTAACATAACCACTTCCGTGCCCTCGTTTAGGAGGTCGCTCTTCTATTTTACAGTTACATGCTAATTTCTCACATTCACATCACTAGCCCCGGCCACTTCTTTATAACCCTTGAGCTACACCAATTTCAAACCTTTTTAAACAGTCCGCTTCAGCAGCAGACTATACTTTCCCACCTGATGACGGACGCTTGTGTTGCGCCTGAAACACCAAATCCACTTTGTTGCTACATAGAATGATTTATTAGATTCACTTTCAATAAAGATCTGTCAAACTTAAAGTGAATTTGCGAAAAAAAATATTTCCGCTCGACCTTCTTCTGCGTGAGTGTAAAAATCCACCCGCTCATGAATATTAAAGACGGGGGGGGGGGGGGGGGTGCGGCATGTGGAGTGACGTCACGTGCGTTACACACAAACAGACATTCTTGGTTCATAGTAGTAATTTAGAGAATGCTTTTAACACGTGACTTTTATGAAAAATGAGAATAGGTTTTACCCTGTCTGGCAATGAGACAGGTGTTAAGATGTTCAAACACCAAATAGAAACCTTTTGCAAGGACTTTTACACAGTTAGAGCAACCGTTATGTACTAATCTGTATGCAAAGCCGTCCTTAGGGTCATCATCATCGTCCTGAGGATACGGCGAATCGGGGTGAATGCCCTGGGCCCGACGCTTTGGGGGGGGGGGGGGGTCTCCACGCTTCGACGTCACGTCAATGTCAACATTTCGGTGGGGATTCGCCCCGGGCCCCGCACTCCCTCCCCTATGGACGGCCCGTTCTGTTATGCATGTGTCGTGACGGGGAATGTCACTGTGTGGTGCCGGGCTTGTGAGGCCATGGCGGGATGTATACAGTTGTGTGTACACCCTGGACATGGGGTGTAGTACCATCCCTAGTGGGGGATTGGGTGAGCGCTGGTTAAGCGCGATGGCCACGCACAGCGTGCAGTGCGGGCTCCTGTTGAGAGAGCGAGAGAGTGTCAGCCAACTGGGGTTACGTTGGGGGCATGATATTCTGGCTGACCTGGGGACATGTAACCGGATGATACTGGAGGGGGGCCACCGGTGGAGGGGGCTAATGGGTGGTCACGTGGTCCGGGAAGAACTCTCGAGAGCCTTTGGGCAAGGGCGAGAGAGATCGAGGTGGTTGGGGCGAGAGGCGGCGCCAAGCCCAGCCCGGCCCGATATAAGGGGGTTCCTGTGAGGGGCTCGGGGTTCTTACTGTTGGAGAGGCAGGAGATCCACGTCAAGCTTGAAGAAGCCTCCAGCCACGCGGTCCGGGACCCAGCTTGTGGTCCGGACCGGGATAGTGGAACCGTGTCTAGTTCCGTGGTTAGTTGGGTGGTCACCACCCGAGAGTGTGTTGTGTTAATAGCCTGGAGTATGTTGTTCTAAGAGTTTAATAAAAGTGTTGCTTTTCGATTTAAAGCTTTCGTGACTGCAGGGATTCATCTTCTTGGTGTTTTCGGTAAAGTCACGTAGAGGGAAGTAATAAAATATTATATTATTATATTATTTTATTATGTTTTATTTTTATTATTTTATTACTTCCCTCTACGTGACTTTACCGAAAAAACCAAGAAGAAAAAAGTGTTGCTCCCAAGACAACGTTTGCGACTCAGTTGGACTCACTACACATGCTTAAGGGTGGATTCTAGAATGCCAAGTACAATTACAATGTTAAATAAATAAACAGTTTTTATAATTGGATTGCATTCATTCATACTTGGGTGGCAGGGTGGAGCAGTGGTAACACTCGTGTCTCACAGCAAGACGCTCCTAGTTTAACTCGTAGGCTTTCACGACCAATATTATTCATAATAAAGGTTTTTGGGTTAGATCGCGTTATTTATGTGTCGTAACCCTCCACCACCCAACACGGCCAATCAGTATTCTGGCAAATTGCCCGATGATGCTGGATGTAATTACCAGCGAAACGTCGTACAAAAAAATTGTAAATGTTGTAGATTCACTCTTCAACACACCGGTGGGCTAAAGTAGTGAACTATTTGTCTTTTGTCAACGTGACACATTTTTTACTGATTGGCTGTGTCGGGTGGTGGAGGGTTACGACACATTTATAAATATTGAAATCTAACCCAAAAATCTTTATTGTGAAGAAGCTCCTCGGTTTGTGGTGCCACGGCCGTGGAGCAACTCCGCAAGTGCCGTGACTCCCCCCTGGCCCTCACCCTAAGCACACACACACAGCGCACACATGTAGTGTCCTGGCGGGGGATCGCCTGGCACAACGGGTTTTCATCCGGAGGGTCCCACGGTTTCCCGGTGCCAGAAGATTGGCCGACCCTCACAGGCAAGTCACATTGCGGTGCTCCTAAATTGGCTTCACATTGTATGGGTGCACAAAGGTTCACCGGGTCAGCCGCAATGTGTGAAATATTAAGCGAGCAGAGCAGACTATGAGGTCATGCGATCGCAGCGCCACATCCTCCCCCAGACCAAGTACACACTAGCAGGGTGTGTTTTCGCCAGCGGATTAAACAGGTTGAGTACATACTCTTTGGTTTTTTCGGTAAAGTCATGTAGGTGAAAACAAAACAAAATTAAAATAAAACAACTAAATTAAACCACGACGTTTCGGAAGCAACACAAGCATCCGAGATCAGGTGTGACCGCTTCAGCTTGTGTTGCTTCCAAAACGTCGTGATTTAATTTAGTTGTTTTATTTTTTTTTATTTAGTTTTCACCTACGTTACTTTACCGAAAAAAACCAGAATGGATCCTTGCAGTCACTAAAACTTCAAATCTAGGTTGAGTACAGGTGTATAGACAATAGGTCGCGAATTAATCATTGCAACCTTCCGTGTAAGGGAGGGGAAACGAGCGAGACTCACAGGTAGGTGCACGATTGGCCGTGCGGGATAATGCGACCCTGGGTTTTTGAAGTAAGGGGGATTAAAAAGGGGAACCCGAGGCATTCAAGAGAGAACTCTTCTTCAACAGCCTGGTCGCCAAGACCCCCCCCTGCCGTCCTGCCTCCTCGAGCCGCTCGCAGCATCCGTGTGATGCCAGCGAGTGCTGCTACGAGGCAGTGATAGGCAAAGTTTTTTCGTCATCCTCCCCCCGACTCTCACAGCGTCCGTGCGACGCCGTGAGTACAGCTGCTAGGTACGTGATAGGGCGTGTGAGTATTTGGGGGCTTGGGTAGCAGTAGGCTAGGCTCTGCTCGTAGAATATTCCCTCCGGGTAGTGCGGGCTTTGCGCTGCGAATAAAAGTTAGCACAGAGCATCGGTGTGGTGTCTGTGATTCCTGTGTGGAGCGGCTGCGTGGGCGGACGCGCGGCGACAGTGAGGACAGAGCCGCAGCACGAGCGCTCGTTGAAATCATCGCCTGCAGGTGCGGGCGTGGTCGTGCCGCTGCGCGCCGCGTGGCGTGAGTGGTGGGGGACGCGGCAGAATCATCCCGGAGCCGCAGCGTGCGCGCCGCGTGTTAAGAGGAAATCGCTCGCAGCTGTGGCCGCTCGCGTGCCGCTGCCCGCTTCGTTAGCTAAGGCTGTGGTGTGCACGCGTGAGTGTGGGGCTCTGGGCTAACTCCGTGCGGCGGTGAGCCAGCAATTGAGCTCTGTCCCTCAGAGAGAACGCCAGTGCGGGGGGGGGGGGGCAATCACCCGGTCGGAGCCGATCGACGCGGTGGAGGGGGTGGACGTCGCGCCACACCTGCCCAGCGAGGGCGGTGGATGGTCGCCAGCCCCCACAGGTTCGATTCCAGACTTGGTTGCCTTTAATCGCACTTCCGATTAGCACGGTTGTGAAATAAGTTCAACGTCGAGTGCGTTTAAGTGTGGAGCTTGGATGTTCTCTCCCTCGTTTATGCGTGGGGTTCCTCCTAGTTCACTGCGGTCCTCACATCGCTATAAAAAACACAGCATGCAATGTAACCGGGACTGGTCAAATATCCCAATGCTGAAACATCGCGTGCTAATTACTCAATCGGCATTACACACCGCAGCAACACCGCCCCCCTGCCGTGAAAAACTTGCCAGGTTATCCTGAAACAAAATAGTCTATGTGAGGCTCTCCCGTGTTAACGAGCTTTAAATAACAAAAATGTATAGCTCGTGTGCAGGTGCTGGGTGGATTTGTGACATCGCGGGGTCGCTGTTGACGGCGGTGGCGTGGAGAAAAAAGATCCCCGTATCTCAGTGGGCCTTACCTGGTAGCATACAAACAAAGCATCGTTTAGTAATGAGTCCTTCACTCGTCCGTTGGCCGTGGATGACGACAATGAATCAAGAATACAGTACGTGTTTTCGAATGTGTGCAGGTGTTCACTGCATGTACTTTATGTCTAGAGGTCAATTTTACAAACATTCTAACAACCCCGTTGTCAACCCCGCTCACTTTGGCTCCATTTCGAGCTAAACAAGAGACACGTAATTAGTGCCTACGCATGAATAAGATCTCTCTTGACTGACTCTGTACTGGGGGGCCAATGCTTGCTCACGTGTGTGTGTGACCCATCTTAAAGTAACAATAAGCAGGCAAGATGCGCCCTCAATCATAAATCTGTCCCTCTACATTAAAGGAAAATGAAAGTATTTTTTGTAACACATCCCATCAGCCACAATGACTACCGGGAGTTCAACAAGGCAGCCAACACTTTGGACCGGTATCGACATTCAGTATCTCGAAAGCAGAGTCAGGCTTGCTTGAACTAATGCCGTTGAACTGCCCGATGTTTATAGGCCAGGACCCTTCGCCCTCTGTTAGATACGAGTCGCAGACAGGGCGACGCTCTATGGCGTCAAGTTGAATGACCCGTGGCACAGTGCGAACCCAAGGGCAGTGTGGGTGGGCAGGGCTGGAGAGTGCCCGCGTGGCTTGCAGCGTGGGGGCCCACGCGGGTCACCTTGTGTGTGAGTGTGAGCACGTGTTCAAGTGAGCTGGAGGGGTTGGGCACGGGTGGGAGGAAAACGATTGTGAACTTGGAAGGGCAACACGGGCACAGCGATCAATGTAACACGCACGTACACACCGCTCGGGTTGCCACCTTGCCACCTTCTCCACACACGATGCTTGAGACAGAGGAAAGTGGAGACAAATGACCAAATGTGCAGTGGACACCTCCGAGCTATCTGCCCGTGGATCATGATGATGATGACGGTACCCAAACATTTCTCAATCAGCTCAGGTTTTTAAAAACTGTGCAGTACACTGTAACAAAATGTATACTATCCGAACGAAGCAGACCAATTCCCGGACTGTCCGAGTCAAACCAGGTCAGCCCAGAAATGTGTGGGTTGCCATCCCACTCGGCAGAAAATACGATCCGCACGGTTAGCTACGTACGGTGCGAAAGAATGTCAACATACATACAGGTGGTAGCCCTGTGTTGTGACTGAATTATGAGGTTGATGTTGCTACACAGTCATCACAATTGTCACTTGAACGCCACTGTCTTTGTTATAAAGTGCTTCAAATAGCAACTTCTTGCAATTTCTTGACATCTGCTATTTTGAATACTTGCCATTTCTTCTGGCATCTTTTTTGGGCGACTTTTGAATATCTAATGGCGACAAGCAACCTGTTGAAGTTTATTTGGCAACTAATCTATACCGTGAAGTTGTAAATACGTTTTGTAATTAAAATGATAGAAGCCAGACGATCGCGCACCCTGGATAATGCCCGTGTTGAATCATGCTCACCAGACCTCGCGTGTGCTGGCGGTTGAATGCAAATCCGATGTAAAACAAAAATTTGTATTTGTTATTTTACCAGGTAAGGCCCACTAAGCTATGCAGCTCTTTTTCAGAAGTGACCTGGCCACAAATGATAGCTCAACGAAATGGCTTATCATGTGGACATTTATAGCAGCCAAATAATCAAAACGCATGTTTCGAAATGTGGACAGAAAAACCGGAGAACCCGGTGAAAAATACACGCGATTACGGGGAGAACATGCAAACTCCAAATTTACAGGCGTCATGGTCGGGATCGAACCCACAACCTCCTGTATACCAGGCGAGGTAGTCAACATCTCGCTACTGCCGTCCGCTGAATACAACACCTTCAGCACCCTTCAAGAAATGTCTAAGAGTGGGATTAACGTCCCACCTCTTTCTCATTGCTCACATAACTTTGCAAATGGTATATTTGTAATCTCTTGTCAGCGCTCAGAGGTGTTCGCACCGCATCAAATGGGCGCATTGGGATCTACGGATGCAATTCGTCTTATAAAGTGTAAATTATGATTATTATCTTGTAACACGTAACTATTCTTGTGAGCAACTGTGGCCCTCTCACCTCCTGCTGGCCTGCTCATCCGGGGTTGTGACCTCAGGCACGCCACGTTAGTCCTCGATGAGAATTGCATTGGGACGATCTGGTTTGTAAATATCTTTTAATAGCTCACCTCCAACGCATATGCCATGCAGGCAGACAGGCATATGAGCATGTGTATACCCCATACCAATGGACATCTGTGAAAAATGGCTTTAAAGCTAATCGGATTTCTCCAGTATCAATAAATATTCTGACTCTGAAATGCCATTTCTGACTCTGAAATGCCACAATGTGTATGCGACTTATTACAGCGTATGGTTGCAATGTTGTCTTTATAGGCTGAGGTACCTTAGTGTGTGCATGAATTAGGGATGATGGAGCGTGAGAGGGGGATTGGATTATTGATTGGAGAACACGCGTTCGGCTTCCCACGCTCTGAGACAGGCAGATTACGCCGCTCTCCGCCTTCGTGCATCGTTTTACACGGCTCCCCATTTTCATCATCCCGGCGTGTGAGATTAACAGCATTTAGGTGATTAGAATGAACCATTGCAAAATACAGTGGTGGTTCACTGCTGCGCATGGTGCGTTGTGAAAGTTGAACATGTGATGATGTTCGTGTACTATTTGATGTTGCTGTGTGTGCATGACATCACGCATCTTCTACCCTTCCTCGTGTCCTCTGTGATTTTTTTCTAACGTGTCCATTGCACCCAGACACTGTCTCAGTTGGATTGTCCCCTCGATATTAAAGATCATGCTAAAGCTGATTAGAAGAGTAATAAAAAAAATCCACATATTTACTCGATCTAAAAAAACATTATGAATAATTTTGGTCGCGAAAGCCTGCGTGTTAAACAGAAAATTAAAAAAGTGGCATGGTATATTTATGTACGTATATCACGGCCACATAAAAATGCGCTTCAACTGTATCAAATTTGACAACCCGGACCACACACGCAACCCTGTCAAAGCAAATTTGACTGTATCGTGTCGTTACATTTGCCGAGCTCTTCAGGAGTGAGTCGAAGACTGAAACGAGCTTACATCTTTTTCACTGATTGCCTCTGGCTCTGTGGTGCAGGGTTTGGCAACGGCTGAGCGTGTGTGTGTGGTTATTGTGTTTTTATTATAATGTGCTGGTTAAAACTTGCCCACCATTAAATGGAGTTCACAAGGGGTGCTATAGAGGATTACGGTCTGGCTCTAGCCCACGGCAATATGTCTTTATTGTGGTTCGTGACCGAGGGGAGCTCGTCCGGTTACTTCTGGGCATTGTACCCCTCCACTCCCCCCATGTGCCACGGGTTACTGCGCTCAAATGGAAGCACTGTCGACGATTCTGCAAAGCGGCGCTTTAAACAAGAAAAACGAAACTCCTGCGAGAAGTGTCGACAATGTGCGTGAACAATGGGGCCGGGGCAACAAGGGAGCTGCCCCTACAGCCCGTCAACTCGAGTCGCCGCGCCTCACAGGCCGCTTCTGCGCGCACGTCCGCAGAGTGAGCGTGACATGCGTGGGCGGCGGCAATGCGCGTTGCACTTCTTTCGCGCCGTACGTAGCAACCCAGACATGTGCTGATCGGGGTCAGGGCAATAAACTCTAACAGACCCTTTAAAACGCAGGAGGCTTTCGCGACCAATTTTTATGTACCACTATAATGAGTCAAAAATGTGTGTCCCGCGCGTGACGTCACTATACATGAGGCCCACCCCCCCTCATTAATAATCATGAGCAGGTGACGTCACTGAACATGCCGCACCCCTCCACAATAACCATTAGCGGGTGACGTCACTCCACATGGGGCAACCCCCACCCCCCTCATTAATAATCATGAGCAGGTGACGTCACTGCACATTCCGCACCCCTCCACAATAACCATTAGCGGGTGACGTCACTCCACATGGGGCAACCCCCCCCCCCTTATTAATAATTATGAGCTGAACAATTTTTCTATTGAATATTTCAGATTTACTGAAATATACATCCGTCCTTGGACGGGCAAAAAAGCTCGTTATCCATAATTGAGGGGGGGGGGGGTTGCGTTAGATCACGCAAATATAAATGTGTCGTTAAACCCGCCACCACCCGACAGCTAATTAGTAAGGTTTGTCACGTTAACAGAACGTGCCAATTAATTACTAGTACAGCACACACCGGTTGTGTGTAGGAGAGTAAACCCACTACAACATTTACAATTCGAGTACCGTGACGTTTCGCTGGTAATTACAACAACCAGCATAATCAGGCGACATGTTAATGAGGGTTTATATTGTTGATATATTAATTCGTTAACCGGTAATCGTTTTCGGAATCGATTACCGGTTTTGAAAGTCAGAAACCGGTAACCGTTTGCAGTGGCACGTTTGTAATGGATGTTTGTAATGGATTGAGTTTTCATTTATTTTATTTGTTACACGGATGATCCCGTTCGGCCAGTGTCCTGGCTATGTTACACGGGAGATTCGTGGTGTGTGAACACAGCAATAACAACACAAAAAAACGTCAATATTGCAGAGAACGAGTAACAGGCTCCTGAAGCAATATTGCAAGAGGTGCCAGAAAGAGGTGCAATAAAAAGCTCGACACAGGACGAGTTATAATTGTGATATAATAATCGAAACACGCGAATATAAGCGGACAGTGCAAATGTGTGAAAATACGCCAAAAAAACAGGTTTCAGCCTCCAGGAGCAGGAAGCCCTAATGACGTGCAGCTTTTTCTCAGTCGAAACCGCACAAAGCGCAGCCCTGCAATTGCTTACGCACGCCGCCGCTGCTGGACGAAGGGCCTCCACTAGAGGGAGCTCTACGCTGTATTTTGTCAACTCTTCCACGCTCACTCAGAGGTGGACGTACCCACACTTTTCTCCACCCACACACGACCTGTCGACAAACTGCGGCGCACCCTTTACGAGCTCAAACTCATTGCTATCACAGTGCTGTATGGGAGAGGATAACTCGGACTCACAGTGTGATGTGATAGCTGGCTGACAGTAAGTATACCGCCACTAAGAGAGAGGCTGTAAAACAAACACATTTCCAATGCACAACATACCAACAACTATCACACATGGCGCACGTGATGTGTGATAGTGACGTGGCGCAGCATGTAAACATGTTTCCTGATTGTAAAAGCAGTGCAGGTGCTTGTGAAAGCAAGTGGGGTTTTTGTTGTTGCAAGATCATAGTGCTGACTTGAGAACATGTTGATGCACAGAAGAGCTTCGCGGCGCCGTGTTGAAGGGAGCGCGAGATGGCGCCATCCCTTCCACTGCGGGTCGAGTTGGTATTCTTTCGCTCGGTATTCCAAAACTATAAACGAAACTATTTTTTTTTATTCGAACAGATAAGGCCCACTGAGCTATATCGCTATTTTTCATGAGCGAACTGGCTAGCACAAATTATAGCTCAATGAAGTGGCGTATCATCATGTTGATTCTAAATGTGGAGGGAAAACCCGGAGAACCCAGAGGAACATCCACGCGACCACGGGGAGAGACACGCAAACTACAAATATACAGCAGCAGCAGCAGGCGTCAGGGTCGGGATTGAACCCACGACCTCCTGCACACCAGGCGAGGTCGTTAACATATCCTAGCCACCGTGGCGCCTCGTGCTCCCCTCAGCTGCCTGCGACTCAATCTGGGACAACCGCACGGCCGGCACAGCAGCACGGGAGACCGGCGGTGGAACAATTGGGAGAACGCAAACATCGTCCAGAATCAGCCCCTCTCATCGCCACCACCACCACCACCCAGCCATCAGAAAGCTCCCTGCCCCGCTCCCCAACGGCAAACAGTGGGCTGCCTTACATCGCATATCCCCACTGGCCATGGCAGCCGTATTCATCTCCTCCTTTGTTGGAAAATAAAGGAACCTCCCGGATGCGACTGTGGCGCACCGCGACAAACCGTGGGGCACATCGTGTTTTCTGGGTCTCTGTGTGAGTCGCTGGGTCTCTCTGTGAGTCTCTGGGTCTCTGTGTGAGTCTTGGTCTCAGTGTGAGTCTGTGATTCTTTGTGTGAGTCTGAGTCTCTGTGTACGTCTCTGGGTCTCTGCGTGAGTTGATGGGTCTCTGTGCGAGTCTATGGGTCTGTGTGAGTCTTAGGCTCTGTAAACGTGGGGAGCGGTAGTGTAGCGGTTATTGCGCTGCGCTACGAATCCGGCGACCCGAGTTCGATTAATCACGTACTTCCAATGATTGCTCAATTTGTACCCATCTTCTCGGTTGAAGTTGTGTATGTTTATATATCTGGATGGCTTCATGAACAAATCTCTGATGATAGCCAGTGGGTTTGCAGAGTACATTTGTCTTGGAAAAATGTGGCAACTTTAGTGGGGCACTGCCTTATCAATACTTACTTCACCTGGAATGGTACATTCTACAAACACAGACAAAACTTCAACCGAGAAGATGGGTACAAATTGAGCAATCATTGGAAGGACGTTATTAACCAGGTAAAGTCTTAACCTGTTGTGATGTTTCCATCCTCCCTGCGATTTAGCTGACTCTCTGAGATGCATTATTAGGTTGGATGTCTTTGTATTGACAGGCTGGATATCCTTCTTGATCAGTCACCGATGCCGCGACATACTAGGCAAGTCACCGATGCTGCGGCATACTAAACTCGTGCATTGACATGCTAATCTCTCACAATACAATAGCCACTTCCACAGCCTCAGGCAGACCATCTCTAGCCCCGCCCTCTTACCCTGAGGCTGCACCCATCTCAGGCCTACTGTATATAAGACCTTGTTTCAGTAGCTTTCTCTCTCTCACCTGAAGACGGTCGCTTATGTTGCGATCGAAACGTCGTGATCTATTAATGTTCTATCTATGTGACTTTACCGAAAGAACCAAAGAGGATGGATGCCTGCAGTCACGAAAGCTTCAAATCAGTTTAGTCCGAGTTTATCTATATAAGATAGAAAGATAGCAGCCCGTGCCTCATTTGGACGTGTCCATCCAGCCAGCTAGCAAAACGTTAGTCTAATATGATAACAGTTGCCGCGCATTTGTGCGGGATACACGGCCTACGCGGAGGGTGGGGGGGGGATGCGTGACATCAACAGGCTCTGCGTAAAGCTGCCGCATGCGGGTGACATCACAGATGTGACGTCACCGCTCACTTGCCGTGCAATATATTATATCCATTACTCATTGGGTCTTTCGGTAAAGTCACGAGATAGAAAAATATAACAAAATTAAAATAATATAACACGACGTTTCGATCGCAACACAAGCGGTCGTCCTCAGGCAGGAAAAATAATCCAGCAGTGGAATTGCTAAACCAGCGAGAGAACTGTTACAACAAAGTTATATATGTGGCGATGGGCAAGCAAGCGGGGTCTGAGCTGGAAAGGAATTCCATCCACGGACGCAAACACGTCAGTTGTGTTATAATGGGGGAGATTATTTCTTCCGCCTGAGGACGACTGCTTGTGTTGCGATCAAAACGTCGTGATTTATTATTTTTATTTAGTTTTATTTTTCTACCTACGTGACTTTACCGAAAGAACCAAAGAGTATTGATTACTGCAGTCACGAAAGCTTCAAATCAAGATTGAACCGCCTCTACGGGGAGGGTTTCCACACATCTGTTAGATCATTTAACAGACTGCGAGACAAGAAGGCTCACCTGATCAAGTCACTCACCTTTCTCAGGAGATTCTGCGACAACATGGTAAAACCGATCGCATTTACACTCACATCTACTGCTGTCACTTCTCCTCACGCTAAACGGATCTTGTTCAATACTAGCCTATCGCTAATCTCAGAGAGGATAAGACTGCTCCGTTTTGAACTTGATAATTTAGATAAATGTCTCTTACAATCACACTTAGCATTAAGAAATAAAATGTCCACATCTGATTAGGACCTTGTAGATAAACATGACTGCTTCTTCTGCCGCGACAATTTCAACCAAATATGAAGGTAACCTGATTGTTAAATTCAACATCCTGTCAAAAAAGAAGCCAGAGCGACGCGTTAAAAAGTTAGATGCTAACAAGATTGTCATCAATCATAGTAACATCCCAATTTCCGACAGCCTAAAATCGGTACTAGCTAAAGGGTTGCATTTCGCAGTCACCCGTAAACACATCCCAGTGAATGATATAATTGCCCAGGTCAACGTAGCCCTCAAAGGTTTGGGACACATCCCGGCAGACGTTGCTAGATTTGAAATAGCTGCTATCCTCAAAAACGCTAAGAAACCCATTAGCAACATCAGTAAGGACGAGCGTGTTGAACTCTCTAAATAAAAAAAACAGAGATGCCATTGTCATCCTCTCAGCCGACAAGGGCAATGCCACTGTCATCATGGATAAAACCACTTACAACAACAAAATTCAGGACCTTCTTAATGATGGCAGCTATACCAACATCAACAGAGATCCCACCAACCACCTAGCCACAAAAACCAACAATAGCATCACTAATTCGACTTCTCTCATCGATCAGTCCAAGCAGCGCTCCCTAAAACCTTCGGCTGCTAGACCACCCAGATTTTATGGCCTTCCAAAAATCCACAAAGTAGGTACCCCGCTCTGTCCTATCGTCTCCACCATTAACTCAATCACCTACAAACTGGCCCGATTTCTGTCTGAGACCCTGTTTCCTTTCACGGGCAAGACCACCTCAGCTGTACTTAACTCAGCTCACTTGGTTTCTCTAATCAAGGACATCTCACTGTCTCCAGATGATTTGCTTGTCAGTTTCGATGTAGTCTCCCTGTTCACCAAGGTACGTGTACCTGACACCATTGCAATCATTGAAGACTTGGTCCAACAAGGACTGAATCCAGATGTACCAACTTTGGTAAGGCACTGCCTTACCAACACTTCACCTGGAATAGTACATTCTACAAACAAAATGAGGGTACCCCAATGGGTTCTCCCTTATCGCCAGTGGTAGCAAATGTTTTCATGGAGAAATTTGAGACAGATGCCATCCAGACATCCACCCTACGTCCTTCCTTGTGGAAGAGACACGTAGATGACACGTTCGTCATCTGGCCACATGGTCTGCCAGCACTGAGCCAATTTCTCAACCACATCAATTCCATACACCCGTCTATCAAATTCACCATGGAAGTGGAAAAGGATGGCCAGCTACCATTCCTGGATGTTTTGATCGAGAAGAGACCTGATGGCTCGTTGGGACATTCTGTCTACAGGAAAGCCACCCACACGGATGCCTATCTAAAGCCTGACTCCCACCACCATCCAGCCCAGAAGAATTCCCTCATCAAAACGCTACACCATTGCATCTCCGACCAACACCACGTAGCCAGTGAGTTGGAGTACGTACACCAAGCCCTCAAAATGAACGGATACTCTGACCGTACACTCCGCAAAGCTGTCTCCCCAGTCATGGGGAGACTTCGTGGGGTGTAAATGGTTACATTGTGAACAGTCGAGGGCAGTGCAGCAACGTCCATTGTTGTCGTGTACTATCCCTCCACCCCCTTCACCATCCCGTACTAACCAGCGTGGTTAACGCATGATAACGTAACCACCACGTCCCGCAAGGCGTTGGGGATGCCCTAATACACGAGTGACAAACGGGGCCGTACGTGACGTGTACTGCAGCAGTTCGTGTGCAGTGTGATGTGCCCGCGTGCATCACAGATGAAGTCGGAGACTCCATGTGGCCTGCGATGTCAGAGACCAATGATAGACTTTAGTGGTCGTGTTTGTTCCACAGACACGGTTATGGCGAAGATAACGGAAGCGTGCCAATGTGCCTTGGGTAACACGAGCTGCGCATGGCCACGCCTCGTACATAACGCAGACCACAGAAGGAATTGTGTCGACCCTCGTAAATAACAATACTTTCGCTGTCATTCTGATGCAGTAGTTTTTCGTAGGCATTGGTGTGTAATTTTTTCTCTAACCCCCCTCCCTCTCTCTGCGTCCGCCCTCCTCTGTCTATTTAAGGCCACCCCACAGAGACGATCACCTCTCTCTGTTACCTGTGTTGCTCTCTCTATGTATCTTGGTGATATCTGTCTGCTTATATGTCTGTTTATAGTTTTCTGGTTAGATTTTATGTCGCTATTTCATTATACCTGATGATGATTGCTTGTGTTGCAATCGAAACGTCGTATTCTATTATTTAATTTAATTTATTATTTTATCTTTAGACGTGACTTAACCGAAAGAACCAAATAATAATTCCTGCAGTCACGAAAGTTCTAAAATTAAGATTGAACCACTTCTACGGGGAAGTTTTAAACTTATCTTCTTTTTTCTCTCTCTCTCTGACTACTTGTTCTCTCTGCCTGTGTCCTCTCTTTGGAATGTTCACACTTAAATTCTAACTTAGCAATCTTTGAAATACGTAATCAACCAGGCTATGCGTTAATTGTGTGTTGACCGACCCTCTGTGTTGTATTACATTACATTTCGATATTTTACTAGGTTATTTAATTTTAGTGTGTCCTTCTCCTGATTTTCAGGCTTGCTTGCCGTGTCGTCGCACTTGCAGCACCACGTTTTGTTGTCCACTCATTGATATGCTAATTTTTTCTCTAACCCCCCTCCCTCTCTCTGCGTCTGCCCTCCTCTGTCTATTTAAGGCCACCCCACAGAGACGATCACCTCTCTCTGTTACCTGTGTTGCTCTCTCTATGTATCTTGGTGATATCTGTCTGCTAATATGTCTGTTTATAGTTTTCTGGTTAGATTTTATGTCGCTATTTCATTATACCTGATGATGATTGCTTGTGTTGCAATCGAAACGTCGTATTCTATTATTTAATTTAATTTATTATTTTATCTTTAGACGTGACTTAACCGAAAGAACCAAATAATAATTCCTGCAGTCACGAAAGTTCTAAAATTAAGATTGGTGTGTCTTAATTACCAGCAAAATTAATGAAGCATTACGCTGAGTGAATGGCTAATGAATGACCGAATGTTACTGCTGCAGACAGGCTAAGAGCGGGCTCACTGTGCCACTTGCGTCTTCATCCCTGGGTCACTCTTCTTATCCACAGATTAATCCGGATTGTGAGATGCAAACTCCAAATATACAGGCGTCAGTGTCGAGATTGAACCCACGACCTTCTGTATGCCAGGCGAGGTAGTTAACATCTCACCACCGCGGTGAGAGGTAAGAGGGCCATGGATAGGAGGATTTTCATGATGTTGGCTATGATGCGGATTACATATTCCAGACTGCCTAATGTTCACATAAGACAATACATGAAGCTTGGTGGAAGGGTGGCACAGTGGTAACATTGTTGCCTCGCAGTAACAAGACCTTAGGTGTGATTCCTAACTCTGGCGTCTTTCTGTGCTGGGTTTGTATGTTATTCCTCTGTTCTGCATGCGTTTTCATCCCATAGCTAAACACCACACAATATAACCAGTATCAGCCAAACATCCCAATGCTAAAACAATACCTGCAAAGAAGCCAATTGAGGTTACACTATCGTTACCTACTATAATCATTCAGAAATGTCTGTCCGTCCCACGCGTGACGTCACTCCACATGAGGCCCACCCCCCTAATTAATTTTCATTTGTGGGTGGATTTTTACACTAACGCAGAGGAAGGTCGAGCTGAATTAAATAATTTATTCCGCAAAGTCGCTTCAAATATGACGTTTCTTTACAGAAAGTGACGGTAAAAATAAAATCTACGCAGCACAGTGCTACATCCGTGTGTGACGTCACTGCAAAAGAGGCCCCCCCCTTCATGAATAATCATGTCCGCGTGAAAACTTACACTAAAGCACAAGAAGGTCGCGCACTCCACATGCCGCACCCCTCCCCTCATTAATAATCATGAGCGGGTGACGTCACTCCACATACCGCACCCCTCCAAAATGACCATGAGGGGGTGATGTCACTCCACATGTCGCACCCCTCCCCAACAACCAGGGGCGGTTTCTTCATTAGGGCGATTGGGCGACGCACCACCAATGTGTGAAAGGGACTTTTTCAATCACATTAACAATCTCATTCAACCACAGAGCTATGCTAGCCGTTACTGTGCCTCTGGATATAGTCCAATCAGCGTCATGTCACGTTCTGTGGAGTACCGCCTCTTTTTGGGCGATTTCACTCTGGCTGAGAATCGCCCAGAGTGTTCCCATAGACTTACATTCAAAGATGTTTTTTTTCGAACGGCAGGCGCTGCAATGCATTCTCTATGGCTTCCGGGAGGGCTCGCACTAACGTGCTTACGTCATCATACGTCAGTCAACAATATTATTTGTCGCCACCTAGTGGAATTTCGATGTAAAGCTTTCGTGACTGCAGGGATTCGTCTTCTTGGTTCTTTCGGTAAAGTCACGTAGAAGGGAAGTAATAAAAGAATAAAAATAAAACATAATAAAATAATTCTCACGACGTTTCGGCCACAACGCAAGTAGCCGTCCTCAGGTGAAAACCAGGTCTGTCGAGGCGACAGCGTCTGAATGAAACAGCACACGTGCTTAGAGCATGTATATAAGCTGGGTTGGAAGGGGGGAAGAAAGGGGGAGCCTTAACAAAAGAATATGAAATATCAAGAGGAATTTAGCATATTTATGGGAAATGCAGGTATGTGACTAGTACTGCATATGCCCGTGCATTATGCAGGATTAGCAGCATCAAAGGGAGGGGATATGGGAAATGCAGGTATGTGATATGGGAAATGCAGGTATGTGAATAGTACTATTTATGCCCGTGCATTATGCAGGATTAGCAGCATCAAAGGGAGGGGATAAGGGTAGCATTAATGAAGGGAAGGAGTGTAAATAGTATGTAGCTGCAGTAACTAAAACCACCACGTAAACAACTAAAATATAAACTACATATTATCATCAGTATACTAAATATACTCTACAATACGCTGAGTTACTAACAGTAAGTAATACATTACAATTCTACGTCGTAAAACAAATATATAATATGCTTGCATCTAAACTTTATTCTCTTACATCATACGAGTCTACACCCTACTATATACTGCCATAGACAAACCCAACATTAAATTATATACTGTATTGCACACCAAAGAAAGGTTCTCCTTTACCGACCACCTTGTAAGTGCCACGCTGCTACAAGGAGAGATGTTTCAACAGCATGGCCATACATTCCCTGTTGAGGCTCTGACCATCACTGTCAGGGCATACCCTATGTTAAATAAGGCGAAGCTGAAGACTGAACTGTCTGTCATTTATGAGAGTCCAGAATTCAAGGGCTGCTGTGGTGCACTAGCGCTGTACCAGGTTTTGCTGAAGTACAACCTCCAGGATACTTTTTCAGAGACTGTTGCTCTGTTGAACATCCTCATAACCACTCCCATGACAACTGCTGAAGCTGAGAGGTGTTTCTCAACCTTAAAGAGAATCAAGACATTCCTGAGAAATGTAATGGGACAGCAACGTCTGAATGCAATGGCTATGCTTTCCATGGAGAGGGAACTAGTCAGGAACATGCCTGCTTTCAATGAGAGAGTAATTGATCACTTTGCTACTTTGAAAGAGAGAAGAGCAAAATTTCAGTATAAGTAAGCAGTGTATTAAGCGAGTAATGTAATGTAAGTAGTGTAATAATAGTGAGTATAGAAACAAACAAGGAGATGTACTGTATTGTAAGAGTCACTTTATTTTTCATTAATATTAAAGTAGTGAAGTTGCCTTTACATGCTTAAGCTGTTAATTTATCCATTGCATGGGTGGACCTTATCCTTATCAATCATCCAAACATTTGCCCCCCCTGAGAGATTTTGCAGGAGCCGCCACTGCCAACAACCATTAGCGGGTGACGTCACTGCACATGGGGCAACCCCCCCTCATTGATAATCATGAGCTGAACAATTTTTCTATTGAATATTTCAGATTTACTGCAATATACACCCATCCTTGGACGGGCAAAAAAGCTAGTACCTACTATAATCACCCAGGAATGTCATTGTGTAACGCGCGTGATGTCACTCCACGTCGACCAGCCCCCCTCATTAATGAACAGGTTACGTCCTATTTTTTTGATCTTTGGGTAAAGTCACGTAGATAGGTTCAAATGAATACAAATAAAATAAATAAAAAACTACGACGTTTTGATCGCAACACAAGCGATCGTTTTTTTCTTTTTTCACCGCCTGATGACGACCGCTTGTGTTGCGATTGAAACGTCGTAGTTTTTTGTTCATTTAATTTTTTATTAATTTGAACCTATCTACGTGACTTTACCGAAAGACCCAAAGAATATGAATTCCTGCAGTCACGAAAGCTTTAAGTCAAGGTTACGTCCTCCACATGGACCCACCCCTCATTAATAATCATGAGCGGGTGAGGTTACTCCGCATGGAAACCCCCCCACTCATTAATAATCATGAGGAGGTGACATTACTCTACATCGAACAGCCCCCATCATTAATAATCATGAACAGGTGACATCCTCCAAATGGACACCCCCCCATTAATAATAATTAGCGGGTGACGTCACTCCACATGGGCAGGCGAGGCGCCTCCTCCCCCCTTCTCAGCGTCAACTGATAACCCTCATATTCTTTGGGTCTTTCGGTAAAGTCACGTAGATAGGTTCAAAGAAAATAACAAAAAACTACGATGTTCCGATCGTAACACAAGCTTTCGTCATCAGGAAGAGGGGTTAGCTTCTAAAGGGAAACTGTTTATAAAAGTTTGAAATGAGCATAGCCCAAATGTCAGCAGCCAATGCTAATGTAAGTGGTGGGTAGCGACCACGACGGTGGTGGGTTTTCATGTTCATGTAAAATCGTTGAGCGGCCTTCACGGCCAGCGCCCTGAGGTGGCTGTTAATGTGAGAGATTAGCATGTTAATGGAAGATCGCAGAGCAGCAACCTCGAGCTCGGTGAGCGAGGTGGCTGTGTTAATGTGAGAAATGTAAAATCAGAGAGCCGAAAATAACAACTAACATCAGAAGGTGGTAGGATGGGAACATCAAAGCCAGTTATGACTCAAACTGGTTGATAATGTCCTTCCAATGATCGCTCAGTTTATACCCATATTCTCGATTCAAATTGTGTCTGTCTGTATATATGGATGGCTTCATGAACGAATCTTTGTTGATAGTGTTATAACCCTCACTACAAAGGCAGAACCCTCACGTCACGCTATTGAGACATAGAAGTAAAAAGGACGTCATGATGAACAAGGGATGATAACCTTTAAATGAAATAAGTCTGTGTCACCGCGGCCTTACAAATTGCACACAAATGGATGCAATGAATATCACGTCGCGGTCTGCTTTTCGCTTGCAAGTTTTAGATTTACTGCAATACACCCGTCCTTGGACGGGCAAAAGGCTAGTCATCAAATACACATTGAATTGAATAATTGCTCACAAGTGCAAAATCTTGACAGGACCCTGCTTAAAAAAAGTCTTGATACTCAGTGAGGCTATCCTGGGTAAACAAGTGCAAGCGTAATCATAATAATATGATCTAACTTTTTTTACCCCGTATCTCAGAGCTGTCTTCACTGCAGACCCTTTGCCTGCATGGCATTTTCTGTCATATAAATCTCACCGGCCATGCCACGTTCCCGAGCTTAGCCGTGCCCCGTGAGTGTTCGCGTTCACTTCCTCGCGCAGGGTCCTTGCAGCGTCACAACTCTACCGCCCAATGCTCGAAACTGTTTACCAGCGATTTGTTTCCCTACTGACGTCGACGCTCACTGCTCTCTCTTTCTTACTTGCTGCACCCAAACACATCACCCACCACTCTGTTGTCTAAGCTCAGCTCAAGTCCCTGCACTACTGCAGCTGCTAAGTGCGTCGTTCATCTTCAGTGACAAAATAAATGAGCAAATACCTATTTACTTGACAGTATGTTGAATTTCTTTCGCACCGTACGACGCCAACCGTACTCATCGGAGGTGCGGGGGAAGGACAACAAACTAAACATATCTCTGCCTGCATGTAAACAAATTACATCCCATCAGCCACACGGCCTTCTGGAATTGCAAAATTTCAGATGTTGCAATGGTGCTTCACAACCGGTCCAGTTTGCTTGTGCTGAGCCAGTGGGAATTGTCCGCTTATCTTGTTACTTATATTGTCCACAAGGAAGCTTACGATTGTTTTGTGTATCTCCAGTGGACACTCTCTGGGCGTCTGGCACAGCAGTGCGGTGTAGCTGCTGACTCGTCTAGTCGGGGGCCATGAACGAGAAGCAGTGGGCCCAGTCCTGAGCCATGAGGGATTCCCGTATTCTCGCAAAATGATCTTGGTCATCAAAATGCAGTCTCAAAAAAAGCATATATTTATTTTTAAAATGTTTAGTTATTTTTCGATTTAAAGCTTTCGTGACTGCAGGGATTCATCTTCTTGGTTTTTTCGGTAAAGTCACGTAGAAGGGAAGTAATAAAATAATAAAAATAAAACATAATAAAATGAAACAATTCTCACGACGTTTCAGCCACAACGCAAGCAGCCGTCCTCAGGTGAAGAATGAGACAATCCAAGCTAGGAGCTTACATATAAGCTGGGTTGGGGATGGGAGAAGAGCGCCTTAACAAAAAGAATGTGCATATCAAGAGGAATTTAGCATATACATGGGAAATGCGCAGGGGGCGGGGGGGCTTCAAAGTCATACCATGCCCACGCACTATGCAGGATCAAGAGCACCAAGGGGGGGTGCAGGGATTAGCATTAACAAAGGAAAGGAATGCCAATGATATGTAGCTGCAGTTACTAAACAACACCGTAGAAAACTAAAGTATAAACTACATACAAAAAACTAAAATATATAAACTGCATAGCACCATCAGTATACTTACTATACTCTACAATAAGCTGAGTTACTAACAGCAAGTAATACATTACAATTCTACGTCGTAAAAGTTATATAATATGCTTCCATCTAAACTTTATTCTCTTACATCAACCGAGCATATACCGTACTATATACTGCCATAGATAAACCCAACATTAAATTATATACTGTATTGCAATAAACCACATTTCAACATAACACTATGTATTATTTTACCTACCCTAATGTGTATCAAAATGGTTTATTACGTCCTTCCAATGATTGCTAAGCCAGAATCCATCTTCTCGATTAAAATTGTCTCTGTGTTTGTATATGTGGATCGCCTCATGAACGAATCTCTCATGATAGCCAGATGGCTTGCAGAGAACCTCTGTCTTGGAGAAGTCAATGTCATGTGAGCCCACTGAGTTGTAACAGTGATCTGCCACGGCTGAGGTGTTTGTCCTACCGTGTTTCAGGTCAGCTTCATGTTCACGGATGCGGTCCGAGACATGTCGTTTGGTTTGTCCAATGTAACTGCTACCACAGAGGCAACTTAGTTTGTAGACACCAGGGTGCTGTATGTCTGGAACCACATCTTTTACAGACGGTACCAGATCACGGATTTTATGTACTGTGTTGAATCGGACCTGGATCTTGTGTTTAATCAGGATTTTGGAGATCTTTTTTGTGACCCCAGCAATGTAAGGTAAGGTGATGGTCTTGAAAGGCTCCTCAACAGGATCCTTCTTGATGGTTGGAGAGATGGCTTTGCGGATTGTGTAGTCGGAGTAACCATTAGCCTTAAGAGCTTGGCGTACGTGTTTGAGTTCACTGGAAATGTGTTCATGGTCGGATATGCATTGGGCTCTATGATATAGAGTCTTGATGAGGGAATTCTTCTGGGATGGATGGTGGTGGGAATCCGGTTTTAGATAAGCGTCCGTATGGGTGGATTTCCTGTAGACAGAGTGGCTCATTGAACCATCAGGTCTCCTTTTGATTAGGACATCCAAAAAGGGTAGCTTGCCATCTTTTTCGACTTCCATGGTGAATCTGATGGCTGGGTGTATGGAATTGATGTGGTCAAGAAATTGGTCTAGAGCAGGCCGGCCATGTGGCCAGATGACAAAAGTGTCGTCTACGTACCTCTTCCATAAGGTCGGGCGTAGAGTGGCAGTCTGGATGGCGTCCGTCTCAAATTTCTCCATGAAGATGTTAGCTACAACCGGAGATAGGGGGGAGCCCATTGGGGTGCCCTCAATTTGCTTGTAGAAAGTTTTATTCCAGGTGAAGTATGTATTGGTTAAGCAGTGTCTCACCAGGGGGGGTACCCCAGCATTGAGTCCCTGATGAACCAAGTCTTCAATGATTGCGATGGTGTCAGGTACAGGAACCTTGGTGAATAAGGAAACCACATCAAAACTGACAAGCAGGTCGTCTGGGGACAGGGCAATCCCCTTGATTGTCGATACCAGGTCAGTAGAGTTTAGTACCGCAGAGGTGGTTTTTCCAGTGAAAGGCCGTAGGATTTCAGACAAAAAACGAGCCAATTTATAGGTGGGGGAGTTGATAGTAGAGACAATGGGACGAAGAGGTGTATCTTCTTTATGTATCTTTGGTAAGCCGTATAATCTTGGTGGCCTGGCTGCAGAAGGTTTCAACGAGAACTGTTTGGTCTGATCAAATAAAGCGGTTGAATCAGAAATTATATTGTTGGTTTTAGTGACAAGGCTGTTGGTGGGGTCTCTTTTTATTTTTGTATAGCTGCCATCGTTGAGTAGTTCTTGAATTTTGTTGTTGTATTCTATTTTGTCCATGATGACAGTGGCATTGCCTTTGTCGGCTGAGAGGATGACAATGTCATCCCTCTTTTTTAATTGAGCTAATTCAAAACGCTCATCTTTGCTGATGTTGCTAGCTGGCATCTTGGCGTTTTTGAGGGTTGCAGAGATTTCGGATCTAGCTACGTCTGCAGCGATGTGACTCAAGCCCCTGAGAGCTACATCTACTCGAGCAATTATATCATTAACTGGTATGTGTCTAGGTGTGACTGCAAAGTTTAGTCCTTTAGCTAAAACGGATTTCAAACCTTCAGAAATAGGTTTGTTACTGCGATTAATTACGACTTTGTTAACATCTAGCTTTTCAATGTGTGGGTCCGGTTTCTTGTTTGAGAGGCGGTTGAATTTGGAAATCAAGTTGTCCTTTCATTTAGTCGACATAGCGGCAGCTGAAGAGGCAGTCATTTTTTCTACATGTTCCCAATCCGATGTGGACATTGTTGCACTCAAAGATAAGTGTGATTTGTAGAGTGTATTGTCTAACTGATCTAGTTCGGTGCGCGTAAGTCTGATTTTCTCTGAGATAAGAGCTAAGCTAGTTCTAGACAGAATTCGTTTCGCATTAGAAGAAGTTACAGCAGCAGATGTTAGTGTAAATGCGTTTGGTATTACCTTAGAGTCGCGGCATCTCTTCAGAAAGGTGAGAGACTCGATGAGCTGAGCCTTCTTATCACGGAGCTTGTTGAAGGATCTCAATGTTATGTGGAAACCCTCCCCGTAGAGGCGGTTAAATTTCGATTTAAAGCTTTCGTGACTGCAGGGATTCGTCTTCTTGGTTTTTTCGGTAAAGTCACGTAGAAGGGAAGTACTAAAATAATAAAAATAAAACATAATAAAATGAAACAATTCTCACGACGTTTCGGCCACAACGCAAGCAGCCGTCCTCAGGTGAAGAATGCAAAGTCATACCATGCCCACGCACTATGCAGGATCAAGAGCACCAAGGGGGGGTGCAGGGATTAGCATTAACAAAGGAAAGGAATGCCAATGATATGTAGCTGCAGTTACTAAACAACACCGTAGAAAACTAAAGTATTACTATATACTGCCATAGATAAACCCAACATTAAATTATATACTGTATTGCAATAAACCACATTTCAACATAACACTATGTATTATTTTACCTACCCTAATGTGTATCAAAATGGTTTATTACGTCCTTCCAATGATTGCTAAGCCAGAATCCATCTTCTCGATTAAAATTGTCTCTGTGTTTGTATATGTGGATCGCCTCATGAACGAATCTCTCATGATAGCCAGATGGCTTGCAGAGAACCTCTGTCTTGGAGAAGTCAATGTCATGTGAGCCCACTGAGTTGTAACAGTGATCTGCCACGGCTGAGGTGTTTGTCCTACCGTGTTTCAGGTCAGCTTTATGTTCACGGATGCGGTCCGAGACATGTCGTTTGGTTTGTCCAATGTAACTGCTACCACAGAGGCAACTTAGTTTGTAGACACCAGGGTGCTGTATGTCTGGAACCACATCTTTTACAGACGGTACCAGATCACGGATTTTATGTACTGTGTTGAATCGGACCTGGATCTTGTGTTTAATCAGGATTTTGGAGATCTTTTTTGTGACCCCAGCAATGTAAGGTAAGGTGATGGTCTTGAAAGGCTCCTCAACAGGATCCTTCTTGATGGTTGGAGAGATGGCTTTGCGGATTGTGTAGTCGGAGTAACCATTAGCCTTAAGAGCTTGGCGTACGTGTTTGAGTTCACTGGAAATGTGTTCATGGTCGGATATGCATTGGGCTCTATGATATAGAGTCTTGATGAGGGAATTCTTCTGGGATGGATGGTGGTGGGAATCCGGTTTTAGATAAGCATCCGTATGGGTGGATTTCCTGTAGACAGAGTGGCTCATTGAACCATCAGGTCTCCTTTTGATTAGGACATCCAAAAAGGGTAGCTTGCCATCTTTTTCGACTTCCATGGTGAATCTGATGGCTGGGTGTATGGAATTGATGTGGTCAAGAAATTGGTCTAGAGCAGGCCGGCCATGTGGCCAGATGACAAAAGTGTCGTCTACGTACCTCTTCCATAAGGTCGGGCGTAGAGTGGCAGTCTGGATGGCGTCCGTCTCAAATTTCTCCATGAAGATGTTAGCTACAACCGGAGATAGGGGGGAGCCCATTGGGGTGCCCTCAATTTGCTTGTAGAAAGTTTTATTCCAGGTGAAGTATGTATTGGTTAAGCAGTGTCTCACCAGGGGGGGTACCCCAGCATTGAGTCCCTGATGAACCAAGTCTTCAATGATTGCGATGGTGTCAGGTACAGGAACCTTGGTGAATAAGGAAACCACATCAAAACTGACAAGCAGGTCGTCTGGGGACAGGGCAATCCCCTTGATTGTCGATACCAGGTCAGTAGAGTTTAGTACCGCAGAGGTGGTTTTTCCAGTGAAAGGCCGTAGGATTTCAGACAAAAAACGAGCCAATTTATAGGTGGGGGAGTTGATAGTAGAGACAATGGGACGAAGAGGTGTATCTTCTTTATGTATCTTTGGTAAGCCGTATAATCTTGGTGGCCTGGCTGCAGAAGGTTTCAACGAGAACTGTTTGGTCTGATCAAATAAAGCGGTTGAATCAGAAATTATATTGTTGGTTTTAGTGACAAGGCTGTTGGTGGGGTCTCTTTTTATTTTTGTATAGCTGCCATCGTTGAGTAGTTCTTGAATTTTGTTGTTGTATTCTATTTTGTCCATGATGACAGTGGCATTGCCTTTGTCGGCTGAGAGGATGACAATGTCATCCCTCTTTTTTAATTGAGCTAATTCAAAACGCTCATCTTTGCTGATGTTGCTAGCTGGCATCTTGGCGTTTTTGAGGGTTGCAGAGATTTCGGATCTAGCTACGTCTGCAGCGATGTGACTCAAGCCCCTGAGAGCTACATCTACTCGAGCAATTATATCATTAACTGGTATGTGTCTAGGTGTGACTGCAAAGTTTAGTCCTTTAGCTAAAACGGATTTCAAACCTTCAGAAATAGGTTTGTTACTGCGATTAATTACGACTTTGTTAACATCTAGCTTTTCAATGTGTGGGTCCGGTTTCTTGTTTGAGAGGCGGTTGAATTTGGAAATCAAGTTGTCCTTTCATTTAGTCGACATAGCGGCAGCTGAAGAGGCAGTCATTTTTTCTACATGTTCCCAATCCGATGTGGACATTGTTGCACTCAAAGATAAGTGTGATTTGTAGAGTGTATTGTCTAACTGATCTAGTTCGGTGCGCGTAAGTCTGATTTTCTCTGAGATAAGAGCTAAGCTAGTTCTAGACAGAATTCGTTTCGCATTAGAAGAAGTTACAGCAGCAGATGTTAGTGTAAATGCGTTTGGTATTACCTTAGAGTCGCGGCATCTCTTCAGAAAGGTGAGAGACTCGATGAGCTGAGCCTTCTTATCACGGAGCTTGTTGAAGGATCTCAATGTTATGTGGGAACCCTCCCCGTAGAGGCGGTTAAATTTCGATTTAAAGCTTTCGTGACTGCAGGGATTCGTCTTCTTGGTTTTTTCGGTAAAGTCACGTAGAAGGGAAGTACTAAAATAATAAAAATAAAACATAATAAAATGAAACAATTCTCACGACGTTTCGGCCACAACGCAAGCAGCCGTCCTCAGGTGAAGAATGCAAAGTCATACCATGCCCACGCACTATGCAGGATCAAGAGCACCAAGGGGGGGTGCAGGGATTAGCATTAACAAAGGAAAGGAATGCCAATGATATGTAGCTGCAGTTACTAAACAACACCGTAGAAAACTAAAGTATTACTATATACTGCCATAGATAAACCCAACATTAAATTATATACTGTATTGCAATAAACCACATTTCAACATAACACTATGTATTATTTTACCTACCCTAATGTGTATCAAAATGGTTTATTACGTCCTTCCAATGATTGCTAAGCCAGAATCCATCTTCTCGATTAAAATTGTCTCTGTGTTTGTATATGTGGATCGCCTCATGAACGAATCTCTCATGATAGCCAGATGGCTTGCAGAGAACCTCTGTCTTGGAGAAGTCAATGTCATGTGAGCCCACTGAGTTGTAACAGTGATCTGCCACGGCTGAGGTGTTTGTCCTACCGTGTTTCAGGTCAGCTTTATGTTCACGGATGCGGTCCGAGACATGTCGTTTGGTTTGTCCAATGTAACTGCTACCACAGAGGCAACTTAGTTTGTAGACACCAGGGTGCTGTATGTCTGGAACCACATCTTTTACAGACGGTACCAGATCACGGATTTTATGTACTGTGTTGAATCGGACCTGGATCTTGTGTTTAATCAGGATTTTGGAGATCTTTTTTGTGACCCCAGCAATGTAAGGTAAGGTGATGGTCTTGAAAGGCTCCTCAACAGGATCCTTCTTGATGGTTGGAGAGATGGCTTTGCGGATTGTGTAGTCGGAGTAACCATTAGCCTTAAGAGCTTGGCGTACGTGTTTGAGTTCACTGGAAATGTGTTCATGGTCGGATATGCATTGGGCTCTATGATATAGAGTCTTGATGAGGGAATTCTTCTGGGATGGATGGTGGTGGGAATCCGGTTTTAGATAAGCGTCCGTATGGGTGGATTTCCTGTAGACAGAGTGGCTCATTGAACCATCAGGTCTCCTTTTGATTAGGACATCCAAAAAGGGTAGCTTGCCATCTTTTTCGACTTCCATGGTGAATCTGATGGCTGGGTGTATGGAATTGATGTGGTCAAGAAATTGGTCTAGAGCAGGCCGGCCATGTGGCTAGATGACAAAAGTGTCATCTACGTACCTCTTCCATAAGGTCGGGCGTAGAGTGGCAGTCTGGATGGCGTCCGTCTCAAATTTCTCCATGAAGATGTTAGCTACAACCGGAGATAGGGGGGAGCCCATTGGGGTGCCCTCAATTTGCTTGTAGAAAGTTTTATTCCAGGTGAAGTATGTATTGGTTAAGCAGTGTCTCACCAGGGGGGGTACCCCAGCATTGAGTCCCTGATGAACCAAGTCTTCAATGATTGCGATGGTGTCAGGTACAGGAACCTTGGTGTAAAAGATGTGGTTCCAGACATACAGCACCCTGGTGTCTACAAACTAAGCTGCCTCTGTGGTAGCAGTTACATTGGACAAACCAAACGACATGTCTCGGACCGCATCCGTGAACATAAAGCTGACCTGAAACACGGTAGGACAAACACCTCAGCCGTGGCAGATCACTGTTACAACTCAGTGGGCTCACATGACATTGACTTCTCCAAGACAGAGGTTCTCTGCAAGCCATCTGGCTATCATGAGAGATTCGTTCATGAGGCGATCCACATATACAAACACAGAGACAATTTTAATCGAGAAGATGGATTCTGGCTTAGCAATCATTGGAAGGACGTAATAAACCATTTTGATACACATTAGGGTAGGTAAAATAATACATAGTGTTATGTTGAAATGTGGTTTATTGCAATACAGTATATAATTTAATGTTGGGTTTATCTATGGCAGTATATAGTAATACTTTAGTTTTCTACGGTGTTGTTTAGTAACTGCAGCTACATATCATTGGCATTCCTTTCCTTTGTTAATGCTAATCCCTGCACCCCCCCTTGGTGCTCTTGATCCTGCATAGTGCGTGGGCATGGTATGACTTTGCATTCTTCACCTGAGGACGGCTGCTTGCGTTGTGGCCGAAACGTCGTGAGAATTGTTTCATTTTATTATGTTTTATTTTTATTATTTTATTACTTCCCTTCTACGTGACTTTACCGAAAAAACCAAGAAGATGAATCCCTGCAGTCACGAAAGCTTTAAATCGAAATTTAACCGCCTCTACGGGGAGGGTTTCCACATAACATTGAGATCCTTCAACAAGCTCCGTGATAAGAAGGCTCAGCTCATCGAGTCTCTCACCTTTCTGAAGAGATGCCGCGACTCTAAGGTAATACCAAACGCATTTACACTAACATCTGCTGCTGTAACTTCTTCTAATGCGAAACGAATTCTGTCTAGAACTAGCTTAGCTCTTATCTCAGAGAAAATCAGACTTACGCGCACCGAACTAGATCAGTTAGACAAGACACTCTACAAATCACACTTATCTTTGAGTGCAACAATGTCCACAACGGATTGGGAACATGTAGAAAAAATGACTGCCTCTTCAGCTGCCGCTATGTCGACTAAATGTAAGGACAACTTGATTTCCAAATTCAACCGCCTCTCAAACAAGAAACCGGACCCACACATTGAAAAGCTAGATGTTAACAAAGTCGTAATTAATCGCAGTAACAAACCTATTTCTGAAGGTTTGAAATCCGTTTTAGCTAAAGGACTAAACTTTGCAGTCACACCTAGACACATACCAGTTAATGATATAATTGCTCGAGTAGATGTAGCTCTCAAGGGCTTGAGTCACATCGCTGCAGACGTAGCTAGATCCGAAATCTCTGCAACCCTCAAAAACGCCAAGATGCCAGCTAGCAACATCAGCAAAGATGAGCGTTTTGAATTAGCTCAATTAAAAAAGAGGGATGACATTGTCATCCTCTCAGCCGACAAAGGCAATGCCACTGTCATCATGGACAAAATAGAATACAACAACAAAATTCAAGAACTACTCAACGATGGCAGCTATACAAAAATAAAAAGAGACCCCACCAACAGCCTTGTCACTAAAACCAACAATATCATTTCTGATTTAACCGCTTTATTTGATCAGACCAAACAGTTCTCGTTGAAACCTTCTGCAGCCAGGCCACCAAGATTATACGGCTTACCAAAGATACATATAGAAGATACACCTCTTCGTCCCATTGTCTCTACTATCAACTCCCCCACCTATAAATTGGCTCGTTTTTTGTCTGAAATCCTACGGCCTTTCACTGGAAAAACCACCTCTGCGGTACTAAACTCTACTGACCTGGTATCGACAATCAAGGGGATTGCCCTGTCCCCAGACGACCTGCTTGTCAGTTTTGATGTGGTTTCCTTATTCACCAAGGTTCCTGTACCTGACACCATCGCAATCATTGAAGACTTGGTTCATCAGGGACTGAATGCTGGGGTACCCCCCCTGGTGAGACACTGCTTAACCAATACATACTTCACCTGGAATAAAACTTTCTACAAGCAAATTGAGGGCACCCCAATGGGCTCCCCCCTATCTCCGGTTGTAGCTAACATCTTCATGGAGAAATTTGAGACGGACGCCATCCAGACTGCCACTCTACGCCCGACCTTATGGAAGAGGTACGTAGACGACACTTTTGTCATCTGGCCACATGGCCGGCCTGCTCTAGACCAATTTCTTGACCACATCAATTCCATACACCCAGCCATCAGATTCACCATGGAAGTCGAAAAAGATGGCAAGCTACCCTTTTTGGATGTCCTAATCAAAAGGAGACCTGATGGTTCAATGAGCCACTCTGTCTACAGGAAATCCACCCATACGGACGCTTATCTAAAACCGGATTCCCACCACCATCCATCCCAGAAGAATTCCCTCATCAAGACTCTATATCATAGAGCCCAATGCATATCCGACCATGAACACATTTCCAGTGAACTCAAACACGTACGCCAAGCTCTTAAGGCTAATGGTTACTCCGACTACACAATCCGCAAAGCCATCTCTCCAACCATCAAGAAGGATCCTGTTGAGGAGCCTTTCAAGACCATCACCTTACCTTACATTGCTGGGGTCACAAAAAAGATCTCCAAAATCCTGATTAAACACAAGATCCAGGTCCGATTCAACACAGTACATAAAATCCGTGATCTGGTACCGTCTGTAAAAGATGTGGTTCCAGACATACAGCACCCTGGTGTCTACAAACTAAGTTGCCTCTGTGGTAGCAGTTACATTGGACAAACCAAACGACATGTCTCGGACCGCATCCGTGAACATAAAGCTGACCTGAAACACGGTAGGACAAACACCTCAGCCGTGGCAGATCACTGTTACAACTCAGTGGGCTCACATGACATTGACTTCTCCAAGACAGAGGTTCTCTGCAAGCCATCTGGCTATCATGAGAGATTCGTTCATGAGGCGATCCACATATACAAACACAGAGACAATTTTAATCGAGAAGATGGATTCTGGCTTAGCAATCATTGGAAGGACGTAATAAACCATTTTGATACACATTAGGGTAGGTAAAATAATACATAGTGTTATGTTGAAATGTGGTTTATTGCAATACAGTATATAATTTAATGTTGGGTTTATCTATGGCAGTATATAGTAATACTTTAGTTTTCTACGGTGTTGTTTAGTAACTGCAGCTACATATTATTGGCATTCCTTTCCTTTGTTAATGCTAATCCCTGCACCCCCCCTTGGTGCTCTTGATCCTGCATAGTGCGTGGGCATGGTATGACTTTGTATTCTTCACCTGAGGACGGCTGCTTGCGTTGTGGCCGAAACGTCGTGAGAATTGTTTCATTTTATTATGTTTTATTTTTATTATTTTATTACTTCCCTTCTACGTGACTTTACCGAAAAAACCAAGAAGATGTTTAGTTATTATTTAGCTCATATCAGATACGTGACTTGTTCTTACCATGCCTATAAGCAGGTCTAACTCCATCTCCTCTCGGGCTGGGGTAGCCGGGCTGGTGTGTGGGGACCCACCTTGACTGCGACACTTACTGCCTCGCATAGTCCTGGGTGGCCAACAAAGAGGGACGTTGGCTGGTGAAGGGCCCACCTCAGATCCCAGCCCTGGCACCAGCCTTTTGCTAAAAGGGAGCTCTTGTGGGATATAAAATCCACAGGCGAGAGGGGTATCAGGCCAATCGAGAGTTCGTTGCAGGGAAGGCGAGGCCTTGGAGAAGAGGAGGCAGTCTCAATGCCAAAACCATTTGATATCAGTGTTATTATTGTATAGTGACTGTGCTTGTCACTGTATGGTGCCGGGGCTTGCAAAGCCACGGCCGGTAATGTGTGTTGTCATTACGGACAACCCGGGTTACGGGATGCAGTACCAACCCTAGTGGGGTTTGGATGTGCGCTGGTTAGCGTGGAGGCACCGCGAGCAGTGTGGGGTGCGGGCTCCCGGCGAAGGAGTGAGGGGGAGCGTCAGCCAGCCAGGGTTACCTTGGGGCATGATATGCTGGTTGACCTGCTATAACGTGACCGGACGATATTAGAGGGGGGCCACCGGTGGACGGGGATCATGGGGCGGTCACGTGGTCCAAAGGAGCTCTTGGGAACCTTCGAGAAGGAGCTCGAGAGGCCTGGAAGGTGGGCAGGGCGAAGGGCGGAGCCAGCCCCAGCCCGGGAGCATATAATGAGGGCTCCGTGAGGAGCTCGAGGTTCTTCGTGTGCTGGTGTTACGAAGATCCACGTCGGGGAGAAGAAGCCTTTAGCCATGCGGTCCGGGACCTAGTTTGTTGTCCGGACTGGGATAGCGAACCGTGTATAGTTCTGCCATAGCGTGGTTAGATGGGCATTTGAGACCTGAGTGTAGATCGTGTTGTGTTACGTGTTAATGCGGAATAAATAGTGTTGCTCCCAAGATAACGTCTGCGACTCAGTTGGACTCACAACAATTGCACTCCAGCGCCTGTGGAGGAGGCGACGGTTGGATCACACAAATGTTGTGAAGCTCTCTTCCCGTGGACGTCTAGGAACCCTACCCTGGCTCTACCAGGAGAAGGCGGTATAAGCAAAAATGTGGACTCCACCGATTCCGTCTGTACGGGATAGAGTGTTTCCCCGTCGCACGCGTGGGTTTTCTCAGGGTGCTCCAGTTTCCTCCTACATGTAAACACTAATTAACACCTTCCTACAGGGTGCTTCAAATAAATGTTAACAGTTCAGAGAATTTGCAACAATACCACTGTAGCGACTGACTCAGATACACTAAGAGTAGGAGGCACTCTGTTTATTAACACGGCCTGACAGTAACACTTAGTAACTACAGTTCCCAGTCAGGACAGCTGGTAGACTGCCTGACTGGTGACGCCGAGATGGTGATGATGGAGGCTACGGTGAAGTCTCCAGCAGCACGACGGGATCCCACTCCAAACGACAGCTCCGAGGTCCCCTGCTGGGGCCCCTCTTATACTGTCAGCGTGGCCTGGCTCCGTTCCCGGCCACGCCCCCAGCCACGCCCTCTTTTGGAACCTACTAGCGGTTTCTCGGTGTGCTCCTTCTGTGACCCTTCCCCTAGATCCCTCTCTAGTCTATTACCTGGGCTGCTGTCAGTCAGGGCTGCTGTAAGCTGCAGATCCCCTTCCCTGCCAGCAACCAGCGCTATGCTGCTCCGTGACCGATTCTATGTCACTACACCACAAGAAATGTGGAGACCACCTTGAATATATTCCAGGCATGTGTTGACAATGATGGCGAACAAGTGGAGACTCTTTAACTTTTTGGAGCTATGAATATACATGTTAAAGTGTATTATTCGTAGTTTTTCCATTAAAAACTAGTCCCATGTAAGTGTAAACATTTTTTGAAGCACCCTGTATATCGAGAACCTTAGACCCCACGTGACTGCCCTCCAGCTTGTCTATGCTTCCCCGTGCCTCTGAGTCAATCTCTCTCTGCGAGAGCCTAAACTGTGAAATGTTCACTCTCTGGTAATTTTGAATAACGCGTGTTTTATGGGTTTGAGCCTGAGGCATAGATTACCTTTACCAGTTAAAATTGTGCAAATGAGGTTTTTTTGTATTCGTACATAAGTTATTGTGATTCTTGCAACCCCATAAATAACTTTTTCACTTTGCTGCATTGGTGCTCATGAAAGTGTAGTGACATCAGGGATGCCACTGTATGGTGCCGGCCCGGGGGGGGCAATGGCATGCGGTCTTCTTACGTCGTGGACCGCACTGGGTGGGTTGCTGTGTGATGCCGGCTTTAGCATAGCATGGCGTGCGATGCACCCTCATCGCATATACCCCGTAGATGGTTGTAGTACCAGCACTAGCAGGGCTTTGTGAGCGCTGGGATAGCGCGGGCACCACGCATAGCGTGTAGCAGAGGTCGCAAACGGGTTTTGATTCCTTACCCGTACCCGTACCCGGCCGCACCAGGGTCGCAAACGGATACCCGTACCCATACCTGGCCGGGTACGGGTAGCCGGATATCGGGTAGGGTACGGGTAACAGGTACCCGATTGCGACCTCTGGTGTGTAGTGCGGGCTCCCACAAGGGGGAGTGGGATAGTGTCAGCCTAGGGACAGGGTTGCCCGGGCCATGGCACTTTGGTTGACCGCGTAGACACGTGATCTGGAGTGTCCACAGAGAAGGCCCCAGGTGGGGGGGGAGGGGGGCTAGGGGGTGATCACGTGTCCAGGGAGAGCTCTCGAGGGGCATCGAGAGGGAGCTAGAACGCTCGAGAAAGCAGGCGGGGCCGAGGGCGGTGCCAGCCCCGACCGGGGAGGATATAAGGTGGGTCCCTGAGAGGGAAGGGGGTCACTTCGTTCTACAAGCTGGAAGCTCTACATCTAAAAGCTGGAAGCTCTACGTCTACAAGCTGGAAGCTCAACGTCCTACGAGGCATCAACACGTGACCGGGGACCCGAGTGAGGGTCCGACTCTTCGTAGGTGTAACTCCTACGTATAGTGTAGTTAGCTGGGTGGTCACCACCCCAGGCTGTATCTGGTAAAGGGGAAGTTACCCTTTTGTATATACGTGTTATAATAAATGTGTTGCCTCTGAAGAATAACGTCTGCGACTCAGTTGGACTCACTACAAAAGTGAGTGTTCGGTAGAGCGATGGGCCATCTGCTCCTTGGGCCATCTTGGATCATATTCTTGGTTCTTTCGGTAAAGTCACGTAAATAGAAAACAAAAATCTAAATTAAAAGCAAAAAACCCACGACGTTTCGATCGCAACACAAGCAGTCTTTTTCAGGTGGAAATAAAAGAGGGGGAAAGCCTCTGAATGTATCTGCTTATGTAGTGGGTTGAATATCTAGAAGGGAGCTTCTCTGAGGCAACACAGTTTTTATTTTACAATTAACACTTAATACAGAGGCAACGACCCCTCACACCCGATACACTATGGAGGTTACTCTCCAGTCTAATACACCTCTCACTGGTTAATCTACAAGTTTTCCGTGAGTGAAGCTTGAATCTTCACTGTATTTTAGCGGGAGCCGATCATTGCCAGGGGTACAGCTCTGCCCTCGGGCTCTTCAGTCTTCACTGGTATTGCTTAGAGCCGACCCTTGCCAGGGGTACGGCTCTGCCCTTGAGGCTCATCAGTCTACAGGAGGCTTCTTGTCTTCAGCTGGACGACGACTGCCGGGACCGTTCAGAGGTCCGACTTTTATACAGAGCTGTGACTTGCTCCGCCCCGGCCACACCTTCCTTCTCAAACCTTCGAGAAGGATCCGGGGATGATGTCATCCCCCAGCCCCCCTCCTGGGTCTGGGGTCTGCCCCTTTTACATAGGCCTCGGCAAGGTAAGGTAAAAGTAAAAATGTAAAAAAAACAAGTCTACCTTTACCTTACCTTTTAACTTACCATAATACAATCACTCTACCCTACCTTTTACCCTTTAGCAGGTAAGGTAAAAGGTAAATGGTAAAAGCAACGAGCCTACCTTTACCCTACCTTTTACCCTTACCCCATACAAATTGCCCGATTACAGGGTAATTACTGGGGTACTACTACACATGAAAAAGGTTTATAACGGTAAATGCTATTTAGAGCGCTTTATACATATAGAATACTCTCGATGATTCCAATTTTACACGCTTTCTTTGAACTCACTCTGTTTGTTGTTGTTGTCGTTGTTGTCGTTGTCAATTTTAACCCACTTCCCAATGTGGTATCGACTGCAACCTTGGTATACTTATGTCATACTGATGACAACACTATATTCTATCATAAAAAATATCTGTTTAAAAAAATCGTTTTTTAGTATGTTATGTTTCGGCTTGGGTCTAATTGTCCACAGTCAACTGACGTTGGCTGTAATTGGCCATGGTCCCTCACGTTATGGCAAGCTTCGGGGCCACTTCCTGGAGTCGTGGAGTTCTGCCATTACTAGTACATTTAATAAAAGCGTGTTTTTTTAAAGTAAAAAAAAATATTACATGTTAAATGGAGGCCACGGACTGCGCCACGGAGCTTTTATCGGTAAACAAGGTACCGTATTTACCGGGTAATACTTCGCGCTACCTTTACCCTACTGGGTCATTTTTCCGAGATACCTTTAGGGTAAAGGTGGCATGTCGACACCTTTACCCTTTACCCTTTTACCCGGTAAAAAGGGTAAATTACCTTACCTTGCCAAGGCCTACTTTTACATACTGTTCCATAAGATAACCGTTGGCCCTATGACCCATAGACTCTCAGCACTGGGGCTCAACCCCTCTGTTGCCCCCTATTGGCATGTAGCCGGGATTGCCGGCAACTGCATGGGAACGGCGCATCTTGGCCCAATAACACCGTTACACTTATGAAGTATTCAGAATGACGGCGAGAAACCACTTGACGGGTAGCACACTTTATTAAATCTTGTCTTTCCACAATAACACGTGTGGTCACTATTTCTCACACTACACACTCCACTTGACACGTGTGGTCACTACAACTCACGCTGCACATTCCACTTGACACGTGTGGTTACTACGGCTCACGCTGCACGCTCACGCTACACGCTCACGGTGCACGCTCACGGGCACTCCAGCCCCGTAGCGTCCGTGGAGCCTACAGACCCACCCCAGCTTGGGCGTGGGTCACGACCTCTGGGTCCCGCGGGCCGGCCCTCACACGGACATTCGGCCCCGGGTCCCAAGGTCCTGCCTCTGAGCCACACAGGGCCCCGGTCCCCACAAGGACAGCGGGACTAGGTGCCTCAGGGCCCTATCTCTTCCTCCTCCGTCTTCTGTCTTCACTGGTCACCAACTCCCCGCGCGCCCGCGCGCACCGCCCCATATAGCCTCCACTCCCGGGAGACGGAGCATATGCGGACCGCGACGTGAGCACCCCCCTAGTTGACCAATCCCCACGCGCTGCCACACGATCCCCTCGCTGTCAGCGCGCGTCACCGATACCCAGCCAATCACCGCCTCATAACCCATGACCCCGCGCTGACCCATGATCCTTCACCGTCAGCGCGCGTCACCAACACACACAGCCAATCACTACGCGCTGGCACACGATCCTTACCCCAGCGCGTATCACCACTACACTTATAATGGCTCCAGAGTGGGCGGGGGAAAGGGGCTGCGCGAGAGACAGGAGGAGAGAGAGGGGGTGGGGCAGAGATGGGGGGGCGGAGATGGGAGGGGGGAAATTGAGACAGGGGGAGAGAGAGGGGGTGGGGCAGAGATAGGGGGGGAGGAAAGAGGGGCAGAGATGGGAGGACGGAGGAATTGCACATCGGTACACCCATCAGAAAATGGGGGGGGGGGAGAAGAATGGGGCAGAGGGGGTGGAGCAGAGATAGGGGGGAGGGGTAGAGATGGGAGGGGGGGAATTGAGACAGGGGGAGAGAGAGGGGGTGGGGCAGAGATAGGGGTAGAGATGGGAGCAGGGAGGAATTGCACCTCAGTACACTCGTCTCGGTTGAAATTGTGTTTGTGTCTGTATATATGTGTAGCTTCGGAAATGCACATCTTATTGTATATGTTTTTGTCCATGATGACCGTGGCATTACCCTTGTCGGCTGAGAGAATGACGATATCTTCCCTCTTTTTTAATTGAAACTAAAAGCGCTCCTCACTGATGGTTCTGGCTGGTATCTTAGCGCTTTTGAGGGTTGCAGCGATTTCAGATCTTGTTACATCTGCAGCGATGTGTCCCAAACCCTTAAGGGCTACACAGAGGCGTAGCTAGGGGGGGGGGGGGCAGGGGGGTACATATGTCCCCGGGCGACAAGGTAAAGGGGCGCCAAAATGAGGCTTACAACGTTACATTATAACTTGTTGCGGCGGGCGCGGCAGCCTGAAACTACTGCACAAATCTACACGTCAACCTAAAAGTTTATATATCCCGCCACACACAGCCTACATGTCATGTAATTACATTTTGGTATGTGATTAAACGGGGGGGGCGCCAATTTTATAGTTCGTCCCCGGGCACAAAATATCCTAGCTACGCCTTTGGGGCTACATCGACCTGAGCAATGTCATCAATTGGTATGTGTTTGGGGGTTAATGCAAATGTAGTGGTGATACGCGCTGGGTGTATACGTCGTGTGCCAGCGCGTATGTACGGGTGTGTGTGTGGTGACGCGCGCTGACGGGGAGGAGCAGGCGTCAGTGCGCGGGTGGGGGTAGTGCTGCTGATTGGCTGTGTGCCGGTGACGCGCCCAGAGGGAGTGATCGGGTAGCAGCGCGGTGTGATTGGTCGGGGAGTGGAAACACGCGCTGAGCGGAACCGGATCGTAGAGATAGCGCGTGGGGATTGGGTAACTGAGGAGCGGTGCCGACGTTGAGGTCCGCATCCGCTCCGTCTCCCGGGAAGAAGAGGTATATAAGGTGATGCACAGAGGAATACGGGGCAGAAGTGGAACCATCTAAGAATGAAGACGAAGGTGCAGAGATAGAGCCCGGAGAGGAGAGTAATGGAGAGTAGAGGAGAGTAAGGTATAAGTGTGTAGCCAGAGAGAGAGAACGGTCTACACGAGCTGAGTACTGTATAGTGTGTAGCCAGAGAGAGAGAACGGTCTACACGAGCTGAGTAATGTATAGTGTGTAGCCAGAGAGAGAGAACGGTCTACACGAGCTGAGTAATGTATAGTGTGTAGCCAGAGAGAGAACGGTCTACACAAGCTGAGTGATGTATAGTGTGTAGCCAGAGAGAGAGAAAGGTCTACACGAGCCGAGTATGCATACGGTGTAGCCAGAGAGAGAGGAAGGTCTACACGAGCCGAGTATGCATACGGTGTAGCCAGAGGGGGAAAGCGCCGTTGGTACGTTCACCCCTCCCGACTGAAACCGTTCTCGCCTCCATATGGCCTCCCCTTGTGTCGTGATGGCCGGGCGTGTGACGTGACCGGCGACCCAGAGGGGGAAATGTCTCTGCCTGATCCGCACGTATTTTCGCCTGATCTGCTCCCAGGTGTCTCGGAACTGACAGCTGCCGATCACCGGCGGCCGGATCTCCGCGGCGGGGCCGGCCCTTTCAGGCCCGTTCCGCGCCGTCTGGAGCAGCCGGAACCGCCGGACGGTCGTCAGTGTCCCGCCCCATACGACGGACCAGCCAGACGGACTCGCGCCAGGTCGTGCTACTTTGCATGACCTGCCTCGTGAGGAGTCGGGGCAGTTGGAGCGCCTCGTCACTGCGTGTAGTCGCAGGGACGTGGGGCGCGTTCGTTTTTTGGAATTTGCTCGTATCGTCTTATTGTTGACTTTTCGTGTTCATTGTCAATCTGTACATAGTTATTCTTGTTGTTGTTGTTGTTATGTTACGGGGCACACTCGGGGGGTTACGGGGTTTTTTTTTGTTGGTTGTCGTTTTATCGTCGCGGTTGGTTGTTGTTAGCAGCCGGGCCGGCTGCGAGCTATGTGGGAGGGGGTGATGTAGTGGTGATACGCGCTGGGTGTATACGTCGTGTGCCAGCGCGTATGTACGGGTGTGTGTGTGGTGACGCGCGCTGACGGGGAGGAGCAGGCGTCAGTGCGCGGGTGGGGGTAGTGCTGCTGATTGGCTGTGTGCCGGTGACGCGCCCAGAGGGAGTGATCGGGTAGCAGCGCGGTGTGATTGGTCGGGGAGTGGAAACACGCGCTGAGCGGAACCGGATCGTAGAGATAGCGCGTGGGGATTGGGTAACTGAGGAGCGGTGCCGACGTTGAGGTCCGCATCCGCTCCGTCTCCCGGGAAGAAGAGGTATATAAGGTGATGCACAGAGGAATACGGGGCAGAAGTGGAACCATCTAAGAATGAAGACGAAGGTGCAGAGATAGAGCCCGGAGAGGAGAGTAATGGAGAGTAGAGGAGAGTAAGGTATAAGTGTGTAGCCAGAGAGAGAGAACGGTCTACACGAGCTGAGTACTGTATAGTGTGTAGCCAGAGAGAGAGAACGGTCTACACGAGCTGAGTAATGTATAGTGTGTAGCCAGAGAGAGAGAACGGTCTACACGAGCTGAGTAATGTATAGTGTGTAGCCAGAGAGAGAACGGTCTACACGAGCTGAGTGATGTATAGTGTGTAGCCAGAGAGAGAGAAAGGTCTACACGAGCCGAGTATGCATACGGTGTAGCCAGAGAGAGAGGAAGGTCTACACGAGCCGAGTATGCATACGGTGTAGCCAGAGAGAGAGATGCAAAGTCTACACGAGGCGAGTGGAGAGTGTAGCAGAGGCGCAGAGTCTACACGAGGCGAGAGAAGAGTGTAGCCGAGGCGCGGAGTCTACACGAGGCACAGAGAGCCAGCAGCACAGAATCTAAGAGAGTCAAGAGAAGCGTAGGGTGAAGAAGAAGAGGTCACGAGTTGTACCGTTGTATGGTGACCGCATTGTGAAGAAGAGAGGCCACGCGTTGTATTGTTACAAGTCAAGATTTAATAAAAGAAGTGTGTTCCCGTCAAGGAGTTTCCTGCCGTCATTTTCCAATACTTCACAAAGTTCAATCCTTTAGCCAAAACCGACTTTAGACCATCGGAGATTGGGCTATTACTCAGATTGGTAACAACCTTGTCAAGGTCTAACTTTTTAATGTGTGGATCTGGTTTCTTCTTGGAAAGGAGGTTGAATTTGGAAATCAGATCATTTTTACATTTAGCTGACATTGTAGCGGCTGATAAAGCGGTCATGTTATCTACATGTTCCCAATGAGATGTTGACCTTTTTTCTGTCAATGTTAAGTGTAAATTCAAGAGTGTCTTATCTGCATGATCCAGTTCAGTGCGGATCAGTCTAATTCTCTCAGAGATCAGGGCCAAGCTAGCTCTAAACAAAATTCGTTTGGCATTGGAAGATGTGACAGCAGCAGAGGTCAGTGTGAATGAGATCGTTATTACCTTCGAGTCGCGGCATCGCTTCAGAAATGTGAGTGACTCGATCAGATGAGCTTTCTTGTCTTGGAGTTTGTTAAAAGATCTTATGGTTATGTGGAAACCCTCCCCGTAGAGGCGGTTAAATTTTGACTTAAAATCATGTTGTGGTATCATGTTGTGGTATTGCACTGCCACTCAATGTTGCTTTTCACACCTGTGGCGTACACTTGCACAGGCAATTCGTTTCTGTGACGCAACAGCTGTCAGAGCTACAGTTCAGATCCCAAACCCTGTGCCACTGCGAAGATCAACAACACAGTTTGCGCTTACTACGTGACAAAGCACGCATAAAATATCCATGATTCTATCCCATGTGATAGCCGGTAATGTCCACTAAAACTCAGTTCTTCAGTATCACATTCCTTTCTCTGACACTGTTGTAATTCCTCTTCATTTCATCATTTTGATCGCGGTCCGCCTTCAATAATTCCGCAGGATAGACGACATCACGCACATCCTGTTGCGGCTTCCCTTCGTGTCGTCGTCGTTGACTCAGCAGTGGTTCTGCTCTCTCGTTGCCCGCACGATCCGTGCGGTGCCGAGCCGAAGAACCGAGTGTGAATGTTTACCTGAAGACTCGTCACGTGAGTAACTACAATATACATCGAGCGTGTCTGTCTCCACACACAATACAAGTACTGTGCTGAATCATTTACACATCGCATCAGCTATACCGCCTTCTGTGAGTTTCATCTTATCAGCAGTATTGAATCAACGCAAAGCAAAACTCGAGACCGGCTTTGACAGTCAGGGTCTCATCAGCAGTCAGGCTTGCTGGAACCAAAGCTGGCGATCTGCTGGATGTCTCCAAGCAATGACTGTTAGACTTGGGTCCACATATTGGGGGGGAGGGGTTTTGGGGGGGGGGTTGCGGGAGAGGAGTTTAGAGTTGGAGGGGTTTAGGGTGGGGTTTTGGGGGCAGTTTGGGGGGAGGGGTTTAGAGGGGGTGGGGATTGGGGGGGGGGGGGGTTTAGGGGGTTGGGGTTTAAGGTTCAAGTTCAAGTTCATTTATTAGGTATAGCCCTGTGAGCCATTCGGCTCTTGAATCGGGTGCAACCGCAACAAACAGAAAACAAAAACATGAACAAGAAAACATCTTAAAGTGACTGTGCAAACAGAAAATCCAAGAAAAGACAGCAAAATATTGCAGAAAAAGCACCGTACACCAACACTGTGTGCAAAAATCCCAATGGGATGCAAGTCAAACAACAACAACCACAAGACAACAAAGGTGGGAGAGGTTTAGGGGGGAGGGGGGTTTGGGGGCGGGGTATGGGAGGGGGGGGTTCGGGGGGAGGGGTTTAGAGGTGGGTCGGGTTTTGGGGGAGGGGTTTTAGGGGGTTGGGATTTAAGAGGGAGGGGCTTAGCGGGAGGGGTTTAGGGGGAATGGGTTTAGGGAGAATGGGTTAAGGGGGGAGGGGTTTAGGGGGGAGGGGTTTAGGGGGAGGGGCGCGGTGGGGGTGTCACGTGGTGGTGGGGGTGAGGGTGACGTCACTGCGCTGCGTTCCGCGCGGCGACTCAAGATGGCGCGCGGCGTGGAGGAGGCGCCGCCACAGCGGCGGGAGTGCTGCCGCCGCTGCTGCTGCCGCTGCTGAAGCTCCGGCTCTTGTGGCTGTCGTGGCCGTGGTCGGTAGTCGCCGCGTCGCTGTCGGGGCTGTCTCAGTGTCAGCGGTTGTTGTACATCAGTGGCGACGTCACGAGTACGTGGGGCGCAGAGAGCTCGGAGAGACCGCGCGGCGTCACCGCCACCAGCAGCAGCAGGAGGAGGAACTCGCGGCTGGCAGCATGAAGGAGGAGGAGGAGAGCGGGGGCGGCGAGCGCGGCCCGCAGGGACACGGCACAGTCATCACCACCGCCGTCACCACCACCCCGACCTCCACCAGCACCGCCACCTCCACCATCATCGCCGCGGCTTCGCGTGGCCGCGCCTGCAGCCCCAGGGAGCCCAACGCGGCCGCGCTGGCCTCGTCGGGCTGGAGCCGAGTGCGGCGGCGCTTCCCGCGTAGCGCCACGGCGAGCGGGGCCGCCCTGCAACACCACCAGCACCACCAGCAGCACCACCAGCAGGGTCACTTCCTGCAGCAGCAGCCCCAGCAGCAGCATGCGGCACCGCACTGCAGGCCGCGGGCGGCGCGCCTGGAGGCCCGCGAGCGCGAGTGGCTCCGCGCGGACCGCGGCCGCGGCTGCGTGCGGCTCCACGGGCCCGACGGGGCGAGCTGCGGCCGCGCGCTGCTCTGCACCGAGGCCACGGAGGCGCGGGAGCTGCTGCGCATGCACGAGCAGCAGCAGGCGCAGGCCAAGCACAAGCTGGACCAGCGCCTGCAGGTCAAGCCGCAGCAGCAGCAGCAACAACATATGAAGCAGGAGTTGCAGCAGCAGCAGCAGCAGCTGTTGAAGCAGAATCAGGTGCAGCAGATGCTGAAGCGACAGACTCAGAGACGCCAGCAGCAGCACGAGTCCGTGAGCCCCGTGCGCGGGAGGCGCTCGGACGAGGACAACGACGAAGGCGAAGAGCAAGAAGAGGGAGAGGAGGAGGAAGAGGAGGAAGTGGAGGACGAGGAGGGCCAGGAGGAGGAGGCCGCGGCGACGCGGCGGCAGAGGCCGGCGCTCTACGTGCGGCTCGTGGGCCACGAGGTGGTCCGCAGGGTGGGCCCCGGCGAGCGGCCCTTGCGCCTGCAGAGAGACTTCCTGGAGGCGCTCGGCTACGCGGAGCCGTGGCGCCTCCAGGAGGAGGGCGCCGCGGCGGAGCTCGCAAGCCTCTTCAGACTGCACCTGGGTGGGTACCGCGCGATGCAGGCCCCCCTGGGGCTCTAACGAGAGAGGAGATACAGAGGAGGGGGGGGGGGTCTGTTCTTTTTCTTTCGTATTGGCTGATGTAGATGCAGAGCGGTCAGATACGAGGTGGGCAAGCCAGACCAGCGGCGTCAGGAGTAGCGGAGTGTGTCGCAGCGACTTCACAGAGGGGGTGGTGATGGTGGCAGTGGTCTGGGTTGGGTCAGGGTCTGCGAAATATCAGCGCTTGTGTTGGGACCTTCAAAGATGTGTTTGGGGGACCCAAGTTCACCCTCCGTCGCGGTCTCACTCTCACAGTGCCCCCCACACAACACCTGTACTGCCCTCTCCCCCTTCCCAATCCAAAAGGAGCTGTAGCCGGGGCTTCTTCTGGCATGGAGCTGAATCCGGACCTGGAAATCTTGTGAAACTACTGGAGTTACTCTTTGGTTCTTTCGGTAAAGTCACATAGAAAGAAAATAAATTAAATAATTTATAGAGTACGACGTTTAGATTGAAACAAGCAACCGTCATCAGGTAGAACTAAATTTGAGAGAGAGACAAAACACAGACACGGAGACACACAGTCAGACACACAAGCAGAGAGAGACACAGAGACACAACATAGACACATGTCTATGTTTATGTTGTGTGTCTTTCTCTGTGTGTCTGTCGTCTCTCTCTGTGTCTATATTTATGTTGTGTGTCTGTCTCTCTGCTTGTGTGTCTGTGTGTCTCCGTGTCTGTGTTTTGTCTCTCAAATTTAGTTCTACCTGATGACGGTTGCTTGTGTTGCAATCGAAACGTCGTACTCTATTATTTAATTTACTTTATTTCTACGTGATTTTACCGAAAGAACCAAAGAGTAACTCCTGCAGTCACGAAAGCTTCAAATCAAGTTTAAACTACTGGAGCTTTATAGCTCATCGGATTCCTTCAGTATGAGTAAAGATTCTGAGTTATAGGTCCTGTGCGCTGTGGGGAGCGAGAGAGAGTTGGCAGAGCAGTCGATGTGAAGTGATGCGCCTTACAAACACACCGCGTAGCTGTGTAAACCACTGTGGAAGGTAGAGAGGGTTAAACCTGATACTCAGACGGTTTGGGGCGGGAGTAATGTCTGCCTTACGGTAATAAGGTCAGAGCTGGGCTTTACCACATCAACTGGAAAATAAGCGTCTGGCTTTTGAATACAGGTGCGTGCAGAGGATGCTATCAATGTAATGACAGGTGACAGAGGAGAAAGCTACATGGAGGGGGACAGAATGTGTGAACGCTTATTTTAGAGGTGCGCTGGAAAAAGAGAGGAGGTTGCGTGACGAGTGTGGAACGCGCTTGGTGGAGGAGGGGGAGGCAGCCGCCGATGCGGGCATTGGGGCGGCACCCACCAGAGGTCGAGGGGAGGTTGCTCACGGGCACCACACGGCGCCTCGTCAGGCGTGGAGCCATCGCCGCGGTGGCTATGAGATGTTATCTCCCTCGCGCGGTATGCAGAAGGTCGTTGGTTCAATCCCGACTCTAACGCCTGCCGCATATTTGGAGTCTGCGTGTTCTCTCTCTTCCCGTGGTCGCGTGGATTTATCTCCGGGTCCTCCAGTTTTTCCCTCTACATTTAGAAACATGCGTTTAGAGTATTTAGTTGCTTTATACATTTCCACATGATAAGCCACTTCGTTGAGGTATCAATTGTGGCCAGGTCGCTTCTGAAAAATAGTTATACTTACCTGGTAACATAAAAAATAGTTTAGTTCAGCTGCATCGGCCATGATGACCTCTTGACCTTCACGTCGTGGGGGGGAGGAGGAGGCTTCGCTGACCGGAGTTTTGCTGATTGCTAGATTACGGAGTGGCCTCGGCTCGTGGTGTGAGTGTGTGGGGGGGCCGGTGTCGAGTGGGAAAAAGCTCCGCGACCAACCCACCCCGTGCCTCCCACTGCCCCCAGCGGGGCCGCACTGGGCGCAGTGTTGCTGTGTAATCGAATCCTCGGCGAGGGTTAACGGGGAAGGCGTCATCAGCCCGGGTTACGTAAGTGGCTCTTTAATTTGTCGCCGTACGACTCGAGTGCCGTTGGCTATGAACGGAGCTGGGGACGCGTTCTTTCGTTGCGCACGCATTGCCGCCGCGTGTCTGCAGCGGGAGTTGAACTGTGGACTCTGCACTTGCCTCTTGGCCGTGGGGGGGGGGGGGGCGTTCCGTGACGGGCCCATTCTGGTCACCCGGTACAGAGGTCAGGTGCAGTCACCTCCCCAGGCCCTCCACGCCCTCAGCTGTGTCACTCGGCAGGCGGGGGTGGGGTTGTACAGCCGAAGCGCCCTGCTCGTGAGCTTATCAGGGCATTTATAATAAGGGGAGGGGGGTGGAAGTGAGCAAGCCACGCTTAACTCCTGGCTTCTCCGTCGCAATGGCTTTTCTCGGCTGCTGGCATTGACGGCAGTGTAATCGGAGTGATGTCGACATGCATTCCCGCACAGCTGCCAAGGCCACAGATAATTGCGCCCCGCAGCACAGTGCGTAGAATCCTGGCATTTAAACGCTGCCGCTATCACGTTTACGCCGCGGTGTGGGCACGAGATGTCTCGGCCTTCGTAACGGCGGTGTGTGGCATGGAAAGCTCCCAATGTTTAAAGGGCTTAATGCGCGCCCCTGTGAGCTTAGGTGCGTGCCAAGGCGTTGTGCACGCACTACGGTAATGTCACCTGACATACGGGCACAGTGACGCTGTTTGCTGTACCGAAATCACCTCCACGTGTGTGTATTGCTGCTACTCTCGTTTCTCGTCATTTACAGAAAGTATTCGTTTTAAGAGCTTAAGCTTGTTTGGAAACATGTGCGGCCAAACGTTATTGCGCATCATTGTATGCATTAATTCTACACGGATCTCTGTAAGCGGCTTTTCAAATGAGAGCAACCAAATTACATCATAATCAGTCATTTTCAGGGTGAAGGGAGGTAAGCAGTGCAGATGTGCAAGGATGAATTCTACATTTGGTATTTTGAGTGAGGATTTGGAGTTTGAAGTATCTATTAGTTTTTTTTTTCCAGCAGGGAAGATGAGGAACATCTTTAAAAATAAAACAGTTCAAAAACGGACATGAAGGAGCCACAGTTGAGAAATTAGAAATAAATTTACTTCTCAGAATGAAACCCCCGGATTGTCAGAGTTGTCTCTGGCCTCGGAAAATTCATCACAAGTCGTGATCACAGGCTAACGCGATGTAATCGGAATCGCCAAAGAAAGGACCAAAGCTAATTACAGGCAAAAAACAATGCACTTAGCATTGAAACTGCAGTTCAAGTGGGGGGAATTTAGACTGCTTCCAAACAACAGATTAAGATAGTGTAGCCAGAAAAGGAAAATCATTAAGTAATGTCACCAAGTTAAATAATAATACAGTTGACGTGTTCCAGAAGGGGCTTGATGTGGAAAGTTGGGGGCAGAATAATACAATTTAAAACCAGCTTTGTGAAATCGCAACGTGCATGTCGCAGAAAGAGATAGATTTTTTAAAATTCCAAACAAAGATGGAATGTACAGATGTCTGTAAAACCATTAAGGAAAGAATGTGTAAAGGAGTTGGAGAACGAAACTTAAAAAGATTGACAATTTCAGTGTGAGAGCAGAAACACGGTGGGGGGGGGGGGCGATGATTGGCAAATGACAAATAGTGCCCATTAAAAAAAACTACTTGGGATGACAAAGCGTGAAAGGATCACAAAACTGGTCGGAACAACTCTATGAAGATGTTTATATCCAAAAAGAGGATGACATAAACTCGTGCACGGGGAGCGAGGAATCGCCGGACTGTGAGTGATGGTGCCAATGCGGGGAAGCCTTCATCCTGCAGCGGAGAGAAAATGGCTGATAATGACATCCATCTGTGCATTAGCAGCACATAAAACACATTTCTCAAAATGCACCTTCTTTGGCAGTGGCAACGGCAAACATATTGCTCAACTCCATATTTAAATGTGGAGGTTTTGCATTTTTTTTTTACTGCTCAGTAACACTTTGAGAACGTTTTCACCGAAGGATGCAATCGTATATTTCAATAAGAAATATACGTGAAAATGTCATGAAGCAACGTAGATTATATACCAATGCAGACATACTCATCACATACACCCAAAATCATTAAATGGATTTACCTCTGTAACATAACACTTTCTCTCCAGCTCGTGAAGGTGTGAATGCAGAGGCGGTTTGTCAAGTGTTATACATTATAGTTTATTCTTTAGAATTTGCTCTGGTGTGTGGCAATTTGGCCCTTTATATTCAGCTGATTTTATTACTCAGACTCTGCTCCAGTGTCTTAGTATTTAATCATAACCTGCGTGTGCTGCTTCCAGCTGGTGGAGACTGCTGTTCAATGGACAGGGCCGTAGCTTGTCTCGCAACCAAGATAGTGTTATGGATTTAGCTGCATTGGTAAGAGGTAGTATGCACATAAATGTGATGGTGGATAACACAAACGAGCTTCATGGGATTAACCTCCATACACAACATTCACGAAGTGGCGCTGCTGCTTCAGGCTGCTATTCAGTTTCACCTATGTTTATATCAACAGATGCACCCACAGAAACACATTGTAGTAGCAACGTGTATGCACACAGTACGAATCACACCCATGCCTATAGGGGCAATCCATTTAGTACTTACGCATAGGAAACGGGGTGGGGGGGGGGGTGCCTCGATAATAAGTTGTCTTCATTGGCCTTCAAATTAGATAGTCCGGCGGTGGACTATCTGTTTGCTTAAACACGTCAATATTATTCATCCTTGATCGTTTCTGCGTGGATTAAATATCTATCGTCAGTTCTATAGGATTCGGGGGGGTGGGGTGCGTCAAGCATACGCACACACGCAGGTGGGGGGGTCAGTGTAAAAAGTGTGCGTACAGGGAGGGGTCAAGTTTTGACAGATTTTTGCGTACGTACTAAATGGAAGGCCCCATACTATGCAAATAATGCCGTGCACATACATTTCCTGTCTCGATTGCAGTCACGAGAATTCACATACCTATATGCGTAAGACCTACAATAAGTCCTGCAGCATTCAAACGATATTTCCACACGTTCATAGATCTGGCACGTACCCCAGATTCACATTAGAGACTGTAACATCTGCACACATTATTTATATGCTTGCATGCGTCACACTGCTCTTTTCCGTCACGTGCTCATCTGTGAATCCAATTAGCTGTGAGCCAACGGAGCTGTGGTTCCTCGCGTTGTTTTGTGAATGCAGAAGGATTTGCAGATAACTCGGGTGTCGGATAAGAATCGAGTTCAAATGTGGCTGCCAGCATGCGCTACATCTCATTTGCTTTTAGTCGAGAGGGAAGGGGCCACGGCAAACAGCACCGAGCGACGGAGCACCGCATACTGCCCAATGTTGTGTGGGCCATGGCCGGCTCTCGTGCCTTGTTCAGCGAGGGAGTGAGAAGTTGTGCAGCAGCCACGGTATCTGCCGCCTCGTTTTTTCAGAGCCGCGCAGTTGTGGGGTGTCACCTGCGCTGCGTAGAGTATTGAACTGAGCGTTATGACCTGAGCTTGTATTGTGCTTTGTGAGTAGTGAGCTGAGCGGGTGATGCGCTCTGTGAGTAGTGAGTTGAGCGGGTGATGTGCTATGTGAGGAATTAACTGATCCTGTAATATGGTTCGAGACTAATGAGCCGAGCATGTGAACGCTTTGTGAGTAGTGAGCTGAGGGTGTCATGTGCTTTGTGAGTAGTGAGCTGAGGGTGTGATGCGCTTTGTGCGTAGTGAGCTGAGGGTGTGATGTGCTTTGTGAGTAGTGAGCTGAGCGTGTGATGCGCTTCGGGAGTAGTGAGCTGAGCGTGTGATGCGCTTTGAGAGTAGTGAGCCGAGCGTGTGATATCCTGCATGAGTAGTGAGCTGAGCGTATGATGCATTGCATGAAAAGTGAGCTGAGCGTGTGATGTGCCATGTGAGTGGTGAGCTGAGCGTGTGATATGGTGTGGAGCGACCAAGGGTAGTGACTCAGGTTAAATGATCTGCAAGTGATTGCGAAACTAAACATTTATTTTTTACACGCGGGAAGTACCTGGCATTGCCTGGGTGAAAAAGACAGACACACACATCGACTTACAGACATTGACCCACACACACAAACACAACAACAACAACTGCCATTCGCCACTAAGTGGCGGTGACATCACCACGACGCTTGTGCCAGGCCATGTGCACCTTGAGGCCACGTGAAGTGTCGAACGCCCGCTGGCAGGAGGTCACGGGGCAGACCCAGGTGCCAATGGGTCGACTGACTGAGATGACTGGCTGATGCACCACCTGTGCCCCCTACTGTGCCAACTTTCTGTGCTTTAACCACCCGGCGCTTTGCTTTTTGTTGTGAGCGTCGCTCCTCCGCCCTCTTGTTGTTGGAGGGCGACTGCCTCCAACTGCCCAGTAGCGTCCTTCACGAGCCTCCTCCACAGAGGCCGATCTTGACACCGCTGGTACCAGTCATCGGCAAGTCCACTCAGCTCCACATCCTCCTGTACCACATCACTCCATCTCTTCTCTAGCCCGTTCCGCGCCCGTTTAGCCCCCTCGATCCGGCCGAACAAAAGCTGTTCTGGCATGCGGTGATTGGGCATGCGAAGCTACATGGCCCAGCCAACGCGGCCTTGCCTGCCGGAGGTGCTCACCGATGGGACTTTGTCCAGATATTTCGAGGATTTGTTAGCTCACACAATCCAGCCTGGTTAAACCCAGGATTGATCGTAGGCAGGCCAGCCTAAACGTTTCTAACCGGCGAAGATGTTCCATTAGAAGGGTCCACGTTTCACAAGCATAGAGAATGAAGGGAATGACTGGCCGAGAAGACCCGAAGCTTCGTGCGGAGTGACAGACCAGGTAGCTTCCACACAGCGTTACGCAACCGATGAAAAGAATGCCACTCGACTGATTCGGAGTAAGACCTCTGCTGTTAAACCGGAGCCGGTCATGAGCACACTGCTCATGTATGGGAAACTCTCCACTCTCTCCACAACTGCCCTATCACCGATTGGGAGTTGTGGGGGTGGAGTGCCCGATGGTACAAAATACCCAGGCAGGTGCTTCGCTTTGGTGGGGCTGATGGTAAGGCCCCAACTCTTAGTGGCACACTCCAGTTTCAGCAGCAGCACCTCCAACTCCTCCTCTGAGTGAGCTGCAATTACCAGGTTGTCGGCATACATAACGTGGTTGACTAATAGGGAGCCACCCCTTGACTGCACCTGGGCATCGCTCAGCCTCCCATTGACTCTGTACCAGATGGAAATTCCTCCGGTACAGCTACTGAAGGCTTCAGGAAATACGTGGCCGAAATAGATGTTAAATAATGTTGGAGCCAGAGGACATCCCTGTTGCACCCCAAGGTGTACAGGGAATGGCTCCCGGCTACGTAGTCTCCTCAGCGTGCCTAGCAAGGCGATGTTGAATAATCCTTGCCAGGACCTTTCCCGGCACACTGAGGAGTGAGATGCCCCTGTAGTTGTTACAGTCTGTGCGGGGTCCCCCTTCTTAAAGGGTTAGATCACGTTTAATAGTTGTCTGCACACAAACATGATTAGTGTAATATTTGCAAGGTGATTATTTAAATAAATGGTTTTTATCAACGTGAGTTTAATGTAATATTTGCAAGGTGATTATTTAAATAATAGGTTTTTATCAACGTGAGTTTAGCGAAAGAAGCAAGAAAAGAGTACTTAACATTGCCGTGGTGAGGCCTAGTCCCGTGCAGAGCCTCCCCGCTTCGCCTAGATTGCCCAGCTGGCCGAGGTGGCATCTTGGCAGGCTGGGGGCTGGGCCGCTACCCCTCACCCCCCCCATCCACGATCCCCCGCCTGCTCTGCAGTAATATCTACGGCCTATATATAGTGGTAGCATCTACCGGCTGTATAGTAGTAACTGCACGCATCGGGGTAGTGGGGGGCACATCACACTGAAAACTTAACCTCAGCGTTTTGTGTATTTTTCTAGCATTTTTTACGCAAAATAAAATTTCCCCGTCACGCCCACCGAATGTGTGTGAGTTGGGTAGGGGCTGTCCCCCCCACCGAAGGCGTGCGAGTTGGTATGGTCGAGCACGAGTAATAAATAAATACATAAAATGGCACTAAATCGCTCATTAAACTACTTTTAAGTTAACGTATGGGAAAACGGAATAGCGCTTGCTCACCACGGGGCTTACGGCATGGTACCTGGCTATTTTTTCTTTAACGTAAACCCCAGAGTTTGAGAGCTAAATCCTTCGCAAGGGTGCACAATCACAGACAGACAAAAAATGACATTTAGAAAAGATTTTACCAGGGAAGGCCCAATGAGCTATACATCTCTTTTTCAGAAGCGACCTGCCCACAAATAATTGCCCAATTAATTGGCTTATGTGGAAATGTATAGCAGCCAAATACTCTATTTGTTTATTTTAAATGTGGAGGGAACACGCGGAGAAAATCCACGCGACCACAGGGAGAACATGCAAACTCCAAATATACAGCAGGCGTCAGGGTCGGGATCGAAGCCATGACCTCCTGTATACCAGACGAGATAGTTAATATCTCGTCACTTTTGCACCCCTTCGTCCATGAATTTGATGATCCACAACCCCAATGCTTGCTTAATCGATCATGCACACACAAACTTATATGTATTCAAAACGCAAATGTGTTTCCAGTTTAATTAGACCAGATTGAGTGACCAGAATCGATAGTGACGTCGCTCCCATCGCACAGCATTTCGCCGGGTTCCTGAGCGATGACTTCATGCCCCCTCCCCAGCGCTGTAATTTCGTCCACAGGCAGGCCTCTCTTAGCGTTCCTCAAGGCGCGTTCCTGGAGGTGTGAGCATGAAGAGAAATCGGCGCTAAGAGGGGTCCCGATACCAGTGTACATTCGTCCACAGGCAGGCCTTTCTTAACGTTCCTCACGGTGCCTAAAAGGTGCCATGATACCAGTGTATATATGGGGATGCGTTCCCGATGGCGTTATTTCTCGCGTATGAGCAATATATGAGGGCTTCATTGGGGTATTGGTAAGAGAGCTAATAGCAATGCAGATGGTAAACATTATTTAATAAAAAAAATAACGTATTATAATAACATCAGTTACTGAACTGTACTCACGAGTGGTGGGAGATGAGGTTTGAGCCGCTGCGTTGGGGTCTTAGTGGTGCCCTCGGTCAACATTTCTGAGGCGAGGTTTCTTTTCGGTGGGGCCTGAGGCTCCTCTATCCCTGGTCTCGTGAGGTCTCACCTGGCTGAAACGCGAGGGGGGGTCTGGTTGGCTGAGAGTTGTGCGTCGCTCTCATTGGCCGAGCAAATTATGGGGGCGGGTACGTTCCCTCGGCCGGCGCTGCTGCTGCTGCGTGTTCTAACTCGTGAATTTAATTTGTTTCGGTCAAACAATTTCGACAGCACAAAGCGCTATAACGAGTCTGCGTACTGCGGCGTCGCCATAAGTGAGGTCTGCCCGTACTGTGTATCATACACTAACATCATATCACGTTTAACACAAAGGCTTTCGCGACCAATATCCATAATAGAGGTTTTTGGGTTAGATCGCATAAATATATAAATGCGTCGTTAAAACCTGTAACCACCCGACACAGCCAACTAGTAAGGGTTGTCACGTAAACAAAACATTGCCAATTCATCACTAGTACAGCACACTGGTGTGTTGGAGAGCCAAGCCACAACATTTACAATCTGAGTACTACGTTTCGCCAGTAATTACAACTAGCTGTGTTATTAGCTTCATGAAGCTAGTTGTAATTACTGGTGAAACGTCGTACTCGGATTGTAAATGTTGTGGCTTGGCTCTCCAACACACCGGTGTGCTGTACTCGTGACGAATTGGCACGTTCTGTTTACGTGACAGCCCTTACTAGTTGGCTGTGTCGTGTGGTGGCGGGTTTTAACGAAACAATTATATATTTACTCAATCTAACCCAAAAACCTCTCTTATGGATCATATCACGTCACACTGTAAAGTATTCGGGAAAAAAACCTTTCTTGTTGGCTTCCTACCTGGCACCGACTCAGCGCGCATGCGCGGTGGTCATATTTAAATGATGCGGGAAGAGGTCACCTGCGACAGACTGCTTTGAGCCGGCTTTGTGGGTTGCGCTGACGTCACGCCTTCCTCCCCCCTCACCCTCCCTCCACCCTGGATGTGTATCCCACACAATTGAGCGGGATACTCTTGTCATCTCCATATATATAAAAGGCAAAGTTGTGATTGTGTGTCTGTTCAAAATGTTTAGCATATTTCCCGACATGCAACAAACTGGAAACTTGCCATATGGGTACTTTACAGACTTTGTACACCATGCAAAAATTATAAAAACACTTTTTTTTGGGGGGGGGGGGAGGGAGCTCAATAATGCATATACGGCAAGTGAGCTGTGACGTCAAATCTGTCACGTGACCCGCGCATGTGGAAGCGTAATGCATTGTAGTGTCGTGGATAGCGCGCTGTGCTACGAACCCGGCCACTCGAGTTCGATTCCCGCTCACGGCCACCACCGGTGACGATTATTTTAACTGCTCCTGGGCCTCCCCTAGGTCGACTCCGCCTCAAACGAGTAACTCGTGTGGTGTGTGAACATCGCCACTGGGGAGATAAAGGCGGCCGGGGTTGGTGAATTCAAGTCCCGGGCGAAGCCGGGTAGTACAGCTAGTGCTATCGTATTTCAAACTAAAACAATAAAAATATTCTTTTTTTAGTTTACCAGGTAAGGCCCATTAAGCTGCATAGCTGTTTTTCAGAAGGGACCTGGCCACAAATTGTAGTTTGCCGAAGTGGCTTATTATGTGGACATTTTTAGCAGCCACATACTCTAAGCACGTGTTTTTAAATGTGGAGGAAAAATCGGAGGACCCAGAGACAAAACCACGCCATCACGGAGAGAGAGATATGCAAACTCTAAATATACAGGTGTCAGGGTTGGGATCAAACCCACGACCTGTATACCACGCGAGGTAGTTGACATCCTGCCACCGTGGCTCCCATTTCATCATATTCTCACTATCACATTCGTGCTACTATATTTTTTTAGAATAAAAGAGGTAGGTGAGGGTGGGAGATAGAGGGGGGGCAGAGAGGAGAGGGATGGGCAGACGGTGAGAGGGCATCAAACGGAGAGGAAAGAAAGCGACCGAAACGGAAAGGGGAGAGTGAGGGAAAGCCACAAGCAGTGGGAGAGTGGATTAGGAACAGACATGATAAATTTAAAAGGGAAAGGGAGAGGTGGGAATAAGGAGAACGAGGGTGAGAGGAGAGTCAAACAGGGAATGAGATCGGGGGATGGAAGTGGGTTATATACCATGGAGTGAGGAGAGGGAACACAAGAATTAAAGAAACAGAAACACAGACAAAGTGAGAAATTTCGATAAATTTAAATTTACAGTGCAGAGAAAGCAAGAGAGAAGTGGAGACCGACATCTATATAAGAATGCTGTACATCTTTGGCTGGCTGGGAGGGATGGACGGACAGTCACGTCCAAAGGACATGTGGGTTGCTAGAATATATATGAAAAATAATGTCCTTGTCCGTCCTTTTATCTGTGAATCCTATAATCCGTGTAGGTCATATGGTTCATGATTAGAGAGTCAGCAGATCTCGGAGGATTTGCAGATGATTTGCATTATGGATTGAATGCATCTTCATTTGCTGTCCTATAATGTGGGATGCAAACGAGACATCAATGCTGGAAAACAGCTTCCAGCGCGGTACTTGGATCGTGGGCTCCATGGAGGGACTGCACTTTATTGCGAAGACTCAACGTGGAGAGATGCTCTAATTACGACTGTTAAAGTACGATCACGCGAGTAACTGCCTCTTTACATAAAGTGAATATGCACACTGTTTATTATGGAAAGCATCTTGAGGTCCAGTCGCGTTTAAACACTTTTATCATGTTATGCTTGTTTATCCCAGAAAGCCAGGAAGGTTCCTGACAATTGAGTAATTAAGCAGGATATATTTCAGCATTGGGATATTTAGCCAACACCAATTACATGTATCATGTTGTTTTACGCTATGAGAGGAAACTGGAGAATCCGGAGGAAACTCACGGAGAACAGGGGAGACTAAAAAATCCACGCAGAAATACACTCTAGTCGGGGATAGAATGCAGGCCCTTCTTGCTGTGAGGCACGAGTCTCACCACTGCACCACCTTGACACTCAATATAAGTCCAAATTGCATTTTTAACCATTTTAATTGAATTGTGAAAACAGCATAGCCATCAAATGTAACTGGGATGTGGAATTCTACCGACATAGTTTTGCACAGTATTTTTGTGACAGTTGTCTGTGGCTCTTAGTAAAATATGCTCCTCTTTTTCCAAATAATTTGTCACATCTGGCACCATCTCATGGCGAGGGACCTCGCTTTTATTTTTTTATTGTCATAAATCCCGCCTTGAGCAAGTTACAGATTTTCCTGCACAACAAATGGCTCCCTGCGAGCACGCCTCCAGCGCGACTGTTGGGCGGATTCCAAACGAACGTCCTTGAAAGTTTGAAAGGTGCCCCCTTTTTGAGTCAATGGTTGTGACGCAACACAGAAAGTGTAAACCGGTATGCCATTTTTGGGCTTTCCAGTGTAGCGTAGGATTGCCCTCCCCTACTTCCACACTTGCTGTGTTCGAAGGTGTATTCAGCGTAGGTCCTCCGGTTTCCCCCACCACATTTAGAATAAACATCACGCGTTTAAAGTATTTGGGCTCCTATACATTTCTACATGATAATCCATTCGTTGAGCTATCATTTGTGGCCAGGTTTCTTCTGAAAAAGAACTATATAGCTCAGTGAGCCTTACTTGGTAAAATAAAAAAAATGGTTCAAATCGTTTTTAGTACAAGACTCTCAAATTGATCACATTCGAGGCTTCATAGCTTAGATTTGTTTATTTGTGTACAGATGAAGATCAGCCACCCAGGGATTCAAACGGGCACAGGCGCAGTGGATGTTTTGAGGAGGCAGTGACAACGTTCCACTGTGGCGGCTGATCAGTTGAAATTTGGCCTTGCCTGTAAACATCTGGCAGTTCACCAGTGATGAGACACTGAATGTCAAAACCCGGTCCCTAGTTTTAATTTGCGGTGAACTGCTGAAATGATGCACTTGTCTAAGGCTGTGTGGCTGATTGTATTTGTAATACAAAACAAAATTGTGTGGTGGGGCAATGGTGGAGCCAGGATTTTCAGGTAGGGGGGGCAACCCCTCCAGCAATGAAAAATGATAGGAGTTGTTAGTAAGTAAGGACTTGTCCCTTACTTTTTATTCGATACGTGTGTGGCGATGGCGCAGCCATCGATCGAGGGTCGAATTCGAACCGCGTGTGATCGGCATCGCGCTCGCTGAAGGTGTTTGCCTTCAGGGAAGTCGTGGACTGTAGACGCAACTACGCACAATTCTGTGAGTCACTTATAACTGCTTTGCCGTTACTTATTGCCAATTATGGACTCAGACTATTGTCCTATCATCTCATAGAGTCCCTGGGACATAATAATATGCTACACAGTGGCAGTGAGGGTCGCAAAATGCCGATTTATTACTAATAAACCCCAATGATCCGATCGAAATTAGGGATTTCGATGGGATCATTGGAGGGGCACGTGCCATCCCACCCCCCCCACTGGCTCCGCCAGTGCTGCGAGGTGAACGGCCTTTACGTGCAAACGCTGGGCGAGGTTAGCCAAACAAACTGTGGGGGTTGCTCGCACGCAGCAGGGCGTGGTGAAAGCTTGAGGGAGTACATGTCGAGCACACAGCGCAACCCGGAAAACAGCACTTGTATCGAAAGTAGGATTGTTTATCTAAATATTAAAAACACAGAAACGTAACATTACAGGGGGGGGGGGGGGCAGCAGCAGCATGTGGTGAGACCGAGAGTCCTAGAACTCGCACTCAGCCTCGCCACGAGCTGTGGCTGCTGTGGTTGTGGCTGCAGCTGCTGTAGCTGCTGCTGTTGTGGCTGCAGCTGCTGCGGCTGCTGCTGTTGTGGCTGTGGCTGCTGCTGTGGCGGCTGTGGCTGCTGCTGTGGCTGCTGTTGTGGCTGTGGCTGTGGTGGCTGTGGCTACTGCTGCTGTGGCTGCTGCTGTGGTGGCTGCTGCTGTTGTGGCTGTTGCTGCTGTGGCGGCTGCTGCTGTTGTGGTTGTGGCTGCTGTGGCTGCTGCTGTTGTGGCTGTGGCTGCTGCTGCTGTGGCTGTGGTGGCTGCTGCTGCTGCTGTTGTGGCTGTGGTGGCTGCTGTGGCTGCTGCTGTGGATGCTGCTGCTGTGGCTGTGGTGACTGTGGCTGCTGCTACTGCTGCTGTGGCTGTTGCTGCTGAGGCGGCTGCTGCTGTTGTGGTTGTGGCTGCTGTGGCTGCTGCTGTTGTGGCTGTGGCTGCTGCTGCTGTGGCTGTGGTGGCTGTGGCTGCTGCTACTGCTGCTGTGGCTGCTTGCTGTGGCTGTGGTGGCTGTGGCTGCTGCTGCGGTGGCTGTGGTGGCTGCTACTGCTCCTGTGGCTGCTGCTGCTGAGGCGGCTGCTGCTGTTGTGGTTGTGGCTGCTGTGGCTGCTGCTGCTGTGGCTGTGGTGGCTGCTGTGGCTGCTGCTGTGGCTGTGGTGGCTGCTGTGGCTGCTGCTGAGGCTGCTGCTGCTGTGGTGGCTGTGGCTGCTGCTGCTGTGGCTGTGGTTGCTGCTGCTGCTACTGCTGCTGTGGCTACTGCTGCTGTGGCTGTGGTGGCTGCTGCTGTGGCTGCTGTTGTGGCTGCTGCTGCTGTGGTGGCTGCTGCTGTTGTGGTTGTGGCTGCTGTGGCTGCTGCTGTTGTGGCTGCTGCTGCGGCTTTGGCTGCTACTGTGGGTGCTGCTGGCCTCTCCGCCACCTCGTCCTACACAAGCGGCCACGCAGGACCGCAGCCCTGTCCCGCACCATCCATGCGTCCGAGCTGGTTTGTTTGTCTCGTGTATTATCCTCATTAAATGTCATTTTGGCTCACATGTCCTGTCTTGTTTATAATGTATTAGTCTTGATAATTTTTGTTATTTTCTGAGGAAAGCCTTCCAAATGTTTGTTAGCAGCAAGCGGTGATGTTGCCACGTGGAATCTTTGTGCCAGTCATTTGCGGGTCATTTTTTATTTTACCGTATAAGGCCCACTGAGCTACATACCTCTTTTTTAAAAGCGACCTGACCACAAATTATATCTCAACGAAGTGGCTTATCATGTGGAAATTTATAGGAGCCAAATACTCTAAGCACGTGTTTTCTAAACGTGGAGGGGAAAACTGGAGGACTCAAAGAAAAATCCACGTGTCCACGAGGAGAACATGCAAACTCCAAATTTTGTGTTGTCTGGGTCGGGATCGAACCCAAGACCGCCTGTATAACAAGCGAGGTAGTTAACATCTCGCCACCGTAGCGAGATAATATGAACCCAGCAAACCTGAGTTTGATTCCCAGCCACAGATAACATCAGTGGCAATTGATATCTGAATTACTTCTGGGTTCCCCTTCCACTTGGACTAACCAGGATAGTAGAGTATAGTCAGACAACCAAAATGACTGACATGGAATGGGGAGGCCTTCAACAGTGGGTTGACAGTGCAGTAAATCTTTAATTATTTATAATATTACACATACCCATATATAAATACATATGTATATATGTTGAACTTATTTTGCACTGTACATAGCCAACCGTGCTAATCGGAGGTGTGGGGGAAGGACAACAAACAAAACACAAAAGGATTTCAAAACAAATGAGTTTTAAATCTCGATTTAAAATTGCACAGCTCCAGTGGCTTCCTAATATCGGAAGGAAGAGCGTTCTAGACGGCCGCAGAAGCACATTCTAAAAGCACGCAATGCGGTGACGTCTTTATTCGATGGCTAGTCAAATGCTGCTGCTGCGAGGATGACTGGAGTTTGCCTTATGATTTTATGCTCCTTTACGAGGTCAGCCAGGTGTTGTGGTTAAAAAGCAAGGTAAATTGTAGGTACGTAAATATAGTTTCCTCCCATTACAAAAAAAATAAACATTCAATTTTACTGGTATCTTCCGAACATCCCAATGCTGAATTAAACATTCCTGCACATGACTCAATTGGAATTACACAGCAGCATCGCCCCCTCCTGAAAAAGAGTCTTGAGACTCACAGAGATTTGCTTTCTAAGGTAAAAAAACGCGTGGTGATAATAATCATCATTGTCATCATCATACAAATGAGCTTTGCCTTGTTTCCACAGCACGCTAATAGCGCACTATGTTGGCAGGCCTCTGACATCCCGCTGTCCCCTGATTTTGCAAGCCTGTCTCTTGAACTCGAGCGATCTGCTACTGCCCTGGAGGGAGCACTCACCATCATCTCTCTCTCAGCGCTGCTGCTGCTACCCCTTTTATCTGGGCTCCCTCCCCGGCGATGTCACGGCGTCACCTTGGCAACAACACTCGCACTCTTCCATCAAATCGTTCAACAGCCCGGCCGTGTTAGATTCAAAATGACACTATCTCACGTGTCTTAAGCTAAGCCGGTGAAGGGGGTTAAGAACAAATGTAGTATTAAGGCATTGTCGCTATCCATTTCATCTGGAGTTGCTTTTGATCTCAATTTTAGATGTATAAACTTATTGGTTCAGCACAATTATATTATAATTACGCTTGTTTACCCTGTAAAATCACAATGATTCTCAGGACATTTTCAGGAGGGTCCTGCCAAGTTTTCACATGAGGGGAGGATATTCTTGGTTCTTTCGGTAAAGTCACGTAGAAGGGAAACAATAAAATAATCAAAATATAAAACAATAAAATTCTCACGACGTTTCGACTACAACACAAGCAATTATCATCAGAGAATTGTATTGTTTTATATTTTGATTATTTTATTGTTTCCCTTCTACTCGACTTTACCGAAAGAACCAAGAATATGAATCCCTGCAGTCACGAAAGCTTTAAATAAAAAATGAGGGGAGGATGTAATGAAAGCTGAGCAATATTGCAACATTTGGGTTAAAGTGTGATGCAGAATTACTACACCAGAGCTCATGATCTGGCACATGACATCTTTCACACGTTCCCATGTGCCTGCCTGTCGCCTCTGCACTGCCCGTCACTGAGCGGGGACGTGAGTGTTTACACAACCTGCTGCGGTGATGTAGGGGGGAGATACGGTGAGGGATTTCCCATGCCTCATGAATGTCCGCAGATCATAAACGACATCACGATTATTCTAGCCACGGTAACATCAATACCCACAGTCCTTGGAAAGCCTCACTTGATACAGTAAATTTAGCTGTGACGGTCCCACCTGATGACGGAGACTTGTGTTGCCTTCGAAACGTCGTGATTTATAATTTTATTTCTATTATTATTTCTATTCTTTTTATTTGTATTATTTATTTTTACCTACGTGACTTTACCGAAAAAACCTAAGAGTGAATCCTTGGAAAGCGTCCGGGCAGCGCAGAGCGCCGCTTGATGCAGTAGGTAGCATGAACGGTTTTTGTTCTGTTAATTTGTTAACCCGTCATGTTATCATTGACAGGAAGAGGTTGTTTTGGAACAGAAATATTTAACGTGTGGCAGGTCATCTCTGTAGTGAAGCCTGACGCAAAGACTGTGTGTTGTGTTCGCTCTGTATTATGTTGGGGATCCGGGGTAAGCTGCTTTGCTAGTCCCTTTGTTGTCAAGTTTCTTTTGTTGAACCAGGCGGGGGCTCAAGAGACCAGGATGAGTCATTTGCATGAGTGACCCAAGTTACTAAAATGACCAAAGCGAAACTAAATAAAGTATGTAATAAAAATGTGTAAAGTAATCACAAAATGGTCACAGAATAATTTTTCCAACCCCACAGGGCCATGACACGTTCGGTGCATCAAAAGCCTGTTGCATTCAAAATAGAGCATTGAAACGTTATCATCCCCATTGGTTACAAAAATAATGATGCTTTAACCACAACATTAGAGCTCCAATGCGACTTCATTCATTGGTTACCATCAGAATTTGTCGTGACAATGTCTTCATTGGTAACCATCAGAATTGTTTTTTACAGTGTCTCTTCTGGTATGAGGTTGTTTCCTTCCATTATATTATTACTTTGGCAAATGCGTTGTACCGGTTACAACAGGTTTCATACCAGCTCATGTGGCTGCTGGTAACTATTGCAAGAATGCGAAAGAGAAATGTTATTTTTAACTTAACCTGGCCTGTCCAACTCTAAGTGAAAAAAAAATCATGACCTTTTGGATGACGAATGTAGGGTTAATATCTGTTTCAGTGGTGTAACAATGCAGTTTGTGTTGTTTGCACAAAATAAGTATTTTTGAAGTTGCCCGAAAATGCTATGGCATCGTACATTTCACATCCACTTCCGTGAACACTGTTATAAAAAAAAGCAACAATGTGACAAGATTGACGGTGATTCTTCTCAACGGTGTGATTCTTCTCGTATTGCCATCTTCAAGTGCCGGTAACATGGGAGGTTGTCTCTTAAACCGTACATCTGTACCATCTGAATGATCCCAATAGTGCTACTTTGGGAATATGATGTATGCAATAAATAAGCAGTCACTACGTCTCCTTCACGAATTTATTTCTTTAGATAACAAAGAAAGTGTATAGAAATATTTTTACGGTTTGGGAACATGTGGATGGATTTAGAGACTCATTTGCAAGAACAAACTGACAAAAATGCATATTAAAGGTTTTGGGGTTGGGTTGCGTAAGTATGAATGTGTCGCAACCCTTCACCACTGGACACCAGCAGTAAGGTTTGTCCGTAAACAATGCGCCAATTAGTTACTACTTCAACAACAAGGCAACTCCTATGACTAATTGGGAATGGGACGCAAGCGTAGGATTGATCACCCTGTCGCTGGCCGCCTTTGGGGAGGGTGTATAGTATGAAAGGCCAAAACACCCTAGGAACCAAAGGTTCACTACTGACGATGCGCTCCCCAAATTTCACTGTTCATGAACTCTTGGAAGTGCTTGCACAAAGGATAGTAACATCTCACCCTGTGTTCTTTGGAATCTCTCCAACAATTCTCCAACACGCCCAACGATTTTTTTTTATTTACCAGGTAAGGTGCCACTGAGCTATATAGGTACTTGTCAGAAGTGACCTGGCTATCACAAATGATAGCTGAACGAAGTGGCTTATGTGAATATTTTATAGCAGCCAAATACTCTAAATGCAGGTTGATTCAAAATGTGGCGGGAAAACCCAGAGGACCCAGAGAAAAACCCATGGGACCACAGAGAGAACATGCAAACTCCAATTATACAGGCGAAGGGGTCGGTATCGAACTCACGACCTCAAGTATACCAGGCAAGGTAGTTAACATCTCGCCACCGTGGCACCCCAATGTTAACTCCAATGCTCTGCGGAGAAACTGAAAACGTGAATCATGGTGACGTGGAAAAAGCTGTTATAGTCTCAGTGTGTCAGAATATGTATTGAGTTGCAGGTTAGGTTATGATTATGAAATAAAGAGTAACAAACATTGGTCTGTCTTCTGGGGATATCTAAAAAATGCACAAGACGAATCTAATACTCAAGTGATCATATGAGAGGTGTTCCAAAAGTAAGGAGACCTTTAACTCTGTCAGTGTGATGATTGTAAATGTTGGGTAGTGACTTCGTCGCAGATTTTGCACCCTAAATGGCTGAAGTAACACGTGATCACAGATGGTGATTCCCCTTGCATAACCGCACATTAGAAGACAGTGACATGTTGGTTCAGTCGTCTGAGGTTGTAAACAAGAGTAAGTACAGTTAATGATGAAGGAAGATGCGCTATGGTGACAGTTGTGATAATCATGACAATACATATATGGGTGGAATAGCTGCAATGAGGAAATGAGGATGTTTGTGATGATTGCAATGGTAAGCCACTTGATGTTTCGAGTCGGTCAACATCACTTGTTCATTCTGGACACCAAATGAGTAGGAATAAGCCACATGCCAGTGGCCATGAGGATACATTTGGAAATGGTTCGTTCATTAATTCCTGATGAGGCGAGTTTCCAAAAAGTGTGTCCGAGTGTGCCGAATAGCGGGGAATATCGTAAATAATGTAGGGTTCCCTGGCATATTGGTCAGTGTCATTTGGAGGAAATGCGTTTCTGTATCATTGCTGTGATTCATAGTGTTGTCACCCACCCGTTTCAGCTTTTCTGATAAATTCCACATGTCTTTACGCCCCCAGCGGACATACATATAAAAGTTATTCTTACTTACTGAACCACCATTACTCTCTGCAGACGCGTGCATGTAATCTATTACTGTGGGGGGACAGGGATGGTGGACCTGGTAGATTGGTGTGCTGTTACACAACTCTCAAACCTGTTGGGATGGGAGGCATCCACAAGATGACAGTACAGAACATCGGTTCAGGGCCCTTTGTGGGCTCATGAGTGTTATTCCCATGTACACATGTGCTTTTCTCCTGGTTCTACAGTTTCATCCCACGTATAAGATACTCATTAAAATAAATTGGTGAAATATTCCCATGCATGACCGTCTTGATATAGTCCTGACTTAGTGAGGCTTTTTCAAACAAAGGAAATTCTGTTAAATGTATAATGGTGCCGGCCCGAGCGAGGCACGGCATGCGATGTATTGCCAACGCGGACACCCCGTATATGTGGGTGTAATACCAGCCCCAGAGGGGGCTCGGTGGGCGCTGGGTCATAGCGCTCAGTGGCACCACGCATGGTGTGCAGTGCTGACTCCTACAGGAGGGAGTGTGAGAGTGTCAGCTATGGGATGAGGTTACCCCAGGCCATGGCACTCTGGTTGATCCCGGAAAGCACGTGACCAGTACGATCTACACAGAGACCCCAAATGGGGGCTGGGGGGTGGTCATGTGCCGGAGCGAGATCGTGCTAGAGGGTTCGAGAAGGTGGTCGTGGCCAACGGGCAAGCCAACCACGGCCAGCAAGCATATAACCCGGGTCCCCGAGAGGGACCGGGGCTCTGCGTTGCTGTTGTCATCTGAAGATCTACGTTCTACGTGGACCTGGACCCAAGCTGGGGTCCGGTCCGTTGTAGCTGCTCCCAGTGTAACTAGTGTAGTTAGCCTGGTGGTCCACCACCATAGGGTCTTATCTGGTAAAGCGGCAGTTACTCCTTTGTGTTAAGTGTGTTGGTATTAATAAATGTGTTGCCTCCAAAGAGTACGTCTGCGACTCGGTTGAATCCACTCCACATTTATTAATATTCCCCACATGTGTTCCGCTTAATACAATCTCCTCTTCCTAATTACTGCTCCAAAAGTCTTTTGCCAAGTTCTATTCTGAACTTCCAAGTTGCTTACCCATCCTTCTATTCAGTTCCTAGCATCCTCAGCAAGTATCTGTCTTCATAATATGTGAACTCACAGTAATGACGTCCGTTTGGGCTATATACTATGCTCCATGTGAATGGGTGAATAGCAAAACTACACAAACTCTCTCCTGTAAACCTCTCGTAGCCAATGGACCTCGGATGTTGGAATTTAGCTCCTGAACATAATTCCGTATGCAAGAATATAATTTGTATTCAAACAACTGGAGCATTGCTCTGGCTGTTTATCGCCCAGCTCAGAAACCCGTGCGGTAACTCACATCCTGGCCTCGATCACGCATATTTTCGCCAAGGTTTGACTTCTGTGCTCTTCCAGAGTGGTTTACATAATCCATTAAAAACCCAGCCTGTTGGCACAGGGTGTCTTATAAACCCCTGTGTCATGAACGTTATTATTCCCCCCCCCCCCCCCCTGCATTCGGACTTGGTAATCACACCTATTTTCAAGGTGCACGACAGCCTCATAATCTCTGCCGCCAGCTTTGTGTCTAGAATGCACATCTTGTGGACCCGGTGCCTTCACACCTGCACGGTCACGCCAGCGGTTTACTTTCAGCAGTCCTCACAAGATGTACCAAGTGTTTTTGGAAGCTGAGGCTAATTGTTGTACGACTAATTCTTGTACAATTTAAATGAACGATGAAACTAATGTGTTGCTATGTTAAACAAATGGATAACATATTGGCAGTATTGATACGGCTTTTTATTTAAAAAAAATAATCCAGAGAATATGCCGGAACCTGGATAAATTATAACTTGGTCGATCACGCTCTTTATCTCTTTCTGTTGCAGGGGTAACGATAATGCTCGGAAAAATTATCATATAATCTCCCCCATTAACACAACTGACGTGCTTGCGTGCGGGGATGGAATTCCTTTCCAGCTCAGACCCAGTCTGCTTGCCCACCGCCACATAAATAACCTCTTGTTGTAACAGCTCTCTCGCTGGTTCAGCAGTTCCACAGCTGGATTATTTTTTCCGCCTGAAGACGACCGCTTGTGTTGCGATCGAAACGTCGTGATATATTATTTTGAATTTAATTACATTTTTCTACCTATGTGAATTTACCGAAAGAACCAAAGAGTATATACAGTAGCATTGCTATTAAGGAGAGGACCAAGCAAATTCATGAAAAGGTTTCCCAAAACTTGGCGAAATAATCCAATCACTCAGCACATCGGCGGCATCTATGTCAATTGTAATGACTTCGCACGCAGTGGCTAGTAACGATGAGTGACCTGGGCCTACCCCAGTCTTTCCTAGATGCTCTTACTTGTTATACTAGTATGGGTAGGTCTGGTTAATTAATTAATAATTACTTGTCTCAAGGATTTAACAAAAACCACCTAACTTTTCTGAATTAATAGATTTTCCAACGGGAAACACTGAATTAAGCTGCATAATGCATGCATACCAAAACCTGCCTCAGGCAAGCAGGTCATTTCTTTAATCCAAATATTTAAAGATATCAGAAATCGGAATATCGATCAGTCCCGCAGATGCGATACTCGGTAACACACTTGTTGCAACACAAAGGAAAGTGGAAAGCGACAAATGCAGATTTTTAACGCATGCCCGGGTAGGAGGCCAAGGTTTAAGGAGCGTTCGCGTCACAGTGCTCACTCCAGGGCAGGGGCGGCGAGTGTCCGTCCACACCGTTGTAGCTATTCACCTCGACAGGCCTGCCTCGTGGTTCATTATCACTGTCTATTGTGAGCCATTGAGAGAATGTCGTCGGAGCAGTCTGCTCGGCGGTTCCTCGTTTACTTGCCGAGGCGAGAAAGGGTTGAAGAAGGGGTTGAGAAAGGGGGTTGCCTTTCTCGTTGTAGCGCTCTCTTGGTTTGCCAAGCCGACACACAGCGGCGAGCTTTTGTGTTTTGTGCGTTAATTGTTGTTTGGTCCGATTGCTTTTTTCCCGCTGTACTTTATTAATTTGTGTTTTGCTATAGTAAATTTCGTGACCCAGTTCACTTGCAAAAGAGAGAGAGAGACTATCTCGGTCTCTTTAATCCTCAGTTGGTTAAATAAAATAAACTTGTATGTTGGACTGTGACGGCGCAGTCTGTGCGGCCACACCGCAGCACATTGTATCTGATTCTCTGAGCGTGCGAATGAATTCCTTCGTTGCGCAAGCAAGAAGGATGCAGTTCTCACGGTGCGTTCTTTACCGAAGAAGCACGTGTTAGCTCTTTAGGCGCGTCGTTAAATTGCTCTTCATTGTTAAGTTTGGCTTTTATAAAAGCACTCAGCCGTCTCTCATCCAATTATGCATTAGTTTTTTAAAATAGTTTTTTTTATCAGCCTTCAATAATTGCCCCTTAGGTGTGCATGCACTTTTTTCCAGTTGTGTCCAGTTTACGCAATAAAATCTCTCCTTGAGGATGGAGTAATGCGTGAATAATTTACTTCGCCTCTTACTCAAGCAGTACCATCACGACATGACGAGACAACTGTTTGTCCACCATGTCATTGGAGTCACTTGATGTGTTCAATAATTAATATGTAATTCATGATTACACATTCGGTTTGTTTACGCAAAAGGGCAGTTTTAGTTTGTAAACGGCTTGAGTTTTGTACAGTTGACGATTTGCGAGGTTGCCGTATTAGGTGACACGGAGTGTGAATCAAGAGCAGATGCTTCTTAAATGTCCACTCTCGAAGAGACTGGAAGTCCACCGTCTCTGGCAGTGACTAATCATGCACATCATAGGTGAGAATAGTGTCACTTCTGGGGGGGGGGAAATGTTGACAAGCAAGAAGTGGAATGGAATCAACTGGATGGAGGTAAACCTGTGCAGTCTGGTTGTGCATGCAGACGGCCCGTCGTCACGTTGTGAGGTGCCGCGAAATGAGAAACTCTGTCTCCACATACAGTGCATTAGGGGATTGCGATCTCAGTGGGTTTCATACGTTGTGCAATATTTCTGCCGGGTTAAACATTTACCTGCAGCGATTTGCTGGTATTATTTTAGCAGACAAAATTAGTATGGGATGGTGTAAAGGGAGGGGGGGCCCTGCCAAGGTGAGCCAGTCGTGACATCTGGCCGCTTTGTGGCAGCCGTGTGGATGGCCGTAGTAGTGACAACCTCAGATGGACCTGCTTCTTGTTGTGGTCCAGGGGTCGGCAACCCGCGTCTCCGGAGCCCGAGTGCAGCTCTTTAAGGACCGCTTCGTGACGTTATTTATTAAGGACCGAATTCTTTAAAAAAGTCTCCTGGTTTTTTTTGTTGCCGACCCCTGGTCCAGACAGTGAGAAGTGTGGTGAGGGGTGAGAGAACAAACTGTGGTTTTGCGTTTCCCTACCACCGAGGTATATGGAATAGGCTCACCGGGCGGCAAGGTGGCGCGGTGGTAACACTTGCACCTCTCGGCGAAAAGGACCTGGGTTCGACTCCTGACTCGGGCACCTGTCTGCATGGAGTTTGTGTGTTGTCGCACTTTTCTGCACAGGCTTTCTCCGGTGTCCTCCCATAGCAACAACAAAAAACCCATGCGATGTAACCGGTATTGGCCAAACATCCCAAAACTGACACATCAGAAAAAATACTCCATTGGGATTACGCACATCAGCAACATCGCCTTCTTCTGCGAACACTTGGCAGGACCCTCCTGAAAAAAAGAGTCTTGAGACTCGGCCTTTTGTGGGTAAACACGCTTAATTACAGTAACAATTAAGTGGTAGCAATGGATTACGTTGTCATATTCGTTGTGTGTGGTTTCTCATGTGTTATTGGAAACTGTGTGATTTGGCCTTGTGCCATACGGAGTGTAAATTACTTTAATGGAAGGCGATTCAATACGTTGCGTGATTCTCCATACAATTTGCTGATATCCTTTGTCGTCCTATTGTGCAAGGGTCATATTTACACTCTTAAAGTTGAACATTA